>NC_059135.1:49618889-50247158 GCF_020740605.2 Lemur catta
TGCAGCTGCTGGGCGGGGAGCTGCAGCGGAGCCCGAGGAGCCGCGCCGGCCTGTCGCTGCTGGGCTACTGCTACTACCGCCTGCAGGAGTTCGCGCTGGCGGCCGAGTGCTATGAGCAGCTGGGCCAGCTGCACCCGGAACTGGAGCAGTACCGCCTGTACCAGGCCCAGGCCCTGTACAAGGCCTGCCTTTATCCAGAGGCCACCCGGGTCGCCTTCCTCCTCCTGGACAACCCCGCCTACCACAGCCGAGTCCTCCGCCTGCAAGCTGCTATCAAGTACAGCGAGGGCGACCTGTCAGGGGCCAGGAGCCTGGTGGAGCAGCTGCTGAGTGGGGAAGGGGCAGAAGACAGTGGGGCCGAGAATGAGCACGATGGCCACGTCAACCTGGGTTGTTTGCTCTACAAGGAGGGACAGTATGAAGCAGCGTGTGCCAAGTTCTTTGCGGCCCTGCAGGCCTCGGGATACCGACCTGACCTTTCCTACAACCTGGCTCTGGCCTGTTACAGCAACCGGCACTATGCCCCTGCGTTGAAGCATATTGCTGATATTATTGAGCGTGGCATCCGCCAGCACCCAGAGCTAGGTGTGGGCATGACCACTGAGGGCATTGATGTTCACAGTGTTGGCAACACTTTAGTCCTCCACCAGACTGCTCTGGTGGAAGCCTTCAACCTCAAGGCAGCCATAGAATACCAACTGAGAAACTATGAGGCGGCTCAGGAAGCCCTCACTGACATGCCACCTAGGGCAGAGGAAGAGTTGGACCCTGTGACCCTGCACAACCAGGCACTAATGAACATGGACGCCAAGCCTACAGAAGGATTTGAAAAGCTACAGTTTTTGCTCCAACAGAATCCCTTCCCCCCAGAGACTTTTGGCAACCTGTTGCTGCTCTACTGTAAATACGAGTATTTTGACCTGGCAGCAGATGTCCTGGCAGAAAATGCCCATCTGACATATAAATTCCTCACACCCTATCTCTACGACTTCTTGGATGCCATGATCACTTGCCAGACAGCTCCTGAGGAGGCTTTCATTAAGCTTGATGGGCTAGCAGGGATGCTGACTGAGCTTCTCCGGAAACTCACCATACAAGTACAGGAAGCAAGACACAATAGAGATGAGGAAGCCGTCAAAAAGGCAGTTAATGAATATGATGAAACTCTAGAGAAGTATATTCCTGTGTTGATGGCCCAGGCAAAAATCTACTGGAACCTTGAAAATTATCCCATGGTGGAGAAGATCTTTCGCAAATCTGTGGAATTCTGTAATGACCATGATGTGTGGAAGCTGAATGTGGCTCATGTTCTGTTCATGCAGGAAAACAAATACAAAGAAGCCATCGGTTTCTATGAACCTATAGTCAAGAAGCATTATGATAACATCCTGAGTGTCAGTGCTATTGTATTAGCTAACCTCTGTGTTTCATATATTATGACAAGTCAAAATGAAGAAGCTGAGGAGTTGATGCGGAAGATAGAGAAGGAGGAAGAGCAGCTGTCTTATGGTGACCCAGATAAGAAAATCTACCATCTCTGCATTGTGAATTTGGTAATAGGCACTCTTTATTGTGCCAAAGGAAATTATGACTTTGGTATTTCTCGAGTTATCAAAAGCTTGGAACCTTATAATAAAAAACTTGGAACTGATACCTGGTATTATGCCAAAAGATGTTTCCTGTCCTTGTTAGAAAACATGTCAAAACACACAATCATGCTTCGTGACAGTGTTATTCAAGAATGTGTCCAGTTTCTAGAACACTGTGAGCTTTATGGCAGAAACATACCTGCCATTATAGAACAACCCCTGGAAGAAGAAAGAATGCATACTGGAAAAAATACAGTCACATATGAGTCCAGACAGTTAAGAGCTCTGATTTATGAGATTATAGGATGGAATTCATAGTAATGACTGATAATGGCTGTTACCATAATGCCTTTGTTATGTAAATTTTGCACTGTTTTATCTATAGCCTTTGGCGTCTTTATATTTGGTCACATGTTGAACTTTGTAAACTTTAGTATTGTAACAAAAATAGGTAAAACTTCTGTTTTTAAATTTCCCACAAAGTGAAATATTGTAAGAATTTTGACCCCAGAAGGAGTTACGAAAAATTTAGAACCAATGTGGGATGTTGTGTCTATTCGAACTTGTACTGCCTATGTTTCCTTTCCTTTGTTACCTTTTGTGCTTTGATGTATCCAGAGGAGCCCTTGTTTCAAGGCTCATATTGCCCAGGAACCAGGCACTTTTGTGTCCAAACTCAGTAGTACTTAATAGTAAGCTTTTAATAATCATTTCAGGAATTATGTGTTCTATTCTCACAACTTAACCCTCATAATTACATTTGTAATGCATATGTTTTATATGGGGTTTAGTATATTCTAGCAGTGTTTTCCAATATAGATAAAATGCTTTAACCAAAATTGTATATGTTATTTTTTTTTAAACGTGCAAGATTCAGTGGAAAATCTTGTTCTCTTAAAATATAATCATGGTGCTATGGTGTAGAGACAATAAACAATTATCAAAAAAACAAATTTCTCTGGCTTTCTTTTGTTCCATTTGTTAATAATTTAACTATACGAACAAGATTATACTGTTAATTGTTTTTCATAAGTTTGTTTTCATTTATTTCTAACTGTGACTAATAGCAGAGGTACCCTGAGAACTCAGTTCTTAATTCCTACCTTTGTGTTTGCAGTTTAGCATATGCTGGAGTTGTTTCCTTGCTATAGTGTCTTGGGTAAGGAACAATCTTCCACACTATTCCTATGACCCCACCAAACTCCTCTTGTACCCTTATCACTGATAAAAGGTCAATTCTGAAACCTGATCTCATAGTTTCATAATGTAGTTTCATGTCCACAACACCCAGTGGTTTTCTGGAGTTCCCATCAGGAACCCCACTCATTATGATCAGGTATTTTGTTTTCTGAATCCTACAGGGGCTTTACTATTTGTTTCCCCACCCCTTACTCCTTTCTCTCCACAGATGTGTCAACTCCAGCTTGATCTGGCTTAGAAAAAAATCAAAATCATTATTAGGTCGAATCATATGAAATTGCTGATTTTGAAAGTTTCTGACCTACAAAACTAGCAATTTCTTATAGCTCAACTAACAACAGCTTTCTACTGAAAGATAGGGAACCCCTGCCATAATGAGGTTATACTTTTTCCTTCAAGGAACCACTTAGCCACATAGGTACCCAGATGAAGTATGCTTAGCACAATTCCTCTGCAGCCTAACCTGGGTGCTCCAATTCTATTAGAATAGAAAGTTTGGCTTATTGTGAAGTCCAGTTCTTTTGAGTTTACAGCATTTTAAAACTTAATTATCTGAGCTGCTATAATTGACCACTGATGCTCTGATCCCACATTTGGAGGACTATCAATGTCTAATAACTTCTTCAATGCATCCCATAGCACATCCCATGTCTGGGAAATGTTCTTTAACAACTTCTATACTAAAAGTGTTGTTGTAGTAGCTCTGCACCCCTCTCAATCTTGGTAGCCTGTTAAGATTTAGAACATAAATGAACTGAAGTCTTATTTTCAATGGCCACATTAAAATCCTGTTTTTTTCCTATTTCCTCCAAACCAAACTATTTTCTTTCAAAAAAAAAAAAAAAAGCATAAAGTGTAACTAATGTTAACCACCCCAAAACAAATGTTTTCCAGATTCCCTTTTACAAATAGCCTGGCCTTTATTCGGCCACAATTTATTTACCCAGGTGCTGTATGTTTGTGGTTTTCGTGTATGTGTAGTTTAGCTTTTCAGAACATAAAAAGCTTTTCAGAAGGGTTTTAACCCCTTGTTGGTGGGCAGTTGGGATTTCTGGTTAGTAATGCATCAGGAAATCCTGACTGCTCCTACCATTGAGTAAAGGAATAAAGGTCAATCATGCCATTTGTCCCCTTTCTTACCCTGGCTCTCCAGAGAGGCACCCATCCAGATTCAGATTGCTGCTGGCAACAGCAAAGTCTCCAGAATCAGCTTACGGAGTTAAGGAGCCAGGTGCTGAGGCCTGGAGAGGGCTGGGGAGAGTTAGAGCATTCCTAAGTCCCCTGGCATTTATTGTCTTTATTTTTAGGATATACATCTTTTAAACTCATGTTCAAAGTGCCTTGCTTTGCTTCTTGATTCTAAAAGCAAATGACTTTACAATGACCACCCCATATTTTGCCATTTGAACAAAAGCTTCCATACCTAAAGCTCTGATGTAAAGCTTTTATAGAATACAGATTAAGTGTTAAAAAGTACTTTTCTTGACATAGAGGTTTCCTTATATTTCTAAAGCTTTTACTCGTAAGATTTCTTCCTAATACCCGCATAGTCTATTTTAAAGGGATTAAATATTAAACCCAGTATTTCACAATCTTAGTCAACCCATTGATCTCCACACACGCACACACAGAATATGAGGATGTGTTTGTATACAAGTAGCTATATTCGTTTTCTCAGGAACAAGTATGTGATTTTTCTCTGCAGAACCACCAAGCACAGAAAGGAGTACTTGGTAGTTCTGCACCAAGACTCTTTTGATCAGTGACATGACACACCTCTCAAAGAGATTTTATTCTTCATGACAGTCCTTTGAACGTGGCCTCAGCTGCAGCACTGATGTTCACACAAATATCATCTGTGAAGGTCGGATATAGTCACTAATTCTGGCCCATTCATAAGAAACAGATAACTGGGAACTACGATGACTAGGGATGGACATGGGTCATCGGGCAACGAGACAGCTGTGATTGTAAGAGACGACACTCTTATATCACCTAAGTGGTGATATAGGTATTAATACATCCAGGTATAGCCTCTCAGGCTTAGAGAAGCACCTTGGATAGAATTCATATAGAATTGTCATGATAAGTTTGGCCCAAAGTTAGAATGATTTGTTTGTTTATAGAGGACTATGGGGTAGATGACCAAATAAACTTACCAAAAATAAATGTGAGATTATAAAGGGTAAATGGCTTAGAAAGGAAGAAAGCTTTAAAGAAAGGAGTAACTTTCTGACCCTCTGCCCCATACTCCTTGCCTGGACTCATTTTCATACTGGTGCCCTGGAGGTTTAGCAGTGCTGTAAATCTGACTACATGACTAAGCAGAGTGCAGTGATCTAAACAACCTAACTTTAAAAGGATAATATCACCTTTCATTTCCAGCAAACATCAGCATTTTCAAATACAATTTTTATTTGTTTGTTTCACATTCCCTCATCTTAATGACTATGGGTGATCTGGAAACATCTGAGAGGCTGTCTCCTCTGAGGGTGTTCTCTGCACACTAAGGAGCTTCCTGGCATTAGTGTGACTTGCAGCTCACTATCCACCATTCACTAATTGCCTCTTATCCCTACCTCTGTGACGAAAGTGGCATTTGGGTTTTCTGTAGTTTTCACTTATTGGGCTATGCCCTTAGTTGTAAGTCAGCCTATTTTGTGATGCGTTAGTAACTCTTGGTTCTTGGTTGTCCAACTACATAATCACTATGACTAACCATCAGATTGCAAACTTATGCTTTAATTCTAGCTATAAGATGTATATACAACTTTTTGAGTACTCTAATGTAGCTCAAATACTTCAGCAGCAACCTTCATTCTTAAATTAGTAGTTTTAAGGAATTACGACTTTCCAAAGAATGTAGATTGTCACTAGGTTATAATAAAACATTTCTTTAATCTTAAACAGTTCTGCCAATCTCCAGTCTCTCTATGGAAGATGTGTAATTTATAGAAACAGATTGTCTTATATTTTTAAGTGCAGCTCAACGAGTACCATATTAAAGTTATAAAAACGCTGATTAAGTCCATCAGATAGAGCACTTCCTTTTATGAGTATCATATTAAACCAATAAACTCATCAGTGCAGGATATCGTGGATTAAACATTTACAG
Source organism: Lemur catta (assembly GCF_020740605.2). Lineage (NCBI taxonomy): Eukaryota > Metazoa > Chordata > Mammalia > Primates > Lemuridae > Lemur > Lemur catta. The sequence continues at coordinate 49,624,794 of NC_059135.1, forward strand.
AGCAAGACTAGCCTTTCTAGCATTTCTATGGCATATGATCATGAAGATAGCAGTTTCCACTCTGTAGTAGGAGGAGACTCCATTTCCTTACTTGTGTCTTTCTGTAGAGGACAATAACAATTTACTTTAAAGAGCATAATTTTTTTTTTTTTTTTTTTGAGAGACAGGGTCTCGCTCTGTTGCCCACACTGGAGTGCAGTGACGCATTCATAGCTCATTGCAACCTCAAACTCCTGGGCTCAAGGGATCCTCCTGCCTCAGCCTCCTGATTAGCTAGGACTATAGACGTGTGTAACCATGCCCAGCTAATTTTCAAATTTTTTGTAGAGATGGGGTCTCACTATGCTGCCCAGGCTGGTCTTGAATTCCTGGCCTCAAGCGATCCTCCTGCCTCAGCCTCCCAAAGCATTTACAGGTTTGAGCCACCACTCCCAGCAAAAAGCAGATGCAGAAATTCTGTATACATCATGGTCAGCCAGCACAAGTAGCCCAGAGCAGTGAAACAGCCAGTACACAGTCAGACCTGGCTCCATATTCCAGCAATGCCACTTCCCAGATACTAACAGTAGGTGCTTCTTAACCTAACTACACTTCAGTTTTTTCACCAGTAAACAGGGGATAACGCCACTTCACAGTGTTGTTGTGATAATAATACTACCTCTTTTCTGGTGCCTGGCAAATAAGGGTGAATTAAAAATTATTAACACAATAATCAATTCTAGGGTAGTGTTCAGCAGAAGAACATAGACTCAATCAGAATCACCGAGACTGTGTTGAAAGGGACCTCAGAGATTTTCATTTTACAAAAGAAATTAAGCCCAAATAGGGAAAGTGACTTGCAGTTGGTAGAGAAAAGTAAAGTACACCTAAAATGTCCAGAATAGAACTCTATTCACTGTGTTCTTAGATTTAGAACCCCACCTTCTCCTAATTTATTTTATAGCTTTGCAAGTGGCAAAATTTTGTCGTTAAAAAAAAAGAGTAGCTTTGCAGCTCTGATGTTAGCACAGTGAGGTATAAAGGATATGGCAGAACTAAGCAAGGATGGATTTCAGAGCTTGTCCATCCAATACTAGGCCCAATCAACATGCACATCAGAAAATGCAGCAGAAAATGAGTTTATGAGTCTTTTGAAAAGGAAGACATTCCCCCGAGGCCAAACACAGGCAAAAGGAAATGTGATGTAAAGGCCACATTTCTTTTTCTGATAGGGCAGCACAGGAAATTGGGGCAGTAGCTTTGCCAGGATTTCAGTCTGACAGCAAAGTTAAAAAAGTAAACATACCTGCTTGTTTAATGTTTATCTGGCATAAATGTTGATTCATTGAATAACAATCCTATTTGTAGACAAAAATGTAACAATATGAGGTAGACAGTAGCGTATGTAAAGTGAAAGTGTAGCTGCCTGAATCCTAAATGCTCTTTCATGGATGAAAGATCAGAACTACGGATCAGGCAGGCCCTTGTTATATACATGTGCACTGGTTATCCATCATTACTTGGATAAGAATCCAGACAGTATTTGTCTCAATTTTACTGGTGACCTGAAGTCATATGGGACAGAAAATATTCTGGGCAAGAGTCAAGACCCTAACATTTCAAAATCTGAAAACAAATCCAGTAAGATACAAATTTTTAGTAAGGATAAATATAAGTAATGGTGCTTTAAAAAAAAAATCAGCCTCCAGGGAGATGTGGTCAAAATGTCACATGCAGAACAGACAAGCTTTGTTGAATTCAATTTCAGTATGAGCTGACAGTGCAATGCCCACCAAAAATGTATTTACTATTAACTACAATAGGGGAAGCATTGGTGCTACTCTGGAACATTTGTATTCAGGGCTAGACACCTCACTTCAAAAATATCAGACGAGCACATATGAATAGGATTAGGATGGTGAAAGGTCTAGAAATGATAGGCACAAAGGTTGACTGGAGAAAATCTGGGGGAATATGAGATGGATCTTTAAATGCCTAATGAGTACCCCTTCAACAGAGAAACTGGACAATTCTTTGACTACAGAAGGCAGAAGTTTGGATAGAAGGTATCTTAATTGTAAGAGGGACACAGATTTCAGTCTAATAAGAAAAAAACTTCTTAATACCTAACAATTTCAGAGGCAGGAAAGGGCTTCCTAGAAAAGCTGTAAATTCCCATTTGGTCACAACAAATGTTCAGGAAGACTGGTTATTCGTTTGTGGTGTGGGAGATGTGGAAGGTTAGGGAGCAATTACATATAGGGTAGAAATAAGAATAGGATGATTTCTAAGGTTCATTCAGTCTGAATTTATATAAGCTAAGTAGGAAATTGCTTTCTTTAAATAATGGAAGAGCTAAAATCCTAGTGTAGCCAGTGATTACCGAAGTGTATCATGTAGGACAGAGTTCAACCGGTCTGATCTTCAGTCATTTCAGAGCCCAGATAGCTACAACCTTCCCTCCAGCGTAGGAGCCATGGGCAGGGACAGAATCAGTATCTGTGCACATGTCCTTCACTACTAGAGAGGCTACTGGTGTACAAAGTGTATCCTATTTGTTTTCTCTAAGTACAGCATGATGCTGTCAACAAAAGTTAAATGAAATCAACATGAAATAAACAATTTCTGTAACAATTAGTGGTTGTGGTATTGTTTTATTTTTCCCCAGCACATCATAAAAATCACACATGGGCATTTGCTTATAGAACAATACAGTCTAGGAAAACCAATAAAGGAGAATCTGAACATACACTGAAAGCACGGTAGATAGGCTATGTGTTGAGCCCTTGTGGGAAACAGTATGGCTCAGTCTGAATTGACAAAGCTATGCTGGAATCTCTCAGGAATTTTCCTTTCCACTACATATCCACTTTTAGACTATAAATGTAAAGAGAAGAACTGTTTGTATGCATTAGTTACAGCAGTATAATGGCTTACATACGAGTGCTTACCCACATGTAGTTCCCAAAAGATTACTACAGTACTGGCAGGAATATGTACTGCCTTGGAGGAAGACTCAGGATAAGATATTATTCAAGTCAAGTTGTATCAGAGCCAAAGTATTTCACAGGCTTAGCTAAAAAGGACAGAAATTATATAACCTACACATATTTCTCATAAGATTTATCACTGTCCAGGAACAAAAATATTCATTATTCTGAAGGCACCATCACACAAAAAAGGACTGACACACAACATTAGAAATAGAAACCTCCCTCACAGGCTCTGCTCCTCAGGGAGTGGTGTGAGCAAACATCCAAAAGCACGTAGTGAGTGTCTCAAGACTCAGTGTCACATTCACCAAGCCACATCTTAGGGCTACTAGGTTGGGACAGCAGGAAGGAAAATGTAGGAATGAAAAGTACGTACAAATCCCATTGACTGATTAGATGTGTATCAGAGTACAGGTCCACCACAAAATTAGTAAAATATGCTAGAATAGATAATTCAAACCAACAGTGTGGAAAGGATTATCAGTGTTTCTACATACAACTACTTAAATCCTGACATGTTCTTGAAGAGGAATAGCCTTGAACTGCTGAACAACCTCTCTCTTTAAAGATGTATCCTCTCCCACTCATTTTAAATAATGGCTTTTTCATGGAAAAAAAAATCCCAACAAGGCACTGTGAGCTTTTGGGGATACTGTATAAGTAGCTCAAAAAATAACTACTTATAGAAACTGTATACCAGTACAAGCATTTCATGTCCTTTTTGGATATGTGAACAAGATTACTTTAAGGGTTAAAAACATGTTTTATAGGGTGCATGTGGTTTTCATGAAAAACACTGCCAAAAATAAGACACCTTAAAAACATATATGTTGCTTAGAAATCCACCCTAAAACATTTTTTTTCCTTTTCTCACTCTCAGATTTGGAATTCAGAGTCTCTGAAAAAATGTTCTTAATGATACTTAATGTATGATTTTTCTTTCTTGTGGAAAAACATACAATCTCCTTTGGGAACCAAAAAAAAACTTTTTTTTCATATTCACAGAACTAAAGTTATTAAATTCTGTGATGGTTCTTTGGCTTGAGTGTTCTATACAACGGTGGTCCTTACTCTTGTTTGTTAAGGAATTAACTGTGGTTAGAAGAGCACAAGAGTGTTCCTTCTTTGAGGACCTTCCAAGGTTCAAAAGTGAATGCTTCAGATTCACAGGAGACTAAACACCTCCTAGGAATATAACATAGATTTTAAAAATAATTAGAGATTGATAAACCCTAGCTAACAATAACCTCAGCTATAAATCCAAAGAGATTTAGTCATAGCTAGGTTACACTTGATTATGCTACATCCATAAAATTATGAAAAAATTTGTTTTCAAATCAGTGGAAATATGAAGATGAAAAACTAAAGTTGAAAGAAAAACCCATATGCAAATGCAGAAGAATGAACAGCTTCACACTCCCTTTGAAGAAAAAAATAAATCTTAGACCCAGGTCCATTTTATTAACAATATGTTTCTATAATCTCTTAACATTACAAGTAGTTTTTACAGTTAAATTTCACACTGAAGACAAATACTGTTTGGCTTAGGGAGCAGAAAGCTGAGTAACTTACATCCTTTACATTAGACACTATATTTCAACAGTTTAAGAAAACCTTTTACACTTTCTGGATTTTAGCATCAATGTATAAATTGTTTCCTTTTCAGGAAACTGAAATTAGTAAGAATTGAGGGAATATATTGACATATGGCTCATTTGGGAACGTGAAGCCTAGAGCAATGTCAAGCTTCCATAACTCATAAAGCCAAAGGTGAAACACTCTGGGTTCTTCAATCCTAAACTGGCATTTGTTATTTTCTACTTTTCTCCCACCATGAGCTAAGTCCTAATTAAAATCAAAGTTGCTAAAGATTAAGTGGTAAACAAAGAGTTATTGAAGCTGTCCTTAATTCCTGCCTCAGTGTTTCTTAAAATCTAGATATGCTTTCTACAGCATTCCATTTTGGCTGCCTCAAGCACCAGCACATGCAGTTTGCAAATCAATCTGTAGTAAATAACTGTTTTCTGACATTTACATGGAATAGAAGCTCAACCAAACCCAGCCCCATTTTGAACAGCCATGGGAACACAATTCAGCTTGGGACTACAGAGTATCTCTGATAAGCTACGGTTAAGAAGTTATAGCTATGAAAGAATATGACAAAGGGAGATGGCTGGGAGCCAACATGCAGAAAGGCATTTTCAAAAATGCAACTAGGACTTAGCAGTTACTAACAGAATATTCTGGGGAAAAAAGGCTTCCTTGCAACCATCTGTATGTGATATAATATACACACTGATGGAAGCTCATCCTTTATTGAGCTTTTGTTGTCAAAATACACAACTATGCAAACTAGAAGGCTTCTAGCTTCATAAATAACTGTTAAGTAATAGTATTATAATATGTAAGCACTTTTAGGAAGAAAACTCCTAATTCTTCAGAAGAGGAAAGAATCTAATCTTCTCTCTTTGTGTAAAATAATGGGCACAATAAACATGTGGTTTCCATGATTCTTACGAAACTAAAAAAAGCTCAAGTCACTTTATCCTAAGACTAAATTCACGTATGCACTACTATAAATTGCACCAAACATTAAGGCAACAGTTTCCCTAAAGGTCAATAAAGCCTGTTCATATTGAGTCTTTAGTATTCAATGCCATTTCTCACTAGCAGCAAGTTTCCATTCTCATTGAAACCCCATTCCAAATGCGACATCATCAAATGTAAGTAAAATATGACAAATATGACCAATTTAAGAAAAAGAAGTCAGTGTTACACATTACTGAAAACCAAATAGACTACATGTGGGCTTTTAAAATTTAAAATAAACTTATTGAAAATGAGTTAAGAAGCCTCACATAATGCTCTCCTGGCTTTAACTTTAACGAGGCCATTTTCAGATATTTCAAAAATAAGAGGCATGGTTTAAGTGCTTCTGTGCATATTCATGAACTCAGTCCTCCACAGACACTAAGTCTATACTGAGGCACCTCCCAGAAGTGGGTGTGTGAAAGTCGGGGGAAAGCTTTCTGATTTACTGTACCAGAGCAAAACACTACTGATGAATGTTCTTGTGTTTCAAAATGATTCCAACTACAAAATGTAGTCACCATTATAAAATCAAGGTTGGGGAAGTTCTGCATACATTGAAAAAGAAAAACAAAGACATAAATAACTAATTTCCTTAAGGTTCACGTAGAATAGTAACACAGTAATTTCAGGTGATACATTTATAGTTTCCTAATATCAAATACAGATTTCCAAGGTGGCTGAAATCTGAACTCCCTGGGAGAGAATGGTATAACAATCACATGCAGAGGAATGAATCTGCTTATGAATCTGTTTTATTTAAAAAAAAGAAATTACTCAGAAATGTGTATACTTCCAGTGAGATGTTAGTACCTTATTAAATTTTATATATTCATCATCAATTAGAGAAATTACCTTGATGAATAGATGCATTTTATAAAGCTGAGATTTTTTATAATTCTAGAGGCAATCTTCTCAAGTGTCCAACTATTTCAAACATAGAGGGCTTCAAGCAAAGATCTGTTGAAAATTTTATAATTAAAAATAAATCACCAATGAAGAGGCAGCTTCTAAAAAATAAACATTTAGTTTTTGTTGTTAAACTAATATTTAATTTTGATTTGCTTATAGATTTAAGTTTATTAGTTTGAGGCCAATTTTAATAGTTAAAAATTATTTACCATTTTGAAGTCTTAAAAATATCATTTTGTCAATTTTAAATTTTCATTTTTCTGGTTAAGGCTACTTCAGATATAAAAGGTATCAAACTGCCCAAAAATACTTTGAAGCTGTTGCTACATAGACAAACAGTGTGTCCTTTTAAAGGATCGTCTGCATTTTGACTTATATTATCTGATCAAATATTAATTTTAAAAAATTATCAAAAGTTAGGTATTAAGAAAAGAATCCATCTCAAAATGTGAATCATGAACCTTGACAGTGATTCAAAGTAATCATTTCACTTATTTTAATATCCAGGTCTGAATGTAAAAATGCTTGCTAAATGTGATTAATGTTCTCATTATTTAAGAAATAGAATATTTTAAACTTTCGATTATGGTATATGCAATAATACATTAAATTTTTTTAAAATTTAGGTTAAACCAGTAATTTAAAAAAGGCATTAAACTATTATTTAAAAACTAAATTGACATTTTACTTTTATATGAAAATTTACATGCTGTTTGAGTTAATTTTTTTAAAAAAAGATTTTTGTCATTGAAACTGTTGAGGCTTTCAGATTCAGTAGCTAAACAATGACTGTTTTCTTAGCCAAACATTTCTTTCAACTGGAGACATTATGTGTAAGAAGTCTTCCTTCTGCTCCTGTTGTAGCTTCTTCTGCATCTCAGCAACAAGAATGTGAAATCAGAGACATTAGGACTCTAAGTTGAATAAAGGCATTCATTTCATGGTAAACCTGTTCTTCACTTACAATGAGTGATAAGTCAGCTTTTCTTACAAAACATATTATAAATGAACTAGGTTATAGCAATAGGTTATCTCAGTGATAAAAATACAACTCATATCTCAGAAGAAATAGAAACATAGAGAAAAACATGTCCCCTAACAGAATAATTTGTATACTGATGATTTAAGGTTTTATACTTGTATAGTAATTTCAAAGAAAAATGTAGGCCAAGCACCTTACAGAACTGAAACCATTCTAAATAACAGGTTGCCTATACTCTTTCATGAATATATCTCCTTAATGGCCTACTCACACTAGAATATGCTCTTAATAAACATACACATGTATCACTTCTCGGTGGAATCTCCTTCCCTAGATACCTGCTTCCCAGAAACGTTCTTTTAAAAAGAAGCTAGATGAGCAATAGATGACACCAAAATCTGCCTTTGTTCCCCAGGAGGAAGCATCAATACAAAACAGCTGGCAGCATCTTCCTATGAAATAACTGGCAGCCTGGAGCTGCTTGACTAAAATTTGAAATGACAACCAGTTGGCTGTAAACGGATGCACCTACAATGAGAGAGATTTAGGAATACCATCTGTCAATCCATAGATGTAGAAACAAAACAAACTACAGAACGAAAACAAACTTATTTTAAATCAACAAACAAATGTAGCCGAAATATAGTCCATGATATATTTGATTACTGGTATAACCACAGTTGAAGACTTTTAAAAAAAACTGACATTTTTTTAAATGATACTAATGGATTTATAAAAGGTTTCTGTTTCCAAAGATGTTATTGGGGTCCACATATTCCTTGACAGACTTCAGCATCCCAAAGCCGACATCAGAGATACTTTCCTTTAGCCATTGCTTCCGTAACTTGCCCACTGGAAAAACAAAATCAAAAATGCTTCAATATACACTATGATGCTGGGAACCAATCAATCTTGTGACCACGAGTGAACAAACACTGTGTGATAAATGCTTTTATTCAAAAATGAGAAATGTTTTGCTTTATTTGATTTATTGAGCCCACCAGACTATCAAGCTCATTAAGCCCAATGTATTCCCAGGGGAAGTCTGTGCTCCACTGTGTCTCCTTTCTCTGTAAACTATGAAATGGAGATTGAAGGAAGCTTGGAGTGAGATTACAGCCCATTTTACAAATAACAAGATGAGAAAAACATGCATTTCAAAAGAACCCACCCCTGTCTTAACTATCAAAATACACCAAAGTTTCAGAGAAAATGAAGTTTAACTAAAGAAAAACATATCAAGATGAATTTGTTGTGTATTCTTAATGAAAATGACAGGATATATATCTTTAAAATATTTTAAGAAGCACAAAAGTTTTTAAAAAAATAAAATCTGAACCTTTAATAGGCTTAAGAAAAAAATCTGGTTAAAACGTTTTCCATTTACATTTTCTTTTCACAGTTTTAAATAAACTTGCATGTTCTCAAATAATGGCCACTTTCTTCCTATTGTTTTTCAAGATTTGAGGGTTTTCTTTTTTAGGCACCAAATAAATCAAATACCTAATCCATGTTAAACTTAATCTTTTGCTTTTAAATACTGTATAAAGTTCCCCTTCTTTGTTTCTAGGTCTTGCTAATTTGTCTGAGAATAATGTAGTAACATAATGGTTAACAGTATAAATTATGTTTTAAAAGGAACTCAATGAAAAATATAACTTTTTCTAAGTAGAACTTTTGTAAGAAAGAATATGTACTTAACCTGTAAAAGAACTGTGAAATGTCAATTTGTTTTGGCACTAAAAAGCAAAGCAGTATACTGACTTATCTGTGGCAAAATGGATAAATCTTTCAATTTATAGTTAGGGTTATTTGTGGTTAGTACTTCTCCAAAAAACACATTATTATAATAATTGAATTCAAATGGTCATTTTCCACAAATGTTCATTAATGATCCAAAGTCATCAACAGTGATTTAATTGGCCAACTGAAATGAGAAACCTTCTTTCATTAAAAGTATTCAGCCTGTCATTCCAAAATGCACTCCCATTTATCAGGCTATAGTGATACATCATAGCATCTGCCTTTCAGAAATCTTAAATACCATTTTAAACTCAACTCAAACCATCTTTTGTGTCCAGGTCTCCAGGAAACCATCAAATTGTCATTAAAATAATAAATTGCAAAATATCCTCAGGAAACAAGATATTTTTGCTTGGCTTTTTGAAATAAAAAAACATTGCTGGTATTAAGGTGGGAGGGGGAATGAGGTTCAGCAGGAAAAAAAAATCTTAAAATGAAAAATTTTGTTAAAGACAGCTCTAAAAACCAAAAGCTACACAGTAAAAATTCCCATTCATATAATCTCTACTACCTATAAAAGATGTTCTACCAGGACTTTCTACTATCTCCCTAAGGAATAACACACAACTATGCTTCAGCCTCAGTTTTCTCAACTGCAAACAGATCAGCATCTGTAAAGTCTCTTCACCTCTAATACTCTGTCATTTTAAGCATCTAAAAAAAGTTAAAAATCAGTTATTTCCAGATTGCTACACAAGACTAAAAAAAAAAAGCAACTATTCTGTGAGTGGTAAAAGTGGCATTACTATATTACTATAAGCTACTCACACTTAGGCAGCTCAAAGGGTGAAGAGCAGTCAATGCCAGTCTCCACTGTTATCTGTAATATAGTTTCACTGAATGTGTCCTGTGGTTATGGATGTAATTGTCCTGAAAAGACTGCAAACAACTGCTCCAACAAGATGGAGCACATTAGAACCTCAGCAGGATGCCCAACAGCTAGCTTGTCTGCCTGGTTTTACACCTCTAGTAATAATGCAATTCCACAAGGAACTGAACCATCATCTGAGAAGCCACCCAACAGCCATTGCATATTTAATGAAGTTGCTCACCAAGGCTAGAAAACAGAAGGTGCTTGGAGTGCATCATTAGTTCTGTCAGAAGGATAATTTACACATCTATCTTGTCAAATTTTCTATGGTTTATACTTTTACAATAATCAATCTAACATACATTTGATTAGTGAACTAGAAAGTAAAAAAAAAGGCAGTACAACCAACAAAGCTGTGGCCTCTCATAAACATATTTGATGAAAGAATTTAACCCCTTGGTGGAAGAGGTCTGTGAGCTTCTGCCATTGATAACAGAATTTGAACTGCAGTTAGAAATCTTGGCTTATGTGATTAAAGTGACTAGAAATTTTTGGTTTTCCTTAACAATTTAAGTCAATTACATTGCAGGATAAATGTACAAATAGAAAACACTTTAAGTTAAAATGTTCAATGTGCCTTAACAGCAAGACAATTATTGGAAATAGTCTTCTTGAGGTTTGGGAGAAGCTTCTGTGGCTACTTGACGCATCAATAAATTAAAATGACAAAACACCACAGGCCTTAATCCTGGAGAAGGAACACACTTCAAATTAGAAGACTTGCATTCCAGAGCTAAACAACAACAATAATGCCTTGTGTACAATCCTTATTTGTACTACTAGGCATTCAAAAATTAGCTAACTATACTGATCTGTACACTTGTAACGCACATGAGTACACAACTATATAGTAGCTCTTTAAACATCTGTAGAGCTCATTTTCAGAAAGCGAAGAAAGGATACCCTGTCCTTTATGTAGCAAGCCATATTAAAGAAGTGGACAATGAATAAAGATAGCAAATAAGACTATTTTTTGGCCTAAGACTATTTCAATTTACCTTATATATGACAGTTATCCACTGAAAAGGCATATGTGCACATTCATACCACATGAAGCTTATTCTTCTTTCTATACCTGAATAATCTGATGTAGGGTATTCACAGCTACTAACCCAACTACATCCTTTTAACTTCTGATTCTCTTTGAGAGTTAACACTACAGATACAAAAAGCCAAGTTCACCATCTCTGAAAACAAGACAGGGATCCTATATTCCACAATTCACTATTATCCTAAATATATGATGCCTTAAATACTTAAGCCAGGTATTTAAGAGTATAGATGTATTTTACAAGATACAAAAAAGATAGGCCAAATACTGAACATTATAGAAAAGTTATTGAGGAAGGGGGGATTCTTGTTCTGTTTAAATTAAAAATGTAGTTCACCTTTTCTACAATTTAATTTCTAATAATGGATACACAAGATTGGAAAAAACAAGTTTTTTGTGTTCTTCCATAATGTACAGCATATTTTTAAAAATTTACTTTTGAAACAAAGAAAATGGAAGCCCTCAGGGATACTCTTTGAAATCATAGGCTCGACATTCTTCCTTTGGATCTTAACAGATTCAAGAAAGAATGCATTTTGTGGTATGATCAAAAGCATAAAAGAATAAACATACATATATGCAAGGAGTAGAGCGTGGGGTGATATTGTGTGTAGAAAATGTAGTGGCAGGCTTAGCCACCAAAAATTATCTGGAACTACTCTTAGTGGTTTAAGGGACTGAAGACTTAGCAGAAACTACTAAATAGTCCCAATTCCAAAGGGATAAATCTGGGGTCTGCTAGTCACAGAGGTCTCTTTGGCTAGATAAATTTTAACTTTATAAATCATGGATTATAAGGTCAAAAAGATTATAGACTTATGAATACGAAAAAATTATGAAATGGGCCATACACTTAGATCATTGAAGCTAAAGCTCCTAAGTAGAAATTAGCCAGAGCAAAAAGCACCTAACCATTATTATAACAACTATATTTTGAAAGTTCTAGTTTGAGCACCCTGGATACCTCTTTAGCACTATTTTATAGGTCAGATTTAAAAAAGAAAATCTAGATTTAGCTGCTTATATGAGTAACCTGAGGACTGACCGCATACTTCAATGTTTACTTAATCTAATCAAACAAGGGGTGGGTTATGGAAGCAACTAGTGCTAGAGAGGCACCCAATCTCTTCCCAGATGAGGTTCTGGCACCCTGGAACTTGTTAGGTACTGATGAGAACAGAGAAGAACAATGGAAAATTTCTACTCTTTGAGTTACATGGTGATCTGACTATGATAATGTTTCTTCAGAGGAGGGTTTCAACCTGCAAAAAGGATTTAGTTGTCTATTTGCTTGTCTACAAACACATTTGTATATGTTTAGTTGGTTTTGGTGGAGGTATATGCTGAATGTTAGCCAACAGACCTCCAACTTAGGGATGCTAACATCCAGCCTTTAACACATTGACTGCCACACTAGAAAAAAAATTTTTTTCCTTGGGGCCATGGTGTTTTATTAGGAAAACAGAATAAAAACTTTGAGAACAAAATGATCCTTTCTAATTTAATGAAAAATTTGTTAGTTTTTATTATTTTCTGTGTGTGAGTTATATGCAATTTGAAAAACAATACTCACGCCTCCAAAGGTAAAGAGACGACGTGTGAGTTACATATGCTTCATGAGGCTCTGGGCTCAAAACTAGTGTGAGTTATATACAACTCACATGGAAGTTAATGTGCTAAGGGAAGTATGAGATGGGGACTAACCAAGATGCCATAAAGGATAAATTTAATGCTCAGTGGATACTAAAAATCATTTTATTTGTGAAGTCATCTGGCTTATTTTCTACTAATGAAAATTCTGATATTATGATGATAAATCCATGGATACCATACACTTTAATAAAGCAATTTAAATATGCTATTATCATAAGATTTTTCTTATTGTCAGTATTTAAAATATCAGTTTTCCTCATGTTAAGATTTCATCTGTACAGCTTATATAATAGCTCTAAGTGCTTACAGACCCTTGAATAGGTCTTTAGAGATCATGAAACAGAAAAAAAGTTTGAATTATTAGGATAATAGATCACAAGACCTGGATTCAACCTGTCTTCAGAACCACAATCAAGTGCTAATTCTACAGTTACACTCACAAAAAATGTCTATGTCTTGACATACTTGAAACTTAAACTACAGTAGCAATCAATACTCACACAACAGTGACCAAAGCAAGTGAACACATCAAATAACATGAGATAGATAAGGGGAGAAAAGGATAGAAATCATCATACATTCCTTGAGGACTAGGGCCCACGTTTTATTCCTCTTTGCAGTCCTGTTGCATAATAGTACATGCCACACGGTAAGAATTCAAAAAACGTTAATCGAAATAAAAAGTAAGTATTGAACTATCATTATCCATAAGCCATTTTAGATAAGAGGCAGGGATTCAAATATCTAGGGAAAGCAATTTGAGTTTTCTTAATTTCCATTGGTTGTACCTGCCCTGCATTCCCTATATTCTGATATTATTTCTTGCACATATTTCAGGCTATTCTACAGTAGGTAAGACAGGAAAAGGTACGTCAGAGAATCTCAAACGTTCATTTCCTTCAAAATCTCTAAGACTCTTTGGACTGTAACAGTGGTTTTAAACTGGGGTGATTTTGCGCTCCCCACCCTGGCCAGAGGACATTTAGCAATATCTAGAGACATTTTTCATTGTCATACTGGGGCAATGTTACCAGCATCTACTGGGTAGAAGCCAGGGAGGGATGCAGCTAAACATTTTGTAACACACAGGACAGCCACCCACAACAAAGAATTACCCAGCCAAAAGGATTAACAGTGCTAAGAATGAGAAATCCCGTTGTCTGTGCTTCCAAGTGTCTATCTCTTAGGAGCCCAAACATTTCCATAAAGGTGACATACATTCATTGCTACAACCAACTAGATTAACAGCAAATGGCTCATTGCCATTTGCAAGAAGTGACTTTGCTCTAAATTTCAGGTTACCAACTAAATTGAGACAAATTCTGGGAAAAGTAGTAGACAGAAGTTACACTGTGAGAACATCAACCATTAATAACAAATGCTATTAATACTTTATTTTAATAGTTAATACCTAACAATTTGAATCTAATATCCACTGAAGAAAACTTGTATGTCATATTTTGGGGATCATTTTTCTACTCAATGGGTGAAAATATATACAGGTTGAGTATCTCTTATCTGAAATGCTCAGGACCAGAAGTGTTTCATATACAGGATTTTTTTTTATTTTGGAATATTTGCAAATACATAATAAGATATCTTGGGGATGGGATCCAAATCTAAACATGAAATTCATTTATGTTTCATATATACCTTATACACATAGCCTGAAGGTAATTTTATACAGTATTTTTAATAACTGTATGCATGAAACAAAGTTTTGGCTGTGTTTTGACTGTGACCTGTTACTCGAGGTCATATGTGGAATTGTCCACTTGCGGCATCATGTTGGTGCTCAAAAAGTTTCACATTTTGAAGAACTTTGAGTTTTGGATTAGGGAAGCTTAACTTGTACAAAATAATGCTTCACAGCACTGACCAATAGAACGTTCTATGATGGTGGAAATATTCTATATCTGCACTGTTTAATAAAGTAGCCACTAGCCACATATGGATATAGACCACTTGAAATGTGGTTAGTGCAACTATGAAAGTGAATTTTAAATTTTATTTATTTTTAATTAATTTAAACTTAAATAGTCACATGTAGCCTAGCAGCTTCTGTATTAGACAGCACAGCTAAAGAAAATTAGAATAAATTTTACTTCAATTCACCTTTAAAAGATTTTACACTAGGAAACATCTATTGGGATTGACTGTTTGCTAATTACATGAATCTTACTATAAAAAGTTAAGTATTTTATAGCAATATAATAATGTAGTACGAGCATTCTCAGACTAACAAACATCTTACTTGTAAGAGTCTTAGACATAAAATTACTGGGAAGAAAAAGTACTCTACACGTCCACAGAGAAGCAGTGTCCAAGCCACCTACACTCTCCTGATGATACACCTGAGGCTAGAAGTTACACGGCTATAACACATGGTAAGAGATAGTAAACACAATGTTGTCCTTGAACCTTTTGTCTTGGACTTGGCATCTGTAGTTGCATGGGTGGGAAGGGATCAGTACTTTCTTGCTGTAGACTTTCTGTCAGCTCTTAAATCTGTTTAAACCTATGATATAGCTGAAATAGTTTAATGTCCAGCTAAATTATAGGTTAAATTGGCTTTTACAGTCTGTTCTTAGAATCTAACAATTTGCAACATTGCTTCCATTGAAAAATATTATAATCACCTTATAAGTTTTGTGAGAAAAGACCAGTCACAAAAAAGAAACTGAAAAAAATTAAAGGGGCAAAACAAATTTTCTGTTATCTTATGGTAATCTGATAATGTTTCAATGTTGGAAAGACTATATTCAATCTGATGGCTATCAAAAAGTACAGGAAATTGACATTGATATAATCAAGATCTAGAACAATTCCATCACCACAAGGATCCCTGTGTTGCCTGTTTATAGTCATGCCCTCTCCAGCCCCAACTCCTCAAAACCACTAATCTGTTCTTTATTTTTATAATTCCGTCATTTTAAAATGTTACAGAAATAGAATCATACAGTATGTAACTTTTGGGGATTGGCTTTTATTCACTCAACATAGTTCCTCGGAGAGTCATGCAGTTGTTATACGTATCCATAGTTTGTTCCTTTTTATTGTTGCGTAGTATTCCATGGAATGGATATACCACAGTTTGTTTAGCCATCCACCAGCTGAAGGACATCTGCACTGTTTCTAGTTTTGAGCTATTATGAATAAAGCAGCTATGAATATTCACATACAGGTTTTTATGTGAATGTGAGTTTTCATTTCTGTGGTACAAATGCTCAAGAGTGCATTTGCTAGGTTGAGTGGTAGTTTCATGTTTGATTTTTTAAGAAAGTGCCAAAGTGTTTTCTAGAATGGCTGTACCACTTTACACTGCTGCTAGCAATGTAAGAGTAATTCAGTTTCTCCACGTCCTTCCCAGAATTTGATATTGTCACTATTTTTATTTTAGCCATTCTGATACATGTGTAGTGGTATCTCTTGTGGTTTTACTTTGCATTTCCCAAATGGCTAATGATCATATCTTTGCATGTGATTATTTGCTATCTATATTTTCTTCTGTCAAATTTTTCTTCCTGTCTTTTGCCCATTTTCTAATTAAACAGCTTGCTTTTTACTATTGAGCTTTGAGTGTCCTTTATATATAATAGATATGTCTTTTATTGGATATGTGGTTTGCACATATTTTCTCCCACTCTGTAACCTATCTTTTCATCCTCTTTCACAAAGTAAAAGTTTTTAATTTTGATGAAATGCTGCTTATCAATTTTTTCTTTTAAGAATTATGTTTTTAGTGCCCAATCTAAGAACTTTTTGCCTTTGCCTAACTCTAGACCCTGAAGATTTTCTCCTATTCTTTTTTCTAAAAGTTTCATAGTTTTGTGTAAGTGTGAGGTTTAGGGCAAGATTTATTTATTTATTTATTGCCTATGGACATCTAATTTCTCTAGCACCATTTGTTGAAAAAGCTATGCTTCCTCAATTGGATTGCTTTTGTACTTTAGTCAAAATCAACTGGACATATTTGTGTGGGTCTATTTCTGAGTTCTCTTTTCTGTTCCATCGATCTATGTGTCTTCCTGCAATACCACACAGTCTTGACTACTGTAACAATAGTGTAAGTCTTGAAATCAAGTAGATTGATTGCTCTCAGTTTATTCTTCTTTTCTTCAAAATTGTTTTAGCTATCTAGTTCCTTTGCCTTAACATATATATTTTAGAATAATGTTTTCTGTATCTACAAAAAAATCTTGCTGAAATTTTGATAGGGAATGCATTAAACACATAGATAAATTTGGAAAGAACTGACATCTTTACTATGTTGAGTTCTCCACCAACCCATGAATACTGAATGTCTTCATTTACTTAGGTCTTCTTTGATTTCTTTCATCAGCATTCAGTAATTTTCAGAATACAGATCCTATATATATTTTATTAGATTTATGCTTATTTCATTTTCCTTGAAGCAACTGCAAGTGGTATTATATTTTAAATTTTGGTTTCTATATGTTTACTGTTAATATACAGAAATGCAATTGTTTTGCGTGTGATTGTATCCTGCAATCTTGCTGTTTTTATAGATTCTTTGGGATTTTCTATATAGTCAATCATGTCATCTACAAAGAAGGACAGTTTTATTTCTTCCTTTCCAACGTGTATGCCTTTTATTTCACACTACAGGTTAACAAAGAGCCCCACACTTGATCTTTTGCTCAGCTTCTTTCAGGTAGTCTTTTACTTTTTTTTTTTTTTTTTGAGACAGAGTCTTGCTCTGTTGCCCGGCTAGAGTTGAGTGCCGTGGCATCAGCCTAGCTCAAGTCTTTTACTTTTAATGTGTCTGATACTATTGGGTTCTGTTAAGACCACAAAAAAAGCTAAGAGCAGCTGCCTCATGATTATAATAGGAAATAATTTTGGTTAGGTAAAGATACCAATATTTAAACTAAGACTGGTTATATTTAATCAACGTTTTTTACTTCCTGACAAGAACTTAGGTATAATTTTAGTAAATGAACAACTTAAAAACTTAAGTCATAAATTGAAATTAAAAACATGGCTGACATAAACTCTGTTGTTTAAACTGACCAGTTCGTCAGTTACAAAAACAAGCACCATGAAGATTAAGTTAAGTAGGCTTTTTATTTCCTATAGCCTCCAGTTCCAGACTACATCTGTTTTCTTTGATACACAAAACCGAGTTAAAATAGCTCCATTTATCACAGCATGATTGTAGGCAGACAAACCAGCCTGTCTGTTTCCAGATAGTGAAAGCAACTGTTATTAATCACAATTACAGGCCAAACCCTCCAAGAGAAATTGCATCAATATTCTCCCAACCCTCAGCCCTTCTACTCTGGAACTCAAAAATGGTATTAAGAGAGTTTCACAATACTGCCTGAAGGTCAGTAAGTAAAGATGCTACTATGAGGTCAACTTTTAAGTTCAGGGTACAAATCAAGGAAAATCTTTTCTCCATAAGTGATCTCTCAAAAGCTCTACTATTGAATAAGTTTAGTCAGGCAATTAAACACATTATTTAAAATTTGTATTGAAATGGCTTCTGCTTTATGAAATAATACTAAATAGCAGTGGACATTTGAAATTTATAAATTAGATGATTTATTTTAAACAGAGACGGTATTATGAATATAGACACTTTTCTATAGCAAATTTCACAGCCAACAATGTGAAATTTATTTTTCTCTCATAAAAATTATAAGGGACCTTCCTGTAGAGTGAGACCAACTGCAGGTTACAGATGAAAAAGTGTTATGACCATTGTTCAATCATATCCCTTGATATATGGACCTTTCCCAAATAAATCATAACCCATTCTTCAGAGTTTAAGAATACAAATCTGAGTTCCACCTGGTGCTACTGCTATTATTAAAATTAAAAAAAAAAACACTACCGTTTTTTAAGCACCTACTATATGCAAGGCATTTAGATGTTTTACACACATTATCACAGTTAAGTCTTACAACGTATCTATGAGGTAGGTGCTATTATTCCCATTTTGCAGGTGAGGACAGTGCAGGTCAGAGAAATGATTTCCCTAAGGTCACACAGTTAGTTAAGTACAGACCCAAGAGTTGAATATAGATTTGATTCCAAATCCTATATTTTTTCCCTTCTGTATATAAGCTCCTCAAACTTATATTTAAGACAAAGTTTGAATGGAACTTTACATACTTAAGGCATCTGTGAAAGAATACTAACATGGCTAGTGATATGGAGTTGCAGAGAAATGCACATTGTTTCACCTTACTTTTCCACTAAATAACTGACTCTGTTAATATACTTTCCCAGAAATATTATGGAATAAACTAAGCCTTTCTATGATTAAATATGACCCTATATTCAAACAAGGCCTGGTTCTTAAATATTTGAAGCTAAATTAGCAATTAGACTACTGCCATTCTAATATAAAGATTCAGAGCTGTTTGAGAATTTGCAAAACTGCCCCAAATTCTGTGAGCACTTGGGCATACACTTCCTCAATCACTCAACACATTCACTGAGCATCAACTCTTAGAACCATGTAGAGCAGCCAGTTCTAGGGACTGGGAAATACAGTGACAAACAAGATAAAGTCTGTAACCTCAATGAACAATGGGGAAAACAGAAACCACACAAGAGAACAGGAAAGATACCTCTAAGAAGGTAACGTCTGTATCAGACGTGATGGAGGAAAGTGAGCCATACAAATATCTGGGGGGAAAAACAAGAGGAAGAACATCAGAAAAAGAGAGAACACATAGCAAAGGCCTTGACTGGGAAAAGGAACTGGTATGTTTGAGGAACAGCAAAAAGGCCAATGCTACCAGAGAGAAAAGGTAACCAGAGATGAGGACATAGAGATGGATACACCATGTATATCCTTGAAGGCTCTGATAAGGAGTCTGAATTTTATTCTGAATGTAAGGAGAAACCATTGATTTTTTTAAAAGATTACTCTGGCAGCAAAAGAAATGAGAGTAGGGGAGCAGAATGGAAGCAGACAGACCAGTTAGGAGGCTACCGCAGGAGGAGATATAGTGATTTGAACTAGGGCAATGGTGGTAGAGGTGATTTCTTTTGGCATCTGGGAATCATTAGCATATAGATGGTATTTTAAGTCTAGAACTGAGATAATCATCAAGGAAGTGAGTGAATATAGAGGAATGAAGAGCTGTGGGCTGAGCCCTGGAGCACTTCAATATTTAGCAGTGTAGGAAAGGAAAAACTAGAAAAGGGAAAATATTGTCATTTTATCAGCACACCTAAAGTGTATTTTGTATTCACACTTTACTTGGTTTCTTTTTCTAAGCATTAGAGGACACCAGGCAGTCTAGAGTTTGTTTCCATGCAGTTATATATTTGACCACATAGAAAATAAAAATATGAGAAATAGGATAGAAATAAAAGATTTCTATTTAAATGAAGAAACTGTTGGTAAGTTAATATGCCCTCAAACCTGATTCAACTTTAAGCCAGTAATTACTAAAAATAAATTATTTCACCAAACTTCAGGTCTTCAACAAATAAAAGCCTCTAGGCCTAGAACCTGAAATGCCCATAAATTATACAAGTAGTTTCACCGTAACATAATCTGACCTGTATTTGTTTTATTACCTGATATTGCTGACATGTTAGGAACCTACAATCAGGAAGTGTAAAAACAACCAGAAAGTAGAACTGACTTATGGGCAAGAACTGAGGAAAAAAAGAAAATATCTATGATGAAGAAATTAAAATTTTGATTCTTTCTGTTCATCTGTTTCATCTAAAGCAGGGAAAGTAATTAACTTATACAATGTCAAAATTAAAACAACAGGTTTTATATTTTAAAATAAAAACAGTAACATGTAACATTTCTTTTCATATCCATTTTTTAAAATTAATTATGTGTCTCTTTTCAAAGCCTGTCAATTTCAATCTTTTTAGATTTTATTCAATTGAGATATTTTAGGCTTTTAATTAAGAGGACAGGGATATTGAGGCAGGAAGACATGAGTGCAAATCAAAATTCTGGCACTAACAATTATTGTTGATTTTTTTTGGCCAGTTACTGCTTTGCACTCAGAACCTGTGTCTTCATATGAAAGACAGAAATAATATCTACTCCACTCCATTTTGAGCAGGATTATAGGAGATTAAGTTATGAGAGAACCTGGCAAACATTTATAGCTTTATAAATAAATGTTAATTCTTTTCTTTTGTTCTATCTCACTTCTCTTCACTGTTTCAGCATCTATAGTATTTATACGTTTATTAAAATCACCTTCTGAGTGTTTTTCAAAGGGTAGACTTTTACCTTAACTGAAGTGGTGATGATATCATAATCCTAGGAGTTTTTGATCAGTGGCTTTTGAAATGCTATATTTTATTCTTCTGGACTATAAGGCCCTTTAGGGGAAGGACTGCCATTCTTTGAAACTCTATTGTCTAGCAGGCCAGTAACATTTATAATATGGAAAACAGATTATGCAACATTAAAAGGCATTAAGCATACTTTGCATCAAAAATACCTGGAGGAGCTATTTACATTATTTGCTCTGTGATCAAGAATTGAATAATCATGATCTTATAGATTAAGGTTTACATTTTTCCAACTTTCTTTAAACTTATATTTCTGTGTATTGATTAATATGACAGACTATAACCTTAACTTTCACAAATAAAATCCAAGTTTCAAATAAATTTGTATTAGAGTTGTTTAATTCTCTTATTTTAAATCTGTGCATATTTCCTTTTTTCTATAATGACAGCTTTACATTATTTCAAGTATGTTTCTTTACACTCTATTAGAGCCTACCAAGGAGCTCTCAGTGTTTGGGGCATATCTGAAAAAGTAACATCAGGAGTTCTGCCATATTACACTTTCCACACCTCACATATAGACAAGACTGGAGGGACCTGAATATCCTCATAGATCCTAAAAAAGTTGAGTCATTGACCAAGGGAAAAACTGTTGGTTTGGTTTTCCTCTGCAATGTTGGAGATCATTTGGTCATTTCTAGTTTCTACAGGATTTCTAACATTTGGCTTGCGTAAACTGAGAACATCATCCCCAAATTAAGGAAACAGCTCATCTATTAACTAATTACCTAAATGACTTCTATTTCCTCCTTAAACACACAATCCTGCTGTTGTCACCCTCTTGCAGAATCATCTCTCTCCCCTATTTACCATTATAAACATGGAACCTACATTTCCTGATTTTAGAGAAGGTGCTCTGTTAACTTCTGACATGTACCAAAGGCCAAAATTGTTGGTTACAAAGGGGAAATTTTAATTTTTCTTCAAACAAGTAATTATGGCTAAATTATTTTGCCTCCTCCCTCACCATGCAATCAATTTAGAATAAGGAGCATATAAATACTTCATGATATTATGTATTTTTGAAAGTTCCTTACATATTAATACATTGTCATCCTGAAATAGAATAAAAAAAGATTTAAAATAATGTATATTGGCTTTCTGAACATTTTAAAGGAAGGTGCTAAAATCTAAGTATCTTTATAAAATACTTCTTGTATAAGTTTCCAAAATTAGGTTTAGTCTTTTAGAGTAATCAGAAGCTTTTAATTCTACTTATGAGGTTTCTAAATATCCATTTTCCTCCCTTCTTCATTTCTGTCATTCTAACATTCATTAGAATGTCCATCAAAGGATAATAAATAGAAAAAGGAGAGAAAGAGCATATTCATTCACTTTAATGCTTATCAGCCAACTGAGTTAAAAATGTATTTGTGGGGATTACGGAAAAAGTAAGGAGATAGCAAAAGATTAAATTGATGCAATGGTGTTGGGTATTATCTTTCTATTTCATTCACCCACATTAGCAATCTTTTCCAGGTCTTGCTACAAGAAAGTTACACAGACACAGACTCTCTATAATCCATTCCTTTTTCCACCAAAATTCTTCGATTCATTCTGCACAAATGTATGGAGGACTAATGGGATGAAGCATTATTCTAGGTATTAGTGGACAGCCACAAACAAAACAAAAATCCCTGTCTTTATGGATTCTCATTTTCCAAGGAAGAGATAGATAATTTTTAAAAGTACAAATGTATAGCATATTAGATAAGTACTATGAAGGAAAATAAAAGAGGAAAAGAAGGATATGAAGAGTCCAGGGCAGGGATAGGAGCTGAATTTTTAAATCGGGTGATCATTTATTCTCCTACTTCTTCTAAAAAAAAAGTCTACACTATTTTATTTTCCTAAGCATCAAACTATATTGAGGCATACATTAAGAAGAAATTTCTGTTACAGAGAATAAGTGGATAACCACTAAAATTACATTAAAAAATTTTAATGACAGAAGAGCCACTGTTTAAGTTTTTAAAAGACTCTTTCATATTACTTTCATAAGCCTGCTGATAAAAAAACGTAGATATATCAGAATAATTTTTATTGGTGATGTGATAAATTCTTAGATAAAACTTGATACTCACCAAAGTGACCATCAAGTAATAACAAAACAGCATTAAAATCTTGAAAAAAGATTTTTTCATATCCTGTCTTGATTAATTTGCTGAGCTTTGGGTGGGCAGAACAAACCGCTCTTCAATATATGGTATAACTGATGTCCAGCTACTTTCCAACAGTGGCTGAAAAACATTTATGTAGGGTTTTTTTTCCCCTTTAAAAACTTTTGCTGTAATGGTCAAATACCTCCCAGGCAAGCTGAGCCTTTCTCTGGTAACATGAGGTCCCTGAGAACCCAGAAAGCTAGCTAGGTTCTGTATCTAGGAAGGCCTGTCAAAGTAAGCTTCTGTTGGTTACCACCACAACCTATCTGTCTACCTGAGTGACAGCTATTCTAAGATACAAAAACTTTCAAGAAATCTTAAGTGCTCTCAATTACTCACATCATGACTCTCCCTCAGCATTTTATTGAACCAAACATTTTTCAAAGTAAGAATATTAGAATTCTACTGACGAAAAAGAATACCTCCATGGTGATGTGACAGGCTCCCTCCGTTTGCGAGGATTTCTTCTCTAGCAGCTGCCTGTATTTGGAAACAACACAGCAAATCATTGCTACTTAGATTTCACTTCGGAGTAGAGTAAGACCCAACTCCCAAAGGAAGCACATACTTCCTGTGTTAAATAATAAACCAGAAGCCTAATTTTCCTCTCTTAAATGTTTAAAAACCAATTAAAGTATGCAGCTTAGCTTTTAGTTTTTTTCTAGTGAATAGTCACAATGTCTACAAAGACCACTTTGAGATTCTAGAAGAAAAAAGGCAAAATGATCGATTCAGCACCACTAAATTGTTAATAATAATAATAAATAAAAAGTTATAAATCCAAAGTCAGGTTCTACCTTGCAGAACATCTCATTATACCAATAAGCATTAGTGACTGATACTTAACTGACTGCTTTCTGTACATCCAGAAAAGTACCAAGTAGTCTGCCTGCAGTATCTCATTTATTTTCACTATAGCCTTACAGAATAACTATGATTACTCCCACTTTACAGATAAAGAAAATGAGGTTTAGATAGGATAAATTATTTGCCTAATAGCACACAGTGGGCATAGAGTCAAAATTACTTACAAAGCTATGACAGACCAACCATAATTGCCCTTATGGAGAAAATTTTGAGGGTGATGAATATATTCATTATTTTGATTGGGGTGATGGTTTCACAAGTGTCCACATATATCAAAACTCACCATATTGTACACTTTAAATATATACAGTTTACTGTATTTCAATTATACCTCAAGAAAACTTAAAAAAAAAAAAAGAGAGAGAGAAGGGATAGGAGGGTACCAACCAAACCCTGTCTGTGGTTTGGGTCTAAAAGTGTGCCACTGAAATTATGTTGTAGCACTATCTTTGGCAGGCATGCAATGGAGTTAAAACACTAGGGCACCTGAGTTTTTAAGAAACCTCGGCTTCCCACAGGATCCTCCACTGTCTGTTAACGCTGGGCATACTTGTAATGAGAAACATTGGCCATCAATAGAAGGCTTTATAAAAATTAGCAGCTTAAGACCCCTTAAAAAATGTAATAAAAACTGCTAGCTAATGAACCTAAATCACTTACACATAGCTTTCGCATACAAAAAAACAAAAAAAGACACACTTAGAATGATATTACAACCACACAGACCAAGAGTATTAGGACTGCTGATCTCAAGAGCAGCAACTACCTGGAGATGGGTGGGCTGCCAAAGTGACATCAAGGATTCCTATAAGCCATAGGAATTCTTATTGTTATTTAATTTAATCAGCTATTGTATACTCCAAGTAACAACCAAAGAATCAAAAACTAGATATTTAGTATATTAACTTTAGACTCATAATTCAGTACATAAGGCAGTACAGCAAATATGCTTTTCATTACTATGGGCTAGCAGCCAGGCAAACCATGTGCAATTAAAGAGAATCAAACTAAAATTCATAGTAAAATTTATGGAAATTAATTACAAATATAAAAGCTATATACATGTATGGAAAATTACCTCAGTTTGTTCAAACACGGTCAGTGGGTCACTAATTCCCCGGTAGTTAAAGGCAAAATAGAAGTAGATACATGCACCTGCATCATAAGTCTGCGTCACCCTAAAAAACAGACAAAATCCCCACAGGGGCTTTAAGTTAAATGAAATCAGATTTAACACCTAGAAACTTAAAGGCAAGATTACTGAAATGATTACCTTATTGATGAAATGCCATTTTCACTGATCTTATTGAAGTTGTTTTGTTATGTAGCAGTAATGGGAACTAACAGCTGCATGTGTGAACACACACTTAATATATAGTCAGATAAGTATTGGTATTAGCTGTTTTAAACTGCATAATCAAATTAAAATTCAACAAAAACGTTAACACCTGAAGATATATATATCGTGACAATAAAATAATACTAACTTTTTTCCCCGCTTTCCTCTATTCACCAAATTTTATGCACAATTAGTTCTTCATGTGGCTGATATAACACAGTATTTAAGGCAAATCCATGTTGCAAATAGTATGGCTCTATTCTTTTTCAAAAGCATTTTTTCCTGCCAAAGGACCACACCATGAGGTTCATACATGGAGGTGATGACTATAGTTTGTACTGACACAGTAAATGGAAATGATACAAAACAACTGCCCCTTGAGAAAGGCAACATTAGACTAGAAACAAAAGACTTGGTTCCATTCATTGGCAACATCACGACTCAGAACAGGGACATGAAACACATGGAATACATATGAACTTTCTAACACTGACTAAAATAAATTTTCATTATTTAAAAAATCTACATTGATAATATGTGGGCAAATTATAATCTTTTAGAAGTGCATTAAGTGCTCCGACAATAATACTAGGAACTTGTCATTTGCTTGGATTGTCCTGGCTCAATAGACTTAAAGATTTGGGGCAGAAAAGAGTAAATCACTGAAGTTGAGGCCAAAGACCTTGTTCAATCCTGGCTATAATTTTAAAAATAAATGACAATGAAATAAGTATCAGTAACATTTTTTTCCTACACAGATAATTTAAATGCACTAGAAGATGCTCTTCTAAGCTCTCTTTATAAAAACATGATATAGCATGACAAACAGGATTGAAGAATGCTTATAATTCTCACCTCAGTTTAATAAGCTATCTGATAATGCACTAGATACCTTGAGGGAGAGAACATAAAGACAGACAACATTCATAGCTTTAATGCAGCTTAAAAAGTAATCTAGACTCTGGATTATACAGGTCGGAAATGCTAAGGTAATCAAATCACAATGAACGATTATACGAAGAATAAGAAAATTTGGGTAGGTCAGATTGGGAAAGGTGTCCTAGAAAGGCATACCTAAATGAAGATTGACAGAAAATGTAAGATATTGTTCTAGGAAAGAAAAAGCCGTATTATCAAGGCACTGGAGAAATCAACCAGGAGATAAAAGAAGAGAATAAAAAAAGCCAGACATCCAGGAGTAGAGGAAGATGGACAAACAGATTTAAGGAACAAAGTAGGGAAGAATGACCTGAAAATAGCACAATTCTGACATCAGAAATAAGAAAAACTAAAGAATTTGAGGAAGAAGCCAGGATCAAAGGACCAGTGGTGAGTAATGGCTATCACTCCCCTGACAGCATGTGCAGATATGCACCAACTCTCCAGCACACGTACCCTCTGCAGCACACAGACTTGCTTGTCTCCCTCCCTAGGCCTCATACCTTCTTATATGCTACTCACTCTGTCTCAATTACCCTTCCTACATAATGAGCAACCTTTTTCTTCCTCTTCAAAAACTACCTTGCCATGTCAAAAGGACACAAAAGCCAGCTTAAAGGTGTTCCCAGTGGCCAAATCTGGGAAAATATGAGCAACAAAGTGAATAATGGTAATAATGGATATATCCCAGAAAATAAAATACCTATAAGTCCCACTGATAGATAGATGGGGTTATAAGGGACAGGGAGAGCTCTTCCTTACAGCGAACTCTAATCAATAAATAGAGAAGGAATGATAAAAATAGAAAATCACCATTTGCAAACATCACAATAAAAACTGTTATGACCAACAATGGAAGATTGACAATTAGAAGACAGTATAAGAAATAGGATATTTGCATATCTTGCAAACTTTCTTTCAAAGTTTCTCCCCATAAGACATTTATTAAGTACAACAGAAAAAAATATGTATGCATTTATTTATTTATCTATCTACCTATTTATTAATATTTACAGACAGAGTCTTGCTTTGTTGCCCCGGCTAGAGTACAGTGGTGTCATCATACCTGGGACTACAGGCGCATGTCATGACGCCTGGCTAATATTTTTCTAAAAATAGTAATTTTATAATGGAGAAACCTGGCAGTCAACACTTTAACCAACTAATCAAAGTTAACATCACCAAAAAATATACCAATATTATGTTTCTCCTACTATGATACACCAAGAAGAGCACATCACTTCTGTGGTATTCTTACCGAAATATATAATTTGAATTCTATCACGAGGAAACAACAGACAAACCCAAATTGAGAGACATTTTAAAAGATAACTGGCCAATATTCTTTAAAAGTATGAAGGTCATGAAAGATAAAGAAAGACAGGAATTGTTCCAGATTGGAGAAGATTAAAGAGACATGATAACTAAACACATTAAGTAATCCTGGATTGGATCCTGAACCAGAAAAAAGATACCAGTGGGACAAATAATAAAGAAAAGAAGGCTTAGGCCAGAAGCAGTGGCTTACGCCTATAATCCTACCACTCTGGGAAGTGGAGGCAGGAGGATGGCTCGAGCTCACGAGTTTGAGATCAGCCTGAGCAAAAATGAGACACTGTCTCTACAAAAAATAGAAAAAATTAGCCAGCGTGGTGGCACCTATACTCCCAGCTACTCAGGAGGCTCAGGCAGGAGGATCACTTGAGCCCAAGAGTTAGAGGTTGCAGTGAGCTATGATGACACTACTGCACTCTAGCTGTGGCAACAGAGTGACACTTTGTCTCCAAAAAATAAAAATAAAAATAAAATAAAAAAATAAAGGTTTGTAGATTAGTTAATAGTGCTGTAACAACACTAATTTTTTGGTTTTGATATTCATACTATAATTGTGTAGGATTTTAACATTTGGGGAAGATGACTGAAGGGTATACAGAAACTATTTGTACTATTTTTGGAACTCTTTTTGGAAGTATAGATTATTAACCCCCCCAAAAAATTAAGAATTTGAAAACAATGCGAATACTTCCCCACCTGGCCTGAAATAAACAAAAACCCCACCTCTCTCAGGAGGGCTTTTTTTTTTTTAAACTAAGTATACTGCTATTAAAGACAGCCTCCAAATAGACTAGATGGAAGTTGGTAGTTAATTATAAGTTTTCCAAACTTTCTCAAAGTTAACAGAAATAAGTATGAGAACTTAAAACTCAGAAACAGGATAAATGTTCAAATACCAAATATGATCAGACTGGGTGAAATATGTTCACTAAGTGCACATTAATAATTAGTAAGAATTTGGAACACAAATTGAATGATCATATCAAATGCAGCAATATGGCCTTAAAATACTGTCTAGACTCTGTATGTGTATATATTACGTGTGTGTATACAAAAGATATCAAGAATGTTTGATTATTAAACATATATATATAATATATATCTGATCTTTCACAATGCAATTAGGAAAGCACTTAAAAGGGAGCTAAGGTAATCATAGTCAAATCTCCATATGCAATTTACACAGTTTCCCACAAGGAATTTAATTTAACAGAAGGAGCAAATACAGAGAAAATACTCTTTTTACTACACAATACAAATAGAATCTAATCTAAAATTTTAATAGCCTTTTAGGCCAAATGTTAGGTGCCTCAGAACAGAAGAAATGAACTGTTTAACAATGCTACTGTCAATTTGCCAGCTGTTTTTTTCTTATAGTGTTAATTCACCCTCATAAAAAAGGTCTCTTGAATGTTTACATTTTAAGCACCAGATTTACAAAGTTTAAGAAAAATTGGAAAACCATTTTAACTATGAGGGCACTATCATTAGTAGTAACCAAATTCAAATAAAGTTTGGACAAATGAATGAAATTAGTTTATAGCAATTAGTAAAATATACATCGCTCATAAGAGAATCAATATTAATAAATAGAAAATATAACTAAATATTAATAGACCACTACCATTTTCCAACGAGACCAGGATCTATATATTACACAGTTTAGTTTTTAGTAAATAAGCAGACTACTAAAGTCACAACAAAGCCTGGTGGGCCTGAGTGATCAGTATCTCAGACAAAGTCCAAATGATGAAAAACACCATTTGAAATACCTCAATTTGGGTCCATTTCAGAAAGTGACTCAGGTCTAACACTTTTTAAAATAGATAAATTCTATCATTTAAGACATTTAAATAATAACCTCTTCCAAAATAATCTGAACAAGTAATGTATTAATAGTAGTTGAAGTTATTCTTTCATTTCTAAAAAAGCTTTTGTGCTCTATACTTTATGTAGTACTTTGCTTGGGTTAGATTCACTGACTAGCAATTCTTTCATTCCTTCTCATATAACTTCTACAGAAAATTTAGGATCGGAATTTCCATTCCAATGTACAAAGTACCTTTTATTTGACAAAAATGAACTCAATAACTACATCTGAATTATTTTTCTTAGGATCTTTGATTTTTAATTAGAACTATAATTATTTTAAAATAATTTTTTAAAATCTGGTTTAAAAATTGTATCTCACATAATTAACACAGAATAATCTCCTTGGTTACTATTAAGCAACTCATACTAAAATCAAATCCTAATTAAATGTTAGTTTAATCACATATAAGCTATCAGAACTATATTTAAAACTTATTTATCAAAGCCATTCAGGTAACTAGATTTTGCAAATTCTAACTGGTTTTGCAAGATGATCACAGAAACTATGCATATACGCTTTTATAAGAAAATCATTCTGGAGGGGAGGGGATGGGTGTATACATACATAAGGAGTGCGATGCGCACCATCTAGGGGATGGACACACTTGAAGCTCTGATGGGGGGTGGGGAGAGGGGAGCAAGGGCAATATACATAACCTAAACTTCTGTACCCCCATAATATGCTGAAATAAAAAAAGAGAAAAAAATCATTCTTAAAAAAATAGCCTACTTAATCAATATGACATATGACCAGTTCAGTCTAAATATACTAATTCTATCTATCTACAAGACAAAAATGAAGATTTTTAGGTCTCATGAATACATTCTGAAGAACCTAGATTTAACTATTATTACAGAATGTGCCCTAAGGCAGAATATTTTACTTTCCAATCATTTTCAATAAGTAGTGTTTTATTATTACAATGAATATTTTCATAATAGAGGGGGGTTCTCAAGGGATGGTGAATAGAAAGTTGGACCCCATCCCCCAGGAAGTGGGGAGGGTAAAATCTGTTAAATTGCCACTTGACAAAACAAAGAAATAAACATTTCAACTACACAAGAATAGGCTTTAGTATTTAAAATGTTTCAAACTTTAATGGTAACAAATGGCTTTTGGAATATTAGGTCTGATTTGTTTTCAGGATTGTAATAAAAGAGGCCTATCTGTTCATCTAAAAGATCAGAATATCAAGAGAAGAATAAGGTATCAATCTGGGCTGATAATGTAAATAAGCACAAATTTTTTTCTTAGATTTTAATGATTTTAAGATTCATTAAAAGATCCACTTTTTAAAGATACACCCAAATTAAAAAAAAAATAACATGTACATGCTTACAACCTTCATTTGTAAAGGTTTTCTCTGAGGTCATTCAGTAAGCTACCATTAGCTTTATCAAGTTATAAGCTTTTCATTACACAGAGCAAGGTCTCTATTTTCCCTTCCTTCAAGGTTTCTATAATTCAATAATATCTAAAATCCACTTTATCAGCTTTTATAATCTCTGATTCTATCCCCAATGTATTTGTTCTAAAACATGTTAATACACAGACTTGACTTTGTACTTTCTGCAGTACTCCTCAAACCCTGACGGTCTCTCCCATACAGAAGCAGAAAAGACTATTTCAAGGAGACCCTTCTGATTGAAATGAACAGTTCAAGTGTAAGAAAGATGCTTTTCTCAGACCTCATGTTAGAATTCTACTTTCTTACCCTGTAAAAGCACAATTTAGCAAATTCTAAAAGACATCTCTTTCCAATGGCAGCCGTAAGTAGAACTAAGAAACACAATATACTAGTAGGGAAGCACGAGATGAGACCATGAGAAAGACAGGAAAAAAAAACACACACAGAAGAAATAGCAGTTTAAAGAGTACAGAAATATTTCTAGTATTATAAAACAAATATATGTAAATTATCATGTATAAGGAACAAGTAGGCTAAACAGCTGGATGCCTTCATGAGGACTTGTCACTGGGGAGGAAAAATATCCAAATTTTACTTACTAATATTAATATGGACTGTTGCCTCAAGCTTAATGTAGTAATACTGCAACATTTATATAGCCCTTCAGAGCTTAAAAGTTTTTTCATATGCTTTCATTTCATTCTTACAACAATCCCATCAAAAAATGGTATTACCACTTTACTGATGATAAAATTAGAACTTGAAGAAATTAAATTACTAATAAACAGCAAAACAGCACATTCAGTCTTCAGACACATGCAGTCTTACAAGACAAAACTTAAAAAGTGGGCAGAAAGTTGCTATGGTGACAAGGTTGAGGGGCAAAGGCTGGCTAGGCCCAGGTCTGCTTCTTGAGCTGAGATTAACACATTGACTGCCATACTAGGAAAAAAAAAAATTCTTCCGTGGGGCCATGATGTTTTATTATGAAAATGGAATAAAAACTTCAAGAACAAAATAATCCTTCCTGATTTAATGAAAAATTTGTTATTTTTTATTGTTTTCTGTACGTGAGTTATATGCAATTAAATTGTCAATATTAATTGTAACAAGAACATCAACAAGTTCAAAGAACAGCAAAATGTCCAATAAAGTGCCAGATTACTACTGTATCACTTATTTTAAGGCTCCTCATTTCATGATGTATTCTGATTTCCATTTATTTTCCACTCAAATTAATTCTATAACTTTTTCGAGAAGTTAAATGTTCAACTCAATGTGTTTACACAGAAAATTAATATCAAAAGATTGAATACAAAGTGCCCCTTCTCAAGAAAACCTTTTGGGCTGCTGCTATTTAACAAAAAGGGCAAGATCATCAGTTAACCATGCACTCACTATCTCATACGGAACATATCCAATATGGAATACATGACATATGGTGTCTATAAATTTAAATTAATTAAGAAATAAAATTTAAAATTCAGTTTCACAGTCACACTAGCCACATTCAATTGCTTGACAGCCCCATGTGACTACCATATTGGACAGTCCAGATACAGAATATTTCCATTATTGAAGAAAGATCTATTGGAAAGCACTGAATTAGTCGTCATTTGGATCTTTTGTTCCTCACATTCTTTTATTCCAGTCCTATTTATTTAATAAAAACTAAAACGGTTAAATGGGTTTCTTCTCTGATGAAGAAAGAGCTATGTTGACTATGTATATAATTTATAGTTTCTTTACTATATAATTGATAGTTTCAGTAAATGAAGGAGTCCTCCTCTTTTTCTAGGAGCTCGGACACTTGGCTCCTCATTGCAGTCTGTCCAGATAGGGTAGAAGGCCTATACACAGAAGGGTGTCCCACTCCTACAGGGCTCAGGACTATTGTAAAATGCTAGTGGCACAGTCCAAACAAGGTGGTTAAGTGAAGGTTAAGAAAGCTTCCCAAATGGAATAGAACGAAGCTTTTCCTGAGCTGGCAAATTATACTTCCCCCATTGATTAAAAAAAAAAAAAGTTTTTCAGAATATGGAGTATAAGAGCAATTTAAAAAAAAAACTCACCTGCATGTAGAAAGAGGAGCAAACTGAACACCCCTTTCTTTGCATTCCCTAGTTATTCTTTCTTTTACATTTCTACAGAGATCTACAACCCTAAAAAAAAGATAAATGAATACAATATTAAGTTTTCAAATGAGCACCACAAAAATTCAATAAATGCTGCTTAATCTGACGTCCATCAAGTCCAAAATTCTTTTAACTAAAGCTTTCATAGTTATTCCTTCAAAAACTGACAAGAGCCTGGATCATTCAAATTGAGCCCTCCATTCCTAATGTCAAAGGCAACAAAGTTCTTTTTTTTGCCATAAGGAAAACAGAATTTAGAAGACCATACTCAAGTCTCCTGAATGTAGTTTCATATACCTGAGAAAACTTGATTTCAAAATAAATTTAATTACAAGATTTTAAGAGCTTTAAAAAAAGCTATAAAAAACAAGTTAATGAAAATTCAATTCTAGGTTACATGAATTCCAATCTTTATCTATGTCTAAGTAGTTTTTTTAATTTAAAAATAATTCAATTAATAATCATGATGTTATATAAAATTTTCAATAGCCTATTCTCAAGCTGAAATCCAATTTGACAAAGACTTATTGTTATTGAACAAAAACTATGTGTAAACTGTTAATGTGCTATGTTAGACTGTTTGACATTAAAAGTCAAAGACAACAGACAGGTGAGGGATAGTAGTAATCCTTAAAGGAGAAAAGGGATTGGCAATACTTAATAATATTAATCTATTTTTAATCTGTTTTTTTAATGTAAGCTATACCATATTGTTATAACTATGTATTTTGTTTAATCTGGAATATGAAATTCTTAAAGTATGTAAAAACCATTTCATTGTCCAATAAACATCTTGGCCACATACTAACACTGATTCTGTACCTTTTTAAACCTTGGTCTGTTTAGCATCATGAGAATTGAAATGATACCAAAGAAACTTAAAAGGCCTATCTTTAGTCTCAAGATTGATTTGACCGTGTGAGAATTAACTCGATAAAAACAATAACTTTTGAGCAGATCATGCTTAATGAAACACATTAAAGTTACCTACATGTCCATTAAGAATAAAGAATGTATGATTAAAATATAAATACAAATGGAGTTGTAGTATTTTATTAGCATATCAAATTTATTTTTATGAATATAGTATCTGAAAATCTTATAAATTCTAATTCTACAAAACAGTACTCAAGTTAAAATATGCTTTAATTTATGAGAGCTGCAGGTAAACATGATTTATCAATATTATCTCTGCATCATTTATAGAATGATAATGATGCATGTTTTAAAAGATATCTCGAAACATTTATTGATATTTCATGTCTTTATTTTGAAATTCCAACTAATAAAAGGAATCTTTAAACATAAATAAAATCTACTAAGCTTTAATATCTACAGATGTTAATGAATACTACAAATTTATAAAAGTAACAAGTTCTTTAACTTGGCTCTAGAAAATGGAATTGAAATGCTACAGTTAAGTAGTCTAAAAAATTAAGAATAAAATTCATCAGCTTTTATGGTACTTTGCAAGTTAAACTACTGGATAGACTGTATTTTCACTTAAATGCACTTAAATGTACCTAATCATCACAAATGCAATAGAAAACAGGAACATGTTAAGAACTGCTTATATCTAAACCCTCACTGGAGTTGAATAATGAAAAGGAGATGGGAAAAAGAACAGGACTGAATGCTTATAATCCCCAATGGGATACTTTCAATAAATGATTTTTAAGGAGGGGTTCTGAAAAGTATTTTCTCATAGAACTTAAGCAAAGGTTAATATGGCCCACTTGGACCAATCATTTTATAGGACATAAACATAACTATGTAGACTTTTAAATTCCTTCTTGATCTATTAGCAAATTTAACACTGTTGACCATATCCTCCTCAAAACAAACTTTCACGGGCTTTTGTCATATCACTGGATTTCTTCCAGATATTATTCCTCAGTATCCTTTGCCAGTTTTTGTTTGTATAACTACCCCTTACGAGGTTCTCTGGGACCTCTTTCCTAGGTAATCTTTTTTCCCCTTCACTCCATACTATCTGTAAGTGTTTGTACACACTTTCTTGATTTTAATCACAAGAATCTCGCTGGTATCTCCAAAATCTTAAAAAATCTCTAGTTTTTAAGATAGCTATAATCTCACATTATTCCAGAGTTCATTCAAAGGACTCTATGCAGAATATTCACTGTGCTAGGCAACTATGGAATGTGTCACTTAACAACACACAAAGACTAGTAAAACCAATAACCTCTTAAGTGGCTTATACATGAAAAGGCCAACGACCTAATAATGTATGAAGGTTGAACACCCTGATCCCATGGGCTACTGCTAAACGTGGTCTCTATCTAGCTAAAGGGTTAAAATAAAAAGCAAGTTACTAAATGGGTAACAAGTAAATTTTCTGTCAAAAATGTAGCTGTTTCCCGTAAATAATATTTATTAAAACTTCAGCTGAAGAAATTGTTTAATGAAAACAAAAATGTAACCCTACATAAAACAGAAGCTACCAGTGAATCAATTAAATAAATACGTAAGTATAATATAAAAAATGGAAGAAGAAAAATAAAAAGGCAACACATGATTAGCTTCCACAGTTGGAAGAATAAGGAGACAAGATGTCAACTGATGACAAGGAAATTCCTAATGCTGAAAAGGTAACAGAACCCACTTTCCCCAGTGATATGAGCTGAATGTTTGTGTCCCTCTCAAAATTCATATACTAAAACCCTAAGCCCCAATGTGACGGTATTAGAAGGCGGGGCTTTTTAAGGGGTAATCAGGTCATGAAGGTGGAGCCTTATGAATGGGATTAGTGCCCATTTTCATAAAAAGACACGAGAGGGCTCGCTTTGTGTCTCTGTTTGCCACCATGTGAGGATATAACGATAAGATGGTGAACTATAAAGCAAGAAGAGGGCCTTCACCAAAAACCCGACCATAATCTCAGACTTCAAGTCTCCAGAACTGAGAAATAAATGTTTCTTGTTTAAGAACATTTAAACCACCCAGTCTATGATCTTCTGTATAGCAGGCCAAATTGACTAATATACCCAAGGAAAGGTATTAAAGACTAAAACGGTCTTTGAGGCCACTATGAACAGCTGCCAAACTATTTCTGCTATTCAAAACTATCAGATGTCCATGAGTTGGTCATTCTTTTCATTTACAAGATTTTTTCCCCTTGTTAAAAAATTTAGCATCAAAAATTATGAATAACATTTCAAACTGAGAAAGTTGATTTAAAAATGAAAACAGAAAAAAAACTGTGACTAACAGAGTGAAACTATAAATTGGGTTACTATCTAACACAATGCATGAGATATGAGCACCCATGTGCCAAAAGTCATAACTCATAGTAGATGAAGACTTCATGTAGAAAAGTAAAAACTTTTCTGGGGGGAAAAAGAGGTTGGAGGAAAACAAAATGTTAAGATACATAATATCTAAGAGGTGGATTTGCGGGGTTTGTTATATACTATATTCTTTTTTGTACATTTCAAATATTTTATAAATTTTATAAAGAAAAAGCAAAATGTAGGCATACTAGAAGAAAATAAAAATATACAGGTTGAGTATCCCTAATGAAAAAATAAAAAATACGGAAGTTTTTGAGCGCCAACACAATGCTCAAAGGATATGCTCACTGGAGCATTTTTAGATTTTGGATTTTTGGATTTGGGACTCCAAAACAGTTTTGGCCCCAGGCATTTCAGATAAGGGGTACTCAACGTGTATTGACAATCTCCTTGAGAATGTTTTTATTACTGAATGATTAAAAAGTCACAAGCATATTTTTAATAAACCATTTAACATTTCCTAATCAGGTTTTATTATTAATTCTCTAACCAATATTTGTGTGTGTGTGTATGTGGTATATATTTCAAATAAAGAAACCCTTCTAAGATTTATTTCCATTAATCTTATTTGGGCCGTTCTTATAATATGTTCCAGTATTAGAAATTTTGCTTAAATTTAAAAATAGAAATTATCCTTAATTTTTTATATTGGATTTCTTTCAGAAATCACTTAACTGCAAGTTAAGATCTTACTTAATAACACACAATTATCAAAAAATAAATGATGTATTACAAATGAAGGTTAACTGGTTTAATAATTTGGGGGTACTTTTTAGAGAACCTTCAAACATATTAATCACTTAAGAACTTAAGTAAAAGCTAAGTAAAACCACATAGTAACATTTAATGTTCAATAAGATTCTTCAAGACATAAACTTCAAAAATATCTCTGCACTTTGGATAAGTAAAAGTAGCTACCTTGTTTCAATGTTTCTTTATAAAGTTTTTAAAGTTTCTATGTCAACACACCAAGAACCATTACTTCAAGCAATTCATAAAGCATATTTGAATAATATCACGCATTTTATTATATTTTACCTGTCCCAAGGAGCAGAAGTCTCAAAAGATTCTCCTACTATGTAGTATTCCAAACCCAAGTCCTGTTAAGACACATACAGAAAAATCAAGCAATTGCAACAGATGCTGAAGAATCAATAATACTGTTACTATTTCATGTTCACTGTCAGTATTGTATGTTCCTAATTTAACTTTGACTGCTCTTTACTATTCACCTCATAAGAGCGCTGGGAAGTTGCCCTGAGAGTGAGATATAACCTCCATGAGGACAGGAATCTTGCCTGTCTTATATTCCTCTGTATCCTTGGCACCAGGTAGAGTGTCTGACACAGGGTAGAAATTCTGTTTCTCTAGTGAATGATGTTTCTATCCAGGAACAGTCTATGTATATGAGGAGAATACTAGAAGGATAGATTTTTTTCTTTTTGGGCCTAAATAGCAACTTAACCAGTATCAAAAACTGGTCATCAAGATTGAAGGAGCAAGAGGGTTTGGGAGGTGAAGTATAGAAGGAAGAGAAGTTTTTTTTCTTAAAATCAACTTTTCTTTAAAAATAAATTTAGAAAATATAGTTCCTCTCTTCGAAGTAAGAGAATACATTCCTGTCCTCATGGAGGTTATATCTGGAGGCACCTCTGCTAGGAAAATATTTTCTATTGTACAGATATAATACTTATATTACAAGTAATTTATAACTTCTTTACCCAGAACACAATTGTTTTATTACCTAAACTGGAATATAATTGGTGACAATGGTATTAACCACCGGAAAATTTTCTAAAAGAGAAAACAAACAATCGGGGGGGGGGGGCTCCCTAATGTGCTTTTGACTTAGCTTTAACATTAACTGGAATCTTAAAAATTAAGATATTTGGCTGGGCGCGGTAGCACTCTCGGACACCGAGGCGGGCAGAGCCTTTGAGCTCAGGAGTTCAGACCAGCCTGAGCAAGAGCAAGACCCTGTCTCTACTAAAAAAATAGAAAGAAATTAGCTGGATAACTAAAAATATATAGAAAAAAATTAGCCAGGCACGGTGATGCATGCCTGTAGTCCCAGCTACTTGGGAGGCTGGGGCAGTAGGATTGCTTGAGCCCAGGAATTTGAGGTTGCTATGAGCTAGGCTGACGCCACAGCACTCTAACTCAGGCAACAGAGTGAGACTGTCTCAAAAAAAAAAAAAAAAAATTAAGATACTTATTCCAAATTGTATCTATGCTATACTTGTTACAGTTATATTTCACTTTCTGGAATTCTGAATTCAGTATTATGGCAAAATGGTCAACATCATCCAAGAAAATGCCTAACAACATTTTATGTATATTCAAAATGGTTACTAAGGGGAGAACCTGGAGCACTGACAGTCTGTAGAGGCAGACGTTATTTATAATATCTATAATAAAATCACCTATTACTTTTCATGATCACTACGTCTCATCAGAATTGCTAACACAGTAAACAGGCAATAAATACACTTTTCCTTATCAGCATCATGAGGGGGACAGGAAGAAAGGACTATATGCTTCAAATTCACTAATTTAAAATTTAGATCTTAGCTTGGATTAAATTATTTCTAAAATGAGAACACATTAAGAAAGCTTACTTAGAGAAATAAAAAGCTGTATATAAATTTATATAAGAATTTTCTTCAAAACAATTTCCAAGTGAAAAACTAAAAAAATTAGTATTTGGAGGTGATGGCTATCCCAATTACCCTGATTTTATCTTTACACATTATATGAATGTATCCAAATATCACATATACTCCAAAAATATGTACATCTATTTGTTTCAATTAAAAAAAATTTTTAATGATAAAAAAAGGAAAATGTAGTATTTGGGGAAGCCACATCCTCAGGATATCTGAAAAATGACCTTTCAGAATAAGATCATTCAAATTATATAAAAGGCGAAATTAAAAAAAAGTAACCCTACCAACAGCAAACAATTAAGAAACTTGAGTTTGTTACAACCAAAGTAGAAAAACAAAACTAAATGAAAAAATAAAA
Source organism: Lemur catta (assembly GCF_020740605.2). NCBI lineage: Eukaryota > Metazoa > Chordata > Mammalia > Primates > Lemuridae > Lemur > Lemur catta. The sequence goes on from NC_059135.1 coordinate 49,664,330, forward strand.
TTTCAAAAGAACAATTTCATGTAAGTACAGCAGAGTTGAGATTAATAAGAATAATGAATTTCTCAGAGTAGAAAATCTAGACTTAGAAAAACTTTAGTGCTTAAGTACACATAATTTCTTTAATTCTATACAGTAATCATCACCAATGAACTAATAACTACTTGGAATCATGTTAAATATCAACTTTAAAAGACACAGTTAAAGATTTATATATCTTTAAAACAGATTATGAATCAAGTGAGGAATGTTATTAATAAAACAGCTTGATTCTAACCACGTAATGTTAGGAATAGCATGCTCAAATTTTAGATAGAGAAGGGCTCCATTCTTTTAAGAGCACAAAGACACATTAAATCTGCTGTCCCCAACCCCCAGGCCAAGGACCGGTGCCAGTCCATGGCCTGTTGGGCCACCCAGCAGAAGGTAGGAGGCGGGCAAGCAAGCAAAGCTTTATCTATATTTACAGCTGCTCCCCATGCTCGTCACAACATAAGCTCCACCTCCTGTCAGATCACTGGCAGCGGCATTAGATTCTTATAGCAGCCCAAACCCTACCGTAACTGCCTATGTGAGGGATCTAGTTTGTATCTCCTTATGGGGAATCCAATGCCTGATGATCTGAGTGAGGTGCAGCTGAGGCGGAGATGCTAGCAGCTGCAAACACAGATTATCATTAGCAGAGAGATTTGACTGCACAATACATGTCATGCGCTTGAATCATCCCAAAACCATCCCCTTCAATGCAGTCCGTGGAAAAACTGTCTTCCATGAAACTGGTCCCTGGTGCCAAAAAGGTTGGGAACCGCTGTATTAAATCATCTTCAAGTTCCTCAGAAACATAAATAGAATGTTTAAATGAGCTTATAAAGATTCATAGCTAATCCAGGGTTCATGTAAAATGATGTGCTAAATTACAGTAGCTTAAAATTTAAGAAAATAAAAAAGACAATTTTATTCAAAGTCAAGAAAAAGTATTGTTTATAACATAAATTAAGTGACAAGGGAAATATATGAAATAACTTACTCGAATATATGCAATGACATAGGTCAGTAAATAACCTCTCTGTCCATTATCTTCTCCAGCTGCCAACCCACTGTAATTAAAGAACAAACTGTTAATACATTTCAAATAAACTACTGCAAATATATAAAATTAACCAAACTGATATGATACCTCAAGACAATTGCTTAATAGATTAACATATATTACATCTTATTTTTTCTTAATCTCATTTATCATAAATATATCAAATGACACCATTAAGAGAATAAGCTTGGATAACAAATTAAAACTGGAAACACTTTTAATATTTCAGATTAGTCATTAATTTCAAACTTTTATCCACTAGACTACTAAAACTGACTCTTATGAACTCAACTATTTCTACCCATATTCTCAAAAGAACAGAAAAAGAATTAATCATGAGAAACAAACTTAAATAAGCTGAAATAATCTTCATAAGCATAAGATACTTAAAATATTCTTTTATTCATATTATGTTCTTATTCATACACTCATACATTGTTATAGTCTTATTCATATATAAAGAAATGTGATGATTGACTAGGAACTCCCAAATACCAAGAAGTTTCTTGAATATTTGAGCATATAGTATTTGGAGTGTTAGATGTGGTATGTATCTTATGGAATTTATGATTTAAATGAGAGACAAAACATACTCAGAAATATTAAAGTTTATAAAGCAATATACAAGAAAGTATCACACCAACAGGTAAAGTCTTATTACTGTGAACATATAAACTGTCCCTTTCAATTTGAAAGTAGTTTTATCCATAGAAATTGTATTTGACCATCTAGTTAGAATTAATCCCATATAATTCAGTTCAAGGACTCCAGCTTGTAGAAGTTATTCTTATTTTAAAAAATGATGAGTAAGTATTGTTGTCCACTACTTTGAGTAAAGAGTTTTTAATTATGCTTTTCCCATTATCAAATAGAAATTAAACTTTCACTTGTTTTAGTCAACTAAAGGAAGAATTATTACTATTACAGCGTCAATTAACACCTCATAATTAAATCTTAAAGTTTTGTTTGATTGGTGGTAAGTAAATAATACAATGTAGATGTATTCTTGTTTCATACAAATGTTGTAAGATAATTTCAAGCTAGAATATATAGGCTAAATCAGAATTTCCTGACACAATATTACCAGTGGATATATATAAATTATTATCATTCAAAAGGAGTAGCAAAGACTTGATAGAAGCAGCTCTAGTTTGGAACAACTTGAGGACAAAGTATAATAAAATGAAACGGAATGTTTGCATTAATAGGATGTTTGTTTGTTTTTTTAGAGACAGGGTCTCGCTCTGTCACCCATACTGGAGTACAGTAGCATAATCATAGCTGACTGCAACCTCAAACTCCTGGACTCAAGGGAATCTTCCCACCTAGGACGACAAGTGCAAGTCACCATGCCCAGTTAATTTTTCTTATTTTTTTGTAGAGAAGAGGTCTCACTAAGTTTCCCAGGCTGGTCTCAAACTCCTGGGCTCAAGCAATCCTCCCACCTTGGCCTCTCAAAGTGCTGAGATTACAGGTGTGAGCCACCATGCCCAGCCTGTATTAATAGAATGTTAATGAGCAACGAAGATAGACTTTAGGTCAATTCAGCTGAAAGTGAAAAGTAAGAAATGACGGAAGACAATTCTGGGTTAGATGTGAGGCTGGAGGCAGAAAGCCAAATAAAGTTCCAAAACAAAAGGAAAACAAGTCAAACCTGCTGTAGCAAGTGCTTGGAAGAAAATAGCTGAGCCCATGGCTTAGGTAGATTTAAAAAAACAGAGTCAGATTCTGAGTCCAAGACAGAAAAAATAGTACAGATCTAGGAAACAGAAACAGTTCATCCTAGACCTAGTGGTAGAAGGAAAGGAAAGGAGAGTGAAGATTAGGAAAAGGTGCAAGACACCTTTGTTGAGAATCTTTGAGAAAGGAACATGCTCAGTATGTACCTGGTGAGAAGTAACAGGTATGAACATTTAGTAAGCCTGTCTCCATTATGTCAGGATGCAACAAAGTTCTACTTTCCAGTCCCAGTTTAAGTCATTTTTCTTTAGGCCCTCTTCTAATATCTGGCAGCTGGGGGTGGAGCTGCGGATAAAGAGGTGATCTGTTCCACATGGGATACAGTGGAACAAACCACATAGCAACAAGCATTTTCTAATTTAAAGCAGGAAGAAATTGGATGTTTATTCTAAATTCATAAACCCCAAAAGAGAAGAAAAGTCAATCCGGGCTTGCTTTTCTGAATCATAGGTTTCCCTGCAAATTTAGCTTTCTGAAAATTCTCTTTTTTTAGCTTTCAGAACTGTCAATCTTCTAGCTAGAATTATCTTAAAATACCATATGTAAACCACAGTAGGATTAGAAATTAAGTTTCTAAATTGTCGCTTTTGCAATCACTGAAAAAGCTACACATAGACTCACACTGCTGTATATTAAAGTAGCAATATCTACTCCCTACTTTCTGTTCTCCCTACAAATGTCAAACAATTTTCAATTCACAAGGTTCTTAAACAAATTTAAAGCTGTTTCACGAGGAAGGACTGAAAAGACTAATGAAAGAGGAATGAGAGACAATCTTTTTATATAAAAGGGCCATCTGGTGAACCTAATCATTCTTGTGTTAAATTATATTAAAACAACTTAAGCACACTTTAAAAATAACGATAACATATTACCTTAGGTTCTATGGTGAATGTCAAAACACCAGTCATAAGTGCTGACAGGTAATGTTTATTCTGTTAAGCTCTTAGAGAAGTTGAAGTACATTACTAGCAAACATGGATAAACAACCAAATCATTACAAGTTAGTACAAACAATACTTGGCTACTATGTTTTGTTGGGCCATATATGTTCTTACCAATGTTGGGGTCAGAGAGAAAAGGCAAGGAGGAAAAATGGCTAAGACAACACATAAAAATGCTCTGAACTGTTAGGAGTACTTTATTTAAAACAATCCATTTAAAGCCAATGAGACAATGGGAATAGAGGATAAAACAAAAGAATTTTTTTTAAACGACAGCTTAATAATGCCCTAATTAAAAATAAAACAAATGAACTAAAAACTAACATATGAAAACTTTAGCAGAAAGAAACGTAGTGGTGCTTTCCTCCGTCTTGTTATACAGAAGTGGAAATGACTAAAGATTGAGAGTTGGCAGAGTGGCATCTTAAATAAGCAAAATATCCCTAAATCTTTACTAATTAGAACAAAAAATTAGTGCCTACAGAAAAACTGAGGGAAAATTAAAACTTTATGCTAGAAAACCAAAAGAAGATATTTCTAAGTATTAAAAAACAAAACAGCCCTAAATCATCTGCTTAATTATAATTCGAGTTGTTTAAAACAGATGTCCTCATCTCAATAAAAGAAGCCAGGATGAAAGCACATTAAGAAATTAATCATAACATAACTAAGACAGAAGAAATAATAATAGCAAAAAAATGAAACCCTAAATTGGGCCAAAGTTTTTACCACTTTACTCCTGCTTTAAATTGGACTCTCATTTATTATAACCTATACATTTGATACAAGTTTTATTTAATGTAGTCAAAATTGCTGGAATTTAACCAATGGCTCTGGGGCCTCAAGTATCAGTATCTTAAGACAGCTGGATCCCATATCTTAAAGAAGATTCACTCTTAAAAAAAAAAAGACGAAGAAGATTCACTCTTATTTTTAAGTTGTAAATGGATGATGTTCTGTGAGAAAACAAAACTGGCATTACTGACATTCATATCAGTTGGTGGCTCAAATTAAACAAAACTGACAAAATGATTCTGACAAATACCTAAAGATGAAAATGCACTGTTTTACAGGTGGCATAAATGAAGTAGAATAAAAGATATCAAGGAAAAACACAGTATTCAGTCTCATTATCATTAATTCATTCAACAAATATTTAATCAAGCATCTAGTATGTACTAGGCATCAATGGTGGTGCTCAGGAGACAAGTCATGTCCAATAAAAATTATACATGAAGTAGGACAAACAGGCAGTTTGTCATCATCCTACCCCAGTCTAACAGGAAATGTGGCACATTACTAACTTGTAATGATTTGCTAGATACTCTGAACTATAATTACTTATAGATCCTACAAAGTGGAATTCCTGTGTGTGTGTGTGTGTGTGTGTGTGTGTGTGTGTTGGGGGGAGGGAGAAGATTAAAGTGAAACTAAGCAAATTTAACCATATGTTCAGTGGTTCAAATATTACAGCAAAGTGTCCTCTTCCATTTTCCTACAAGTCTTTCTGGGAAATTTTGAAATCTCAGCTAAAAGTTTCAGTCTCTAATATTTAAGGTTAAAGCAGATATAAAAACATTTCAATTTACATCTCCTTAATTGTTTGTTTCTGACTAATATGTGTTTTAAGAAAACAAAGTCTCTTGATCAAATTATATATGTACTTCATACAACTTAGACACTAAAAAATAGGTACACACAGGGTTAAATTCCTCCTGGGAAGGGGAACATGTACATTTCAAATTTAAACAAACACTAGATGACCTGATATCCAAGCCATTTGGTCATTAAATGAATTTTTATAGCACAATTACTTTTAATGAATTTAGTTAAAACATCAGTAATTCCCAAAAAAGGTATTGTGGGAGGAGGAAGGTAAAAGATGAATGAACTTTATCTTTTACTAAAGAAATTAAAATTGTATTTGCCAATTCAGAATGGGGCAAAAATAAAACAGAGATTTTCAGTACTCAATTTTTAATTTATTTTTGTACTGTTTCTAAGTTCAAGATTAGACCTTTTTCCCCCTCTAAAAATACTTCACTTTAACACTAAATTCAGACAATCCTAGAAATAAAGGGCTAAGGAGTGGGGAAACTGTGGCCTTTTGACTGAATTTAAATTTTACAGAACAAATCATTTTATTAAAAGGGGTACAGCAGAGAAAGATGAAGCTTTTCCTGCCTCCTTTGGTGCTTAAAAAAGAACAATCTTGAAATCAGAAGGCTGCAGGTTTCCCACCCCTGTGCCCTGCCCACAGCATAATGTGTATGATATATATTAATCCCTGAAATAAAAAAAAAGATTAGTATCCAGAAAATTGTTAGTTTATGCACTTAAAAAGGAAAGGAAAAAACGTAGTCCTGATAAATGGCATTTTCACTACAGTTCTCATTAATCAATCTTATAATCCATCAAGCAGACAGACAGAAACCACCCTACCATTATTCAGTTGGTTATAGATGTGAAATGCTTTCTGTTTCTCTATACCAGCACAAAATAATAAGTGACAGGAGGTGGAATACATAGATTATTTATCAAATACCTTTGATTAAACACAATTTCCTTTTAAAAACATGCTAATAGTATTCTTTATACATACACTATTACCACTAATGTAATATGACAATGAATTTTCTATTTCACTCTAGCACAAAAAATAACAAGTATCACAAAATTGGCATTAATTTAAAAGTCTAGGAAAAATACAAGATTTAGTAATATATATGATTTGAGAAGGAAGAGCAACATATCAATCTAACTTCCTACAAATTTTGGAAGTAAACCAAAGCAATACTTTAAATTTACTATCATAAATTACCATGAATTTAATACTAAATTTAAATTAATAACTGCTTGAAGACATGCAGTTTGCTAGGAGACATTAATGCCTGGTACATTAATAACTGTTTGGAGATAATAGAATTTTAGCTTAATCTTCTCTTGGTATTATGAACTTGAAGCCATACCCAAATTTTGCAGCAATGTCATACACTTGTTTTTCATGTTGAAGAACCTTCTCACGGTCCCCCTCAAACAGTAACGTGGCTACACTTAGTTGATTTGGATCAAATCCTTTAAACTACAAAAAAATAAGATATTATTACAGAGAAATCTTATCCTACAAAATAATAAATTAAAATAGTTTGCTCCTTTCCTTAGGATCTGGGTTCAAAGACACTAACTTCTTAAAACTTGAGCTTTGGAACTTTACATGTCAACCAACAAGAATGTTTAATGAAACCACTTAGGTCACTACAATATAACAAAACTACATAGCATAGGAAAAACACTTTATTTCAAAGTATGCCATGGTGTTAATCAAAATGACATATTCGTATGTAATACAACAAATAACTTACCAAAATTGTAACTAGTAAAGAATCAAATAAAAACTACAAAATAATAGAATAAAATAGCTGTATGGGGAGGGGCAAAAAGTAAAAACAGCATCCCTAACATAGCAACAATAACTTCTTACTAAATAGTATTTTCAAAGGAAACCTTATACAGAAAATTAAAATAGTTTATCTAAGAATAATCTTAAAAGGAAACAAATAACTACATTAGGAAAAAATAACTTTAAAAAAGGCAAGAAAGATATATGCTCTTGAATGCATAAACTAATTACTGCAAACCTGTCAATACTTGCCCAAATTAGCGTACTTATTTATTCCAATTCTAATAAAAACCCCAATGGACTTTCTAAAACAATCAAAAGTTTCTAAAATTTTTCTAGAATAACAAGTAGGTGACAGTGATAACAAGGAAGATCCTGAATAACAAGAGAAAAAACCAGCCCTACAACAATTAAATCCATTTAATTTTTCAAGAACAAAAAGCTCATTAAAAAGAATTAGATTAATTATAATGATGTCTATTTCTTGAATAAGAATATAAGATGTCTTAGGCATGGCAAATCAATGTCAGAGAAGCCGGGATTAGTTAGTAAATGGTGCTCCCACAGCTGGTTAGCAACTGGGGGAGCAGGAAGTGAAGATTTAGGTCTTTATCTTACATCATAAAATTGAAATAAATTCAAACAGTAATAAAAGTAATTTTTTTTAAAAATCCCATTTAACATAAAAGAGAGAGAAGAAAATGGCCCTGTTCATACTTTTGGAGGAAGGAAGGCTTTAGAAAAGGTTCTAAGTTATTAAATAATCACAAGATATAAAAATTTGAAACTTTTATACCAAAAAGTAAAACCCCTATTAAAAAGGGAAGCACCTGACTAGAAAAAAACTATTTACAACCTTAGTGACAAAGGGCATCCAATGATTCCATTACTCAAAGGATACACATCCAACCATCAAGAAAAAAACATGAAACAACCACCCCTGGTAAAATAATCATATCCAACTAATTCACATAAAGATTACATCTAGAAAACACAGGGAAATGTTCACTCTCATTGGAGTTTCAAGAAACATCAACTAAAATAAAGTACTATTTCCCTCCCTAGTAAATGTTAAACATAACAAAACAAAAAATTCCACATGCAATAACAAGGATGCAACAAGAAAAGGCACACATGTATTCCTAAGTGGTAGTGTAAGCTGGCATAATACTCTAGGGAAGCAATTCTACAATCAAAATTTAAAAAAAAAAACACACTCAATTTACTTCTAGATATCTATGGCAAAAGAAAAACGTCAATCTACAGAAAAAAGTTATAAGCATGAAACAGTTCAGTGCAGTGTTATTTTTAGAAACTTCAAAAAACTGAAAAAGAATTAAAAATGTCTAAAATTGACTGCATGATTGATTTACTTGTTAAATATTTATTCCAACATGAAAAATAATAACTATGAAATGTACACAGCATCATGGAAAAACATCCTTACAAAAGGTGTGTGTGAGAGCAAGAAGGCAGGAAGTAGGATTAACTCACATTCTAAGCATTTAAAATGATAGCATTTTATAAAAATTCTTACCTTTGTAATATAAAACTTTTTTAATCCATCCAAAAATGATGTAAAAATAGACGAAACCTGAGGTTTAAGAGCATGACCTAAGAAGAGAAAAAGGTTTATATTTAAATTAATAGCAAATTCTGAAAACCCAGAGGTTACTTCAACTTAGTATTCTAAAAAGAAAAGTAAAAATTTTCATGACTGTAATTTTTTAAATCTCCCTATGTTATTTGCGTATCTATATAGACTTATATTAAGATCTTCATCTTTTACCTTTATCTTCTTTGAAAAGTCACAACTTTCTATTTAGAAAACCCATTCTCAGTTTGTTTTTTTAAGTCAAATTACTACATGTAATTAATACTACACATAGGTTATCTTTCAATGGTATGGCTAATACCTAGTAAAACTACTTCATTAATTTTTATTTCATTAAGAACACCCATGGTGGCTGGTTTTACTTTTATTTTTTTTAATTATACAGAAACCATTCAGAACTATAACCAAATATGGAGTTAATGCCAAGTTTAAGGTTGTTTCTTAATTAATTCTTAATTCATCCAGAATTCTTGGCATAAAATTAGCAATTGCTTCCTTAATCACACCCGGAGAGTCAAAATTGCCAAAATAACATAAATGGTGTCTCAGAATCTGTTAAATTAACATCTTTGCTTGCGGATTAAGCTTAATTGACTGAAAACCTTTTAGTGTTTTCTCATTGTTTTCAGAGAGTAGCAACTTCTCAACTCCCACACTGTTACAATTTAAGAGTCATGCATCTGGCCTCAGTGCTTTGAGCCAAATTTAGAAAAATGTGGCATACCATTTATACATAGTTTTTATAAAGAATTTTAGTATTTAGTAAATCTAAAGTTATCTCTAAATAAAAAGTTTATTTTTTAAAAAAGGCTTTAAGGTTATGGGATCTTGTTTTTCAAGTGTAGTTTGTTCCTTTCCTTCAAAATAGGTGCAAACAGCAAACATCTGTTTCTAAAACAACTATCACCAGTAGTTTTTTCCTATCCATCTATTTTTTAAGTGAGAATCTGAGTCTGTAATACTGCTTATTTACTACATTTTTGCTGATTATAATAGGAAACTGTATTACATAAAAGACCAAGTATTAAGTCTTAACCAGAGGCCATGAATTAGACATTCATGTGATAACAGGCATTAAAACAAAACAAAAAGGCCGGGCACGGTGGCTCACGCCTGTAATCCTAGCACTCTGGGAGGCCGAGGCGGGTGGATTGCTCGAGGTCAGGGTTCAAGACCAGCCTGAGCAAGAGCGAGATCCCGTCTCTACTAAAAATAGAAAGAAATTATATGGACAGCTAAAAATATATATAGAAAAAATTAGCTGGGCATGGTGGCACATGCCTGTAATCCTAGCTACTCCGGAAGCTGAGGCAGGAGGATCCCTTAAGCCCAGGAGTTTGAGGTTGCTGTGAGCTAGGCTGACGCCACGGCACTCACTCTAGCCCGGGCAACAGAGTGAGACTGTCTCAAAAAAAAAAAAAAAAAAAAAGCAAACAAACAAAATGAACTTCAGATCAGACAAATCAACCTAGAAATCTTTTTGAGCCCCTGGATCACAAGTAAAAGATCTGTTTGGGATTTTTTTTTTCTCTTATTGTAACCTATCAGAGATGCTTCTCTAGTATAACTAGTGCTTTTAACAGTGCCGTCCCCAAGCCTGGCAAGGGCCTACTACCCTCCAGGGCCTGTTAGGGACCAGGTACAAAGTTGCCTACACCCTCCCCCTACTCCCCACTCCACCAGCCCCCCACACTCCCCCCACCCCCTAACTCCCCACCCCATCAGTGGAAAAATTGTCTTCCATGAAACCAGTCCCTGGTGCCAAATGGTTGGGGGCCACTGCTTTAAAAGACACAATTTCCAAAAATAAGGAAAAAAAAACCAGACACAATTTCTAACATGTATAAAGTTAGAAACAATGTATCATCAAAACATTCACTTCTGGTCCCAAATGGAACTCACCCTACATTAACAATTGGAAATAAATATATAAACATTTATGTGTTGAATGGGTATGTTGTATTCTTGGCAAGGAACTGAAATTATCTACTGTTCATATGAAAGTCTTCTGATCTACATATCTTTATATAATGCATGAGGAGTCCAAATGATACTACTCTGATACGAAATAATCCTTAAGGGTAAATGTTTACCACCCATTGAGATTTTTATGCACAATTTCCATTAACAATAGTGGAAGTTAGTCACATACATCCCTAATACTTGGTTGACATGACAGCTTTGAAGAATACATTAGTGTGAAAGTGATACTGACTTTTAAGTGGGTCAAACATTCGTATTAACTAAAGAATATTATCTTTTACTTTTTCTTAGATTAATGTTGTCTGTCAAATTAATTATATTCTAAATGTATTCTGGCTATTGTGTTTTATCTTTACAGTAAACTAGTTTCCAAATTTACTAGCTAGACAGTTTGATTAGTGAATCTTGTGTTAGTTCAATATTAATTTAAAATTTGGTAAATATTTATGTTTCAAAGAAGTGGTTTGAGATAGTGCAGAAAGTCTTGGGCTTTGCAATCAGACAAATTTGGGTTCAACCCCAGCTGTATCACATGACAAAATATTTAGCCTTTGAGGCATTTATAAAATGGGAATATGACTTTGAAGAACATCTGTGAGGAGAATTTGATAAAGTGTGCTACTGATAATGTGTTCAGCACTATGCTATGACCTATATCCAGGATTTGTTCACCTGCTTTTGCCAGTTCGACAATTAATTCAACATGTGTTTATTATGTGATAAGTGCAGGAAATATAAAAATGACTAAGAAACATCCTTTAAATTTGTGAAACTTTACAGAGGAAATCTATAGATCATTTCAATATACTCAATGACATATATCATTTCAATATTCTGAAAATAAATAATTTCAATATTATAATGTATTAAGGGCTGTATCAGAGGTAGAGGTGATAATAAAAATATTTATAACTAATCATATGGCTTGTGCTTTGTTAACAACCAATATGACACAAACACTGACCAATCAGGCAGATAGATGGGTGCAGGGTCCTGGACACCTCTTGCTGTGCTAAGCATTATTTCTTTAGTTGCTTGATCATGAAGCCATGGTAGGATATATAGATGGAAAGGCTTCAGTGAAAACTGAGGAATCAAAAAAGCCTATAGACAGCCAACAAGCATGATCAGACCAGTATTTCAAAAGGATCACTTTGGTGGCTAAGTAAAGGACAGAGGGAGGAGAGACAGTCAAGACTACAGAAGGTAGAACCTACCATTGAGCTAGAAGGGAGTATGTAAGCATGTTTCTAGGTATAGTAAAGAGAATGTGGAACAGGAATGACAGCCAGGAAGATATTTTCTTTAAACCTTCATTTTAAATTGTTATAGATCCCAATTATAAATAAAATCTGGCCAAAACACTGTTAATTTTACAAAGGTGCCAATGTCTAACATAATTTGCTACAATAAGAACATATAAATAGATAACATGGTCTTATTAATTAGATACATAGCTCTCCTTAAGACCTAGATCTCCAAATACAGGCCAAACACACAGGGGGTTTGATTTTCATTTCATTTAACTATTTCATTATTTATAGGACATATTTATCTTAAACTTTTGTTCATCAGTAGTACAGAGTTTTGAAAGCAGTTTACTTAAAGAAATAAATAATTGTGACTGACTTAGAAGAATCTAATTTATAAACTGTCTTGATATGTCATGAACATATCAAGTTTCAATATATCTATAATTACATTTCCCTATATTAAAATCTAAGCTACTTTTAGACATGACAAACAAAAGCCTGCCTATCTTACCCTTTATTAGTTACTACTGAGCAATTGCTCCTATAATTTCAGGAACTGTATTGAGGATATTTACTAAATTCTATAAACTTAAATCCCAAAGTAAATTTCAGAATTTGAAAAAGATATAGAAAGAATAAAATGAATTGAAAAGATGATAAGTAAGTTGTGTCAGAAAGTTTAATACTTTAAACAAAATAGGGAGAAAAAAAATGATTTCAGATGCTGCCTCCTTAATTCTCCACCTGAATATCCCAAAGGCACCTGTATTTAACAATCTGTTGTAATATCTTTTCCCCAAAACCTCCACCTCTTCTTCTATCCTGTTATTTAATTCACCCAATCAATCAAATCAAAATCTGGGAGATGTCCTTAACTCTTCCCTTAATTTAAACTTCCATATCCAGTTGGCAAACTAATTTTTTGAAAATCTATCCTCTATTCTTTATCTCCATTGTTGTTGCCTTGCTCAAGGCCTCCAAAATTTGCCTCTTACTGTTTCACTGACTACTGTCTCTCCTTTGTGCCTGTACCCTCATAATCTACCCTGCATAATGCTGCCGGAATGAGCTTTTTAAGATGTGAAGCTGACTGATTTTATTCCTTCTACACAGAAATCCCACCACTGACAAGATAAAATCCAAATCTATCCTGCAATGCCCTAGTCCACCCAATCCAACTTAATCTCGTGTAATAACCTTCACCATACCCTCTATTTGAACCACACAGAACTATTTGAAGTCTCCTAAAACACAACACTGAGGTTTCACGACTTCATATTTTTGCTGACAAGTGAACAAATTTGGTAGGGGAGAAGAAGAGACAATCTCAAGCAAACCTTGATTCACTTTTGAAGATTTAGCTCAAGCATCACTCTCCATTAAAGCCTTTACTGACTCTTCACCCCCACCTCAAGCAAAATGAAGTGTAATCAATCACTCCTTCTCCTGCAGCCCATCGTATCCAGTGCAAGAACTATGACATTCTTTCTAGCTTTGCGCTCAGTATTCTTCCTACTGATGCTTTGTAAATTTTTGTGGCTAACTGAACAGATTTTAAAATTACCACTCCTTACTTACCAAACTGAAACTGTTTGTTGTCCATGAGGCGAATAGATGCAGGAGCACATCTCTGTTTAAAAATAGAAAAAGATGTGATACAAATTTAATACAGTAAGAAGCCAGACAAGTAGAATATGAATATTATCTTTCTGTATTTAAGAGATCAAGAGCTTAGATTCCTAAGGATATACAGAGGAGAAGAATCTTAACTTTTTATATAATTTTATGAAGACAAAACATTAGTCTTCTATAAAAACTCAGAGAGGAGAAATCTATACATACAATATTTAAATACATACGTTACATAAGTTACCAGATCTTTAATTTATTGGCAATAAAATCTGCTTAATGCATAGCAAAGACTTATGGGAATATTCTAAAAGAAATACCATGCCCTAAAGTGGATTATTTTAGAACAAAGTAGAATTTTTAAAACTAAAATCAGTCCCTCAAATATTATGCCACTTATAAACTACTTTGTGCCATCAGGTTCTTGTACAGTTTTAAAATGAGGAAGATGGTGGTGGAAATTTTTATGTGCCAAAGCACTTTAAAAAATTGGCTGCAATGTCTTCATAGACAATTTTAGGAATTGTTCCTTTATACCCTTTTCATTGTCTATTTTAAACAGAAAAACTATCCAGACAGTGTGCAGATTTCTAAGATCTTTCCAGGTTACTTATGTGAAAATAGCAATCAAATTCTGAAATATGAGATTATATATCTCAAATGTCTAAAACTCCACCAATGTTTTATTTATCTAGGCTCACAGTAAAAGCTGCAAGGAAAGAAAACTGAGAGAAGCAGATATTCATATTCACTTTGTGATGACAAAATACTGCAAACGCTAACAAGGTTTGAGTTAGCTATAATTTCTCCATAGAATTAAAGTGAGTTGAGCTGAACCCCACATAGGATTTTTATTTTCTATACAAAGTTTTAACATGGCTAAACTTCTACGAAGAAGTTGCTTTCAAATGACAAAATTTTGACAAATGCCATAAACTTTTTAAACATTTATCTTCTGAGTAATAACATTTATCAATCAAATTTGTATTACAACAAATTTCTGAGACTCACTCAAAAGAATAAAATTTAATACACACCTTAACTATGCATTATAACATTTTGGCTATTATTTGCTTTTTAAGTGAACAAATAATTTTTATAAAAACACAGTATATATTTTATTTCACCCAATAAAATAACTAGACAGATTCTACTTTGAAGATAATTTATTCACCTTTGATACTAAAGATGAGACAATCTAAATTTAAAAAGTCACTGCCAAGTCTAAAGAAACAGTATTAGATAATTAGATATTGTTATACAAGTTATAACAATAACCTATCACCTTACATTTTAAAGAATCCTGTGGTTTCCAAGTTGCTTTCATAGGTCTTTAACATAAAAAAAAAAAAAAAAAAACTCTACCAGGGTAGCAGAACTGGTATTATCCCCATTTTACAGATGAGGACACAAGAATCAGAGGTTAAAAGACTTGACCAACGTCAGGTAACTTTAGAAGTAAAGGTAGAAGACCATATCCTGATTGTTAGATGAGCGCTATTCCAAGTACACCACACAGCCCCCCCTCAAATCATTAAAACATATACACATATAGCTTTAAAGTCATATTGGAAACAAAAATTACATTAAAACTATTTTATTTGCTACTTCTGGTATTATTAAATGTTTAGTAGCTAAAAATAAAATAAAAAATTTACAACCTGAGTAATTTCAAATCTTGGTATAAAGGTATCTTTGTAGGTGGGTTAATACTTCTAAAAACATTACCAGTTTCCAAAATACTGAAGGAAAATCACTTTTCTTCACATTTACAAATCTGGAATGTTTTTAATAAAATGAACACATTGACTTCTAATAAAATACAAAGCCTGATTAGACCAAATTTCTTTTCTTCATAAAATAAACAGAATATCCATACAACATATATATTTATATGTTTTGGCTTAAGCATACCAGTAAAATATGAAAGAATTCAGAGCCATTCTATCATTAAAAAAAAAAAAAATTTAAGTTCTTACCAACAACTTCTAAATTTCACCTCCTACTGCCAACCAGATTCTACTTCATCTTTATCAATGGCAGGTGTTTTTTTGTTGTTGTTTTTTTGCTTTTTTTTTTGAGACAGAGTGTCCCTTTGTTGCCCTGGCTAGAGTGAGTGCTGTGGCGTCAAACTCACAGCAACCTCAAACTCCTGGGCTTAAGCGATCCTACTGCCTCAGCCTCCTGAGTAGCTTAGCTGGGACTACAAGCATGCGCCACCATGCCCGACTAATTTTTTCTATATATATTTTAGTTGGCCAGATAATTTCTTTCTATTTTTAGTAGAGACGGGGTCTTGCTGTTGCTGAGGCTGGTCTCGAACTCCTGACCTCGAGCGATCCACCCACCTCGGCCTCCCAGAGTGCTAGGATTACAGGCGTGAGCTACCGTGCCCGGCCAATGGCAGGTGTTTTTAATGAAAACAATCAATATAAGTACACATATATCAGAAAATGGGAAGAAATAGTAAATTTAGAATAGTAAGTTTCTATTGGTGTTTAATCTCTAAAACAATTAAAATAAACTCTGCAAGCCTTGATTAAATCTTGGTTTGCAAACACTACCCATAAAATATATTTTGGGGACAACTGGGATAATCTGATTACAGAACGAATATTAGACAGCATTAAGAAATTACTGCTGATTTTCTTAGACATGATAATGGTATTGTGGTCATAAAGAAGAACACCATTCTTCACCTATTTTTAGGAGATGTTGCTGAAGTATGTAGAGGTCAGGTGTCATGATGTCTACAACCTAATTTCAAATGGTACAGAAAATATATACACATAAAACAAATAGAGCAAAAAGTTAACAACTGTTGAACATAAAAAGTGGATATACAGGTGTTCACTGTACTAGTCTTTCAAATTCTCTTTTGCTTAAAAGGGAATTTAAGCTTAAAATTTTCAAACTGAAAAGCTGGGCAAATAGGTAAGAAAGCTTCACAGCAATTGCTACATCATATAGCAACTAATATTCAGTTACATTGAATGTGATTTTTAACTTGACAGCTGAGTCACATAAACTAGTTAATCCACTATTCCTATTTACATTAAGGAGGCACAGTAAATGGTAACAAACAAATACTATTCAAAAACAATAAGAAGTTAAAGAAAGTTTACTGTATTTTAGATATTAGTTTTTAAGTTTTGAAATTATCAAATTCAAACCAACAGCTTTAAAGTTTCATATTTCAGTAGTGTCAGATTTTTAAAAAGTCAGTAAATAGAGTTTTTCGTTATTATCATAAATAAAGCACTCAAAAATAGCATCTAGATTGGTTTATCAGCTCATGACAAGTGATAATTTGTAAGTCATCGTACATCACTCTAAACATAGAAAGCAAAAAAGGTTTCTAAGAGTTTGAAATAATTAAAAGTTACCACTATAACTAATTAAATAGAAGGTCCTTATATAAGCAAAAGATCAAAATAATGTTACTATTCATAAAAACAACATTCAATCTGAGTTACTATACATACAGCTAAGATTAGGTTTTTTTCCATTGCTTTAAAGCTAATTTGGTATGTTTAAAAAAACTCAAAAGATTGTCTTTAAAAGTTAGAGACAGCACAAATTCTGAGAATTTGAGCTCTAAATTCATTCCCATGTTATTCAATTATGCTGGGCTGAGAGTATTCCACAGACTTAAAAGGGGGTGGGGGGAGAGGTCCTTAAGTTAAAGTGACCCCTGCTGGTAGATGATCAGAATTAACCTGAGGGAATATTCTTTACCAGTTTTAGTTTTAAGGGAATTTGAGAACACTCAAAGAAATTGCTTACTACAACTGGAGTTAATGAAATCGTTGATTTCTTTCCTTTTATGATAAACGTACCTTTATTAGACTTTTCTCATGTCATTTGATTTGTACCTAAATATATTTTATACTTAACAATCTGAAAAATTATGAGAAACTTATTATGGACTAATAAAGAAGTATCAATACCTTTTTTTTTTTTACTTGAACAATGAAGAAATAAATAACCAAAAGGATCTCACAACATGGGTATAAGATTGACTAAGTCAAATTGCTGGTAATTTCTTCCCTTTAGGGCTGTTATAACCAGGAATTTACTTGACTATATAACCTGAAAAGTAAAAACTAACCCCTCTCATTAGTCTTATTAGTATTCTCTGCACTAACTTAAAAAGAGATTTCTCAATCCAACTATTTTACACACACACACACAAATAGCCCCAATAAGAAACACATCAAAAGCTTTCTACAAAATTGGTTTTTTAGAGCTAAGTCACTGTCACAGAGAAAATCAGAAATTATACTTCAGATGAGACATTATTTGAGGTGTCTTTTAACTGACTAGTTACTAGCAAAAGAAATTCAAATTAACATATATTTCAAATGTCTGCAGGATTTCTACTGCCTAACTTCTTAAGGATAAACTATAAAAGTGTAAGCACTAAATAGTAGTCCTGTATCTCTGATACCATTGCTAAGGAATGAATCATCTTTGAATTGAAAAGGGCTGTTTCTTCAAGGGGTAAATCAAACTTTCTGTGTAGACTCCAGAGCAGCCCAAATTCCTGAGCCTTACAAACTATATTGGAGGCAGTCTACTAATCTTCTCATTGTATCAGAAGCAAATACAAAAATTTAAGCACAGAGAATTTATCATAATATGCAATATCCTTAGTAATTACTAGAAGTCAGAAGTTAGGAACCACATCGAACTTGCCTACTATCCATTGCATTATTTTAGCTATAAAGTTAAGTGCACATTTCCTTACATAAAAGGCACACAATAAAATACTGGCTTACAGCTAGGAGTTTATATGGCAAATAACAATAACTTCTTTATTTTAACAAGACAAGTATTGCTTTGTTTTAAAGAATAAAATAGTACATATTACAGACTGAGTATTTCCCTCCACTTATATTAACGGTTAGGCCAAAAGTTTATGCAATCTCCTAATTTTACATTTTCTTCAGTTTAGTAAAGGTAAAATAACTTTTTCTGAATAGCTTCTGGTACAAAGCATGTCTTAACTGTCCTCATTTTTCTGGATCACAATTAACCAAACAGTTGACTAGGTTTATTTTCTTTGTTTCAGAGAGGAGAAATTATGAGACAAAAAAAGTGACTTAAAATGACAATTCCATTTTCTACATGTGACAAATATTCCCAAGAATTACTGTTGAATATAAAGAAGTTTTAAGTGTTTTATAAGGTAAGTGCTAACCCTAACTCCTTTCAATTTATTTGAACCCTTCCAGGAGAAATTAAGTTTTAAACAGAACAATTCCTGAACTATTTCTTCCCAAATTATGATCTAAAATCACACACACACACACACACACACACACACACACACACACACACACTCCTTATCACCTTAAAGTTGTTTAAAATAAAAGCAATGGAAGGTAGAAAAAGCCATTCTTTGTCAAAAAGTAGTGAGAGAAAAGGCTGCCTTTTAATCTGTAATTCTAAAAACCTAGTTCTGAGAAGCTAGGTTTTACTTACTGAGAAGAGTTTTCAGAGAAATGAGTATAATACATCCCATAGTCAATTTTTCCTCTTATTGTAATAAATGCTCCTCTAATAATATTATAAAGCAAAACTCCCAAGTTTTTATTGAAAACAGAAAAAATCCAAACTTTGTAAATTGTTTTTGAGCCTGTTTCAACACTAAGTTTTCCTTTTAAATCTTGTAAAAACACCACTGTTATTTCCAAACACATAAAAGAGAATAAAATGTTATATTTGACACTGATATTCTGATTTTAAGATATTATTTTTCCCTCTCTTGCCAGGCTAACAGTAGGAAATTTATTTTCTGAGAAAGTCTTAAAATCACTTACCCATCTACTGAGTAAAGTTGGAGATTACTCTGGACTGCCACTTATGAGAAAGAATCACATTAATCTTCCACTAAATCTTCTTTTCTAGCTCCTCACAGGCAATGAAGTATTGATAGGGGACAATTCCTCACATGGACAAAGATCAGATGAAAGACCCTAGTAGAATCCTTCTGCTGCCAGTATAAGTTAGCTTAATTTATTTCCTTCAGTAAGAATAGCAACGAAAGTAGACACAGAGCCCACTTTGCTATTTGTGAACAGTCAAGTATGCTCCTTTCCAAAAGATACTCATCCAAAATATTGTCTCTCACTTCAAAATCAACTTAAGTCTGAAAATATTGCCAAAAAAAAAAAAAGAAGGAAGTGCTATGAAATGACAGTGAAGAATTACAAGCAGCCAACTCATTATTCAATCAAGAATTTGGCACAATCATAAACCACATACCATCTATTTTAATGGATCTTAATTCTCTTGCTATCAGCTGAAATTCCAAATCCCAAATTGAACAGTGACTAGTGCCAAAACCAGATAAGTTTTTTCATTTTTATTTTAGCCTGAGAAATACTGTTACAAAGGAGGGCA
Organism: Lemur catta; assembly: GCF_020740605.2. Lineage (NCBI taxonomy): Eukaryota > Metazoa > Chordata > Mammalia > Primates > Lemuridae > Lemur > Lemur catta. Next base: position 49,684,389 of record NC_059135.1, read on the forward strand.
GCAAATACTTTACCACTCTTGACATATGAGATTTGTACATGCTGTAAACTAATATGCAAATGTTCCTAAACCATTATAAATCCTTTTACACATTTCCAGGTAGGGTAAACATGAAGTCTCTCTACCTGTACATTATCAAAGAAGTAAAATATGGAGGTTCCCAAAACAATGTAATATCTTCAAATCCCAGTAACTATTCTTAGCAATTGTTTCACTTATAAGATCAATAGTTTAGAATAATATGTTATCTAACTGTACTTTTAATTAGTTTTGAGTAAGGCAAGCTTTCTGGTCCATAGTATTTATGTCTCTAAAAATTGTCCACTAGTAAGTACACAGAACCAAATTGTCAGAACTATAGACTAGAAAGGAGCTTTCTTTTTGACCTTCTTTTTAGTCACACAGTTGCACTTTCTATTAATCACTACGTTTATTTATTCCAAGATATGTATCCAATATAGCTCTGCATAGTGAATTTAGATTATGGTCATTGAGTAAACATTCTTAGAAACTTTTTAAATGACTACAAGGGCAATTTTACTGATTTATGCAAGCATGAAGGGAAATTCCATCCCCTGCTTTTCAATAGCACAGGAAACTTTTCTCTGTCACTTTCCCTCAGGGGCATATCAAATTATAACAAAAACTGTGTTAGATTGTACCAACTATTTATGTTTAAATCCAACATTTACATTCTAATGAAATTATAATATTAGAATTTTGATAGTTGTATATTATTTCTCATTAATGAAACCGAAAATAGATTTACATGTGAGTATTTGAGATGTGGAAAAGTAGACAGAGCACTCAGGAAAACATAAACTATGTACACCTCTACTCTAAAGATAAGAAAACAACACTTCTTAATGAGTCTACTAAATCTGTGTTCTACAGAGAAGAGATATTATGAAGGGGTAAAGTTGGCCAACATAGACTGAATATGACCTCATTAAGATCTTTTGTTGAAAAAAATAAATCCAAACTAGTTTTCTAACTTCCATAATTTTTCTAAAAATTTAATTTAGTATTCACGTTTATTTTGCCATAAAATTGGAGGCAATAAATGGTTAATTAGAAATATGTCATTCAAAACGCTAATGAGAGATGATATGAACTATATATCTTTAATAAAGTTTTCTTGAGGGGGATAGTTAAGCTTGACAAAGATAGAAGAAAAATAAAAATATTTAGCACAAAGTATAAATTACAATTCAAGTGAAAACACTTGACTTAAAAAACTCATTAAGAAAGATCTGAAATTAACAAGAAAATATAATCTATTTATGGAAACATTTGTTTTTATTTTATTTTTAAATTGGTGACCTTTTGGTTGTTTTATTAAAAAAAAAAAAAAAGCCTAGTTTCCCATTCTTCTAGGTGTTAACTCACATGCAAAACCATAGGCTCTGCAAATAGTTCTATTACTTCTTTTTTTTTTTTTTTTTTGAGACAGAGTCTCGCTCTGTTGCCCGGGCTAGAGTGAGTGCCATGGCATCAGCCTAGCTCACAGCAACCTCAAACTCCTGGGCTCAAGCAAGCCTACTGCCTCAGCCTCCCAGTAGCTGGGACTACAGACATGCACCACCATGCCCGGCTAATTTTTTCTATATATATTTTTTTAGTTGGCCAGATAATTTATTTCTATTTTTAGTAGAGACGGGGTCTCGCTCTTGCTCAGGCTCGTCTCAAACTCCTGACCTCAAGTGATCCACCCGCCTCGGCCTCCCAGAGTGCTAGGATTTACAGGCATGAGCCACCGCGCCTGGCCTATTACTTTTTAATACCTGGGTTATTTTACTTTGAAGGTACCTTCCTCTGCCTTTGAGTGATAGCTTTTAGAAACAAGTATCAGAATACACTTGAACTTTACTGCTCAGTGTTCAGACATTATTTTAGTTTAACAAATATTATTTACTCCAAAAACTTATCTCTAATCCTCCTGCTTTAAATATTATCGCCATCTCATCATTTTAGCAAACATGGCATAATACTGTATACTTTAGCTCCCTAACCTTAACATAATATTCCTAAAGTTCTAGTGAATTAGGAGCTCTTATGTAAGGACTTCAACTGCTAATATTCATTTCTGCTTTAACACTATCAAAGTAACTTGCCACAAGTCCAAGAATGTTCATTTCAGGACCATACTTCTTTTTAAATCTTCCCCTACTCAGGAGTAGATAGACAATCAAGATTGTAACTGATATACAGTCATTACTTTTCATTTCAATAAATGCCTTAATTTAAGATACATTATGTATCACTTCAATTAATCATAAAATATCTTACCCAAAAAAAAGAAACATAACATTTGATAAAAGGCAGAGTCATATCAATTGAAGAAGGTTATCTTACCTTGGCTTAAAATCATACAGCCCTCTTTAGACCAAGAAATAGGTGTGACAGCAATATAATTATTAAAAGAAATAGCAACTGCACTTAAAGGGATGACTTTACAACACTACCTTCTCATATAGAACTGGGTAAAAACCACAAATGTAACACAACTAAATATGAAGATTATTTGTAACATATCACAATCAATTATGCAGAATTTTAAAAATATAAAAATATGTATCTTCTATGTATTTTTATTTTTTTTACCTGTTTTGCAATTTCTCTTAAACAGGCTACTCCTTGTTCAAAATTAGGGAAAGCTACCGAGCCATACTTTTGGTATTCAGGGACTGGTCTGATTTTTATTGTAGCTTCTGTTATTACACCAAGAGTTCCTGAAAGAGAAGGGGGAATAATCCAATATATCACATGACAATTTTCTAAATCATATTTAAATCTATTTAATCTATTTATTCTATTAATTCATTCTACTATTCATATTTAAATTTATTTAATCTATTCTATCTGAGAAATGATGGCTACTCAAGTCTTTTTAGGAAAATGATTAAGCAAATTTTATAATTGCCAAAGAAAAGTTTTTGGAATATATTTTTCTTAGTTATGTATAAATATTTTAAACTATTTTTAAGTAAATTTTCTCCAAGAAGGTTACTTTTAAATGATTTTTAAAGTATTACAACTTATTAAAAGAGGAAGAATTTGAAAAACAATAGGTTTTTATATCTCATATACATTCAGACAGAAGCTTATTTTGATATTTGTGCCTACTTTTACTTTCAAAACAATTTATTGGGCAAAAAGAACCTAACCTTCAATGAGAACTTAAGATGACTGAAGAAATGTGAGGAAATAATACCTTCCCTTTTTTCCTAAGAATTAATACAAAGAAAAGACAAAGGCATTACTGAGATGCCCTTGTAACAAATAAACAAATAGAGATAAAATGGTTATCATAAATATCTAGCACAAGAGGATGACCAATAAAACAAACTTTTTTTTCTTTATTATAATGGGCAGTAGGAGACTTTAATAAAGGAGGAAAAAAATAAGTAAAATATAACCACATGGCCTAAATATCTATGCTAAAATATCTGAAGGGACATGGTTAAAAACGATTATATTCACAAAGCCAAACTTCAAATTAGTGGTTTCTGATGTACAAATGGTAGACATTAATAACACTATTAGTGAATTTTCTGAGAATCATTAAAAAAGAGTAAAGAGGGAAATCTTTGAAACTAGAGAACTTAATTACAACACAAGAAATAAAAGGTATCACAAAATGTAAAGCTTCCAATAAGTTTATAATATAATTAACTTGTCAGTATATAGGATGGGATTAAAAACTTCTATGAGTCCATGAAAAGTAAGTTATATTACATTAGATCACAACATATTCCATATATATACATATGATTTCCTACTGAGATTACAAAATATGACCCTCTTATAACTTGTATGGTCACAAAAGCTCTGCAAGTTTGGCCTAATAAATATTTTAATATAAAAATAGATAAGTCTTATAAAATTTAAAAGATGACAAAAGTGACTAAACTTTCTCTTTTAGCATCTTTACTGAGACATATTTACAGACAATAAAATTCACCCATTTAAAGTACAAAATACAATGGTTTTTAGTGTTGTTTACAGATATGTGAAACCATCATTACACTCTAAGCTTAGAACATTTTTATCACCCCCCAAAAAGAAACCCATAATCATAAAAGTCATTATCCATTTCCAACCCCACACCCTATCCCTGACAACCACAAACCTATGTTCTGTCTATACAGATTTGCCTATTCTGGACATTTAGTATAAAATGAATGTCACAATATGTAGACTGTGACTGGGTTCTTTCACTTAATGTTTTCAAGGTTCATCCATGTTGTAGCATGTATTAATATTTCATTCCTCTTTAATTGCTAAATATTCCATTGTAAAGTATAACTTATTTTGTTTATCTGTTCATCAGCTGATGGACATTTGGCATTCCACTTTTTGGCTACTATGAATGCTGCTGCTATGAATATACATGAACAAGTTTTTATGTGAACATGTTTTCCTTTCTCTTGGATAAATACCTAAAGACTTTCTTAGTTTCAGAAAAGTGCTCAATCCTATTCTAAATAACACTAGGTCTCCAGCTACCTCTTCACAAGGCTAAGTTTCAGGCAAGTGCAGCTGAAGTGAGGTGGGGCTCACTTCTTGCTCCCCGCCTCAAGTTGTGGGACAAATGCATGTCATTAATTATCAATAAATAAAGAGAAATTATTAAAAAGAACCAAATGGAAATCCTGGAGTTGAAAAGTACAATAACTGAAATGAAAAATTCACTAGAGGGGCTCAACAACACATGTGATCTGGCAGAAGAAAAAATAGCAAACTTGAAGATAGACTGATAGAAATTATGCAATATGAAGAACAGAGAGAAAAATGAATGGCACCTCATAGAAATATAGGAAACCATTAAGCACACCAATTTATTTATAATGGGAGTGCCAAAATGAGAGGAGAGAGAGAATGAAGTAGAAAAATTTTTTCAAAGAAAGCCTGGCTGAAAACTTTCTAAATTTATTAAAAAACACTAACCTCTACATCATGAGACCTCAACAAATTCCAAGTAGTATCAACACAAAGATATCCATAAATAGGCACATCACAGTAAAAATGCTAAAAGTCAAGCAAGAGAAAATTGACTTGCCAATTACAAGGGAAAACTTATAAAGTTAACAGCTGACTTATTAGCAAAAACAATGGAAACCAGAAAGTGGTGAAATAATATATTAATATTTAAAGTGCTCAAGAAAAAAAAAACAAACTGTCAACCAAGAATCTTACACCCAACAGACAAAAATAAAGATATTCCCAAATAAACAAAAGCTGGGAGGACTTTGTGGCTAGACGACCAGGTTTACAATGCTAAAGGAAGTTCTTCATACCAAAAGCAGGTGACCTCAGACAGAAATTCAAATTCACACACACAAATAAAGAGCATTTTTGTGTCTTCTTTTATGTAATTACAAAAGATAGTATAAATGTATATTTCATCTTCTTTTTTCTCATGCCTGATTTAAAAAACCAATGGCATAAAACAATAAGTATATAATGTATTTTTGGACCAATAACATATACAAATGTGATACATTCACCAGTAACAGCACAAACGAGGTGAGTAAAAGCAAAGGTCTGTTGGGCTAATGATATGATTCCAGATGGTAATTTGAACCCACAGGAACAAATAAAGAGAACCAGAAGGGGCCTGGTTAGTACTTGGATGGGAGAACCAGAAGGGATAAATAAGATGGTTAATATAACAAAAGCTCTAAGTCCAGACAAGTTGAGTAACCCTTATCTGAAATGCTTGGAACCAGAGTGTTTCACATTTCAGATTTTTTCAAATTTTGGCACATCTGCATTATACTTACTGATTGAGCATCCCAAATCAAAAAATCCAAAATATGAAATGCTTCCAATGAGCATTTCCTTTGAGTATCTTGTCAGTGCTCAAAAAGTTTTGAATTTTGGAGTATTTTGGATTTTCAAATTTGGGATGCTGAACCTGTACTTGCTCTCTTTTCTTCTCTTAGCTTCTTTAAAAGTCATACAATTATATAAAGTAATAATTGTAGTAACATATTATTGTGTTTGTATCATTCGTAGAGGTAATGTGTATAACAATACCACATTAAAAGGGGGAAAAGGAACAGAACTATATAGGAGTAACATTTCTACATTCTCACAGGAATTATATTAGTAAAAATCTGAAGCTGATTCTAATTAGGTAAGATGTTCATGTTAAGTCCTAGAGAAACCACTAAAAAGACCCTCAAAAACATATACTGAAAAGATCATTAAGAAAATTAAAATGCTACATTAAAAAATATTCATGTAATGCAAAAGAAAGCAGTAATGGAGGAACAAAAAGAAGTAAGACCAATGGAGGGAGCAGAAATGGCAGATATAAATCCAACCATAGCAATAATAACATTAAATATGAATGGACTAAACAATCAAATGAAAAAACAGAGATAGTGAGACTGGATTTTTTAAAAAAGATCCAACTATATGCTGTCTACAGGAGACACACTTTAAATTCAGAGATACAACTAGACTGAAAGTTAGAAAAGGATACATCATACAAACAACAACCACAATAAAGCTGGAGTGACTATATAGTGACATCAGACAAAACAGACTTTAAACAAAAACTGTTACTAGATATAAGGAGGGACATTTTAAATTGAAAACCATTAGGAAGACATAACAACAATCATAAACAAATATGCACCTAATACAGGACACGAAAATGTAAGCAGTAAACACTGACAGAAATGACAGGAGAAATAGATAATTCAACAGTAATAGTTGGAGACATCAATACCTCACTTTCAGTCACAGACACAAAAACTAGGCGTAAGACAAGGAAAGAGAAGACTTGTACAACGCTATAAACCAATTAGACTTAAAAGACTAGAACACTCCACTGAACAACAGAATATGTATTTCCAGTGCAATCTCCAGAATAGCCTTCATACTAGCTAGGTCTTAAAACGAGCATGAACAGATTATGAAAGACTGAAATAATACAAAGTATGCTGTCCAATCACAATGGAATGAAATAAGAAACCAGTAGGAAAGAAATTTCGAAAGCTTATAAATATATGGAAATTAAACAACACACTCCTAAATAACCAAAGGGTCAAAGAAGAAAACAATGGGGAAATTAGGTAATAGTTTGAGGTGGAAAGGAGAACACAATATATCTATACTTACAAGATGCAGCTAAAGCAATGCCTAGAGGGAAATTTATGGCACTAAATATCTGTTTTTTTTTAAATCTCAAATAACCTAACTTTCCACCTTAAACTACTGGGGGTAAAAAAGGGCAAGCTAAACATAAAGTGAGCAGAAGGAAGGAATTAATAGAGAGTATAGGTGAAATTTCTAAGATAAAGGATAGAAAAATAGAGAAAAACCAATGAAACCAAAAGGCGGTTCTCTAAAAAGATCAAGAAAATTAACAAACCTTTAGCTAAAGTGACTGAGAAAAGGAGAGAGAAGATTCAAATTATTAGAATCAGAAATGAAATAGCGAATATTACTACTGATCTTACAAAAATAAAAAGAATTATAATGAAATGCTACGAATAAACGTATAGTAATGTGTTACATAACTTAGATAAAATAGACAAATTCCTAGAAACATACAAACTACTGAAACTGACTCAAGAAGACAATCTAAATTACTAATTCAAATTAGTAACTAGTAATCTAAAAACTGTTCACAAAGAAAAGCCCAGGCCCAAAGGATTTCAAAGCTGAATCCTACCAAGCACTTAAAGAATTAATATCAATTCTTCACAAACTCTTTCAAAAAGTAGAAGAGGAGGAAACACTTCCCAATTCACTCTATGAGGCTAGTATTACATTATCCTAATACCACCAAAGAGATCACAAGAAAATGACAGATTAGTATCTCTTATGAATATGGACACAAAAATCCTAAACAAAATACTATTAAACTAAATCCAGCAATACATAAAAATAATTATACACCACAACCAAGCAGGATTCATCACAGGAATGAAAGAGCAGTATAACATCCAAAATTCAATTAAATGTAATACAACATATCAGTAGAATGAAAAACAAAAATGACTTGAACAACTCAATAATAGATGTAGAAAAAGCATTTGACAAATCCAACATCCATTATGATCAAAACACTCAATATATTAGAAACAGAAGGGAACTTCCTCAAACTAAAAAGGCCATCTATGGAAAAACCCCATTTAACATACTTAATGGGGAAAGACTGGATGCTTTCCCCCTAAGATGAGGAACAAGACAGATTTCTGCTCTTATCACACTTCTATTCAACATTACACGGAGAGTACAGAGAAGTAAAACTATCTCTATAGATGATGTGATTTTGCATATAGAAAATGCTAATGCATCCACTAACAAATTAGAATTTAAAAAGTAGTAAGGATATAGAATACAGGATTCATGTACAAAAATCAATTGTATTTGTATATACTTTCAATGAACAATCAAAAAGAAAATTAAGAAAACAATTCCATTTACAATAGTATCAAAAAGAATGAAATAGGAGTAACTCTGACCAAAAAGTACTAAATTTATACCCTGAAAACTACAAAACATTGTTGAAAAAAATTAAAGCTCTAAATAATTGGAAATACATCCCATACTCACGGATCAGAAGACTCAACATTGTTAAGATGGCAGTGCTAACCAAATTGATCTAACTGACCTATAGATTCAACACAATCTCTATTAGAATCCAAGCTGGCTTCACTGTAGAAACTTACGAGCTAATTTCATAATTCATATGAAATTGTAAAGCACCAAGAATGGCCAAAACAATATCAAAAAGAACAACAGGCCAGGCACAGTGGCTCAGGTCTGTAATTCCAGCACTTTGGGAGGATGAAGTAGGAGGATACCTTGAGCTCAGGAGTTTGAGACCAGCCTTGGCAACACAGCAAGACTTTGTTTCTACAAATAACTAAAAAAAAAAAAAAAAATCAGCCGGGCGTGGTGGCATGCACCTGTATTCCCAGCTACTTGGGAGGCTGAGGCAGGAGGACTGCTTGAGACCAGGAGTTTGAGGATGCAGTGAGCTATGATTATACCACTCATTGCACTCCAGCCTGGGCAATAGAGAGAGACCCAGTCTCTTAAAACAACAACAACAAAGAAGAAGGACTCGTACTTTTTATTTCAAAATCTGCTAAAAAACAACAGTAATCAAGTCAATATGGTACTGGCATAAGGATAGACATATAGATCAATGGAAAAGAATTGAGAATCTGGAAATAAACCCATACTGACTTTTGACAAGGGTGCCAAGATCAGCGAATGGGGGAAAATATTTCAAAAATGGTACTGAGACAAATGGATATCTACATACAAAAGAATGAATTTGGGCCCTTACCTCACACCATATACAAATATTAACTAAAAATGGATCAAAGACTTAAATATAAGACCTAAAACCATTATATAAAACTCTGAGAAGAAGCCATAGGAGTAAATCTTCATGACCTTGGATCTGGCATTAGACATGACAACAAAAGCTTGAGTAAAGAAAAAAATAGATAAATTTGACTTCACCAAAAAACTTTTATGCTTCAAAGAACATGAGCAAGAAACCTACAGAATGGAAGAAAATATTTGCAAATCATTTATCTGAATCCTATATCTAGAATAAAGAACTCTTATAATTCACTCTCATAATAGACAAATAACCTAATTTTTAAAATGGGTAAAGAATCTGAGTAGGCATTCTTCCAAGAAAATATAAAAATGGCCAATAAACACATGAAAAGATTAATCATTTCTTATCACCATGACTATTCATTAAGAAAAGGCAAAACAAAATCACAATGAGATCCCATTTCATCTCTATTAATGATGGCTATTATTAACAAACAAACAAACAAACAACAACAAAAAAACCAAAAACCAGGAAGTAAATGTTGGCAAGGATGTGGAGAAAATGGACTCCTCATACATTGCTTATGGGAATGTAAGATAGTACAGTCATGCTGGAAAAGTCTGGCTGTTCCTCAAACAATGAAACATAGGATTATTACCCATGTGACCAGCAATTCCACTTAGGTATAAACCTCCCAAAAATGAGAACATATGTCCACACAAAAAGTTGTTCAGGAATGTTTACTGCAGCATAATTCATAATAGCCAAAGGTGGAAACAACCCAAATGTCTATCAACTGATGAATGGAAAAACAAAATGTAGTCTATATCCTTGCAGGAGAAGATTACTCAGTCACAAAAAGGACTAAACGCTATAACAGCTGACTCTTCAAAACATAGTAAGTGAAGAAGCCAGTCACAAAAGACTACATGGTATATCATTCCATTTCTGTTAATTTCCAGAATAGGAAAAGCTACAGAGACAGACAGACAGATCAGTGGTTGCTTAGGGCTTAGGGGGCTGGAAGAGTCGGGAGAGGCTGGTGATACCTAAAAGATATAGGGGTTTTTTTTTAGGTGAACTTCTAAACATCTGTCAGAGAAGAAGCAAAAAGATGACAGCTGATTTATTAGGATTATGCTGTCTTCTCATCCACTAGCACAGTATTATCTTTCACACCTATTCTTTCTTAGCAAGACAAGTAATATCACTTTAGTTTTTAAAGTTGCTAATTTCCTTCCACTATACTGACACCATTACTAAGATTAGTTGTAATTCTCTCTGCTCTTTTCAACATTTTTAGAAGTTCCTCATAGTCTTGGAATTAACATCTCATATTCAAAGTTGGTTCTACAAATAAGTTCGAAATTTGTCAGGTATAAGTTCTTAAATGCATGAATCACCTCTATTTACTCTGATCTGTCCACAGACTACAGAAATACTTAATAAATACTTGCTCAGACTCAAAAGTCACCAGATTGAAACTCATTTAAAAAGGTCAGTATAAACCCTGACTTCAAACAGGAAAGCCTTTCTATTTAAAACTAAACACCTTATTGTAGAACAACTCATCAAAAAAACCAAAAAACTAAACTCTAAGTTCCAATCTCTTTGTGAAATATTTCCTAACTTCTAAGCCATTTGAAAATATTTCTTTGACTCACAGTATTATAATCTAATCCAAAGAAAAAATTGAAACCCACTTAAATGCCAACCAATAGGGATTTTGTTAAATACATCAAGATATATTCAATGAATGGGATATCATGTAGCTGTGAAAAGGAATCGACAAGCTCTAAGCACTCCAGGAGGCTGAGGCAGGAGGATCGTTTGAGCTAAAGAGTTCGAGACCAGCTTGAGCAACAGCAAGACTCCGTCTCTACTAAAAAAAGAAAGAAATTAGCTGGACAACTAAAAATATATGTAGAAAAAATTAGCCAGGCATGGTGGCATATGCCTGTAGTCCCTGCTACTCCGGAGGCTGAGGCAGGAGGATCGCTTGAGCCCAGGAGTTTGGGGTTGCTGTGAGCTAGGCTGATGCCATGACACTCTACCCCAGGCAACAGAGTAAGACTCTGTCTCAAAAAGAAAAAAAAAAAGAACAGACAAGCTCTAAATGTGGTAAGCAAAGAGTAATAAACTACTATTTGTGTTTTTAAATATATATATATGGTTTTACATAGCAAAAATGTTGACTCTGGCCAGAGAGGATGCCTGTAAGACAGGGATAGAAGGCAGATTTTTCCCTATACATTCTTGAGCAACTGTTGAATTTTGTACGTTTCTACATATCTGAATTTTGTAAATGTACGTTATTACTTATTCAAAAAGTTTATTTTAAAATATACATATCCTTACATTAACAAACTTTCCTTAAAATTCTCTTTCTACACCAAACTTCAAAGGTACTGGTAAGAAGGGACCATGTCTTAAATTTCTGTATACCCATATTGCCTCATATAAATAGTGTAATCACTCTAAAGGAGCAAAATCCTATAAATGAGATTTTTAAAAATTAGTAGTATAAAATGAGATACTGCATTATCATAAGGTTAATGAAATGAACAAGGTGAGTCTGTGCAACTAGCCAGCTAGGGATTCTGCATGACCCCAAGGTGAAATCAAAATCCATCAAGGTCCCCAGTGCAATTTGACAGGGGAAGCTTCCATTCTGACTTATCTTTAAATTAAGTCAATCATAAACATATCCCAAATTCACTTTATCAAATGGCCCATTTCTGTGGAAGTTTAATGTATTTATTGATTCTTTTGCTCTGGGAATATGTCAATAAAGTGATATAAAACTACTTAGATTATTTATCATTTGATTTTATTTATCACTTGATTATATACAATGCCAATATTTTATTTCCACTTTATATAACTGTTTACAAATAACTCCATGGCAATGTGATATCAGAGAGGCTTATATGTTATTTATTTTCTATTTTTAAAAAATAAGTTATGGGCTGGGTGCGGTGGCTCAAGCCTGTAATCCTAACACTCTAGGAGGCCGAGGTGGGTGGATCATTTGAGCTCAGAGTTTGAGACCAGCCTGAGCAAGAGCGCAACCCCGTCTCTATTAAAAATAGAAAGAAATTAGCTGAACAACTAAAAATATATAGAAAAAATTAGCCGGGCATGGTAGCGTGTGCCTGTAGTCCCAGCTATCCAGGAGGCTGAGGCAGGAGGATCGCTTGAGCCCAGGAGTTTGAGGTTGCTTTGAGCTAGGCTGACACCACATCACTCTAGCCCACGCAACAGAGTGAGACTCTGTCTCAAAAAAAAAAAAAAAAAAGTTGTAATAAATTTAAGAATTTTCTATTTTGCAATTTTCAAATATAATATTTGTTCCCAAGAAGAGCTGAAGGCTTCAAAAGTTATTCGATATAAAATGCAAGTATTTGCTTGAAGCAAATAAAATCTTTCACAATTTGAAAATTGACTCTCAGGTGACTTCAGGATTAAGAAGAATGATAGGCATTTCATTTTGAATCTTCCCTCTCCCTCTACTTTCTCTACTCTGCCCCCCAAATATAAAAATCAACAAGAAAAACAAAGCCCCACAAGACCTACATCTTCAGTATTACTAGGAAACAAAAAATACTGCAACCTTCAAATTCTGTCTAAGTAGAGATAAAAAGAAAAAATTCCAACAGACTTCCTACAGCATTCCAGCTGCCACAAGCTTGGAAGGGTAGAAAAATGAGTAAGAGGAGGCTTGAAAGACTACACAAGAAAGAGTAGAGGTCATAAAGAACTAAGAGGAAGAAGAGCCAAAATTATTCCCAGAAAACAAAGTGCAACAATAATGCCAAAATACTATAAAGGACTTGGTAATCCATAGTCCTGACTATGGGAAGGAGTTTGAAAATGGGAGGAATGAGAAATGGCAGTCTTGGGGATATACATATAGATATATATACACACATATATATGTATGGGTGGTACACCTAAGAGACAAGGCAGTAAAGATAAAGAATAAGAGATAGAAATTAAAGATCCTATAGAAATGAAGTCATGCCATCCCTTCCTTCACCAAAAACACCACCATTTATAAAACAAATAGCACAGAAAGAGGGTAGAAGTGTCAGAAAAGAACACTCAAATTAGGAGGTCTTTCCAAGTAATAACTAGGACTAGAAAAAGGCAGACTAAGTCCATAAAAAAAAAACCTGCAAAAATGTCAGAAAAAATGCAAATAAAAGTATTTCTGCAAATAAAAAGTCTCCCCCCCCAACCAATTATAATCCTGAAAAAACTGCAACACATTTCAAACTGAACTAAATACCATCAATCAGGCAACTGGGATATGAAAAAATACCTTGAATCAGAAATACAAAAATTAAAAGCATAAATGAACAAAAAAATGAAACAACAGACAGAAAGAAATAGAATATATATATATATGTATGTGTGTATATATATATATATAAACGAAGGCTAAGTTATAATCTACCCAAAGGAGAATACAAAATAGATGTAAATGAAAACTTAATAAAGGGCATTGAAAAAAATCAGGAAAATAACCAAGAGAATAAAAATGAACTAAAGAAGTCAGAGAAGAAAGGTAAGAGAAAAAGTGGCTGAAATGGAAAACAAGCAAAGAAAGTCAAATATATGTATAATCAATATTCTTGAAGAAGAAAAATCAAAACAATGAGGAAAAAAAACCCTAATACTTAACTCTACAATCCAAAAAAACTTTCCAGAAATAAAAGAAGACCTGAATCTACAATAGAAAAGGTCCAGTAAGTACCAGAGCAAAATGACCCAGGACAATCAACTCTAAATTGTAAAAATGTTATACTTTATTGATTAAAAAAAAAAATCCTCAAGGCCTCCAGGCAAAACCAGAAAACCACCTACTAAGGCAAGAGAATTCGACTGGTATCATATTTCTTTAAAACAATATACAAAACCAAAGTAACAGTGGAGCAGCATTTTCAAGAACATAAGGAAACAAACTCAAGCTTTCCTTCAAGTATCAGAGACAGAAAACCAGTTTAGAACTTTCTAAAACTCGGAGGATATACAAATGTGTCTTTCCTGAAGAACTTACCAAAGGATGATTTTTTATTTGCCCCAAAGATGACTGGTAAAACTTTACAAAAGCATTGATACTGAGCTTTTCAAGTCTTTAATTATGGAGCAAAGACTAAAACAGGGTGGTTTATGGGTTAAAAAATAAAAATGTACTTTTGTTCTTTAAATCAAAGAGCAAATCATTACAAGTTACTAGTAAATTCCAAATACAGGAAAAGAATACAAAACATTTTAAATGCTTTGAATATTTACTAAAATTTTCATTATATTGATGTTATAACAACTAAAATGGGAAGAAGCTTCTTGCTGAAAAAATTTTTATGAAAAATTCATGAAAACGAACAAAACACATTAAAACTTAATGTGGTTAGTCACACATGGAACTTAGCTAGATAGCGAAAATAGGTTGTTTTTTGTTATTGTTTTTTTTTTTTTTAAGAGACAGAGTCTCACTCTGTTGCCCAGGCTGGGGTGCAGTAGCATGATATAACTCATTACAGCCTTGAACTCATGGGCTCAAGGGATCCTTCTGCCTCAGCTTCCCAAGTAGCTGGGACTACAGGTATGTGCCACCATGCCTGGCTAATTTTTTGTAGAGATGGGGTCTCATCCTATTACCCAGGCTGGTCTCCAACTCCTGGGCTCAAGCAATCCTCCTGCCTCGGCCTCCCAAGGTGATGGGATTACAAGTGTGAGCCACCCCACCTGGCCCAATAGTAATAAATTTAACATTTGGTGAGTAGTTAGTACATGCTTATAAACTGTTTAGCATAATCTCATTTAATCCTTGCAACAAATTTATGAAGATGAATACTTTTATTATTCCCATTTATAGCTGAGGACATTGGGCTTTACCCTAACTTACACAAAGTCACAGAAATATAAGTAGTGGAATGATGATTGAAATTCAGATCTGAAAAACTTCACAGACCATGCTTTTAAATCAGTATGCTATGTTGCATGCATATTTATAATAAAAATCTCATTTAACTACAGTAATTTAGCCATATATATTTTTAATAAAACATATTTCTTATATTTCTTTGTATACTTTACAAGTTTGCCTTCCTTAAATTCAGGAAATAATTGCCTATTGAAGGAGGTATCCCAGTCTTTCAGATAAAAGTTCAAACTATTTTAAAAGGAATGAAAAGACCAAATTATCTCTCCAGCCAGCCTATAACCCTTATCATTTTGCCCCTAGAACTACTGCCTGTTCCACCCCATAATTAAACTGTAGGTTCCAGTCATATTGAAAAACTGGTAGCTTCATGATGAGGCAAACATGGCCCTTTCTCACTTCTGAACACCCTCCCACCCTCACATGCCTTTCATTCTGCAGGGCAACTCCCTCCCCTTCTTCCCTCAACTTGAAGTGTAATTATTTAATCCTTATCAACCTTCAAAGTGGCTTTTCTTGGGAAGCCTTCTTAAGCACCCATCAACCTGACCTTGTCTATATTTCTTCTGCATTTACTTTGATCATAGAATCTATCATACTGTAGTATAATGGTTTATTATCTGTGCCCTTAAGTGTACCAGCAAAATACCTAGCAACCAGAATTTTTAAAAGGCTAATTGATAGAAGGAAAAAAAAAGTTTGATATGATTACTTGAAAAAACTGTTTATATTTATAGAGCTGATTCCAATTACATATACATCAATAGTGTAATTAAAAATTATGTGGTTTTTTTGTTTTTTTTTTTTTGAGACAGAGTCCCACTCTGTTGCCTGGGTTAGAGTGCCGTGGCATCAGCCTAGCTCACAGCAACCTCAAACTCCTGGGCTCAAGCCATCCTCCTGCCTCAGCCTCCCAGTAGCTGGGACTACAGGCATGTGCCACCATGCCTGGCTAATTTTTTCTATATATATTTTTAGTTGGCCAGATAATTTCTTTCTATTTTTAGTAGAGACGGGGTCTCGCTCTTGCTCAGGCTGGTCTCGAACTCCTGAGCTCAAATGATCCACCCGCCTCGGCCTCTCAGAGTGCTAGGATTACAGGCGTGAGCCACTGCGCCCGGCCTGAAAATTATGAGTTTTAATACATGTTTGTTATTCAACTTGACATCTGATGACAGTAAATTATACTCTCTTCATTTTTAGATGACACATTAGTACAGGAAGTTCCAGAATAAGACTTATTAGATAATCATATTATTTTAAAGCAATTCAACATTTTATTTTTCTTATTAAAAAACCAGTTCTGTTTTTTCACAGACGAGTATGCTGATCAGAAGAGGAATAATAATGAGTGAACTAACGAGATATCTTGACAAAGGTTTGTAATTAGATGTAAAAGTAAAAGATCTAAGTCATACCACTGGTCATCAGCCCAACAGTTGAGCTCTATCAAATCACTAAGAAACATAGATTGTTACTTTTTTCCCTCTTGGATGTTATTGTCAAAGACCAGAATTTATTCCCTACCATCTTAAGTTTATTATAACTGCTCTTTTACTCATGAATATAGCTAAATGTTACCAAAAATCTATCTTTTGCAGTTTGGACCACCTTCTGAAGTGAGTAATGAGTTCCTCTGCTAATCTAGAAATATTAATACTTTCTTGTTTTAACTTATCTTATTTCTCTGAATTTAAGGGATGTCCCTCTCCCATTCTAAGGATTGAAACATAAGCCCATGATCATCACCTTATCCATACAATTCACCATGCCTACATAATGATTATTTTGTAAAATATAAGGAAAAAAGTTATTTTTTTTCTACCTGTACAGGAATTAAATATTTTAGATGAGATGAAGAACTACATTCTAATCTACCCAAGATTAAGTAACCAAGCAAAAGATACTACTTGCATAGTGAAAAATTAACAGACAGACAGAGGTTTAAAAGATAATGTGAATTAGCAGAATTTTAGATTCCAGTTCTTCTAAAAATCAAATAGTAACTAACTTTATAAAAGATATAATTATAGAAAGACAAGACGATAAGATATTTTATCAGTCCTTTCCCCTGATAATTCTCACAAGATTAAAGAATACTATAATATGTTAAACCATTTTAAACCTCTTTTCCCAAAATTCATTAAAAATTCTAAAAGAAAAGTAAAAACAAAAGATCAAGCTGTCTCTAGAAATATAAAACAGCAAAATGTAAGAGGAAGTTTAATCAGATGTTTTCATAATAAAAACTTTATAAAGTATTAAATTAAAATAATGAAACTTGTTTTTAAATCACCATTCCTTAAATATACAAAACATGTCTTTCAAAGATCTGATATCACAATATCACAGCTTTTCACAAAACTGAGTCACTACCCTATATTTTTTCTTAATAAATTTGGAGTTATATTTACCTTCAGATCCCATGATGAAGTGATGGATATCAGGGCCTGTTGACATACGAGGTCCTTGACAGCTTTTTTCTATTATACCTCTAGGTGTTACCATTTTTATATGAACCACCTGTTTAATACAATACACGATGTAAATTCTAGACATCTGTCAGTAAGTATGTGTGTATATGTGTGTGTACGTACACACATTCATATATATTTATATAAAAAACACTAATTTTAAGTATTGGGTTAAGTGATAAATTGTGATGCTCTTCAGAATTCTAACATTTTTAAGTAATTCTTAGGCTAAAGGCAAATGTATATATAACCCTAAAAGAGGGAAAAACCATTCTAAGATTGTATACCTCTTGATTTAAACTGGTTTAGGCATATTCATCATCTTAAGAATGGAAAAACATATTTCTCTAAACCAAATTTAGTCTCGGGTTATCCATGTGGCAAAGAACTAAAGGACTCAAAAAATAAGCAATGATCATACCTTAACAGGTTCATTCTTTCATTTATTTAACAATATTTACAAAGCACTATTATTCATGTCAAGCACTGCTCTAGATGCTCAGAATTCTAAGAAGAATTTTATTCTTGCCTTATCTCTACTTTCAGCCCCATTTAGTATAAAAGAGTAAAAAGAATTAAATATTAATTATGATCAGGTCAAATGCTGGGATGAAGAGGAAGAAGCAATGATTGAGTTAAAGAGGAGAGTGATGTATGATACATCATATAAGTGAGAAATTAAGTATATATTGCGGGAGGAGGATCACTTTAAAAAACAGATCCTGGAATCTGAATCATAAATGGTTAGGTAAAAATCCAACATACTTTTAGAATGGACTTTTGACAGATAAATAACAAGTACATTTGTTATTGAGGGAAATGAGCAAAGGACATCAATAAGCAATTCACAAAATAAGAAATAAAAATTGCCAATGAGGATATTAAAAAAGTTTACATTCACTACCAATTAAAGAAATACAAAATTAAAAGAAAAATATAAAGGTCCAGTAATACACAAAGATTCTCATAGTGCTTGTGGGAATGTCAACTGGTACAAAATTTTTATAGGGTAATTTGGCTGTAAGAATCCAAAGACTTAAAATGTATAAATTTCTTGATCCAACCACTAGTAGCTTATCCAAAGACAATGATTAAAGATGTATGCCAAAAAAAAATTACAAAAGAGGGTTTTTTCTCTTTGTTTTTGTAATTTTGAATTCCAGAATAATTTAAATGTTCATTAAGAGGGAATCAGTTTAATAAACCATGAATTACCAATAAAAGAATTATATAAACTCTGCAAACCCATATTCATTTACATTTTAATATGCTGATTACCGATTTTAAAGAGCAGATTAAACACATTTTAAAACTAGATATGTTTACAGTATGCCCGGAAAAGGGGTCTAGAAAGATAAATATGAGGACATTAAAAGTGTTAGAAATGATTATATGTATTTAATATATATAGCATACATTTTTTATACTTCTGTAATGAGAATGTATTATTTTTAAAATAATAAGTTGCTAATTGTTTAAATTATCTGTATCACAGTTATAATTTTAAAAGCAGCATTTTTTTCAGGAAATCTTTAAAAGTTAAATGTCCATTAGATCATATTTTATTTCCTTTTGTGAAGATTCAGAATTTTTAGTTTGATTTTGTCACTACAGATTTCAATTTTTTTCCTTCTAAGTGCTTCATAACTGAAAAATATAGCAAGGTACTTTTCATAGTAGCAGTGGATTACTGCTAATAGTGATGAGCTTCAGCTCTATAACGCCAGCATAAGAAAGTATAAACAGAAATGCTCAGGAAATCCTGTAGTGAAGAGATATTTGATAAATTAAGAAATATTTGAGCTGGACTATAGTTGGGATTCCCTTAAAATAAACTTGAAAATAAATGGGGACTAGAATTTAAGATGAAAAGTTAATCCCATTGTATATAGAAAGCGCTCAAGATTTCTAAATCTTCAGACCTTTAGACATTAAAAATTTAAACTATCTTCAACATTTTTCTAACAGTGAAAAAAGATGAGCATAATTACTTAGTATCAAATATGCACTAATATTAAATATATTAACACGTTCTTAGTTTACTTTCTTCATGAGTTCTAACATATATAAAAGAATAACAATTTTAGTAGTTTTCATAAAAACAATGTAAATTAAGACAGTTTCAGAGGACATATACTGCAGAGAAATTTAAGTTAAGAATAAAATATGCCAAGTAATTATTAATGAAAATAAGTACACTAGGGTACACACTTATAATTTGCGTCCCTTAACACACTGATGGCCACACTAGAAAAAAAAATTTTTTCCCTGGGGCCACAGTGTTTTATTAAAACAAAACAATACTTTCTAATTTGTTATTTTTTATTGTCTTCTGTTCGTGACTTATATGCAACACAATCCACGTTTTTAAAATTAAATTGTCAATATTAATTTTAACAATAAGAACATCAACAAGTAAGATTTTCACAAACCAACTGCAGGGTTTTACTTCACGAGGCCAGGGCTCAAAACTAGCCTAAGTTAAACACAACTCACATGGCAGTCAATGTGTTAAATATCTTTAAAATGATTAAATCATATACTTCAGCAGGACTAAATGTAACAGTTTATTAGTTATTTGCCTAACTCTGTTAAAGTTCTTAATAATACAATAGCAAAAAGATCAAATTTTCTACCCTAAAATGGAATTTAGGTTATTTTAAATGCAAAAAGAAAAATGTGTTTTTCTAAATGTCCTCAATAAAAGAAAATAAACAGGATAATGTAAACATTTTAAAAGTGTTCACAATATATACAAAAGTTTTAAATTACTGGGTGTTAACTATAACAAATACTTCATTAAAGATATGATATTCCTATCAACAAAGAAATTGATGAAAATGTTGAAACTTTAGGTTTGAAAAGCAAAGCTAAACAGCTCTAAGAATAATGTTAGGAACATCTGTTTAACAGTCTCATAAATTAAAGTTCTTTTAAACTGTTATCAAAGTATTGAAGATCAGAGGACCAACATTTATGAAGCACCTACTACACACCATTTTATGTCCTTTACTCCTTATAATAATTCTATGGAGTGAATATCATTATCTAAGAGGAAACCAAAATTTAGAAAGGTGATCCAATTTGTACAAAGTCACACAACTAATTATTGGAAAAGCAACAAATGGAACAAATGATACCTAATTCCTAACTAGGGTGCTCATACTTACAATATTGTCACACTAACTCCCAGCAAAGTGGTACCAGATTAGTTAAAACAGAATGGTGTGCACAAAACACTGCAGGTCATACCACTACTTATTAGAACGATTTGAATCAGGCTCCTTAATTCTATATAGAAAAAAATACTTTAAGGACAATATAAAATCTCCTAAGGCAACACAGTGGCAATAATGAAATCACCTAAATAAATGGACTAAAATCTGGGTAGAGTTGAAGACTGAGTTTCCATAAGGCTTGTAAAATAATATTTGTATACTGTCATCCTCGGTATTGCACGGGCTTGTTCCAGGGACCCCAAGGATACCAAAATCCATGGATACTCAAGTTCCTTATATAAAATAACATAGTATTTGTATATAACCTATGCATATCCTTTCATATACTTTAAATCCTTTCTAGATTACTTATAATACCTAATACAATGTAAATGCTATATAAATAGTTGTTATACTTTATTTTTCGTATTTTTTTATTGTTGTTTATTGTTTTTTTTTAATTCAAATATTTTTGAGCCACAGTTGGTTCAATCCGCAGATGCAGAACCAGCAGATATGGAGGGCTGACTATATTTTATAAGTTAGATGAAACATCTATAATGCTTAAATAGTCACTTGGAAAGGGTGTCCTTAAATAATGACCACAGTTGTGTCTTTTAATTACTTCTACTATACATATTCCACATTATTATAATCTTTTAAAAAAGTATACTTATGATGATGTCTACCATCCAACTCTTAATTTTTAAAGGCTTTTAGTCACTTTATTATAATCTCTACATACTAATCAATTATTATATAATAACTAGAAAAAATTTACCAGGTCCTCGATATTGCCATAGATATTCTTCTTCATGCCTGATGCCCGAGTAGATACCCATCCTCCCACAGTGCTAAATTCCAGGGAATCTGGTTCATGACCTGTACAATAACCACTTTCTTTAAGCTGAAAAACAAAAATGTAACATGTTACCAGTGAAAATGGTCCCATTTCACACAGCACTCAACACATTAATTCCTCCCACTTTAAAATTTCCATATGTCATTGATACTTGAATTTATTAAAACCTTTATAGCAAAAGATATACTTTATCATACTAGTCCTAAAAAAATTTGTTTAAGCTTTTGCCTAGCGGAAAACTTTACAAAACTGAAAAATGTGAGCCAAAAGACAGTTGCATTTTCCACAGGTTCACTAGACAATCTTACTCCTTATATCCTTTCGTTTTAAAGCAAGCTGTCCCTCATCACTTTTTTTTCTACAAAGAGACAATTTAAATACTCATGGAGATCAGATTATGCTTAAATAACTGCCAACTTCATCTAAACACATTCAATAAATAAAGCACTTAATCTCTTGTCCTCTCTACCCTAATATAATATGCAGCAGGCCTGCAGAAAATCTGAGTAAATTGCCTGTACTTAATTCTCTCAGGGAGTCATGTGTTTTAATACACAGCCATCTGGCTAGGTTTCCTACATGTAATACCGTCATTTATTTGTGATGCAGATCATGCATTCCTGTACATTAAATAGTCACTTGTTTCTCATTTTTCTAGATTAGCTTGGCTTTGCCATCTGCACAGCACCTGAGGTTGAATGGATACTCTTTACTGTAACAACACCAAAGCCATTCCACTGAAATCATTTTAAAGACTCAGCCATCTCCTGTCAAATGGTACAGACAACACCATCTGCATACCCACTGTCTACTGCACTCAAGCCCATCAATCTGTGTTGACCATTTTGATAGTCATCCAGTTAAGCAACTGTTCTACTTTTCAAGTAAGCTATGCAGAAGTGTAGAATATGTCAGCTATGTTTGTACCGTGTATTTAAATATGGTATAAAAGTTGTAATCCAAAATTTGAAATGTTAATTTGCTTGCAAATTATTTATCTTTTTTAATTCTGCTGCTAGGAAAACAATATTTGAAAAGACATCAGTTGTTATATAATGAGATATTTTTCACTAAATACAGGGTGCCCCCAAAGCCTCCATGCAAAGGAAAAATTTTGTAAAATTTTGTAATGAATATTTTGTAAATAAAGGTACATTTAGCTACAATTTCCCATTTTACCTATGCATGGCAACTTTTGGGACACCTTGTATTCAATGTATTTATTTAAGATGTTAATAACCACCCACAAATAAGCAGCTTAAATACATGGCTGCGCAGGCTAAAATGATTATCAGGCTGTTACATTATATTCATTCCTTTACTCCATCCCCAAACAAAATTATATGAATTATTATTTTCTCTCAAAACACTACCATTACTCAATTTTATAAAATTAAGAAAAGGCATTCATGGAGCTCTAAAATGTAGTAGGCACTGAACAGGGAATTCTTACATGTTTAAATGACAAAACAAACGTTCACATTACCTCCACCTTACCTCCACAGAAGTAGATCATTCAGTACACGTTTAAACTATTTCTATCAGCATATCCAATGTTAGGTATGCTATTAATATGTCTCTTATGTCTATCTAATAGGCTACGTCATTACTTCTCCAATTACAAGTAGTTACTGTGTGCCAGTAATTGTGCAAAGCAATGAAGATAAAGATACAAAAAAAAAGATAGTCCCTATGCTGAGGGAGCTCTACTTAGCACACCAATTTAAATCTCTTTCTTTGTCAAAAATCTTACTAACTTCCTACTAAATAAGTGAAGTAAGTGTAATGGTTAAAACCTGGGTTTGAAACTTGTCATTTACCCTAGCTAGAAAATATACATACCATAGTATGCCAATTTAGTAAGAAACAATTGTTGACACACAGTAAGTACTTAATAAATGGTATCTGAGACCATACACATTCAATTACTTCTTCCTTTCAAAGTCTATGTCTCTGTTACTGCCATTAGGTGCTAAGAAAAATATGCTGAAGAAAAGTCCAAAGATTTACTCATGTACTTAACCAAATATTCTTTTTTAATAAAATAAGCTCTCTGCTCCATGCTACACTAGATAAAAATAACAACTATGTTCATTAATCACTTACCACGTGCCATGAAGCTCTGTGGGAATAGGAACTTTATCTTACTGACTTGTGTCCCCATTCAATACTGAAACAACAAATATTCACTGACTATGTGCTGAGTTTCAGATACATCACTAAGAAAAACACATTCTAAATTGTGGCACTTGTATTATAGAGAGACAGCAAAGGGAACTGAAATTAACAAGAAATTAAATTATACAGAATAATTAGAAGTGCAATGGAAAGAACAAAAAGTAGAGCAGAAACTTCCACCTCTACACAAACTTGAGTAAAAAGAACTACATTTGCTTCCCACCTAAAAAGACCAAAAAATCGGAAAATAGAAACAAAAGTTTTCAAACACTGAACATGCAGTAACAAAAGACAATAATCCCTAAAAGGAAGCAAACAAAGGAGGTGAGCATTATATTTGACCCTAGCTTAGCACTGCAGGAAAAGAGAATCCAGGCAGAACTTGGCAAACACTGAGTTGAGCTTCAGCTACAAGCTGTCGCCAAAAAAGACATCTAGAGTTCACAGGACAAAATAAGGAAGAGGAGAGAGGAGCACAGAGAGAGATGCCTGAATATCTGCAGAGGGTCCCTCTCAGGTCTTCAGTTGAGTACGGAAAAGCCCATGCAAGTGAGTAAAATACCCAAGACCAGAGAAGGAAATAATTCAAAAGAATTAGAGAAGAGTGACATCACTCACACAGGGCCAGAAACAGCACCTATGCCCACCAACCCGACGGGTAAAACTCTTAATTCAGAGAATTAGGTAGAATACCCAAGAAGGTCATATATCAATAATGAGCAATAATTAGCCGCAGACTGAAAAAAAGCGAAGGATCATAAAAGCAAGAACTAAAGGATCAAACTGTTTCCAAATAAGTGCATCC
The DNA here is from genome assembly GCF_020740605.2 of Lemur catta. Classification (NCBI taxonomy): domain Eukaryota; kingdom Metazoa; phylum Chordata; class Mammalia; order Primates; family Lemuridae; genus Lemur; species Lemur catta. The sequence goes on from NC_059135.1 coordinate 49,709,195, forward strand.
CAGAAAAAAGCTCAAGAATATTTTTAGAATTAAAAAACATTCAAGACACAAGACAAAATTCATAATGGCTGGCATCTAATCAAAAATTACCAAGCATACAAGGAAGAAGGAAAACACAACCCATAATGAAGAAAATAATTATTATGAGGTGAATAATCAAAACCAACCCAGAACTAACACAGATGTTAGAATTATCTCACAAGAACATTAAACAGTCATTACAACTATATTCCATATGTTCAAAAAGTTAAGTAGAGACACAGAAGATATAAAAAGACCCAAATCAAACATTTGGAGATGAAAAATATAATGTCTGAGATTAAAAAAAAACTTTCCCAGCACTTTGGGAGGCTGAGGTAAGAGGATCACTTGAAGCTGGGAGTTTGAGACTAGCCTTGGCAACATAGAGAGACCCCAAACCAGCAAAAAATAAAATAAATTAGCTGGGGGCAATGGCACATGTCTGTAGTCCTAGCTACTGGGGAGACTGAGGCAGGAGGATCCCTTGAGCTCAGGAGTTTGAGGCTGCAGTGAGCTATGATTGCACCACTGCACTCTAGCTTGGGCAACAGAGTGAGACCCTTGCTCTTAAAAATTAAAAAAAAATTAAAAAAACAAAATACGGCCGGGAACAGTGGCTCATTGGCACTCTGGTAGGCCGAGATGGGAGGATTGCTGGAGCTCAGGAGTTCGAGACAAGCTTGAGCAAAAAAAGCAAGACTGGTGGCATGCCTGTAGTCCCAGCTACTCAGGAGGCTGAGACAGGAGAGTCGCTTAAGCCCAGGAGTTTGACGTTGCAGTGAGCTATGATGACACCATTGCACTCTGGCTGCGGCACAGAGCGAGACTCTGTCTCAAAAAATAAAAAAAATAAGTAAATAAAATAAAAGAAAGAACAAATGATAGGCTGCTTATAAGAACGGCATTTTAAATATAAAGATACAAACTAGTTAAAAGTAAAAGAACAGACTGGGCATGGTGGCTCACGCTTGAAGTCCCAGATACTCAGAAGGTTGAAGCAGGAAGATCACATAAGCCCAGGAGTTCAAGGCTGCAGTAAACATTGTGCCACTGCGCTCCAGCCTGATTGACAGAGAGAGACCATGTCTCTTTAAAAAAAAAAAGTAACAGAATGCAAAAAGGAAAAAGACGTACCATGCTAATAATAATCAAAAGAAAACTGCAATGGCTATTTTAATATCAGACAAAGGAGATTTCAGACCAAAGAATGTTATCAGGAATAAAGGAGGTCATTTCATAATGACAAAAGTGTCAACTAATCAAGACAACGTACCAATCCTGAACATTTATTCCCCTAATAACAGAACTTTAAAATACACAAGGCAAAAACTAATAGAACTGCGAGAAGAAATAGATCTGCAGTTGTTGTTGGAGGTTTTAATATCCCTCTCTCAATAACTGATGGAACAAGTAGACAGAAAATAAGAAAAAATATAGAAGACTTGAATCAATTTAAATCACTATAAATCAATTTGACCTAATAGACATTTACAGACTACTCCACCAAACAGCAGCAGAAGACACATTCTTTGCAAATGCAGATAAAACATTTAAAAAACAGATCATACTATGGGCCATAAAACAAGTATCAAATTTGAAAGAATTCAAATCATATAAAGTACATTTTCTGAATACAATGGAATGTAGAAATCAATAATAAAAAAGAGTCTGGAAAAATCACCAAATAATTGGAAACTAAATAACATACCTATAAGTAACTCCTGGATCAAAGAAAGAAAATCAAAAGTAGAAAATATTTGAAACTAATGAAAATGAATTGATATATCAAAATTTATAGGATGTCACCAAAGTAGTAGTTAGGGAGAAATTTATAGCACTAGAAGCCTATATTAGAAAATAAAACAGACCTCAAGTACATTACCACCTCAACTTCCACCAAAAGGCATATTTTTTCACAAATCCAACATCCATTCCTAATAAAAACTCTCTATAAACTAACATATGAAAGGGACTTCTTCATCTTGATAATGGGCATCTACAAAAAACATCTATATTTAACATATACTTAACAGTAAAGGACTGTACACATTTCTCCTAAATGAGGAGCAAGACAAGGATGTCCACTCCCATTTATTTTCAACATTATGTTAAAGGTTCTGGCCAGCAGAGTCAGGTGAAGAAAAGAAAAGGCATGCAGATAAAGAAAAGGAAGAAAAGAAAAGAAAGAAAACAAAGAAAAGAAAAAAAGAAGGAAAGAAAGAAAGGGAAGGAAGGGAAGGAAGGAAAGACAGGGAGGAAAGGAAAGGAAAGGAAAGGAAAGGAAAGGAAAGGAAAGGAAAGGAAAGGAAAGGAAAGGAAAGGAAAGGAAAGGAAAGGAAAGGAAAGGAAAGGAAAGGAAAGGAAAGGAAAGGAAAGGAAAGGAAAGGAAATGAAGAAGGAAAAGAAAAGAAAAGGAAAGAAAAGAAAGAAAGAAAACTTTTTATTCACAAACAACATGACCATCTATGGAAAAAATCCAATGGGATCTACAAAAAAGCATGTAGAACTAATAGTGAATCTAGCAAGGTTGCAGGATATAAGATCAATATACAAAACTCAATTGTATTTCTATATACTAATAAAGAAAACTTTTTAAATACCACTTACAAAAGCATCAAAAAGTATGTAATATTTACAGACCAATCTCATTTAAAAAAAAAGACAGACCTGTACACAGATAACCAAGACACTGCTAGAGACCTAAAAAACCTAAAGATATACCATGTTAATAGGTCAAGTCAGAAAAATCAATATCATTAAGATGTGAGTTTTTCCAAATTAATAAACAGAGTCAATGCAATCTCAATCAAAATCCCAAAAGGCATTTTGGGGGGTTAAATATTAATACACTGGACTTCATAAAAATTAAAAACATCTGCTCTTTAAGACACTGAAAAACCAGCCTGAGCAAGAGCGGAGACTCCTTCTCTACTAAAAAAAAAAAAAAAATACAAAGAAATGATCTGGACAGCTAAAAATATACATAGAAAAAAATTAGCCAGGCATGATAGCGCATGCCTGTGGTCCCAGCTACTCAGGAGGCTGAGGCAGAAGGATTGCTTGAGCCCAGGAGTTTGAGGTTGCTGCGAGCTAGGCTGATGCCACGGCACTCTAGCCCGGCAACGGAGCAAGACTCTGTCTCAAAAAATAAATAAATAAATAAATAAATAACACTGAAAAGAATGCAAAGCCACAGACAGAAAGAAAATATTTGCAAAGCATGTATCTGAGAAAGGACTTACGTCCAGAATATATGAAGAACTTTCAAACTTAAAAAGAAAACAACCTAATTTTAAAATTGGGCAAACAATTTAAACAGAACTTCACCAGTGAAGATATATGGATGGTAAATAAGCATGTGAAAAGATGTTAAGCATCAGTAGTCATTAGAGAAATGCAAATTAAAACTATAATGCGGTATTACTGTGTACCTACTGGAATGCCTAATATTAAAAATTAAAAAGACTAATTGGTAAGATTATGGAGAAACTGGAACTCATATATGGTACTAGTGGGAATATAAAATGATATAATCACTATAGGAAAAACTTTGGTAGTTTTTCAAAATAGGTGAACATATTAGGTAAAAAGTAAAATAAGAGATAAACCACTTTGATCTATTTATTCCATTTCTAGATACTCACCCAAGGGAAATGAAAGTATATGTCTATACAAGGACTTACATATGAATGTACACAGCAGCTTTATTTGTAATTGCCCCAAACTGGAAATAATCCAAGTGTTCATCAACAGGTGAATAGAAGGACAAACAGTGGTACATCTACACAATGGAATACTACTGAGCAATAAAAAGAAATGAACTATTGACAAATGCAACAATATGGATGAATATAAAAATAATTATGCTTAGTGAACAAAGCCAGACCCCTCCTCATTAAAAAAAAAAGGGTACATACTGTGTGATTCCACTTCAATAAAACTGTAGGAAATTTAAACAAATCTACAGCGACAAAAAGCAGATCAGTAATTAGCGGGGGTTAGGTAAGAGGTTGTGCCTGGGAGTGGGCATGGATTATAAAGACACAAGAGGAAACTTTTGGGGTTGGCGGACATGTTCATTATCTTGATTATGATGAAGGTTTATGATTATATTCATATGTAAAAACTTATCAAATTGTACACATTAAATGAGTACAATTTATTAGATGACGATTAAACCTCAATGAAACTATTATAAAGCAAAAAAACCAAAAATATATAAGTCCAAAGATTTTGGCTCAAGCTGCCCAAAGAATTGAATTTCCATCAACTGAGAATGAGAAGCCTATAAAATATGCAAATTTTGGAGGCAAGACTGCAAATATTCCTTCCAAAAATTCAGTTTTTAAAATGTTAAGTTTGAAATGTCTACTAGATATCCAAGTGGAGATACCAACCAGGCCAGTGAATATATAATTCTATAGTTCAGAAAAGAAGTCTGAGATGATGATATAAATTTGGGAGTCTTCAGCATATAAAAGGAATATTTAAAGTTAGCTGTGCCTGAATGAAGCAGATAGGGCTCAGCAAAAGTGGAATGAATCAAAGTTCTAAGTACTTTACATTACTAACTCATTTCATCCTAACAAAAGCCTTATGAAGTAGGAATTTTTATCCCCATTTTATAGATAAAGAAACAGAGGCATAAAGGTTAATAACTTGCCCGAGGTCACACAGCCAGCACCTATATTTGAGGTTTACAACAAGAGCTGATAGCTATTAGAAACAAAGAAAGATAATATGAAGTTATTAGTGATGTTGTCCCTAGGCAGAAAACAACATTAGAGTCACACATAATAAAGTAGCCAAAGATATAATAAACCTAAAGAAATTCTCCAAATCCATAATTGACATATTAGTGACTCCCCGTAAATTTTACACATATTAATATCAATGCAATTTATAGGTTAAAGAGATTAAAATCTGTGCCACCCAACTACTGTATTTGTGTCATTTTAAAACTTCTAGAAGGAAAAAGCAGAATGTTTTAAGCTGGTTATCTCAGCTGAAGTAGAAACTGAAGGACACAGAAGTTTAATGAGAAAGAACTTGAACTATTAATAGAATCAAAACAGCTGTAGAAAACATTAATATAGTATAGCTTGCTGGAGGCAAAAAAGAAAGTTCTATATTGGCATTTAGGGAAATGACCAGTAGATACAATATCAGAAGTTCCTAGTCTAGGAAAATGTCATTTAAGTTTCAAGGAAATATATTCCTTGAATTTTAATTCTAACCTTTAAAAAAAAGAAAACTTGGGAAGGTTAAAATACTATATCAAATGCTATAATAAAGATATAAAATTGGTGACATAAAAGGCCATTCTTTGTTATAAAAATAATTGCTGTGTAATTAATGCCTCATTTAGGTAAAATGGAATACAAGATTTTTTAGTGGTTTTTCATTAAATACTATTATTCTACCCACTGAAGTTCATTATAAACTATAATAATTAACAAATCTGCTTATCTTGACTTACATAAAACTTTGACTTATTGAAGATCTTTAATACTGCCTCAACAAACAGGTTCAATTTTATTCCAGTTCTCTGCATCTTACTGTATTAAATAAAAAATAAAGATAATATTACAGTTTAATAATTTTTTCGAAGCCTGCCATCCAAAATTGGTCACAAGTAGACCAACTTCAATCAACGTTTTAAGAAAGAAGGAAAAAGACAATGAAAATAAGATCAACAATTATGTCACATCTCTATTTCTTGCTAAGAGGAGTCTTCCTAACCCAAGCTGAACAAAGTGGTCAGTATATCACCAACAAATTGGACTTTCTAATTTTTGTTTACAAAAGCTGAGTTACAGTCATCTTGATCATGTTTGACTAAGTTGAAGGAACCAATTTATTTTCACAATTACTAGCTTACAATCCATGAAGGAAACCTAAAATTTTCCAAAAATTCATTAGGATCCCCAAAAAAGTACCATAAGGACTCCAAGGATTTCACTAACTCACAGATGAACAGTTGTCAATGAAATTATGCATTGAAAAGTTCAATGAATAGCAGATACCAACATCTACCCAGCTGATGCAATTTGTCATCAAGATCCCAGAATTCTATGTTCAATTTGTTCCATTTTGCTCCATTCCTATTACCTTATTTCCAGGTCACTTTCAGCTCTTACCTAAATTATTGTTGTAGTCTCTTAACCTACCCTTACAAGGCCCATCCATTCTCCACACAGTAGCCATAACAATCTAAGTACAAAGGTTAAGTTCAAACTTCTATTAGGGACTTTACAGGGCCCTTTATGATCTGACCTCTTCATATTTTCCTGGCTCGATCCTTTACCACTACTATAAACACTCCTACCCAATATACAAACACCAAGAATGTGTATTCACTTCAGCCATATTCACCTATCTACCGTGCCCCAAAAGCAACAACTACCTTGAAAGCCTCTGCACATGCTCCTTCCTCTAAGGAGATGGGATTGTTCTCCCCAACCCATCTCCTTTGTTGCTAACTCAGACTCATCCTGAAGTCTCATTTTAAATGCCATGTCCTCTGTGATACCTTCTTTGTCCAACTCCTTGCCTACCCCATTTGATGACCCATTCATTATACCCTGCATTTAGCCTCCACATAGCAATTCTCACTCTAAATCACCGTCTAGTTATCTAACTTTCTGTCCTAACATAAGCCACCCAGGGGTAGAGGATGGTGTCTTATTCACTACCATGGGCTTAGCAACTTGCTCAATGCCTAACCCACAATGGAAACTGAACAAATTCATTGAGTGAATGAATGTATTGTGAAAAGCATTTCATTCAGAGAGGGGACACAGCAGTTTTAAAAACCTTAATTAAAGAAATAACATACCTGTCTTTCCAACTCTTGTCCTGTTATGCCAGCCTCTACATGAGCTGTCAGATTATTCTCATCAACCCAGAGGATTCGATTCTGTTACAAAGGAAGAAAGAAGTCTGAGCTTCATGAACTACTGATATTTTCTCAGGAAATATAACTTACTAATTCAAAGCAACAAGTGACAAGTTAGTAATTAAGCAAGTAGGGTTTCCCCTAACCACTCACATTGGAAACCAGCTCCACTTATTCCTGACTATACAACATGACAGACAAAGTAAGAAAGGCAGTATATTATGCAGGGGTTGGTTTAAAACATAGACATTGTAGGGCATGGCATGGTGGCTCACACCTGTAATCCTAGCACTTTGGGAGGTTGAGGTGGGAGGACTGCTTGAGCCCAGGAGTTGGAGACTAGCCTGGGAAACATAGTGACACCCTATCTCTACAAAAAATTTTAAAGATTAGGTGGGTGTGGTGGTGTGTACCTGTAGTCCCAGCTACTTGGAAGGCTGAGAGAGGAGGATCGTGTAAGCCTAGGAGTTTGAGGTAGCACTGAGCTATGATGATGCCACTGCACTGTATCGCAGGCAACAGAGTGAGATCATGTCTCATAAATAAAAAAATAAAACACAGACTCTGTCTTTATTCAGATATTATTAATAATTTGAATTAAACTTCATCTCTTACCTTAGGCAAATTATTTAACTATCTAAGCTTATTGTTTCCTCATTTGTAAAATGTGAATAGAAATAATACATACTCACAGGGTTACTATAAGGATTAAATGAGATACTGCATGTAAGAAACTTAGCATACAGAGGTCCTGAAATTCTGTATATACTGTCTGCACTATTGTTAAGATAGCAATCACATCTAATTTAACAATATCAGAAAACGACCATGAAATTAGAAAAAAAACACGTGCAAAGACATTTGAAAATAGCAAATGCCATCCCTGCTTTATTTTCAATCCAGAATAAGACCAGGGACCTCATGTAGAAAATAAAGCACATCCCTGCCTCATGCTCAAAAGAAGAAACTGAATATCATCTGGCTCAATTTACCATATATATGACTGCCAATAAAAAACTGTTTTTTAATATTCTTATTTGACCTAACTTTTATGTATACATGAATCTCCATGAATTACTTCTACTGTTAAAAGCGGACTTCTTTCCCCTTCTACTTGACTGAGCAATCAGATAATATACAGAATCTTCTTCTGGATCCCAGGGAAGCTTTCTTCGTACTTTGATATGTTCAATTTCATGGCAATAACTAATGCAGATAAGTCTAGCTAATAAAAAGGAAAGAACACAACAGACAATACAAAAATAGCATTCATTGCCTAAATTCCAAATTTAAACACATATAAATAACCGCACTCTTTAATTCATAGGATTATGATAAATATGAAACGAGATGATGTATGTGAATGTATTTTTTTATTTCGTTATATAAAACTCATACTCTCACTATAAGACAATAGTAATTTCAATATAATTATGGTATAATCAGACTTTTGGTACTATGGTAGGTAAACAAAAGAATGCATTATTAAACTATAGAGTGTAAAGACAAAAAATGTATTAATCTGATATCTCATATTATAATAATTTATATATATCTTCCCCCCCAACAGACTGACTCTTAAGGCAATTATGTACTCATGTTACACATATACTTTGTACCTATCAAGGGTTCAAACATATTTGTTGGTAGAAAAAAGAAATTAAAGGAAGCAAGGAACAAAACTATCTTTTTTTTTTTTTTTTTTTTGAGACAGAGTCTCACTTTGTTGCCCGGGCTAGAGTGAGCGCCGTGGTGTCAGCCTAGCTCACAGCAACCTCAAACTCCTGGGCTTAAGCAATCCTACTGCCTCAGCCTCCCGAGTAGCTGGGACTACAGGCATGTGCCACCATGCCTGGCTAATTTTTGCTATATATATATTTTTAGTTGTCCAGATAATTTATTTCTATTTTTTTAGTAGAGACGGGGTCTCGCTCAGGCTGGTCTCGAACTCTTGACCTCGAGCGATCCACCCGTCTCGGCCTCCCAGAGGGCTAGGATTATAGGCGTGAGCCACCGTGCCCGGCCAACAAAACCATCTTTATGAGCACTCACAGAAAAACCTAAAGAAAATGTATAGGCTGACCTTTTACATCTAGTACATACAAACCAACCCAAGTTAACAATAAGACAAAAACAAAAATTTTAAGGCCAACAGGCCTTCGTATTACCATATATATTTAGGTAGAAAACTGAGAATCTAATTCCCATCATATTTTCTACACATTATATCAGAAGTATACTGTACAAAATTATGCAGACATGACTTCAATGCAAATTACAGTTATAAGTATCCCTCAACCATCATAATATTTCAGATAGTTCACGGTTAAAGGCAGTAAATATACAAGGTTTCTCTGCAAAACAAATGGTTGGAAGCCTGACATTTAAAATTCTGCCACAGAATTTTAAGCATCTGCTCAGTGTCAAGACTTTTTCTTATATTATCTCATTTAATCTGCACAATAACCTTCTGCAGTAAGTATTACTGTCCGTATTTTATATATTCAGTAACAGATTTAGTGGTAAATTTGCACATAGTAAGGTAAAGAGCCAGAAATCCAAACATATTCCAGAATAGGCTATTCCTAAACTGTCTTCTAAGGAAATTACCTTTTCTTGAACTCTAGGATAAAGAAAAAGGTTGATGGGGAACCCTAAAGTAAAGTAACCAGGCAGTTACCATCTGAATTTGCTAATCAATTTTAGCATCACTAAAAGTGGGATGATCAGCTATTATGCATCTCCCCTCTTCATGTTAATGTGGCATAAAAAAAAAAAAGCCCATCACCATCCACTTTTTTTAAAGTGTTCTTCTTTTTTTAAAAAAAAAAGCCACATCTGTATGCCTGAATCTAACTAGGCTATATATCTAACTTCAGTTTAGAGGACATACAGTGCTTAGAGGAAGAGTTAAATGACACCAAGAAGAAGCAACAAACAAATTCAAAACATGACATTCTATACTACAAATAACCTAGTTTCTTCAAAGATCAGTAGATCAGTAACATTGACAAAAAAAAAAAGGAGAAACAGGAGGCTTTAAGATAAAGTGAGATGTAACAGAAATAACAAAAAGCTAGTATGAGCCTTGTCTGGATCCCCATTTGAACAAATGCACTGTAAAATAAAGACAGTTTTGAGAATGAAAATTTGATGTGTACTGAATATTAAAGTAACATAAGGAATTACTTTTGATTTTGCCAGGAATGATAATATTATAGTAGTTATGTGAGAAAATGTCCTTTGTTAGGCCGGGCACGGTGGCTCATGCCTGTAATCCTAGCACTCTGGGAGGCCGAGGAGGGTGGATCGCTCAAGGTCAGGAGTTCGAGACCAGCCTGAGCAAGAGTGAGACCCCCGTCTCTACTAAAAATAGATAGAAATTATCTGGCCAACTAAAAATATATATAGAAAAAATTAGCCAGGGATGGTGGCGCATGCCTGTAGTCCCAGCTACTCAGGAGGCTGAGGTAGGAGGATTGCTTAAGCTCAGGAGTTTGAGGTTGCTGTGAGCTAGGCTGATGCCACGGCACTCACTCTAGCCCGAGCAACAGAGCGAGACTTTGTCTCAAAAAAAAAAAAAAAGAAAGAAAGAAAATGTCCTTTGTTAAAGAGAGAGAAATATTTAGGTACAAAGTAGCATATCAATATTTGCTTTAAAAATACTAGAGAAAAAAAACAAAGATAAAGCAGGTATGACAAAATATTAATATTTAATCTAGAGAATGGGCATACTCTTTTACTTTGGTGTTTGGAAAACTTTTAAATTAAAAAGTTAAAAATTTTTTATTTTAATGAAAGAATATGTAACCACGAATATTGCTGACTATGTGAAGATAAAGTTCATACCCAAATTAAAACCTTAGCATGACAGAACATCCAACCCTTAGACCACAATGAGCCAAAACTTCAGAATGTAATACTATCATCAAAATTAGTTAGCTCTTCTATTCATCCCCAATCAAAAATGTAACAGCATTAGTGTAAATTTGAGAGACAGGTTAAGTTTTGGTGATTCAAATTAACCTTAACTAATATTATCCATTCTGTTTTTTAATAACACAAAGCAGGTCATCTGGTGGGTCAATATTCTAATCCATGCTCCTCAAAGTATCAATTTCATATGCCAATTTAGTAAAATAGGATCAAGATACATGCCTAAGAGTAAAAGTGAACTCAGCTTTTGGAGACCTGAGGACAGGAGTAAGATATGATGAGATACATTTAATTTGAGACTAGCCTGAGCAAAAGCAAGACCCCCATCCCTACTAAAAACAGAAAAATTAGTCAGGCGTCATGGTCCATGCCTATAGTCCCAGCTACTCGGGAGGCTGAAGCAAGGAGGATCACTTGAGTCCAGGAGTTTGATGTTGCAGTGAGCTATGATGATGTCACTGCATTCTACACATGGCAACAGCGAGACTTTGTCTCAAAAAAAAAAAAAAAAAAAAACATTTAAAACAAAACGGACAACAGATCTTTTTAATGATAACTAAGGTGGAGCCACAAAAACAATGTTTTAAACAGAAGCTATTTTCAAATACATCTTAAATTATCACATACCATTTGTGAGGTGTCCAAAGAAATAATTGTTCTTGTCTCATCTGCAGGACACATCAGGCCATACGAAACACTTGTTCCTCCTGCCAAAATAGGAAAAAACAATTTTATGTTTAAATATTTTTTAAGCTACATTTCTAGGGCAAAAACCCTAATATAGAGTACACAGATAGGCCCAGTAGGAAAGTGATACCTATTACTACTTTGCAAAATACAATTTGCAAATACTACCACACTAAAAGCAAACTCACCTTTATTTTATGCTGCATGCCAAAATGAAGCAATATTATGGAACTGAAAGCAATGAGATACGGCTCCATCCCCTGGACATGGCACACTCAAGTGAAGGCCCTAGCAATTTGTGGAACTCCAAAAACATGATTAGAAAAGTTCTAAGCTAATGATTAATGTGGAGAGGTAGCTTAAAAGAAAAAAGACCCATCCTACACAACCATTACCTCCTTTCTACCATAATTATGAGATTCATTTATCATTTAAAATAGTATCTTATATTCTTGTACAAAAAGGCTTTAATAGAATAGAAACAAGTTTAAAATGTCTAGATTATAAAATATTTAAAAACAAATTTATGTGTTCTTTGGTGAAAAAGTGTTTTTATATAGAATAAAAAATACATACAAATATTTAAACAATATACTGCTGTTTTCTCTTAACATTTACTGTTAAAGAAAAAAATGCTTTCTTGATACCATTAAAGAATAATATGATGTTCTCAGTTATTAACCAGATCAAAATCACCATATATCAGAATAAATTCTCAATTGGTACTTCCATACATTTTGCATAGAAGGAAACATGTGGCAGTCACCTTCCACAAGAAGCATAAGGGGTGTTAATCTATAAAGGTTCGGCTTAATTTTACAATGTGAGATCATAAACTGTCAGTTAAGAACATGATGCCTGTGATCAGTAACCACTATTTCCTTGCCACAGTCCTTTGAAATCAGAAAAATATTTCAAATAAGTGGCATTGTATACTTTATTTGCATGAATTCAACAAAAAGCATCAGCTGAAGAGGGAATCTGGAGCTTCTAAAAAATTGTTGGTGTGTGTTTCATTAATAAATTGATTCCATTAATACCAATTTGGTTGGTGAAGATAATTTCCTTTGGCTTGTGTAAGTTGTTAAAAACAATGCAGTTAGTAAAGATCAAAAGATATCAAATTCATCTTAAAATAGAAAACAATGTTAGTTTTCTATATTAAAAGATATTATTGACTTGGTCATCATTGTACTGGTTGATCTTTTAATCTGCATAGTGTTCTATGTTTACTCTGCTTCTTAAAGGTTTATATTAAGTGCATTTATATTTACCTTTTGAAAAATAAAATTCTTTCCATAAACATTCAGGTTAGAAAGTAATTACTAAAGCAGGAACATTTTCTTATTTGGGCATTAAATCACAATTTCACCTTGGATCCAATAGGAAAAAGCCATAAACTAAGGGTACACCACATCTCAGTATATATAGACCTTCTTAGAACACAAATGAGCACCATAAACCAATTTGAGAATGACCACATCATAATTAGAATAATGTTTGCTTTCAGTGGGATGACACAAATTTTTAAAATACAAATATTTTAAACAGAACAAATTCATATCATACTAAAATTCAAAAGGCATAATACCTACCACCAATTGGTATGATACAAAGGTTATATTTGCACGCTAGATTCACAATCTTAACTACATCATCATGACATGCTGTTGAAAAAAGGGAAAATAAATTAATCACAGCAGCATGAATAAAATCTGGTTATCCCTGCAAAGTATGAATTATGAAGTTCTTTAGCATCTCAACTTTTTCTTTAGTTACTCACTCATTGACCCATTAAATAGCTGTATTAAAAGACTTTATTTTTTTAACTTTCATTTTGAAATAATTTCAGACTTTAAAAAAGTTGCAAAAATAGTCCAAAAATTTTCCTTCAGCCCGTATTTCTGAATATTAACATCTTATAAAACTATAGTCCAATTATCAAAACCAAGCAATTAACATTGCTACAATACAAGTAACTAATGATCAGATCTTATTCAAATTTTGCCAATTATCACACTAAGGTCCTCTGTGTCAGACTAGAATCAAATCCAGGATGACACACTGCATTTCATTGTCATGTCTCCTTAGTCTTCTTTAAAGACAGGCATGTCCTTAATCTATCTTTGACTTTCATGACCATGATACTTTTGAACAACACTGGTCAGTTATCTCATAAAATGTCCTTCAGTTTGGGTTTGTATATGTTTCCCCATGATTAAATTCAGACTCCACATTTTGGAAGGAATTCCACAGAAGTGATATCATGCCTTTCCCAGTGCATTATACCTGAAGGCACACTGATGCAGACATCTCATTTCTGGTAATGTTAACTTTCATCATTTGGTTAGGTAGTGCCTGCTAGGTTTCCCACCATAAGAATAGTATATTTCCTGTTGAAATTATTAAGTGTACTGCAGGGAGATACTTAGACTACATAAATATCATGTTTCTCATCATACTTTCACCCACTAATTTTAGCACCACTGATGATTCTTTATTCTTTTTTTTTTAACAAATGTTTAAAATAATACACAAAGTATACTGCACATAAATTCCTTTCTATTGTACAGAATTAAAAGGTTCTATTTATCAGCATAAAAGTTACATAAGTAACAAAAACCTGCCTTTGGAAGATTTTAAATGCCAAGAAAGAAGTGCTAAGACAGAACTTGACTGGCAATAGAACATTAGTGGAGGTTGTTAAGGAGGGGAACAAAATGGCAAAGAGATTATTTTAGAAAAATCAATCTCCTGATAGAATATGGAAGGACATAAAGGAGAGAGAGTTGAGGCAAGGAACTATGCAAAAAGCCAGTATTAGTTGCTAAGAGTCTGAAAGGAAAATAAGGATGATAAGGAAAATAGACAAATGAATATCCACTTATGAAAGCAAAAATGCTGTTCTATAAAAGTTGTAATTATCATTTCTCTGGTTTGCTTAAAGCTAAGAATAAATGTCCGTGTTCTTCCATTTTTAATGAAAATCCATTTCCAAATTTTCAGATTAAGTTTATAAAGCTTAGTATCTGTGGTAAAATTTTTTACTAAATGGAATACTAGTTAATTAATAATTAATAAAATGCCCAAAGATATCTAATTAGGAACTTTTAACAAGGCAAAACTACCTTCTAGGAATGTTACCTACTCAAAAGGCTTACTTGACCACGTTATCTGAAACAGCAATCTCCTATCTACCCTTTTCCACTCTACCTTCTTATATGCTTTATTTTTCTTTATACCACTTATCACTACCCATTATGTTATATATTTTGTTTATCATTAGTTTCCCTGACCCCCAATTAATTGTATGGGACCTGAGAACAAGGATTTTTGTTTTACTCACTGCTTATCCTCAAGCATCTAGAACAGTATCTAGCCTGTATTTTCTCAGGCCTGAAGTTGTGGTATTTAGGCTGCTGAAAATAATGTATAAATATTTAATACTGAGGCCAGGCATGGTGGCTCACACCTGTAATCCTAGCACTCTAGGAGGCCAAGGCAGGAGGATCGATCACTTGAGGTCAGGAGTTCGAGACCAGCCAGAGCAAGAGTGAGATCCCGTCTCTACTAAAAATAGAAAAATTGGCTGGGCATGGTGACACACGCCTGTAATCCCAGCTACTCAGGAGGCTGATGCAGGAGAAGAGCCCACGAGCCTAAGTTTGCTGTGAGTGAGGTTAATGCCACGGCACTCTAGTCCAGGTGACAGAGCAAGACTCCATCTCAAAAAAAAAAAAAGAATTTAATACTAAATTTAATAAGTAAATTTCTTAAATATCTTATTGCTAATGGAAATTCTAAGTTTTACAAGCATACTTACCACTGACAATAAGCGTTATATGAGTGACTATTTGCCCAAACTAAATGAAAGGTAGATCTATCCATACTGTGTAAAGGCACAATGGTAACAAATTCTGTTTCTCCAAATCAGGTAAGTTGTATATATTATAAGTCCTTACTCTTAGACAAGTTCTAAAAATCCCATTAACGCAACATATAGAATTCAGAGTCAGATTAAAGTCATACTTAAAGACAACTACAGTATTTATGGAATATCACATTGCCTCAAATTTCCACATTGTCTCAAAACTTGCCCTCATGCAAAGAAAAACCTGAACTTTATCACCAATAGGAAATTTCCATTAAAGTTTGAAAAAAGGCCTCAGTGAACCAATAACTTGTTGGTAAACAAACTATTTCCAAGAAATCCTTAAACTAGAAGGTTCAATAGAATTAAATTATAAACATGATTCAACCAGGAATATACCATTCATACAGATTCTTGAAGTATGGAACAAGATGGCAAAGAGATCATTTTAGAAAAATTAACCTCTCAAAAGTATATGAGAGGCTTGAAAAAACAAGAAAATTGAGGCATGAAAACCTTTAAGGCTACTGCAAAACCTCAGTATGTACTGATAAGGGACTGAATTGGAAACTGGGATGGAAAAAAAAATCGAAGAGGAAAGGTATAAGGGAACCAACCAAATAGGAAGGATTCCACAAAACAAAGAAATTCCTGTTCAATAACTGACTAACTCCGTTTCCTAAATCTGGGTTTTTAAGAATATTTGGGGGCCAGGCATGGTAGCTCATGCCTATAATCCCAGCACGTTGGGAGGCTGAGATGGGAGGATGGTTTGAGGCCAAGAATTCAAGACGAGCCTGAGTAACATAGTGAAGATTCTGTCTCTAAAAAAAATAGAAAAATTAGCGAAGTGTAGTAGCATGTGCCTTTAGTTCCAGTTACTTGGGAGGCTGAGGCAGGAGGATTGCTTGAGCCCAGGAGTTTAAGGTTTTACAGTGAGCTATCATGATGCCACCACAGTCTAGCCTGAGCAACAGACTGAGACCTTGTCCAAAAAAAAAACAATACTTGGACTTCTTAAAGCAAGACACATACTCCCACTATGGTATTCTTTCAGTTTTGTTTTGTTTTGTTTTTAAAGACTGGTTTATGTTACCCAGGCTGAACTCAAAATCCCCTGGGTTCAAGCGATCCCCCCACCTCAGCCTCTGGAGTAGCTGAGACTACAGGTAAACGCCACCATGCCCAGCTCTCAGTATTTTAATATTCAAACACACGAAGAAAATATCTAGGAGGTACACTTGAAAGTTTTTCTCAAGATATACCTTGTAGAAAATGAAAATTGTTAAATTTTGCTTTTGTGTTTTTCAATAAAAAATGGAATGAACCTTCCCCAAAACCTTACTAGAGAAGTAGTCTAAAGCTACAAAAATGCAGGCAGGCAAAACAAAAATATTTCTTTTATTTGAGGATATCTTTTTCCTTTCCTCAGGAACAGCCAAATTTCTACAGTAAACTAACAGAGACAGAAGACTTATTTCATAACTATTCCAAATGCACAGAAGAATATACATCACAAGTATCAGAAACATAATTTCATCTCTGCCACATATGCTCTTCGATTTTCCTTCTGTGTATCTCACCTCCCTCCTGCTCCATATTAAAGTATAATTTTTCCCTCAGATAGTCCCTGTAAAGTAGAAGGAGCTCATCTAAGAACTGAGGGTCCATGAATGAGCCAATTTTTTGAAAAATAAAATACTCCATATACTCTGAAGATGATCTGACAAGAAAAAAAATCAGAAAATCAATGGAAGTTTTTAAAAACACAACAGTGGACAGCAAGAAATAATATACGTATCCTGCTTGAAAGTGTCTTCTAAAAGAGATGAGTTAAAAAAGAAACCATATATATAAATATAGTGCCTAATCCTCACCAAGAGCAAAATAACAGGAAGTTCATCCATCCTCCATCCCAAGCCAAACCTAAATAATTAATTTCTCAAAATTTAATTACTCATTTCAAAGACAGTATGCATATACAGAATATATAAGTTTTAGGGAGTGTAGCTCAGGGGTAGAGCATTTGACTGCAGAATATATAAGTTTTAATCAACTTGTTTCACCATTAGACCATGCTTTTTAGCCCACAAGCTGATGTCAACATATTACTGTTGTTAGCTTATGTTAATCAATTATGTTAATAGTTTCTACATACCTAAATATATCATTGATTAATACTAATTTCACTAACCTTCCAAATTAACCAGAAAAATATTTTCCCATTGACCTCCAATATGATTATTTACATTTAAAATGAAGACTATCATCAACAACAAAATGAACCATTAAATACAATAGTTCATGACAGTCAGGTAAAGAAAGAACTTCCTGGCCTTCAGTAAACTCTCTTAAAAATACAAATATTTATATTTTTTACAACTCATGGGTTAAAAAGTACATATTTCCAGTAGTGAATTCACTTAAGATTTAATAATACTAAATTAATAATGCAAAGAGAGAAAAACTTACTTGGCCATACAACTATATCAGGAATTCGCTCAAACATTCCTTCCCTGAGCAAAAATATCTCATGAAGACAATGACCTGTTTTGTGGTTTAAAAAAGAAAAATGCAAAAACATCTTAAATTATAGAAAATTTTTAAATTAAAAATAAATAGTGTTAATATAAAGTAGCTTACCATGAGCTCTAAATACTCGATCGTCTGCTTCTTGTGAATATGAAATATTAGTTTCTTTAAGGTCATGAAGAAAATCTTCATTTATAATAGAAGGAGGTGTATCACTAGGATTTAAGGATGCCTAGAAAATAAAATGGGCTTCTTTGACTTATTTTTAAACAATAAATTTTGAATACCTCTCTTAGGGAGAATAACAACTTTTTTTTTCATCTAAAATAAGACAGAAGCAGAGGAAAATATCAAGTAATGCATACAGAAACCAACTTTGTGACAGTAACAAATAACAAACGGTTAGGCCAGGTGCGGTGGCTCACGCCTGTAATCCTAGCACTCTGGAAGGTCAAGGCGGGCGGATCGTTTGAGCTCAGGAGTTCGAGACCAGCCTGAGCAAGAGTGAGACCCCAGCTCTACTAAAAAAAAATAGAAAGAAATTAGCTGGACAACTAAAAATATATAGAAACAATTGGCCAGGCATGGTGGCGCATGCCTGTAGTCCCAGCTACTTGGGAGGCTGAGGCAGTATGATCGCTTGAGCCCAGGAGTTTGAGGTTGCTGTGAGCTGATGCCACGGCACTCTAGCCCGGGCAACAGAGTGAGACTCTGTCTCAAAAAAAATAAAAATAAAAAACAAATAACAAATGGTCTGGTTAATCATATTCTACAATATAAGTTATAAAGGCCCTATGTTTCCTCTTTGCTTCTATGGCCCACCTTTTCATTATTTCTAAAGACTGCAATCAAGAACAGGAAAGATAGCAAAGTCTCAAATCTTCAGTTTTAGATTAAGGAGACAGAAGAATGCTACTTGACTTGCATTATCTACATTTTTACCTGTAGATAAAATTTAGCATTTCTTATTCTTCAATTACCATTTAAAAATGATTAACAAAAAGCCTCATAACAAGTAATAAACCCATTTTTATGAGCTGCTTAAAGTTTAAAGCTCACAGCATAATTATAAACTTGATACTCAACTTCAAGTAACAGGTAACTTGAAATCTAATCCTCAACTTTAAAATTAAACCTATACGACACTGGGCATGTCACCCAACTTCTGTGAGCCTTACTTAGCTTCTTCCTCTGTTAAATGAGATTATCACCACCAAATGTATACGATTACTATAAGGAAGGAAGGTAAAATGTGATAATTTTTGTGAAAAGCACCTAATAGCATGCCTAGTAGATAGGAAGAGGTCTATAAATGGCCGGCCAAATCAAATCTGCTATTGGGAAAAAAAAGCTATAATATAGTATTTGGGAAAAAAGGAAGTATTATATAAGAATAATAAATAAAAATATATGTTACTTCTATATTATCTCAGTCTGTCATTAAGGTACCGTATTCATTCATATAATAAATATTTACTGAGTGCCTGCTATAAGCCAGGCACTCTTCTAGGCCCTGGGGATACAAGCGTGAGTTCAATAGAAAAAAAAAATCTTGACCTCATGAAATTTATCCTGTTGTAGAAGCAAATGACCAAAAAACCTCAACAAAATATACTGATTAATTAATTTTTAAGTCATTAAAAATTGAAAAGGGCTCAAAAGCAGAAAAAAAGAGTGCATCTAAACCTACTGAAATTTCTAAATATAGTATGCAGATTGTATCAATGTCAAAAACGAGTAATTACAAATGAGAGACACAGAGAGAATTTAAGAGATGAAAAAGAGACGTTTAAAAAAAGTTAAAAGCCTTTGGTTTGAGAGGAGAAACTGAATTAATTGTTCAGCCTAATTTAATAACTAGCATTAAATCATTGTGGATTTATAAATAAACCTAATAAATACTCACTAAATACCTATACTTCTTAATAACATGTTGGATACAGTGAAGAATATATTTAAAGATATAGCCCCTATATACTTATGGAACTTATATCCAGTAAGAGACATGTAGAATAGCATGCTATAGAAAAATAATAAAAAAATAATAATAAAGAAGTGCTAAATATTTCATAAGTTTCATATGTATAGTTTAAAATTTTCTAATCTCACTTTCAGAAAAGCGAAATTATATAAACTAAAATTCTCTATCACTCATATCTTAATCAAATTTTCATTTTGTAATTCTTCAAATATTTTAAATGTTCTAATACTGAATGTAAAATTATATTCTTATTTTAAATTATTCTATATTAATCCTAGATTACTGTCAATCTATTAAACAATCTAAAAATAATAGTAACTTATGTTTTTGTAAGAAAGTGCTCTCAGGAAAGTAAATAATTTGCACTTCATTACTGCCCTGTGAGAGGCAGTACAGTTATTATTCCCACTTCTCAAATTAAAATAACCAAGTCTCAGAGAAGATGAAAAGTTTGTCAAATATATCTCAGATAAATTCTGAGATTAGAAACTAGATCTGTGACACTAAAAAAATGCCCCTAACAACTTAACAAGACCAATATAAAAAACACTGTTAAGCGTGTTAGTAATCATTCTTATTTACTTACTTTAGAGGTAGTTTTATGCTCCAGATTTACTCCAAGGGTATTTTGGATCCATTCTTTAAAAGCTGGTAAAATCATGCCACTAAGAGGGTACCTAAGGTACAATGAAGGTAAAGTATTAGAGCAAGGTATCTTCATTTAAATTTAAAGCTTAGATTCTCCTTCCAGTAATGGTCAAGCAGCTCCTATCAAGCAAACTATCCCACAAGCAACTATAAACTCTGGACAAAAACAAAATAAAACGAACAAAACCCAGCTATCTGAAGGCAGTATAGACAGACCAAAAGCAGGCAAAAATAGGACAGAGGAGTGTCCTACACTTGGAAGAAGGAAAAAAGCACTACATGACTTTCCAGTTTTGCTTTGTTTTTTTTAAATAGGTTTTTAGCCTTAAGGACAGGCCCTAGCTGGTGCCATAAAAAGGTAACAAAACTGCTGAAAACCCATAGTTTTCCTGGCTTGAAGAACCAGAAGAGAATGTTTGGAGTGAATACTAGATTTGGAAAGTATACAGGGAAATCACAGAAAGAAGAAAGTCAGAGAGGGACCTATGTATTAACTCTCTCCAAATGTTTGGCTGACCCAGAATTACACATGTATGGAGTATGTATTAAAGTCTTCCAAGCAGCCCAGTTAAGCTTAAAAGAATTTAACAATCTAGCTGCTTGCCACCACAGAGGGACAGATTTGGAATCTGAGATTAATTAAGTTAATTGCTTGATTTAAAAAAAAAAAGGTCTGTTCAGAGGAATGTAACAGAATCCAGAGTACCTACAAGACATAATGCAAAACACTCCAAAGATACACTCCAAAATTACTAGACATAAACAAATAAGAAAATGTGATCCATAATCAAGAGACAGGGCAATTAATGACTGACACCAAAATGCCCCAACATACTAGAAATAGCACGCAAGGATTTTAAAGCAGCTATTATAACTATGCTAAAGGACAAAACAGAAAATATTCTCCCAGTGAGTAACAGAAAAAAATCTCAGTAGAGAAATAAAGAAGAACACAATAAAAATTCTACAACTGAAACTCTGAGACATTCTATTTTATCTCATTAGAGTTTTAATTTGAATTTTGTTGATTACTTATGAGATTTAGCATCTATGTGTATATCTATTGTCCACTTGGATATCCTGTATTTTGAATGTCAGTTCACGGCTTTTGCTCATTTTCCTAGGGTTTATTGTTTTCTCATTAATATATAAGAAGTCTTTATATATTATAGAATCAAGAATATATGTATTAAACATTTTCTCTTTGTGATGTACCTTTTCACTCTCTTAAGAGAGTCTACAGATGAAAAGAAGTTTTAAATTCAGAAGACTTATTTTTTTCCTCAGAAGATTTTAAATGCCAGTCTCCACATGGATAAGTTTCTACTGTACTAGACATTACTGCTCTATTTAAAAAATAAAAGACTCACATTTAGAACACCAGTAATTCCTTCTACCTGAATTACACAACTTCTCAACTAAGCTGCCATCTGCATGCTACCCAGTCACACTTAGGGATGGGAATAAGAACACAGATAATATTTATTTTTCCTATTAAAAAAATTTAATATACATCTTCATTCGTTCATTAAGATGAGTTCCTAATCACTACTCCTGAGGTTTTATTTTAGGTCAAAATACATATAAGTCAGAAAGATGGCTTGATTATGTTGCAACAAAAAGGAAATAAATAACTTTTCCAAAGGAATAAAACTTATTTCTTTGCTGACAATTCAATATGTTGATATAGCATATAAGTTTAAAAAAACATTAACCTAATGCCCAATAGATATTAATTCAAAGTGCAATACTAAAATAGACTTATAATACATCTAATCCAATTTTTACTTGGTCTCAATTTTTAGAGCCAGCATACAAGTATTACATATTTGTACTTGCTGCCCTTTCAAAAGTTATATCAAAATTCAATAGACAAACCAGTATCTACCCAAAACATTTCAGAAATGTGAACACTATCTTACAAATAACTGATCTTTCTTCATCACTTCTTCTCTAATATAACTCAGAAACTAATTTTTAAAATACTATTTACATTCACACAGACCTAAAACTGTTCACCTTTCATAGTAACTCACACTCAGATGGAAATTACCAGACCTTTATAAAAATAAAGTTGTTTTCAAAAATCAATGGCGTGGGGATTGGGTGGTAAGGTGGTTGTAGACATTATTTGGATCTTGATTTAAATAAACTACCTATAAAAGGCATTTGTGAGACAATTAGGGAAGTGTGAATATGGACTGGATAATTAGATATAAAATGTTATTTTGAAGATACGATGGTATCATATGATTGATTATATTAGGTCCTTATTTTTTAAGGAGTATATATATAAATATTTAGAGGTGACTTGACAATGTCAGAATTTGAAATATTACAGGAAAACAAAAGAAACAATTATGGCAAAATGTTGACAATTTTTAAATTGGAAGAGGGATAATTATATTTTTATGCATGTTTAAAATTATTTATAGAAAGAAAGAGGAAAAGATGGAACAAAAGAAGGAGTAAACAAATCCAGGTTACCTTTTCCCAGTCAACTCAATTTGGCCCTTCTTATTGAAGAAGAATTTGGAATCATTATATCCCCATCCATTCCATTTCATAACTTCTTGCCTAATAAGAAAAAAATAGATAAATGAGACTTATGCTAAACATCTCAAAACAGTGTATCATTGATTATTAACTTTTACAATCATTTAAAAGACCTTATGCCCACTGATATTGTATTAGTTTAAATAAAATGAGCACTTATTAAAATGTCTACATATTAATATTTCTCAATACAGAATCACTCTGATGAGCAGCACCTACTTTATAGAAGGCTACAACCAATAAATTTAATCCATTCAAAGGAGGAAGAAAGAAAAAGATGAAAAAAGGAATATGATATGCTTTAAGTGCAAATATGTTATATTTTGTACATGTTATTGAGTTTACATTGTTGGACAGCCTAAAAAGTTTTACAATTAAAACTAAGAATTCACTTGAACAAGAAACAAAGTTCTGTATATATTAGAAAGTAGATTAAAAATCTCAGTGCTGGGTTTACCAACATTCTAAATCCTTCAACTTCCATGTAACCACCAATCTCTACCTTGAGTTACATATCATAATAGTTGATGACTACACCAGTTTTTAGTATTCCAAAACAATATGTTTTTTTAATTTCTAAATATCAGTATTTCATAGTTTTAAAAATCATTTTCATCAAAACCAATGACTTAATCATTCAATTCTGCAAATCACATAAGAATAGATAGGTCTTGGCCCGTGCAGAAGACAATAAGCAACCACACTGATGTATGGTGTCAGTTTTTATTACATGTTATAGCATGGTACCCTACTGTGATCTTGGCTACTGAAATAAACTGGTGGTGAATCTTATTATAAATTCAACTGTGCAGTTTATGATGCAAATAACCTGACGAAAACCTTTCTCTATCTTAAAAGTTATTTGCTGCATTAAAATTTTGAAATGAAGATACACTTAGAAAGTGTTCCTCTAATTCTCCGTAATTTTCAAGAAAGAAGAAAATGACAATTGACAACTAAATTTTTATTAAAATCATAATTACTGCTCTAGTTCAGAGGCTTTTCAAACAAGTGGAACATGAACATAACACAACTGAACCAGATACAGGGAATTAATTATGAATTGAAACCTCTATCTATACACAAAATTGTGACAAAGAACCAGGAATGCTCTTTAAAATTATGGTTTACTATCAATAAAAACTACAGTCCCTATACAAAACTGTTCAAATATCTGAAGACTAACAATCAAGAAACTGGATTTGTAGATAAGTCAGTTATAAACTAACACCAAATATTTTCTTCTAATCCCATAACATTCCTACTTCACTGTAAGGGGAGGTTTTGGAAGAGAATTTTTCGAAAAATCTGTACAGAAAAACCTCATGACTAATGTTGCCTTTGATACACTTAAGATTTTACTTCCTTTTTTGTGTGTCAAGAACAGATTATGCTACTCAGGAGGCTGAGGCAGTACGCTGTGATTTTGCCTGTGAATAGCCACTGCACTCCAGCCTGGGCAACAAACGAGACTCTGTCTCTTAAAACAAACAAACAAACAAACAGATTCAGTTATTTACTACTTTGCTTTTGTTCATGAGTAAACTCTCTCTACTTTTATTACATGTAATTTACTTAGTATTTTATTTCCATAAAAATTTACATTAAAGGAATATGTATATTTTTAAAAAGTAACATCTTTACTTAATGTTTTATAATATACACATAGATTTTTATATGTGAATGTATTTTATTAGTGAATTTACACATTTATCATGAATTCTGTACTCTACAAAATGGTAATTTGGTATTACACAAAATAAATGCAAAATACCAACAAAGTCATTTTGCCTGAGAAATCACTTCTAGCACACATGATGAATTTGGCATGTTTATGAAGCTTAACAGTAAGAATCATTTTCCTTAAAATTATTCCTAGAATTTAAAAAAATTATACCCAGATTGCCTCAAAGTAAAAACCTAAACCTGGTTATAAAGGCTCACTCTTAGCACTTTACAAGGAAAAAAATGAAGGTGAACAGGAAAGATCTGCTGCTACATACTACAAAATGAAGACATTTACATACTGAACAATCTTTGACCTTAAATTTTCAAATTGGGTAATACCCTAAAGAACTCCCAAGTTTCCAACTACCAAAACAAACTTGTTTCTCTCTTTTCATCCCAGTCAGGAAACTGGTTAATATTGTTACCAGCAGTTGATGTGAACACCTCAGTTCTTGTCTCCTCATGATAGAAGAAAGCAAGCAAGGGACACAGAAGTTTAAATCAGTGAGCAAAGAAGTTTATTAGTAAGCAATAGTACATTCCCAAAAGGGTAGGAGTGGGCACACTTTTAAACAAACAGTGGCCCTGGGGAATATGTGTCAACCCTTTTTCTCTCATTTGGCCTCGCCTCCTTTCATGATGTCTCTTTCCCTTTTTTCTTGACCAATGGGGATGATGTCTCTTCCCTGCCATGGGGCAGGGGTGTCTTCCACCTTACATGGTTAGGCCTGGCACCCAAAGTCCACACTGGGGGGCAGGGACCAAAACATCTATAATGTGTCCTGCATTGCTTCTGTTATGTTTCTTGTGACATTTGCAGTTACCTTTATCTTGTTATTGCTACTCAGCATCTCCTTTGTTCATGCTGCCTATTTTTGTATTTCCTCTACTTATGTCTCACTTTCCTACCTAAGCTAACATTCTGTGACACTTGCAATTACCCTTACCTTGTTATTGTTACAGTATGTTTTCTTACTTAGCACCCTCTTTGTTTACACTACCCATTCCGTAGTTCCTCTGCTCATGTCTTATTTCCCTACCTACGCTAATATTAAGTGCTCTATCATATTTATACCAACTTCTGGAGTCCTCTTAGAAGGTGAAATGTAGGCATTTGGAATGCATCTGTGCCCAAAACAGTGTTATGTTGCTTAAATAGTATATAATTAAAATCTAGATTAACCACAAACCAATCTTCTGACATCTCCAAGTATGCCATGTGTTAAATAAAAAGTAGGTAAATTTTGTAGGCTTCTGGTTTTAAACTTTTATACACATGCATCCCCTCAAATTACTAATATATACTATGATAGTTAAACACCAACTATGATTACATTAAATTGTATTAAATAAAATAATTTCTTATAGGGAAGATAAGAGTATAAGGACATTGAAGGGCATTACATTATCATTAACATTTTAAAATTAGAGTAAAACTCTACATGGTCACAGAATTCAAAAGCTAAAAGGATCTGTAGGAACCACCTAGGTTAGCTGCTCATTTTTCAAATAAAAAAACTGTGCCCAGAGAAGAACTCCTGGTCTTGCCGTTAAGCTAGACATGAGCTTCCAAAGGCTGATTCCCAGTCTTACGATTCTTTCTCTTCAGAATGGTAATATTTGAAACCTTCTATGTCATACCTTCAGGTAGCCAAAATGATTTAAAGGAACCCATTTTTTTTCCACATCAATATTTTTCAAAGCACTATTACATGTTACTATAGGTTGACTATCTCTTATCCAAAATGCTTGGAACCAAAATTGTCTGGATTTTGAATTTTTTCAGATTTTGTAATATTTGTATATACATAATGAGATACCTTGGGGATAGGACTCAAGTCTAAACATGAAATTCATTTATGTTTCATATACACTTTATCACATAGCCTGAAGGTAATTTTATGCAATATTTTTAATAATTTTGTGCATGAAAAAGTTTGTGTGCATTGAACCATCAGAAATTAAGGTGTCACTATCTCATGTCAGTTCTCAAAAAGTTTCAGATTTTGGAGCATTTTAGATTTCGGATTTTCAAACTAGGGATGCTCAACCTGGATTGCAGTCATTCTTCTGCACTTGACCTGAGGGAAAACATTTAAAAATCAAGGAATATGGTTGTGTCAGAAGCCAAATGCCCTCTGCCTCCTACAGTGTAATGAATTCTGCCATTCAGAATAACCCCAAAGCACTGCAAACACTGAAATGAGGAATGATTAAAGATCACCAGCTTCCCATAAGATTCAAGTAAAAGGATGCAATTCTCAGCTAACTCCAGAGGTCAATTAACCAGTACAACCTCTCAGACATATCAATTCTTAAAACTAACTACAACAAACTTAACGTTTTCAAAATATAAGGCCCCTCCTCCATCCCCTCCCCAAACAAAAGTTGGCTTGATTTTACTGCATAAAAAATAAAACAAATGTTTTACACATTTACACATCTGACCACAGTATCAAACAGTGAAAAAGCAAAGTATTAGTTGGTGTAACAAAAGAAAATGGAGACATAAAATAGCATCACATATACACAAGGTGGCAGTATTCTCCCATGATATACATGATGTACACATTCGCTATTTTTACATTTCCCTGGACTGTACAATCTTTAAGTGAAATATTTAGATTTAGCCTTATTAAGACCATAAAGAGTTCCTTCCTTTATTCTTAAAATGGAAAATTTTCACTTTTAAGTCTCCATTCACATACAGGTTAATTGTCAGATTACTATTTCTCTAACTAGTAATAAATTGCAAGCACCCTGATATAAGCATGGTTTCTACCATTACTATTTCTAGTCATGATATTTTTCACTAGAAAATAAGAAAAAGGAAAAAATGATTTAGCCCACTTTCATTCTGCGTTAACAATTTAAAAGTTTAGCTATCTAATAACTTTAAAAAAAAAAGTTTTTCTGATAAAATTCCAATAATCAAAATTCTAATAAAAGATATTTTGCTATTCAGTTCAGATGATAACCAAACTTTTTCCTATATTTTCCAATTTAAACAATGAGAAAAAGATATGATCGCAGAACTTCTGAGAAATGAAAAGTAGGAAACTTAAGCCCTAGTGCTAGATTTCTAGCTAACCAACCTCAATATCAGCTAAATTCAAACCAATTTCATATGTAGTACAATACATGGAAGTTTTAAAAAAATCCTTGAAGACTTTTTTGTGTTAATTAAAATCCTTATTGTCTGGTTGTATGTTTAATTACTTCTAGATCAAGATAACCTAAAGGAAATCATGAAAGTAAAGTAAAAAATAAAAGTGATGAGAAAGATATCAAGATTTGGTCAATAAAACAGATATACTCCTGAAAAGATATGTTACCAAAAAAATATTCTACACATGAAATACTATTACTACTGGCTTTTTATGTAAAAAAATTTTTTTTGAAGCTGAGCTCCCATTAGAAACAAAAAAGTCCAATGAAGGGGGGAATTTTGTAATTTTTTATGCTTAATTTTAAAATGTATATGCTTTTAAAAAAATTAAAAATCATGTTCATATCTAGCTACAGGTCCTACAAAATTATTTCTAAAAATGTCAACAGGAAAACTTTATAATTGCAGAGTGCCTCAATCTGACAGTACAACTATTTAACAATTCCTTTTCAAATAAGTAAAGTGATTTAAATAGCTTAGTGTAAGTGTAATAATTTAAACCCCTTACCAAAAAAATAGAAAAATTCACACTGCTACACATTTCATGTTTCCAAGATTGCTAAACATATGACTTAAAATAAACGAATGCTATCAAGCTTTGGTAGCATGACACTAAGAAATATCTGAATCACAGAATATTTCCTCTTGCCCTCATCAAGCTACCTTCATCTGATTATACTTTGATTTCCTACAGAGAAAAACAAGACAACTAAAATAGCCACAAGGCTCAACATTTTTTCATCATGAATTAGTCCATTGGCTTGCTAATTTAACTTTGTTCACTGGTGAGGGTAGTTATTATAAGTCAGACTAAGTGTAACTGACACTTAGTTTGAAGTTGCTATGAGCTAGGCTGATGCCATAGCACTCTAGCCTGGGCAACAACAGAGTGAGACTCTATATCAAAAAAATAAAATAAATAAAATAAAATGTATAATTGACTAACGGATTTAGTGATTTTTAAGCTGAAGTCTTATAAATTCATAATAATATTTTAACATTTCAATGATTTTAAGGTCACTATTTTTAAAAATCTAATATATTTATAAGAATGATTTAGTACCTGGGAACATTTTATTACTTCAGATAATTAATATACTTAAGAAAAATTAATATAATACTAAACACTGTTTTAATTACTTGATCCTCTTCCTATGCAGTAATATCTATAAAAAACAATAGTTTGATATGCATTTCATATTAAAACAAATAACAACACAAACCAAAAGGAAGCTATCACCTAAATGTTCATCAATAACAGAACAGGTAAACTGTGGTATATATCCACCCAATAGAATACTATTCAGCAATGATGATGAATGAAATACAACTAGACACAACATCGATAAGTATCACAAACATAATACTGACAGAAAGAAGCCAAACACAAAAAAGTACACACTGTATGATTCCATTTATATAAAGTTCAAACAGGCAAATCTAAACTATGGTGTTAGAAGTCAAGGTAGCTGTTAACCTGGTGGGAGAAGCCACTGGGATGAGCATGAAAGGGGTCTTCTAGTGCACTACTGGTAATGCAATTTCTTAATCTAAATACAATAAAATGATGTGTTCACTCTGCAAAAATTAAATTGTAAATTTATGATTTGTTCATTTGTTTTTGAAATAAATTATGTAATAGTTCAATAAAATTTAACCAGAAAGTATATATATAAATATTTTATAACTACTCAAAGAAGGTTTTTTTTTTTTTTTGGAGACAGAGTCTCACTCTGTTGCCTGGGCTAGTATGCCGTAGCGTCAGCCTAGCTCACAGCAACCTCAAACTCCTGGGCTTAAGCAATCCTTCTGCCTCAGCCTCCGGAGTAGCTGGGACTACAGGCATGCGCCACCATGCTCGGCTAATTTTTTTCTATATATATAATTTTAGCTGTCCAGATCATTTCTTTCTATTTTTACTAGAAACAGGGTCTCGCTCTCGCTCAAGCTGGTCTCGAACTCCTGAGCTCAAACGATCCCCCCACCTTGGCCTCCCAGAGTGCTAGGATTACAGGTGTGAGCCACTGTGCCCAGCCTCAAATAAGGTTTTAATCCATGTACCACCCCCAAATTATCTCAAAACCATCAGGCTATTAAATATATGCATTACACTTTGGGAAATACTAACATATCAAATAAATAGAAGGGAAGGGAATGATCCGGAAATAGCAACTATTCCAATGTGTAGCTAGAATACATAGTAGGTATCAAGGAAATAAGAAATAGGCCTTAAAAGGTTGATTAGGACATATCCTACTGAAGGACCTTAACCGCCCTACCAAGGAAATTGTGTAATGTATTCAGTAGGCAATGGGGATAGATAACACATGCTAATGAGGCAGGTGGAAGACTGTCCACCTACATCAAGTTTCAGTCCTTTCCCCTAGTTGCTCCAAAAGCATTCCAGCAATACTTCCGTTCTCTGCACTCCAGTTTCCAATATGGAAAAACTTCATCAGAGTCAGGCTTCTGGCCTCTCCCTAATCCTCACACATGTTCTCTTTCTCAGGGGAGGAGTGATTTAGCTGGTGAGAGAATTCTGAGAGAAGGCACCAAGCACCTGGAGTCATCCCTTTCTCTCTTTAGAATCTACCCTCCATAGTGGCTATTCTTTAGTATTTTGGTGGCATGTGTTAGGCTAACTGAGAGGTGGCTCTGCAGAGGTGGCCTTCTGTGGTACTGCCTGTGACAAAGTTTATCTAATTTAGGGTAAATATTATATAATCTAGATCTACACCATGATCTCCAACCAGCTGACATTTTTACCTCCATCTGTCTGTATCCGGTCTCTGAAATCAGATGTTGGGACAGGGATATGATGAAATATTACCCCTAAAACTCAACAAATACAGAGAGCACTAATTGGGGGAGGACAATTACCTTATGCCAAAAGGATAGATCTACTCAGGATCCTCTGATTTAGTTTAAGGTTGAAATTAACATACTAACCTGATTACCAGCATAAGTTATCTTCTCAACAACAAGGAAATAAAATCAAAAGGAGTAATATTTGCTTAGCACTTGCTTTTAAAGTGTTCCATAAAGTATCTCATCTGACCACAACAGCACTCCATTTCTCTGCAGCCTAAAAACAGATCACTTAGTTTATGTCCAGATATTTTTATTAAGTGACCACAGGGTAGATGACTGTACAGTAACTTTCTGACATAAAGAAGTCTATTTGGAGAAAGTCTGGTCCATCTTAAAATGCATTCATCAAAGTATGATACCAATTAACCATAGATATTAAGTCTTCAGGGTTTCTTATTCATTCACTATCCAAAAACAGAGTTAGCTTACAGCCAGGGAGTAAACCCTCCATGACCTCTTCTTTCTCCTCTGATCTTGGGTCTTTCACATTCCTCCTCTTCATTCCCCTTTATTCCCAACACTGTCTTCTCTCACAAGTTAAATAGCAAAGTTCACTCACAAAAGGAACCAGGCTAGTCTAACTTTTTAAACCACCCATTACATTTTCTTAAATTATGAATTTCATTTTGACAGGATCATATGTTTTATAATTTATTCAATAAGTACAACATAAACTAATGCCTTAACTGTATGACATTTGATCATGATCTATTTAATCACAAAGGTTTGGAACTTGGCATGAAAAAGACAGCAACTTGATGAATAGTAAGTAGATAATTTTTCCCCAGGGAACAACATCAAGTATGGTAATCCAGCAGAGAGGAAGGAATATGGGCTCTGAAGGAAGAATAGGGTTGAAATGTCATCTCCTTCATTTCATAGTTATACGGCCTTAGACAAATTAACTTCTCTGAGCCTCTATTTCCTCACCTGTAACATATATACTATAAAATACCACCTAGTTTTCAGAGCTGTTATGAGAATTAAATGAGATGACGTACATAAGCTTTAGTATAGTACGGTACCTGGCACGTTAGGACTTACTCAAATTTAAACTCCTATTACTACTATCACTAGAATTCCTAACTAGGAACTCAAAGCAGGCTAAATATTTCATTCAACATAACTACCAAAATAAGTTCTAATTTTGCCCACAGATGGGAAGTCCTAAGTCAGGTCACTTGTGCAAATAATCTTTGCTACGGAAATGCATCAGCTCCTGCAGGATTCAGGATGCCCTCCTGGAAAACATTTAGAAGAGGTTTAACTCAGCTTTTTTCCTTCTGCAAAATATCTACTAAAACTTCTGGTAGATGTTAAATAATACATTATTTTTTTAATGGCATACATAAATGACATTCTAAGCAAGTAAATTAATTAGTGACATTCTTAACCAGATATTCTTTTGACCTGAACCAGAAGAGTTTATAATCTCTGTAAAAATTGCCATACAGCAGTTCTAACTAATGCAAGCCACAAGGAGGTTGGAGCCAAAGTTACAATTAGGAAAGTGGTTAGCAGTGTGAAGGACCAAAAGTCCACTAGGGATTTTTTTCCTTGTCTTTTTCATAACATTACAATAGTTTTTAAAAAGTGAAAAAAAAAAATCCAAAACCAAGGCATAAAAATGTCACATACATAATTGCCATTTACTATGATTTTTAAGAACTTAAAATTGCATTCAGAAGCAAGGGTAAGAAGAAATCATACATGGAATATCATGCACTTAAAGAAAAAACGAGTCCAAAAGTAAACCAACACCCTCAAAACTCTGCTCAGAAACTTCAAATAATGAGAATATATGTTCTTATATAGAAATAATTGGAACCAACTCATAGAAGACCATGTGACAACTAAGCAACATGTTTCGGATGGTCAGCACTTTTATTTATTTTCTTTTTTCTGAGACAGAGTCTCGCTCAGTCACCCCAGATAGAGTGCAGGGGCATCATCACAACCTCAAACTCTCAGCTCAAGTGATCCTCCTGCCCTGCCTCAGCCTCCCAAATAGCTGAGGCTATGGGGCTGTGCCACAATGGCCACCTGATTTTTCTATTTTTAGTAGAGACAGGGTCTCGCTCTTGCTCAGGCTGGTCTCAAACTCCTGAGCTCAAGCAATCCTTCTGCCTCAGGTCAGCACTCTTAAATGTCATTCCTCAGAATTCTGTCATTCCTTTTCTATTTTCATTCAGTCTCCAAACTCCCATGGCATTAATTTAGTCATATAATTTTGAATTATCACCTAATGCACTACCTTCCAAAACTCTCAAACCCATCCTTTCCTCCCTATTCTTACTGCCATCATCTTAGTTTAATCCTTAATCATTTCTCACATGCCACAACAGCCTTTCCCTAACTTATCTTCCTATGTGCATCCTTACCCTTTTGCAATACATTCTTAACACTGCAGCTGAAGTGACTTCCCTCAAACTGAAACCCAATCCGACTGTGTCTCTTCCCAGTTTAATTCCTTCAAGGGTTCTCTAACACCTGCTTCATTTTTTATTGCATTTATCACCACCTGACATACTAATATTATTGTTTGTTCAGTATCTCTGCTCCAACTAGAATATAAGTTCCATAAGAACAGAGTTGTTGTTCATGGCTATATGTTGCATTCAAGAATGAGTAACTAAATGAATGAACTGATGATTCATAGGCCAAAGGCCTCCATGACCTGCCACTACTCTCCTCTTTTCACTTTACTCCCACCTCTACCAATAACTGAATTGTCTAATTACCTAAATACAATGAGCACTTTCATGCCTCCTTGCTTTGCCATATTGCCATTCCTTTTGCCTGGAATATAAACTCTTCTCACCATCCAATCAACCTACCAAACTATCATCCACATTTTAAAACCTTCTCCAGAAAGCCACCCCTAACTCCCTAGGTAGAGCATATCACTCTTTCTTTCCTCTGTGCTACATGTGTACCCATAACTACAATGGCTCTAATCAAACTGTACTGGAATGTGTCTCTCCTTTCCTAGATTGTGAATTCTTTGGGGCCAAGGACTATTTATTCATCCCTACCTCCACTACCTAGGACAGTACTTATCATGAATCAACTACCCTATAAATGTTAAGTAAATTAACATATGCATGAATAATCTGCAAGAGGAATGAAACATGGAGTTTCAAGAAGTCACTACCCTAAGCCCATGATGAATTTAAGTATAACCAGCCATGAGATAAAATAATTACAACCAATGCCATCATCCAATGTAAGAAAAGGAAAAGAGTAATACACAAATCACCAAATGATTCCAAAATAATTGACATACAGTCATATTCACACTTTATTGGACATCCACTCTGGTTCTTTCTTGCTCCATCATTTGCCTTTCCTTTAGGCTTAGTTCTGTTGCTGGCAACCTGAAGCCCAGCTAAGCAGCAGGAAGTAGAAAAGAGACCTGGGTTCTCCATGAATAATCTATCAAGTAAATCACTCTCTGAAGAAACTTTTGATATGTCATCTAATAAAGTTTTTGTATTCCCTCGTACTTTGATTAAACTTCAACGTACTCATACAGGACCAGATTTTACCACTAGCCATCTATCTAAGCCAGAACCAAAGACCAGAGCTTCCCACCAGCTGTATGCAGTCATGCCTGAACTATTGATGTCTTCAGTCCTTGCAACAGCCACACAGGGCACTTTCAGCCATGGGAAGCCTCATCCATCACCTCAGTGTGCCTTACAAACATACTATTTTTTCTATGAATTCAGTAGACCAAGACCACTAAATCTAACCGTAAGGAAAACCTGCCCTCCCTACTTAGTTCTAAGAGTATGATGAACCTGCGTGTAAATGTACAATCACATACAAATGCTTACAAGTGAGTAGACATAAATGTACATGAAGCCATTTAGAAAAGTTAAAAGTTCTGAAACCAACAACAGCTAATATAACATTAAGTGAAGCCACAGGACAAGATGTGATCCTTGATTCCTTCTTGTGCCCCCAACCACTCAGTAACCAAGTTCTGAAAAATTTGCCTCCTGATATTTTTTCAAATAGGTTGTCTACTACCAATATTATGCTTTAGTTCAGAATCCCAGCATTTCTCATTGGGATAGCAGTCTCCGAATTGGTCTGTCTTTAGACACAATGAAAATTGCAGCTACCATTTGTTGAGAGTTTATGTAACAGGTATTGCACTAAGCAACTGACCATTTAACTTTATATTTTTCAATTTTTACAGCAACACTGCAAATTAGAAATTATTGTCCCCATTTTTATAAATGAGAGAGCTGAAGCTCTGAGAGAAATGACTTGCCCAAGATCATACAGCTGAAATTGTGTAGTAGAAATTCAAACCCATGTTTATATTCCTAATCATTATGTTGCTAAACTGCTCAACCTTCTTCAATTTGGTCTCAGTGTGACATTTCTAAAAGGTAAATCTAATTATGTTTTGCCCCACATAAAGTCCTGCAAACAAGACTCACCTCTCTAGCCTTGATCCCCAGTCATTCTCACCTTATTCTGCCACATTTAACTCCCAGTAGTTTCCTAATCTGTCTCTCACTTCCTCACCTGTGAACATACTGCCTGTCTGCCAAGAACCGTTTTGGCAGACTATTACCAACACAAACTTCAATATTTACTCAAATAATCCTTACTCTGGGAAGCCTTTGCCCTAACAAACACATACCCCAAACTGGGAAGTTACCATGTGCTACAGTTACCAGCTAAATTTCTTATCACACTATATAATAACTTCACCTATAGGCTATTAGTTCCGTTGCAGTAAATACTGCATTTTTAAATCTCTGTATTGCTAGTACAGTGTGTACGTTGTAGAGTACAAACTCATGTATGTTGAATTAACGACTTACTTCATCAGAAGCAGTATAGCCTAAGAACTTGGCCCTGAAGTCAGTTTGGTGTGCTTTCAAATTCTAACCTGCTGAACACAGCATACCTGCTAAGCCTGCAGCAGACGCCTTTTTGAAAATTTCTTCACCTGTAAATGGCAGAAAAAGACACCTACCCCATAGCTTGGGAAGCAGTAAAAAATAAAGGATTTAGCACAATCTCTGGCACACTGTAAGTACACATTAAACAGTAGCAACATCTTTTTTCATTCTCTGTTTATCCACGCTGACAAAGCCACATCTATGAAAATAGCTTCTCCCAGTGGCTTTCATCAGAGATTAAGATGTCCTCAAAAAGTTGTAAGTCAAGATCTCTTACATCCCTCACCCACAGACTTTTAGCTTCTCGTTACACAGAGCTCAGTAGCTATACTACCCATACCCTATATCACTAACTAATGTTTGTAGTTTATTGCGTCTTACTTACTCAGTTTCCTCCCTCAAGTCAAAGACCGTGCCAGTAAGCAAACGGAAACTACCCCACAGAAACCAATCAGCACCTATTTGCATGGCACCACCAGTTCCCCCCACATCAGGCTTTCACGAATTAAGAGAGATCCCTGTGATCAACTAGTACAAACTTAAATCTCATTGGAGGAGCACAACAGAACCTCTGCTACCCATCCAAGCTCTCAGCCCCCGAAGTATTCGTTCAAGATAGAGAATGAATGCCTGGCACTAAGAACCCAGGAAAAAGAATCCCTTTAAAACCTTTCCCAATGAGAGTTCTTCAGATCTGTTACCCTCAAATAGTGACCAAAATCCACCATCTCATCCTGCCCCCTTCCTAAGAGTGTTCAGGGTCTCGTACACTCCCTCTTGAAAGAGAGGTGGGGTCCCTACTTTCAGGGACCGAGATGCCTTCTGCCCACCCGTGTCACCTCCTTTCCCACCTCGCCTGTGCCCTCTCGCAGCACAGGCCTTGCAAGCTCCCTTGCCACCAGCTCCTTCCACAGACCGCTACTCACCGCTTCTTGGGGATGGTACCCGACTCCTGCGCGGCGGGTGTGGCCGTGGGCGCCGCCGTGGCCGCCGACGCGGTTCTCCGCGCTTTGCACTCATTGGTACTCAGAGCCTCCTGGGGCCGGCCCAGCAGATGGCCCGAAAGAACCCGCAGCCTCCGCCCGGCGCGGTCCGGGTCCGGCTCCCGGTCCCGGTCCGCTGCAGAACCGAAGCCCGCGCCCGTCCCGTCCGCTGCAGCCACCGCCTCCGCCATGGCTTCCGCCTTGTGCCACCGCCCGGGACCGCTGGGCGCGGGTGAAAGGTCGCTCAGAGCTGCGCCCGGCGCGACCATTCGCTGCGGCGCATCCCGGCAGCCACCGCGGCGACTGGGCGGCGGGTGCCATGCGCCGGGAGCTTCACATTCTCCGCCCCCGCCCACCGCGCCCGCCCTCCCGGGTCGAGCCTCGGGCTGTGCGCACCTGCCTAGCAGGTGAGTTGGAGCGGACCGCGGGTTTGTCCAGCCCGGGCCGGCTGGACCAGGAGCCAAACCACAAGCGCCCCTGAGGTGTCCTAGAATCCTGGGCGGTGTCCTTGGGTGTGGCCTCTGGAGGCGCTTTCGGGGGCAGATACCTTGGAGCAGGAGTGAGCGGTTCTACTGGACCCGAAAACCGACCCAGCACCGTCCTTTTCCTGAAAGAGACTCTAGTGTTCCACCTCTGCCCTCCCTGCAGAGTCACCAGAGTAACTCAAAACTGGCTCTCATTGTCTCTAACCATTAGAGCAAACGGCTCTGTCATTTTCTCATCTTCGTGCCTGGCACTGTGCTTAATGCTAAATCTCAAGTAAGTATTCTCCATTTTACAGATGAAAAATAGGAGGTTATTTAACCTGCCCAAGAGCATGCAGCTAATAAATGCTAAAGCTAAGTTGCAACTTAGTTCTCTTTCCAGTCATTACTGGATTCTACGCCCTGCCTAACGGAGGCAGTTTTTTACTGCTACAGATAGAAATTACCCAACAAGTGTTCTTAAGACTTGTCAATTATTTACAAATTGGCTTCATTTCTGGAGGATGGCACTTGGTGAAATTAAGGGATCTCATAGGACAGCGCTCCACAACCGTTTTCAGCCAGTGTCTCGCTTAAGAATTAGCTTAAACAAAAACTCGCACGTACACTGGCCATTGTCATTCCCCATCTTGTTACTACCTTCACATTATGCCTTCCTAACAAAAAGAAAAATGTTGGTAAAGGAATCTGAGGAACAGCTAGAGATTGACAGCTGACATCTGGGGTCTTGCCAGTTTCTAAGACTGAGATTATGCCTTTGCAGTGAACTTCCAAAGAGGCTCAAACTAGTTTAAAACTATCAGTTAAGGGCTGGGCAAATTACTGTTGGAGGGTCAACTCTAGGCTGCAGCCTGTTTTTGTACAGCCCTCAAGCTGATAGTTTTTATATTTTAAAAGTGTTGTTTAAAAAAGAAGACAGAAAAAAATGTGCAACAGGGACCTTATGTGGTCCTACAATCCATAGAATATGTATTATATGGCCTTTACAGGTCTTATGTTCTCTGAAATTCATATACAAAGAAATGCCAAGCCACACTGAAAGCAGTCCAAATGTCTAGCAGTAGAGAAGTGGTTAAATAAATTATATCAATATGATAAAGTATTTTTGCAGCTATTAAAATAATTTAGTACAACTTTGGAAACAGGAAATGCTTATGAATTTGTCAGATATAAAATGGCCATAATCTAAGCATTTTATACATATTTCTTTACTCAATCTTTGCAAAAACACAATGACACAGATTTTATTATCCTTATTTTGCAGATAAATGCTTAAGGAGAGCAAGAGGCTTTTCTGAAATAGCTATATGTTATCTCAAATACTATATACTTCATGTTATTGTCTTTATTCCACGGTTAGAGTTTTGAGGACATTAACATTGCATGTTAAAACTTATATAGGCTTGGGGTTTCAAATTCTAAAGTTGAGCTTCCTAAAACAAATTTCACTTTAGGTATAAACTACAGTCCTAATTCTTACAGATTGAATTCTAGGAAGAATTTCAGAAATTGCTATCACAGCTATCAGGACTTCATTCATGGGGTACAAGAACGTTAAGAACTTGAGACACATATAGCACTTTCCTAGGTATTTGTAACTAGGAAAGAGAGTCTTTAGTTGCTCTCGTATAATTAAATATCAAAGCCTGCAAGCTACTATTAATAGTTTCTGACTTTTGCATACATTGGCCCTGTTTTGTGGTACACCCTCATAACACAGCAGAACCTGTTCCTGATTGGCATTTTCAGGATTCAGCTGATGACCAGAAAAGTGGCTATATGCTCTTGCACATTTGATAACAGAAGAGAGAGATCCTAGCTCCCTTTCCTTTACTTGACTTCATTGTCTATTAGAAGGGTTATCTCTTATTTTAAAATTGTAAAACCCACTGTGCCTCCCAGTGTCACGCAAATAATCCTACTGATCTTTTTGTCTTGCACAATCTGAAGAAAGCCACACACATATCCTCTGACCTGATAAAATGATCTCTAGAACAGATGGAAGTGGCTC
Source organism: Lemur catta (assembly GCF_020740605.2). Taxonomy (NCBI): domain Eukaryota; kingdom Metazoa; phylum Chordata; class Mammalia; order Primates; family Lemuridae; genus Lemur; species Lemur catta. The sequence goes on from NC_059135.1 coordinate 49,748,497, forward strand.
AATCCAAGAATTAATGAGCCAAGAATATTCCTCCATGCTGTCCCTCAGGTCATCTGGGTATTGTCTCCATTTTCTCATGTTTTATCTCCTGCTTTATCTTTAGGATCCAATATCAGATGTCACTGGTGAAATTGTTACAGAGAAAAATAATAACAGTGGTTTAGACCTATCAGTTATTGAGTTGAGATTCCTATAACCTTTGACACAGTAGATCATTTTCTGATTTTGCAAGGATATAATTCCTTGATTCTCCCTGTGCTTCCTTGAATGGAGCAGAAACTGAGTTCATTTTACCCCTCCCTTTTATGCTTCCCTATTGTCCTCCAGTGGTACCACCATCACCTTGTTCTATCAACTTCAGTAGTATTTTTAGCCTCTTTCTTTTTTGTCTCTTACATATACTACATCAATGGTACACTATCCTCTCTGTCTCTGTTGTTTCCCTGAGAGTTTATTCTCTCACTTACCATGTATGACCTTAATTTGCTAATTAGCTTTTCATTTGCATATATCTGTTTCTCCCAACAGACATAAACTCCATGAAGGCAGAGTTCATATCCTACACAAGAATCTGAGACTTATACGTAATTTATAAGTGACTTATAAATTTGAATTTGAGGGGAGAGAATGTAGCCACAGTCCCCATAGGAACTACTTCCCCTTCTTCCTCCAATTGAAAATGCCTAGCTAATAATTAATATACAGAGTTATTTCATAGAACAGTACTTTCCATGATGATGGAAATGTTCTACATCTGTACTGTCCAATACAGTCACTGCTAGCCCCATGTGACTATGAGCACTTGAAATGTAGCTAGGATGGCTGAGAAAGTAAATTTTTTAATTATATTTTTTAAACTTAAATGGCCACATGTGACTCATGGTGACTGTATTCAATAGCACAGTTATGGAGTTCATAAGTTATTGGTGCCTGGCGATTCAACCCTACCTTTTTCCTTTCCCTCACTACTGGTATAACCCATGCTGGGGTATGGAGAAGAAAAATATGCAAGGAGAAATATTTGTCTCTTACATACTGACGTAGGACTGTAAATGTATTTTACCAAAAAATGCTGTAAATGATTAGGTGTGGTAAAAATAATACAACTTCCAGTGCATTATGGATTCAATAAGATTTTACAAACCACCTTGCAGATCTGACCATCAGAAGAAAAGTTCCTTATGACATAATGTGCTATTCAAAGATAAGTCTTGGTAAGAGAAAGGCTTGAAGCCCAATGAAGTTACCTCCTTTCTGATGACCCACCTCCTTTCTAGCACAGGCTCTGTGAAAAAGTTAAGACATTCTAAGGGTCATTAATATTTGACTAATGCAAAAGAGCTATTTAATGGTTCTGAGAGAATTCAGACAATGAGAAGGACTTGATTTGTATGCTAGATCTCTAGATCTTAAGAGATTGTTCAGCATTAGATATCCAGTCCCTCTCTAGAATCCCTGAGCCCAACTGCTGTTTAGCTACTGCTTCTAACTGTTGTACAGTACTCTTCCTAGGGGAAGCCATGGGCTGTTTCTCATGAAGTGAAGAAAAGGGACAGGAGGAGCAAATAACTGAGTTCTCTAAGGAAAAAAGCCCTTCATGTCTGACAGTTCAGCAGCTGTAGTCTTCAAGCTTCTCACACCCTTTCTAGATGTTATTAGGAAAGCATTGAAACACCAACTCGCACATTTGCTTACAATCATGTAAAATTCATAGATTTCTTGCCAAAATACTATATAAGACACAATGTCCTCAGATTAGTTTTGGAATGAGTTGGGTCTGTTAATTTTTGCCTGAGCTCAATTTAACACTACCAGCATACTTAAAATGTAAATATGGTCAACTTCTTGTCCAAATTGAGGTATGAATATGCTTCTTGCCAAGTCACAGAAGGCAAATTTATAAATTATGTACCAGTAAAAAAACTACTGATTATATATATTTCAAATATGTGTACAGTAATGAAAACATATAGGCAATAAAAACATTTGTTGAGAGCCTATTATATACCTAATTCACTACCAGGTGCTATGAAATGCAAAAGTATTTAAGCAAATGCCTCATCTACATGGTATAATCAGGTTAGTTAGGAGTAAGGACATAAGTGGGGAAAAAACTGTGATGCTATTGGTTGGAATAAGTGTGAGGATGACCTTGTTAAAGGGTTTCCTATTACCTCTGTAAAAAAGAAGAACCCAAGCACAATACTTTGAAATTGATTTTATGCTGCCTAGGAGGAACAGATGTTTCACATGAAGGTTGAGTCTGTTGAGATTCTTATGATTCCCATAAAAATCAAAACCTCAGTGAATATCACTTTCAGGAGGCCATCTCAACAAACCTATTCTGAGTCTGGGGACATGGCTTTTGGTAACCTGGATCTCAGTGGAGAGCAGACCACATGCACAGAAGCAGTGATCCCGTAACGTGTAGAATTTTAAGTGGAGTGCCTTTATTTCCATTTATGGTGTCTCTACTAACTTGACGCACAAAAACATCTAAATAGGATAGATTAACTCCTGGAAACAGGCACCAAATTTCTTTACTGCACTGATTGTCATTACTCAGCTTCAGAGCTGCTGAGTGATCCCTAAATATAGGAATTCTTTCATTTTTATGCCTTTTTTGGTGAAATATAACAGAGAGAAAAGTGATCCAAAGCATAAATTATTGCAAATCAAGCACCCGTGTAACTACCATGTAAGTCAAGAAATAGAACATTGCCAGAACCCCAGAAGTCCCCCTTATGCCCTCTCTCAGCCACTTCACCCTCCCTACCCACCAAAGGTGACCACTGACCTGAGTTTTATGATTAGCATTTCTTGGTTTTCTTTATGGTTTTACCAACTAAGCACGCATCCTTTACCTATTTGTTTGTTTTGCATTTATATAAATGGAAGCTATGGTATGCTCTGGTTTCTTTCACTTAACATTATCTTTATGAAATTCAATTATATTGTTTCATGTAGTTGTGCATTTATTTTCTTTGCCGTATAGTATTCTATTGAATGCATATACTGGACTTTAACTATTCTACAATTAATGGACATTTGAAGTATTTCCAGTTTGATACTAGTATGGGTGAGGTTACTATGACCATTCTTGTGTATGTCTCTAGGTGGACATGCATATAAATTTCTGCTGAGTGCCCATCTAAGAGTGGAATTGCTAGGTCATAAAGTATGCATATGTTTAACTTTAATAGATAATGAAATGCCCATCTGTTTTCCAAAGGAATTTTATAAAATCTACTACCCCAGCAGTATATGAAAGTTCGTATTTGCTCTAATATGTATTTTTGTCAGTCTGGTTAGTTTTAGCTACTCTGATGGATGTGTACTATTATCTTATTTTGGTTTTAATTTGCAGTTCCCTGAATACTAATGTGGTCAAGTGCCTTTTTGTGTGTCTGCTGACCATTTGGATATCATCATTTGTGAAATTATTGTTCAAGGCTTTTACTCATTTTTCATTTTGTTATCTGTCATTTTCTTATTGATTTATAAGGTTTATATATCTTGGATATGAACCTTTATCAGATGGATGTATTGCAGATTTCTAATCTCATTATGTGGTTCGCCTTTGTATTCATCTAGTAGTGTTGTTTGATGAGCAATAGGTCTAAATTTCAATGTGGTCAAATTTATCAATCTTTCCCTTTATTCAATACTTTTTGTGTTCTGTTTAAGACATCTTTACGTGCTTTAAGATAATGAGGTAATTCTCCTGTATTACCTTCTAGAAACCTTGTTTTGCCTCTCACATTTATATCTACAGTTCACCTGGAATTGATTTTTATATATGTTGTAAAGTAGAGATCAGGTTTCTTTTTTTTTTCCCCACATAGATATCTAATTGTCTCAGCATCACTTGTTGAAAAGATCTGGTTCTACATTGCCACTTTTGTCGTAAATCAAGTGTCCATATAAGAGTAATTTATTGCTGGGCTCTCTATTCTGTTCTATTAATATCATATCTATCTACCTTATGCCAATATCACACTGTCTTAACTATTGTATGTTCTTTTAGATCTTCAACATAAAATTATATCATTTTGAATAATGACAGTTGATTATGACAGTCTTCCATTTTAATCCTTATGGCTTGTACTTCTTTTTCTTAACTCATCCAACTGGCTAGGACCTCCAGTACAGTGTTGAATAGAAGTTGGGGTAATAACATCCTTATCTTATTCCTGATCTCAAAGGGAAATCTCTCAACAGTTCACTCTTGTTTAAAGAAGGGTCCTGGTGATGGTGGTGGTGGTGGTGTTGCTGTTGTTTTAATAAACCTTTTAGGAGATTAAGGAGCTCCCCTTCTGATCCTAGTTTGCTGAGAGTTTTTATCATGAGTGTTTTTCTGCATCTATTGAGATAATCATTTGATTTTTCTTTTTTATTCTATTAGTATATATGGATTGGTTTTCTACTGTTAAACCAACCTTGCAATGCTGCCATAAACCCAGCCTGGTCATGATGTATTGGCCATTTTATATATTATTGAATATAGTATATTAAAATTTTATTTAGGATTCTGTGTCTATGCTTATAAGTAAGATAGGTCTGTAATTTTCCTTTCTGTAATATTCATGTCAGGTTTTGCTGACCTCATGAAATGAGCTAGTGAGCACTTTGTTTTCTAGTCTCAAGAAGAGTTTGTATAAAATTGATTATTATTTCTTCCTTAAATGTTTTGCAGAATTCACTGAAGAAACAATCTGAATCTAGAGTTTTCTTTATGGGAAGATTTTTATTTATGGATTAAAAAGTGTAATGTTAATTTCAGATTTTCTATTTATACTTGTTTCAGTTTTTGACAGTGTTTTTTGAGCAAGTTGTCTACTTGTTTATATTTTCAAACCTATGGGCATAAAATTTTTCATAGTGTCTTCTATTATCATTTTAATGTCTATAGGGTCTATGGTAATGTTCCATTTTACATTCCTTACATTGTTATTTTGCTCTCTTTCTCTTTTTAAAATCAGTTGTTAGGCATTTATCAAGTTTTAAAGAACCACCTTTTGATTTTGTTGATACTATTATATGTATGCTTTCTATTTCATTAATTTCTGTTCATATTGCTTATCATTTCCTATCTTCTACTTTTTTTTGCTTTTTTTCTGATTTCTTGAAGTGAATGCTTTCTTAGCTCATTGATTTCTCAGACTTTTTGTGTGTTTGCTTTCTCATTTATGTGATTAAGTGTATAGATTTCTCTCTAAGCAATTAACTTTATTCCTTCAAGTTTTGATAACAGTATTTTCACTATTATTTAGTTCTAAATAGTTCTGTTTTATATTTTAAAATAATAAGTATTCTCTCTTATTTTGGGGTACAGTGTTCCATACAATGCCTGTTGGTTCAAATTTACCGATTGTGTTGTTCAAATCTTTTATTCCTGACATTTTGTCTATTTATAAGTTATTGAAGTATGTTTAAATATTCCACTGGCATTTTGTCTATTTATCAGCTATTGAAGTATGTTTAAATATTCCACTATAATTATGAATTTATCTATTTTTCCTTGTAGTTCTATTAACTTTTACTTTCAATATTTTGAAGCTGTATGTTAGATATGCCAAAATTATTATATTTTCCTGGCAAATTATTACAATTATTCCCTCTTTGTTTCTAATACTGATTTTAGTTTTAAAGTTTAACAATACCAGGGGTGGGTGGGTGTGTGTGTATGTGTGTGTGATTCCATCCTATAACTTTTTTTCTTTCTGTATCCATATATTTTAGATGTGTCTCTTGTGAACGGCATTTAATTGTTTTTTTTTTTTTTAAGCAGTCCGAGCATACAATCTTGGGTCATTTAGTTCATTTTAATTAAATTACTAATATATTTGGTATAATGGCTAGGAGCACTGGCTTCAGTGCCAGACAGATCTGGGTTTTAATATTGGCTCTACCATTGACCAGATGTTGACTTGAGCTTGTCACATTAACAACTCTGGGCTTTAATACCCAGGGGTATTAAAGGATTAATGAGCAAAAATGTAATAAATTCTAAGTGCTATTATGGAAGGAGAGTGAAGCTGGTGTAAGGAAAAGACAGTCTTCCTTGAAAAGGTAAATTATTGTCAGAAGGAAGAGAAATCAGGTTAAATGGGTAAGGTGAGACCAAATCATGGAAGCATTGAAAACTTAGCAGAAGAGTAAAAACTTGACCTGGTAGGAGTTATTATAAGTTCTTGAGCAGGGGATTAGCATGACAGGACTGAAAAGACCACTACTTTGAAATTCATTCTCGGGTGGGTGTTAGCCTGTCCAGTATACCTGAGAAACCTGTTGGCCATTGTAAAAAGAAGCTGTACCAGAAAAATCATGAAGACCTAAAGAACTACAAAAGAATATAACAATGTTTTAATGACAGGAAAGCGTTGAACTGTGGTTAGCTGCTGTCTGCTCTGATAAAGGGCAGTGAGTTAGCTCAGGAGGTGAAGATGTTTAATGTGAAAGTGGCTGCAAGTGGTTCCATGTTGTGTTGCAACGCCCTTCTGCTTCAAGATGTCATAGTCACACAATGTATATAGGATAAAAGAAAATTGACCTAAGTAGCCAAATAATTGGAGTAGAGTTGGAAGTACTTTTATTTCTATTTTTCCTCTACTGCTAACTTAGTATATAGTCTAAAATTCTTGATTTCTTGATTATTTCCTATTTTACATAGGAATAATTTCTAGCCTGCCTACCTCTCACATTTATTGGAAAATGATAGTTATGGAAGTATTTGGGGAACCAAAGTTAAAAATCACTTTAAAATAATTATACAGATATATTTTCATATATATAAATCAACTTTTAATATTTATCAATTAATACTCTAAGGTAGCAATTCTTAAACATTTTGGTCTCTAGGATTCCTTTATAATATTAAAAATTTGGACCCCAAAGAGCTTCCATTTATATTTATATCTACCTATCTATACCATATTAGAAGTTAAAATTAAAAAATATTTAAGGTGTTTATCAATTTATTTAGAAATGACAAATACATATTATAATAAATAACATTTTTATTAAAAATAACTATATTTTCCAGAAACAAATCATGAGAATGGCATTTCTTTATATTTTTATAAGTCTTTCTAATGTCTGGCTTGGTAGAAGAGAGCTAGTTCTCATATCTGCTCCTAAATTCTGTTGTTTGAGATCTTACGGACCATGTAACCTCTGGAAAACTCCACTTTACACTCATGAGAGAATAAGAGTGAAAATGACAAATACCATCTTAGTCTTATTATGAAAATAGTTTTAACTCTGCTAAACCCCCTAAAAAAGTCTCAAGGACCCACAGGGGATTTCAGACCACATCTTGAGAACTGCAGCTCTAAAATATTCCTGTATATGTCTGCTAAAACAGGCAGACTGAGGAAGCACTAGACGACTGGATGTCGAAAGCAGTTAATGATATTGCCATAACTTAAGACAACAAAGTTGTCAAAAATATTTAACGTATAATTTCATATTTAGATATATTCTATATAACATATATATTTTTTCAATTTCATACAATCACATTTTGAAAGTCATTCCTATACTTTAAAATCGAATTTTCAAATCCAATCCAATGTATGAACAGACATGTAATTCCTATAAATGGAGTAGCTGAATTTAATGTGACTTTGGTGATACTGCATGATTTAAGTTACTTTGTAGGATCAGACTCACTCCCATTTTAGGCTCACAAAGTTATTTTTATCATTGCATTTAAATCAATGGTAAATAGTTAAAAGATGTTCTAAGCCAGTTGTTCCCAAGATGATTTTTCTTAATGCTATGGAGAGCATGGCTTGGAAATTGTTATTCACAAATCATAGCTTTTGGCCTTTTCATACCTCCAGGTTTCCTGGTCCTCTTCATCCGGCCAGTAGCAATAAAGCATTCAGGGGCAAGTGACATTCTCAAAATCAAGTCTTTTTTGTCTTGATTCATATGTAGCAGGAATTGTTTTTTCCCGTGGATTAAAAGTATTCTGGGGCAAAGAGGTAAGTTAAGTCTCTGCATATACTAAGATTCCTCCAGAGCCCCAGAGAAAGATGGGTTTGAGGATGTGGCAAAAGTCAGTGGTCTCCAGAGGCCTATAATCGTCTCTGACTAACTCTACCTTTGGCTGCTTCAGGACTATAGACTCTTTTAGGAATCCCTTTTCTGTATTCAGGAGAACTTACAGAGAAAGTAATCTGCCTGCTTAATCTTCCCAAGTGGCCCTCGGCTCACTCTCTCTACTTACCATTTCCCATTATTTTCTTTTCTTAAAGGGGAAACTGATCTTGCTCCCCACTGCTCAGGTTATGCTGTAAGAGCTACTATGAGTGTATTAGGGGCACACACAATTCTAATGGTCATCCCATCCTTTTTTTATTTTTTAACAGTCAAAGAAGTTTTCTCTCTAGTCTAGCTAAACCATGGCACCACCTCCCACCACAAGCAGTCATATCTCCTTGAAGCCTGGAGAGGCATGAAAGCTCCTTTGAGTCAAATGTTTAAAGTGACCTGTTAACCACCCATGCAATGTTCCCGCTGCCTCCCTAAATCTGCGACTGAAAGGAGCAATATCTCTTTTTGATTCCTACTTTTTAAAATGTTGACATATTTGATGACTGGATTTTTAAGCAAAGATACATGGTAGCTGTTTCATGTGCTTAATTTCTTTTATCATCTTTAAAACACCCCTGTTTTTCTATTTTTCCTTTCTTTTAGACCTATCTTTTTTCTTTCTGTTTTTTTTCTACTTGGGTCTATGTGACGCAGAGCTAAAGAGAAGTGAGAAAAGAAAAATGAGGGTCAGTAAAATGAGCAATAAACTCAGTTCATGAGTCAAGACACAAAGTTATGGGAAGACAGAAAAGGCTAATTCCAGAAGGTTCTCCTAGGAGAAGCCAAAGCAGGGAGCACGCCTCTAAATAGAGCCCTTCATAGAACCACTGATAGCCAGACTATAGGGGAAGAATATGAGCATGGTCACTAGGAGGCCAAAACATTCTGCCAACAGGTATCCTTTTTTTAAATATGCTCTTTATGGACATTGTCTGACCCTTTGAATATAGTCCTCAAAATATGTCCTTGATCCAGCTTGTTTTAAGTTTTTATGCAAAATAATGGTGTGTTTGAAAGTGTTGGATATTAATTTTTTATTTCTGCATTGAAAGCATTCAAATGTCAGGAATTATTATCACATTTATTTCTTCTTTCTTAAAAAAATGCCAAAACTACTAGATCAAAATTATTAATAATATCCTGATTTTCTTGTATGTGGTGTTGGAGGGGGAGGAGAGGTGAAATTCGCATAACTGAAATTTTAATTATAATCAGTTCTAACACTCTATTTTTATGATGAGCCATATGATCCATAAACAGCTTTTAAACCTATCCATTTAATCACAGCTTAGGTTAAAAAAGGTTGCCTGTGCAGAGTGAGGTCATGGGATGAACCCCCTGAGAGCAGGTGGGAGGCTGGTAGAGGAGTGAACATCAAGAAGCCTCCTAAAGGGAAGCAGTGCACCAGCTGGAAAAACATGACACCAGATGCAATAATAATCATGAAGAGATCTAGGCCCCACAGCAATCAGGGGTTTTATAAAAGGGTAGAAAAGATATTTGAGTGAATGAGCTACTTTGTGTGCTCTTTGTGTGCTGGGTGGCACTTATAAAACACTAGGGGTCACGAAAATCAGCCTTCAGTGGCTACCTACTGACCTGCCCTTTTGCACCTAAGCTACAAATACACATGTAGTCATAGGAAGCACAATCCCAAGTTCTAACCATGATTTTCTAAAGACCACTCCATCACTGAGGGAATTTGTCTATTATGATCAATCTATGGAACTTCTAGCTCCCTGGCAGAACCTAAAAAGTGAGGGAAAAAGTCACATTTACCTTCAAACTGAGAATTCAAAATGTGAATTCATAATATCACCATAAAAGCGTATGAAAATTCAGTTTTACCTTAGAAGAAGTCATAAAATATATGTTGATAACCAGTTATGTCACTTGCCTAAAATACAAACGTATTTCAGCTAATCACATTTTCCTTAGAATCCATCAATGAGAACAACAGGTGAGCTCCTGCTCCCCAGCTTTGTAGTAAAATTATTAAGATTACCTTGTCTTATGATGTCTTGGATTTGTATCCAGTTAATCCAATGCAGGTGGTTAGCAGGGGATACAGCAAGGGGATTAGAGAATAGATAAAACAAGATTAGCCATGTTAAAAATGGGTACACAGGGGTTCATATGCTCTCTACTTTGGTATATATTTCAAGTTTTCCATACTAAAAAGTTTAAAAATTATATTTAAGATTTTGACCTAGCCTGTGTTTTTTATTATTATTTTTAAAACAATCAATACAGATTATAAAATTTTATAATTTAGGAGGGATAATAGAGTGTAAAGAGGGAGTCAAATTTTTAGCAATGCATTACTTTTCCCAACACTCAGATATCGAATATCTTAATAATGCCACTCCATAAATGTAAATTGATCAGTGATCCTAGTAGCTTCAACTAGTCAACTTTAATCCATTATTTCTTCAGTGTTGACTAATACTGATACTACCCCACATTTGTGAAAGTGAGAGATGAGAAAAACAACTATAAAACACATTGTGCTATTTAACCACCTAGCTAGTGGTGATAATTGCAAGGACAGATGCAGTGGTGAACCAGTGTGAATAAATAAATACCTTAGAGTAATGTGTTCACCCTCTATGAATTGAATGAAGTCTGGGAAGCAAGATATCATCCAGTCAAATGTTCTCTGCAGTATTTTGCAAAACACCTTGACAAAGCACTGATGAACAATTAACTGCCACCTGTAGAAAAAGTAAGCAATGTCATTTCTGCAACCTAACCATAAAGTCAGTAGTTCACATTTCAGTACAGTTGTGATATAGTGGTTAACTATTGCTAGGTAATAAATCACCCCAAAACTTAGCAGCTTAAAACAACAAACATGTATTGTCTTGCATCATTTCTGAGGATCAAGTACCCATGAGCAACTTAGGTGGGTGCTTCTGGCTCACACTCTCTTAAGAAGTTGAAATCAAGCTGTTCACCAGGGCTCCTGTCATCTTGAGGCTTAACTGAGGCTGGAGAGTCTGCTTCCAAGTTCACTCACAAGGTTGTTAGCCAGCCTCAATTCCTTACCACAAGGGTCTCTACATAAACTGCCCTAGTGTCCTCATGACATGCAGTTAGTCTTCCAAAAAGTAGGTGATCAGACAGAAGTGAGAGAGAAAAGAGAATTAAGAGAAAGAGTAAATGAGAGAGTGCCCACAATAGAAGCTGCAGTCATTTATGATCTAGTCTTGGAAGTGAGATACCATCATTTCTGTCCTATCCTGTTGGTCATATAGACCACCTCTAGTACATTGTGAGAAGAGACAACACAAGGATGTGAATACTAGGAGGCAGGAATCATTGGGAACCATTTTGGAGGCTGGCTACTACATGCAGAGTAAAAGAAAAGAAATAACTCCTAAATATTAGAGATAAAATAGATGAAATAGATTTTAGCCTCCTGAGTAGCTAAGAACACAGGTGCATGCCACCATGCCCAGATAATTTTTTCATTTTTTATTTTTTGTAGAGATAGGGTCTCGCTAGGTTATCCAGGCTAGTCTTGAACTCCTGGTCTCAAGCAATCCTTCCACCAGGACCTCCCAATGTGCTGGGATTACAGGCATGCGCAACCATGCCTGGCCATAAAGATTGTCTTTAAGATAAGTGTAGTTGGACTTCATTGCATCTGGGATGGTTTTGCTGCTAAAGTCAAAGAAAAGGGAACCAAACAACTACTTGTAGTCATTTAAAACTTTCAGAATGCTTTAATGCTATAAATCTCTATGTAAGAGCAGAGTATCATCAAGTTGTGGGCTTGCTGGGCTTATCTATATTCATAACAATAACAATGGCTGCTAAATTCTGTATTATCCCTACTGTTCCCAAATGGGGTTATGTGTGCCACTGCCAAACCTCAGCTCCTAGCTCCTAGTCCTGTTCCTGGTAGACTTCAATCTGACTTGGCACAAATGCTCTAGCCTGTCTTTGTCTTGATTCTTAACCTTGACCATCTCAACAAACGAATAATGGTAGAAGAGAAAAGAAATACAATATATGGTTTCTGCCTTCAATAACCTTAAAATCTCAATTCAAGAAGAAAATAATCTCCTATACCCACAACTAGAGGCCTGGGGAAAAAACATGAGATACTTTATACACTGACAGACCCTAGCTTCCCCTAGGGATCGGTTTATACAGAACAAATGAAAAGTTATGCTACAGTCTTTTTCTCTGTATTCATCTCTAAAACCACACCTAGGTAGTGATTTCTAGCACCAGTGCTTTTGAAAAATATTTTTGGGTTTCCTACCATACTTTCAGAATGCAAGTCATCAATGTAGAACAAAATCTGACTTTGCTTACAACCTCAACCCAATAACTTAATAGCAATTGACGAGGGTAAACCATTGAAGTAGTAGATAAATTTCATAGTCCAACAGGAGAATCATATTTACGCAACTATGATGTTGATCAATTATAATAATAAAAGATGTAATCTTTGTTATTATAAATATTGGAAAGTAGATATTGTCTCATCAAAAATAGTAACTGATAATGTACTCAGAAGTAGCTCTAAAAATGGTAAACTATGCAAACTAAAGAATGATTCAGTAGAGAAGAAGAGAAAGGGAAAGATGAGTGATATCTTTTCACTTTCATAATAACTATTGTGAAAGAAAGTCTTTCTAATAATTTTACTCATTGGTAAAAGATAAATTTAATCATTTTTGTAGTTTGTAGGGTAATAAATTAACTCTCTTTAGTGGAAAGAGTTTGATGCATATGACCATTCATTCTGAGTCTAATAGTCACTATCAATCATTATCTCCTCCCAAGCCAATAGTATTTTCAATATCCTACAATTCTGAGGTGCATATTCCTTTTGGAGTCATTGATGTTATCTTAACATGTAGAATTATAGTATTGTTAGGTGTTTTCTTGTCAAGATAATTCATCAGTATATCTTAAAAGGAAATGTTTTTGGTACTGCTCTAAAGGATAAAACACCTACGTAACATCTCCCAAAAAATGAAAATGAAAATTTGTTTATCCTTTAGCAGAGAATTAAACAGTTTCAGATCAGGAGATTCTCCCCTCTGGCTCATTCTTTATGAATTATCATGTTTACATAGCCAGATTATATGGATTTTCTTTTTAGGTTCACTTTAGCAGATACTTTTCCCAGGGAAAGACATTGTTGTTGATCATAGCAGTAGGTCTAGTTCCTTTCTCGTATGTTTATTTTTGAGGAACTCCCACAGACTGGCTTGGCCTTAACCACAGATAGAAGTTTGTTCTGTATGATTTGTGTGTGTGTATGCAAGGTAGGGGGCAGTGATGGGAGGGTAGAAAATAAATCTTGTTTTATACAAACATATAGGAGAAACCTCAAATACTCCAGGCCATGTCTCACCAAAGAATAAATGATTGATATCTGATTCTTTCCTAAGAGCAAGTTTTGGCAGGCCAGGAATGGCATGAGAACACCAAGCACCTAAAACGGGGTTAGAAGAGGTCGGCTAGAACATACCTACATCTAGGTTCAGTCATCTGTTCCTCTATCCAAGTCCTGCCTAAGGGCATACCTTGACGTCCAAAGGAGTTTAAAGTGAATATTTGCAAATAGTTTTTCATCTTATGACTTCAAAATTATTATCAACTCAGTAAAACTTTTGCTTGATTTTCTATTAAAAACCCCTAATTTCAAAATTACTCCTATAATCAGGGAACTCTCTCTTATACCTAGACAAGGATCCTATGTGATTTTTACTTTCTAGTTCATCCTGCAAAGTCCTGCCGTGGTGACAGCCCCATACTACTTCTCTGAACACATCATTGCTCCGTTGAAAACATTCAATACTTCCATTATTTGTCTTCTGGCATTTATGGCCATTCACAATTTGCCCCGAAATTACCTTTCAAGAATTTCCATGTACTACTTACTTCCCTAAGAAAAAGGATTTCTTTTCAACCATTCTATTATGTAGGAAATCTCCTCCCCCTTTAATTCATAATGCCTCCTCATTTATCCAAAAGTCAATCATCCCTTCTGTACTCTTCTGTAATACTTTTGTTCATACGTTTGGTTCAAACCCATATGGCTCACATATATTTTCTTATATTGTAGATATATATATATATATCCCCTAAACTATGGTAAGCTCCTAGAGGACAAGAATCATATTTTAGGCAACTGTGTTACTTGCATAATCTCCACAGGATACCTTTCCCATTACAGGTACTTAGCATGTGTCTGTAGAAGGAAGGAATTATAAAAGGAAACAGGCCGGTAGGCGTGCTGGCTTTTTAAAATCTAATTTTGATCAACTTCTAGAGTAGTGGTTCCCAATTCTGGTTGTCTACTTGAATCACTAGGGATTATTATTTTAAAATAGCAATGCCATACCTAACACCAAATATATTCAAATCTCTAGGGTGGGTGTGTAGGGCTCTAGCATCAATATATTAGGTTATTAAGTATGGAATATCCGATATCCTTAAGTACTAAGTTTGACAGTTGGTATCTCTGACATTTCGCTTTGACACTTCTAGTTTTGTTTAGTTTTTTTATTGTGAAAGTACATCCTCATTCTTTCAAATGCACATTTTGGTTTGTGATTATCTTTCAGATTTTTTTAGACCAATTTTTGTGGAACTATGCATAAGTCAAAAATTCATGTTATTTTTTAATATGAGTTCTGTCATGGAATGCAGCTCAGACAGCTTGAAATATCAACAAAGTGTTTGGGAAGGATGTGACTAAAGAATGTAAAGTATGTTGATGGTTTGAGAAGTTCCATTCTGGTGATTTTAATCTGGAAAATGAGCCACATGGGCAACCTGAGACCAAGGTGGATAATGATGAGCTGAAAGCTATAGTGGAAGCAAATTGTCTCAAACCTTGCCTTTCTTTGCTGTCATGACATAAAGACAAACCATTGCTACACCATATTGTTATATGTCATGAAAAATGGATTCTTTTTGACAAACACAAGCATTTGGCACCATGGTTGGATAAAAATGAAGTGCTGAAACACAGTTCAAAACTGAATATTCATCAAAAAAAAGCTAATGGTGTCTGTTTGGTGGTCCAGCGCTGGTATTCTCCACTACAGCTTCATGAAACCTGGTCAATCAATTACAGCGGATGTCTACTGCAACCAACTGGACAAAATGATGAGGATGTTTGTGATTAAGCAGCCGAGATTGCTGCTTTTGCAAGACTACATGTCACAAAAAACAATGTTGCTCAAACTACAGAGGCTGCACTTGGAAACTCTCTGTCATCCACCATATTCACTAGACCTTGCACCAACTTACCACTTCTTCCAGGCTTTGGACTACTTCTTGCAAGGAAAAATATTCAATTCTCAACAAGCTGTGGAAAATGCTTTTCACGATTTCCTTGGCACTCACTCTCTAGGCTTCTTCACTGCTGGCATAAGTAAGCTACCGTTAAGATGGCAAAACTGTGTCGATAGTTTAGGCACAGACTTTGATTAATTGTACTGCTTCTTGTTTGAGATATAATAAACTAAACTTTTGATTCAAAATTGGACATTTCATATTTAATGACCTAAATGTTTTAAAAGTTTCCCGGGTGATCCTAAAAAACATTGGTTCAAAGTGTAATTCCCAGACCAGCAGCATCAGCATCACTGGCAATTTCTGTAAATACTCAGACCCTACCCCAGATCTACTAAGCCAGGAATCTGGGGATGAGATCCAGCAATCCATGTTTGAAGAAACCCTTCACATGATTTTGATGGACATTAAAGGTTGAGAACTACTGCTCTATAATGTTAGTAAAAGTAGAACAGGAACCAGTGTGTCCATAAGAAAAAGGAACATAATGAATTTGATGTTTTTGTGATGGCAGGTAACAGAACCATTGCAAAGACAGGATAGAAAAATAAAAACTGTACAGAGACCCTTTAATAAAATAAGAAAGATCTTCAAAAGAGAAATTGGTAATCAGGCTGAATTACCAAAGACTAACAAGAAGGATGTCTTTATTTTATAGGGACAAGATGAGAAAAAGATAAATAAGAAAGAGATGCAATCTTAAATGGATATAAAGTTTAACAGAAAAACATTTTTCAATTATATACACTTATGGAGAAGAGAGGAAAATCTCATACACACTCCTAAACAGGGAAGAAAAATGATCACAGTTGATCATGTAAAGGTAATTGGTTTTTTATTTTAATGGGTTCTGGACGGTGATTGTTTTATTCCCAAATTGTATGAAATAATTTAGTTAGGTACAACAGTTGGTCTTGATGAAGTAGAGTAGAAAGCTAGACATATTGGGTCAGGGATGGAAATGGCTGCTGTGTATCTCTAATTACTGAATATATTTAGCAAGGGCCTGATGGTCACCTCACAAAAAACCTCCTGCTCTTATAGAAATAACTCAAAGCTATGAGTCAGAAGACTCCGGTTGCATAATAATTCTGATTGTCCCACTTATAACCTCAGGCAAAACTTTTACTCTCACCTTGTTCATTTCTTTTACCTTGTGTACCTTTTGGGTGGAGATCTTAACCCTTGTTCACCTTTTGGGATGTTGTTAGGGTCAAATGGAATAATGCATATAAAAGTGCTGTTCAAAATTAAGAGTACTGTAAAAAATATCAGTATTCATAAGAATATGTCATTTATCATTCTGTTTTACACCTTTGAAAATAAACAAAACCTCCTACAAATAGCAAAAGAGTAAGTCTACTACCTAATAGGAGAAAGAATGGAAAGGACAACCCCAAATTAACTTGATTTTGATATTCATAAAAATACTAAAATAAATCAATAAAATAATGTATTGTTAATCCTCTAGGAAAGTACCAACTCCTGGCTCAGATAGCAATTGATATAACTTCTTGAAGAGAAATGAATGACACCAAAGATGTTTGTTTCATAACATGATAACAGGCTACTCACAGGTAAGTTTGCTTCAATGGCAGTTTAAATATTCACAAATATTTAATAAGATTAGAGAAAACTAATAAATCTTTACACTCTATTTCACATTTCCCTTCTCAGTCCACGACTAATAATTGTTTATTGGTTTAGGCAAAGCTTTTGGCTTTAGCCTTAAGCTAGAGTGTTAGGGTGTTTAAATTGATAAATGGGAAATTTAAAATAAAATGTGTTTAAAGTTGAAGATACAATTGTAAAGTATCATATATACACACACACCCCAACAAACCAAGTGTAATATAACAGGAAGAACTCTTTACACTAAGAATCAGAATTCCTATTCTACCCTAGAACTAGTTAAATGACCAGACTTATGTTTAGTAGTTGTACATCTAGTTCTGGTACTCTACTGAAAATTGGTCCAACCCCAAACAGCAAGTGAACATTTCCCAGAGGCCTGTGGAATATCCTGAACTTTCTGTACTTTTCCCTTGGGGAGATGGAAAAGAAGAATATTGATTTCAAGAATCTGCCACTTTGGAAATTTGGCTAGATTGAGGTTTCCCAATGTAAATTCCATAAGATGCTAGTACTTCTGGGCACAGGGCATGTTTCTGTGGTTCTGCTGTCAAATATATTTAGGAACCACTTCCCACTCTAACCCTGCCCCCTTGAAAAGTCACATTGCCCAGTAGCTTATTAAATGTTCTGAAGATTCTACGTAACCTTGTATAATATAGTGTGCTCACCCACAGAATGATTTTCCCCTAACACCTATTTCTATACCTTTGGGGGTAAATTGGCTTAAATTATAAGGTCCTACAGAGCAAGTGCTTAAGATAGCAATGACCAAGGCCAGCACTCAAAAGTCAACAATGATTGATGAATCATTTTGTGAATGGTGACCTAAAGTGGTCAGTCTGAAGCTAAGTTATGAACTATCTTTTTTAATGTCCCTGCTGAAGGTCATGGGAGCATGTTCTTAATATTTGAAGACAATACTAAGCTAAATCTATGTAATAAAAACTTTTTGTATTAGCTATAAGGTAACTTCAGCCAGTTGAGCAGAATTGAGCCTTTTTAACAAACCCAGAAAGCTAATTACACAAACACTCATATGTACACATGTAAATTCAGTATTTCTTTACATAGAAGCCATAATTGACACAAGTGCTTGCTAGTTACCTGGGTGAAAGAATAAGAATTCAAAATGATACTGAAACATTCAACAAATAGTAGAGTAGAAGCAAGGAGACTAGCACTTCTTGGTTAGAATTAAAGAACATGAGCAGATTTAGAAGAATATTGTAAAAAGGAGAGGAATTAATTTAACAATATCTCATTACACAGAAAGAATTATGATGCTTCCAAATGTACTCCTGCATTTCTTATTTAAGAGGATGATACTTGCTGTGCTGGGCAAGTTGTACATAGTGGAGGATGAGAAGATTAATAGATCTGTCTTTGACATTTAACTTGAATTGGCAACAATATTATAGACAAAATGAAGTTCAGAAGTAGACAGATAAAATTGTGTCATGTATATATAAAATGGACAGATTATTTCCTGCCCTAAATTTCATGAGTAGACCTCATTATCCCTTTTCAATTCTTTTAACCAGAAAAAGAAAAGAATCATCTTGTGCATTTGTCCATATTTTTATAAAGTGACCTTCTAGGTTTGCATCTTTAACATGTTCTGGATAGATGTAAACATCCTGGGAGTATTCAGTAAATGATGATAAAGAAGCTTAGATGAAAAGGACAGTCAGAAAAAAAATTAATAAGGTCCAATTCAGGATTCTTAATGCATGAGTTTCCAACAAAACCAGATCTTACTTGTATTACTTTTAAACTGTGTCTGAGTTTTTAAATATATTGGTTTTGTTTCCTTAAAGTTACGTACTCAAGCATTGGCTTGCAATGTCAACAAGTTTCATTGTCCAGAATTATCATGGAAATACCAAATATTTTGAATACAGGTACAGTTAAGGACATGTTTTCTCTATTTGCTCTCCAATGTCTGGGGAAAAAAGAAATCTTGCTACAAATAGCAAGACTAGTGGATCACAACATGAATTATTGTTCACTCACGTGAAATCATGAACTTCCTGTTACAGTTTTCATGTTTTATCATGCATAACATTTTTAGCAAGCCTGGCCTGAAATTTATGCAGGTTATTAGTTATTATTATCTATAAGCCTTCTCAAGTCAATGATGTTAGCTCACTTATTGGATATATTTTTTAAATTTACAAAGTTTCTGTATAGTCTTGCACAATAATTAATTATATGTTCTTTTGAGTATATTCTAGAATTGTGACTTCCAAGAGCTTAGACTGGCTGCATCTATAAAAACTAATTTCCCAAAATCTGCTAATGCTATCACTGTTCTTCCAGCCTCAGATAGAAACCTGAAAGCTTTCTTTGACCTGTCTCCTGTCCTTCCACTTCTATTCCAACCATCACCAAGTTTCAACAGAAATGGGATAGCCTTTTCCTCACTATTCCACTACCATAGCCCGTGCCAGGCCACATCTCCTCACTCCTGGCCAATCGAACCTTCTCCAGGTATCCCCTTTTGAATTACTCTTACATATATTCCTGCTAGAATAATCTCACTAATGCACCATTTATAAGGTCGTCTAGAAAATATAACTACTCCAGACCTCAGTGATCTCTACAAACTGAGAGTACCCATAGTACTTACAGTTAAATCCGTGTAGCTTAATACTTAGGTATTCTCAGATAGTTTCATTTAAGTTCATTTTGTCTTCCTTGAGGAAAAAGAGTTTGTCTTTTATTTCTTTGCAACTACTATAGCACCTAACACAAGACTTGTTCAAGACCAACCCTCAGGTTCAAGTCCTACCCAATTAGGACTACTTTAAATGTGCAACAGAATATTCTGTGCTATGCCAAGAAGAGGTAAGTTACCATTCACTCCTTTATTCATTCACTCATCAGACATTTTCAAGAAACTTCTGTATGCCAGACACTTCCAGGCAATGGATACAAAGAGATACATGCCTGTCCTTCTTGTGGAAGAGACAGACAAGTACAATATGGTAAGGACTAGATAGAAGTATACTCAGATGCTTAGGGGCACCCAGAGGAGACACTTGAAATCAGACTGGAAATAATAACAAATAGAAAACATCACTGTCCAAAGTGTGTTTCCCAGAGCACTAGTCCTGTAAGATTCTCCATGAAAATAAGGGTTCTATGGTCAAATAAATGTGGGAAACCCTCCACTGTCACTTTCTCTCCCAAAGAGGCACAAAGCCCATTAGCACACTGACACCAAAGAGGAGTCCTGCAGTAAAGAAACCTGTGGGAAACCTGGGGTATGAAAAATAAATTTCCAAGTTATCAGGAGGAAAGTGGTGGTTGCAACCTTCTGGATGGGCAAGATCACTGGGAGACTATAGGAGAAGAATGGATGACCAGAGCCAAAGACAAGGAGAATATCAACACTTAAGGATAAAATGGAAAAAGTGGCCCATGAGGGAGACTGAAATGAACTGGCCAGGGATATAGAAAGAAATCCAAAACAAAGCAGAAAAACAGGGGTGGAGGGAGAGGAGAGAATTTTAAGGAGCGGTTGGCCAGAGACATTAGAGCCCCAGATGAAGACATTGGTGTGTCCTCTGGAATTAGCAATCAAGAGGATATGAGGGAGATGGTTGAGAGTGTTATCAGGGGAGTGTTGGGAGGGACAGGGATTGCAGTGGATTGAGGCTGTGAGGAAGTGAAGACAGAAAGTATAGACTGGCCTTTTGAGGAATTTGGCTATGAAAGGATGGGAGTAGTACTGGAAGGGACAGAGATGTGGTTTTGAGGGAAGGTTATTTTACAGTGAGGAGATTTGAAATTCTTTATATGCTGAGGGAAAAGAGCCAAACAGAGGAAAGGTTAAGATAAAGAGGAATTCAGGGGAAAAGTGCTTGAAAAGACTAGATAACTGAGAAGAAGGGAGAAGGTCAGATAAATCAAAATGAGGTAGAATTAGCCACAGACTAAAAAGGGTGAAAAAGGGTGACCTTTTCTACTGGGAAAGAAAAAAAAGAAGAAAGAGAGAGAGAAAGCTGTAGCTGGTGAGAGAGAAAGTTATTAGTAATAACAGTAATTAATATTCATTGAGGACCTACTCTGTGCCAGGCATCATGCTAAGTGGTTTGCATAGTGTTGGGAAAGGCAGTCTCATGTGCACAGTCTCTGGACCCCCACTCAGCCACATAAGGTTGGGCCTTGAGCCTAGGATACATCCTTACCAAGAGAGGAAGCACGCACACAGCCTGTGTCGGGCTTACCACCTTGTGTGGGAATACCTTGTTGCAGACTCCATGTTGCAGACTCCATGAGTATTCCTGTTTGCTGCTGAAGCATGTGTATCAGTGGCCCTCAGACATGACCCCAGCTATCAGTATTTCATACTCCATGGGTGAGAGAGAGGGGTCCTTCCTCTGTGACATGAGAGGGATACACATAGGCAAATTGCTCTGCGTGGGCTGCTGAGAGAAATGCACTAGCCATCAGGGACTGAGGCACACTGTATGGAAGATGATCTTGCTCTGTCTCTTGTCTATTTAAGTAAAGTGTTTTCCATCCAGTGCTGGCTGCATTGTGTTTTCCCTGGTAACTCCTATGTCAAGATGCAATGGGAAGAAGTGGAGTCCTCCCCTGGATTAGTGACTGGTGCACAGTGTTCTACTCAACACATAGGTTGAACCTTACAGTAACCCTTTAGGGTAGGCACTAATATTATTCCAGTTCTACAGATGAAGAAAGAGAAACAGGTCTAATGGAGTCAGGATGCAGGCCAAGTAAAGAAAGATCTCTCTTGAAAGGGAGTTCTTTCTTGGTATTCTCAATTTTTCTGATTGAAGTAGAAGGCAAGACTATTTCCTGAGAGTGAGAAGTGAGGTGGCAACGCAGGGTGTCTGAGGAACGGAGCACTCACGATTGGAATAGCTGCAGAGGAGCATGAGAAAACACGCTAAGTAAAGCACATTTGAGAGCCTAGCTAAAACTGTAGTGCATACTTTAGCAGAGAATTCAATTCCTATAGTTTGTGATACCCTACCCCCCATGCCCATCTGCTCTGCTAGGCTGTAGATAGGAAAGCAGAGAAAAGATAGGATGAGACTTGCAGGCTCTTTGAACAGAGGCTCACACATCTTCAGAAGTGACCACCAGTATATACAAGGTGATGGATCCCAGGTGCTCTACTATAGATATAAACAAAGGGCTGCCAGGGTACAGAGGACAGAGATTCCTGATTGAGGGAATTGGAGAGATCTGAAGGTATGAGGGAAATTTACACTAGGGGCTTGCATTATAAAATTTGAGAAGTTTTCAAGTCTAATCTACTGAGAAATGAATTAGCAGAGCACAAAAGGAAGAACACATTTGGCGAGGAAACTGTAAGTTCAGTTTTCAAACATGTTGATTTTGAGGTACCTACAGTTATACCACTTAGAAATGTTCAGATTTGGAAGTTATCACCTACAGGTAATAGTTCAACCTTTATACACCAAGTTGCTGGCATACAGAGAGAGTAAAAGACATCAGGAAGCTTCTTCATAAGCTCATCACAGATAAGGGGAAAAGATAATATGGCCACCTGACATAAGATCAGCGTAACACTGGTACCACTTGGCACCAGAGCAGAGTTCCCTGGCAATGAAACCAAGACAGAAGAGGAAGAAAAGCCTGGGATACTTTTAGGACATGGAAGGGGTAGAGAGTTACTGACATAGGTAGCCCTTTGGGGTGATTAGGAGATTGCATAAGGGACCTATGTAGGATTTAAGATTAAGCAAGGGAGGTGGCTCTTGGAGGAATTGCAAAAACAAAGTTCATCTTTAATCTTCCTTTCGCAAGGTTGCCTGGATCCAGCCTTGCAGGAGATTATAGCAAAAATATTCCAGGTTCAATAGCAAGATCAAGATGACAGGGCAAGCTACTGAGGAACCAATATTAACCTCTCGCTTTTTTTCGTAACCTCTCTGTTCTCTTCATTGTACTTTATTGTGCAGTGTTCCTCCACAGACATTGCCTCATAAATCCCTCTTTCCTCCAGAAATCTAGCTTAAATGTAAAGAAACCCAAAAGTTACAAATGTATTAAAAAATTACTGTTTTGTAGTAAGTTCCAAATCCTGTGTATGTTTATGTCTAGTTGTTACAGCAAATGTTACAGCGGGTGGTCCCAAGGACAAACTGAGCGGCACACAGAGAGTAGGAGAATCAAGGTTTATTCACCGGTGGGCTCAGAGGGGTCTCGCCACCAAATTCTGAGCCCCGTCTACCCGATTTTTCCCACTTTTATTAAGTTGGGGTGGTCCGAGGGGTGGGGTCTCAGGAGACTAAGGTAATAGGTTACTTGATGTGTCAGGTAATAGGTTAGTATTATGTTGATGCTCCAGGTAATAGATTAGGTTGATGAGCCAGGTAATAGGTTAGTATTAGGCTGATGTGGGTCTTCCCTGAGGGGTGGGGTCTCAGGTGGCTAAGGTAATAGGTTAGTTGATGTGTCAGGTAATAGGTTAGTATTATGTTGATGCACCAGGTAATAGATTAGTTGATGGGCCTGGTAATAGGTTAGTATTATGCTGATGTGGGTCTTCCATGAGGGGTGGGAGTCTCAGGAGGCTGATGGGGGTTTTCCTTATCATAGTTAAATCCTGGTCTTGCTTCTAAAACTCAAATGAGGAAGTAACCGAAGAGTACTTTAGGCCCTGGATGTAAAAATAAGCAAAAGCCACCTCAACCACATCTGCCAAGTATATAAAGAATTACTGGTTAAAGTACCACCCCTTTATCTACATTTGTATTTACCCATGAATGTGGACTTTTTTATTAGATACCACTTATAACAAAATGAGGTACAGTGATCCAATTTCAACACTATCTAAAAGAACTTAGCTACCAGAACTCCTAGGTTCCAATTCCAAACTTATTATTAGCTACTTGTGCTATGAGAGGCAGAGCAATCTCTTGATCCTTATTTCTTCATTTGAAAAATAGGAAAAGTAACACCTACCCCCTTACTTCACATAGTGACATTGGGAAGCAAACCAGATAGATATTAGATGGGAACATTCTTTCATAAGATGAATATCATGGTGCAAAAATAAGATATTGTTATAATTTAGTGTAGTAATAATGTGTTGTTACTAATAACAGCAGTAAATATCAGTAGTTTGTCACACAGTCTCACGGCATAATCCCCAAAGTCTACATACCAGGATTTTAGTGAGCATTAAAAAGCCATTCAGGCTGGGCACGGTGGCTCACACCTGTAATCCTAGCACTCTGGGAGGCTGAGGTGGGTGGATTGTTTGAGCTCAGTAGTTCGAGACCAGCCTGAGCAAGAACCAGACCCTGTCTCTACTAAAATTAGAAAGAAATTAGCTGGACAACTAAAAATATATAGAAAAAATTAGCTGGGCATGGTGGCACATGCCTGTAGTTCCAGCTACTCGGGAGGCTGAGGCAGAAGGATTGCTTGAGCCCAGGAGTTTGAGGTTGCTGTGAGCTAGGCTGACACCACGGCACTCTAGCCAGGGCAAAAGAGTGAGACTCTGTCTCAAAAAAATAAAAAGCCACTCATCTGATACATCACTATGTTCAACAATAGGCAGGGAGAGAGAAGGAGAGGACGGTTTATATATATATAAAAAAAAAAAAAAGCAAGGGGCAAAGGGAAGCAAGAAAAGTAGGGAGGATGAGGAAGGAAAAACCTCCTTCATGGGCTGCCTTTGTCCTGAAACCCGCCTTCCTTGAGTTACTAAGATGGGGTTCCAGAAGGGATTTTCCACAAGAAACCATCGAAATCATTAACTGAACTAACCTATTCCATCGTGTTTTGGATAGGTTCTGATATTCACACATGGCCCTGGAGAGTGAGATACCAAGGAAAGCAGTTTTGATGGCAAAAAATAAAAAAAATTTAAATGAGCAAGGAAATATCTGGCTCAGTACTGAGCCACTATTTTACATGAGAACCAGCTTCAGGAAAAAATATTTATGCCTGCATTTTTCTAAAACTCTAAAAATAATAGCTTTGTTTTATTAGGTCCCTTGGGGGAAATGTGTGTGTGTCTTTACAATATATGTGACCTACACTATTAAATAGAAAATGTCAATGAGCAAATTGGCATAGCTTCTAGGTGCTTAATGGTTACTATCTGGGCATAGCTGAAAAGTAGCAAAAAAAGATGCAGTTTTGGGGTTTTTAAATTTTGATTAGCAACATAGGGAACTGACATGGTGAGAGTGGTTGGGGTTCAGAAAATGAAAAGGAAGCTGAAAGGGGGGAAAACAAATACATCAGATAATAATTAAGAGATTCGAGTTTTCTATATTTCCTCTGTTTAGAAAGAGACACAGGATTTAAATTTCATGGGATTTCATTAGAATGTTTTTTCTTAGTGGATAGAGAAAAACACATCAAAACATACTCAAGCTGACTTATAGAAGAGTGAAACCCATTCCTTTCTTTTCTCTCTCTTTCTCACACACACACACACACACACACACACATCATTAATAGTTTCTGAGATTTATTTTTATATCTCATATACAAAAGCCTAGGATTATTCTCCTTGTTATGTGTTTTAGAAGGTAATTTAGTTGCAATCTTAAGAAAATTAACTTAATAACCTTTTACCTGCCAAGTGAAGTAAAAAGTCTACTTCAGTGATTAATAGTTTATACTTCTCCATTGTCTTGAATTAAATGAGGTAAATGAGGAGGATTTAAAATATATATATGTGTGTGTATGAAAATCCATAGGTTGGTGAGAATGAAACAAGGCTGCACATTAACAGAGAGCCAAAGGACACCAGACTAGAAATGAAAAGGGGGCTAAATTGGTGGTGTTAGCTGCAAGACCAGCAATCATTTCAGTCAGCTCTTTCAGCTGAAAATATGGGAAGTGGAGTGGCACAAATGTGTATCCTCCTTGACTGTCCCAAATATCTGTAGGATCATTAACGTGACTTTCACCCTGTTTAATGGGAGCCTACTGCTTCATTTGATGTAAATGAAGACAAGATTCTTTCAAACAGTAGAAATAAGAGAAGATTTTATATATATATATATATATATATATATATACACACACACATACACACACAGTATGTTTTATGTAGTTTTATACAGTATATATATAGTATATGTTTTATTATACACATATAATGTCCTTTTCTGATTATAAAGTAATTCATGAGAAAAAAATTAATAAAATTATTAAAAGGAATGGTCATTGTAGAAAAATTTGTAAAATACAAAAAAAAATAAAGAATAAAATAAAAGTAGTTTATAATTCTGCCACCCAGAGAGATATGCTGATTTGTTGTATTTCTCTCTACTATGTTTACTTTAATGCTAGACTATCTTTGCTTAGTATAAGAAAAATACTCTCATTTGATGCTTTCTGCACTGCTAGACAGGAAATGAATAAAAAACACAAAAATAAAAGAAAGAAACAAGAATTTCATCCAGTTGAACTGTGGGAAGCTGTACCAGGCTCCACAACTAAGTATTCAAAGAAAGAAAGCAGTTGTGAGAAATCAGCAGAGTGCTGTGGAAAGAATACACGAAGACTCTGTCCTGCTGCTGTTGTATTGTTACTTTTCCATGACCTTGGGAAAATCATTTTCCTTTTCTAGGCTTCATTTCATCTCCAAAATAGGGGACTGCAGTTCAGCAGCTCCACAATGTTGTAAGGTATTTTGCCCTGTGCTAGAGACCAGAGATAACAGGCAGAAGCTTCCCATCTAATCTCGTGGGTTTTGCAAGTTAGAAATAAAAATCTAGGTAAAATTTTGTAATATCCCTGAAATGTCCTCTGAAGTTTTTTTTTTTTTTTTTGAGACAGAGTCTTGCTGTGTTGCCCGGGCTAGAGTGAGTGCCGTGGCGTCAGCCTAGCTCACAGCAACCTCAAACTCCTGGGCTTAAGCAATCCTACTGCCTCAGCCTCCCCAGTAGCTGGGACTACAGGCATGCGCCACCATGCCCAGCTAATTTTTTCTATATATATTTTTTAGTTGGCCAGATAATTTCTTTCTATTTTTAGTAGAGACGGGGTCTCGCTCTTGCTGAGGTTGGTCTTGAACTCCTGACCTCAAGCAATCCACCCACCTTGGCCTCCCAGAGTGCTAGGATTACAGGCATGAGCCACCGCACCCGGCCTTCCTCTGAAGTTTAGAAGGTAATTTGCAGATTCTTGGCTTAGTGGAGTGAACAAAATACTGCCAAAGTTCCTCAGACTCTGAAATTCTGTAATTTAATGTCACCAAAAGTCAAGTGTGTCTTTAAGATACCACCCTAAACCAGTGTTGATCATTCTTATGCTGAAAGTAACCAGTAAATTTGTTCAGGATCCAGGAGAACCCCACTTTCAAAGTGAATGGAAACCAGAGGTGGATGTTCTGTTGATTCAATTGTCACATTATAGTCCTGAATACCAAAGGCCAAGTTTTGGCAAAGTTGAGCAGTAAAATCTATTACTCAAAACTTTTCTCCTTCTGATCCTTCTTTCCCCAACCAGTTCCACCTTAATCCAGAAATTCAGCAAACTTTGAACTTTCTCTTCCATCTCCTGTGAAAAATTGGAAAGGGGTAAATATGAGTAATTTACAGCTTAGTGTGTTTCTGTCAAGGATATCTGTACTAAAGTTTTATATCTAATTAGTTAATAAATGTTTTTTCTCCCCATTGAAGTAATTTTATGTGTCACAGTGAGTCGGTAGAGAAGATATATTTAGGGAGTAAGACAAAAGGACTTTCTTAGGTTCCCTAAGTTCATACTAGATATGGGGAGCCTTTAAGAGTCTTTTTAAATTCTGGAACAATGAGGATTATGTGTCTAATTTGGGTCATTCTCCAAACTTCACTAAGGACCGCTTCCTCCCACTCCTTGGAGCTACATTTGAACATAGTTTTAACTTTTGGACAACTTACAGAAAAACTACCCGAATTACTATAATCCCTGAATGAAATATAATATCAAAGAATCGTTTTAAGAATTGAGTGAGGGGATTATTTGCTTTGTTTCTGTTTTTTAGTGGGGCTAAAAGAATTTAGGAAGGTTATCTCAATTTAAATGAATTACAAATTGAATTAGTAATTAATACATTTATAGATAAATGATTCTTCTGGATCAGTGCTATCCTACAGAACTTCTATGATGATGGAAATGTTCTATAACTGCTATCCGGTGGGTAACCACTAGCCCCATGTGGCTACTGAGCACTTGAAATATGGTACTTGAAATTCAGAAACTGAATTTTAAATTTTTATTACTTCTATTAAATCTAAATAGCTACATGTGGGTAATTGATACCATATTAGCACAGTTCTAATATGGTGTGGAGGCTATCTGGGTTTTGACTCTGACAAGGGAACCTCATCCACATAGAGTGACTTTGCCTTTAGAATCCCAGGTCTATTGTAATTATATTAGTTACCAAAACAAAGCCTGTTGCTATTAACTAACCAGAAACTCTATAGAATTACTATGGAAACCTTCTCGGAGAAACACAGGTTTCTATGTCAACTCCTGTTCAGGATACCTCCAAAAAATCCCCTATGACCTGAAACCACAATTTTTTCTAATGGAATTAGGAGACTGTGACTATTGTCCATTGTTCTTAAGCAAGAACATTTGGGACCCTTCCAAGAAGTAGCCTGAATATCTGTTATAAGGAAAGAGAATTATACAGTGTCTAAAGGCCCTTTGTTAAAAATCTTTTTGATAAATGTGTTTTTATCTAAAGGCTCTTTGTCAAAAATCCCTCCTTGAGATTATGCTTGCTAACTCTTCTGATATGTTTCTATTAAAAAAAAAAGAAAATATGAAGGAAAAGCTTTTCCATCAGTGCTTCATATAAGATAAGAAGATCATGATGAGATGTTACCGTTGACCCTTAATTTCTACCCTGATTGAAACATTAAGGGGGTCTAACCGTTGCCCCTACCCCTTTTGGAACAGTTGTGATTGCCCGGGCCTCAGTACCCTGTTACTTCTAGCCCAAAGCCCAGTGAGCTCCACTAGCTGTAGAGGACACTTTTTACAAGAGCAGATGTGCACACAGATCAGTGGCCACCTCCCCGTGCCTACTTCCATTGCTGTGTAGAGAGGATAGAATCAGTAAAAGTTATAAAATTATATTTATTTTTAAATTATAATAAAAATATTTCCCCATTTTTATAGAAGATTGAGAGGCCTGAAAAAGAAGCCTGAGACTTGGCTGACCTTGGGAAGAAACCTAGGGGCCTGGGATTGAAGAAATTTAGATGAACCCACGTCCTTGGCAAGAGTGCTTGGTTTCTCCTGAGTTATTAAGAAAGTAGTTGGGAAACTGAGGATTGTAAGTGAAGGGAGTATACTTATTTCACACAATAACAGATGCTGGTATGAATAAAAACAGGTGGTGGCAATTACATCCTAGTCAGGAGCCTACAGAAAGGAATCCACATTTGGATCCTGTCTCAGTTTAAGATTATTTGAAATGTAGCAGAGGAAGCTCCCTGTTACCTTCAATAATTGGCTTGCTTTCTTTTCTTTGTTCAAATCTATACAGTATAAGCTTTTGGACCTTGCTTTATTTAGTATATTAGACCAAAAGTTGCATTTAGAGCCCATCTTACTTTAAACGTGAGAATACAAAGACAGACTTGTCAAGGGTCACCCAGTTATTACTAGAACTCCTGGCCCAGAGCTTACTTCATATGGCACAAATTTCCTGTTTCCACAGCAGCAGCCAAGCCCCTATCTACTGTCTGTTTCCTTCTCTATTTTGTAATGAAATTTTAGCAGTTGGAGACTAAATAATTTGCACTGAGTGTGTGTAGCCCTCAGGACTTTTGTTATGCTTCAATTCAACCAGTATTTAGGAAGTGACTTGCTTGCCCAAGCCTTGGTACTACTAGGTATTGCTCCAGCAGATAACAGCCTCAAACATAGTTGCAGCTAAGATTCTCTTTAAATGTTATTTTATCTCCACCCAAAACAAGAAGGCCTGGAGAACTTGTACCAATGTATTTCCTTAACTCAGTACAGTTAACCCATATTTACTCATTTTCCTTTTCTTTCTAAGTGATTATCGGTTTCCTCTTTTCTTTTTTGTATTCCTGATATCCTTGCCTACTGTCTTTCTTTAAAGTTGAGCACAAGTTCTAGGAAAGGATTAAGAATGCTTAGGGTGGGACCCCACAAGCCAAATCTTGCCCAGTTTCAGTATGTGGGGATTAGGAAAAGATGACTGATTGTTGAAGTTCTGGTCTGATTTTTGGCTTGATTTGAGAGTGTGGGGATTCTTCCATGAAAGAAAAGAGAGTATAACTAAAAGTGGTGCGGAATTGTTCATCTAAAATCTGGTTCTGCCGATTCCACTCACTGCTATAGCAAACACACACACACACACACACACACACACACACACACACACACACACACACACACACACACACCAGCTGACATTGTCAAGCCATGCTTTCTCTTCAGATCTTACCCTCCTCCTCCAGACCTCTCTTCCTGATTCTCTACATCCCCTCTCTCCCCACCCTAGTACAAATCACCCTCATTTCTTAGCCTGGACTCTTGGCAGGTCTTAATAGCCTTCGGACTGCTCTTCCACATCTATTCTCATCTCGCTTTGATCTTTTCTCCATTTTGCACTCAAAGTGACCTTTCAAAAATGTGTTGCTTCCTGGTATGCGAGAGTAATGACCCAAATCATGAACGGGACCTACAAGGCCATGCACAAAGAAGCTTTCACTCAGCTCATTAGCTTTCTCACTCTTCATGGGGCACCCACATTGGTGCTACCACCAGTCTTGTTTCCCCCTGCCCTGAATACTTTTCCCCTGCCCTCAACCCTAACCCTAGCCCCTGCACCCCTACCCTTCCTTCAGCACTGTCTTTTCTTCAAGGAAGCCTTCCCAAATCCCCTGAACTATTAGATGTCCCCCTAGCATCTTCACTTCTTTGTACTGTTTATTACAGCTGTGATGATTATACAGTAAGTCGTTGTTTAAAGACTGTCTCCCTTTGTCAGAATATAAAACTCAGGATCCATGGCTGTCTTGTTCACTGCTTTATCCCCAGCATCTATCCCAGTGCCCAGCACAAGGTGGTGGTCACTAAATATTTGTTGAACAAATGGCCACATTCAGGTAGAGATACATACAGCCCCTTCCTTGACACGTGGGTTCTGGAACAGTAAGAACTTCTCCTGTTCTGTGTTGTATCCTCTGTGTTGTTATTCTTTTAACTGTGGTTTGGTTTGATTATTTTTGTCCTCTCTTTTTACATTTTATTTCCAAAAGGCAAGAAAGAGCTCTCAAGTGGAATTTCAGCTGGCAGCTGCAGCCATACTAGTGTTCTCAGGACACACCTGCCCTTTCTCGTTTCCTTTATGTACTGGAACCACCAGCAGTCTTGGAGTGACGGATCTTGAACTCTGATTCTCAGTCTGCTGAAGTAAGATCCCCCAGGGCCCCAGTCACTTTCCACTTTCTCTCTGAAAGCCTGTCTCTTCTTGTCAGAGCTTCTGTTTGCCAAAGCATTTCATTTTTACCCATTTAGCAGTTATGTTCTGGCTTTTTATTATAATCGTTTTGATACCCATCTACCTAACCTACTAAACTCTGTGCTCTCTAAGGGCAGATACACCGAACTGATATAATGTCTGAATCATCTTTGTATCTTCAGCATCTAGCACAGTGTTAGGTGTTTATTAAAAGAAATTGATTTTTTTCATTGGTGTAGTAGCAGAGTGACTGGGGTAAAGTCTTTCAGTCTTATCATTTCCATTCATCAGTTCCCTCATATATTCTCCCTCACTTCTACCGGAGAAGTACAGAGAATAAAGACTTCCTATCTTTTTTGCCCTTCCTATGAAAGGTTTCCAAAATTACTGAGGAAGAAAATAAAAGTAGAGAGGCTTATAAAAGTAGAGAACAAGTCGAATAATGCCAATAAATACATACATTGGGTATGGTGTATGGTTAAAGCCCCACAGATCTTCCTCAAATCAGATGATAAGAACTTTAAAATGCCAGGAGCATCTGGCAAAAGGTGTCTGCTACAACTGATGTCTCAAAAAAAAAAAAAAAAGAAAGAAAGAAAGAAAGAAAAAAGAAGGAAAAGCAATAGTCCATGTGATGATAAATTGAACATGCCTTATTGTTGATTCTTAGAAGGACAATATTGTGCATTGTATGCTTTGTAGTGGAAATCATCTTCCCTGATGCATAAACTTCTAAAAATATATTCACTGAAACCAAACATACAGACCTGGAAATATAGTTTCTAATCCCAGTTCTGCCTCTATCTAGCAGAGTGACCTTGGTAAAATCAGATTACCATCTATAGTTAGTTGTGTTGCATATGGGGCCTCTTGTTACAGATTAAAAATAGAAAGCCTCCTAAGGCAACTTTCTTTTATTTAAACCAGCCCTCATAGAACCACATGTGGATGTGGGGAAGGATACAGTCAGGCCATGTCTGCTAGGTGAGAAACTAGATTGATACCATTGGATCAATCTAGATTGAAGTTTTGATATCATATCTACAGACAAATCTTTTTCAGATAAAACCACTTCTTGCCAATTGTCAATTAATTTCCATTCAGGTGTTTCTTTTTTTCCTCATTTCAACTGGCATTTATGTTTTTTGTTGTTGTTGTTTTTTTTTGAGACAGGGTCTCACTGTGTTGCCTAGGCTAGAGAGCAGTGACGTGATCATAGCTCACTGCAGCCTCCAACTCCTGGCCTCAAGCGATCTTTCCACCTCAGCCTCTCAAATTGCTGGAATTATAGGTGTGAGCCACCATGCCTGGCCAGACACTTTAATAATAGTGACAGTTGGCACTTACTGAGCATCTACTCTCTGCTCACTGTGATAGGCACTTTACAGGTACCATTCCTTTTGATTCTCACAAAACACTTCATGATAAATGCTATTGGCCTCATTATACAGATGACTAAAATGAGGCTGGGATAGGTTAAGTAATTTCCCCAGGTCACATAGCTAGTATAGTAAGTGAGATTCTAAAGCCCTTGCTTTTTCCACTGACTGAATTCTCAGACCTCAATTTTTTTGCAACTATAAAATTGGGGAATTTAATTATTTGACCTTTAGAGACAATATTGAATAAATGTAATTTATTTGTTTTTTTTTTTTTTTTTTTTTGAGACAGAGTCTCGCTTTGTTGCCCAGGCTAGAGTGAGTGCCGTGGCATCAGCCTAGCTCACAGCAACCTCAAACTCCTGGGTTTAAGTGATCCTACTGCCTCAGCCTCCCGAGTAGCTGGGACTACAGGCATGTGCCACCATGCCCGGCTAATTTTTTCTATATAGATTTTTAGCTGTCCAAATCATTTCTTTCTATTTTTGGTAGAGACGGGGTCTCACTCTTGCTCAGGCTGGTCTCGAACTCCTGACCTCGAGCGATCCACCCGCCTCGGCCTCCCAGAGTGCTAGGATTACAGGCATGAGCCACCGCGCCCGGCCTATTTGTTGATTTCTTATTATGAAAAATTTTAAACACAGTAGAGACACTAGTATATTGACCCATCCTTCAGCCACAATAATCATCACTTCATAGCCACTCTTGTTTCACCTATACCTACCCATTTCCTCCCCACCCCAGCCCCTACTAGATTCTTGTGAAGCAGTCCAGATATATTATTTGATCTGTATATATTTTAGTATTTATCATGAAAGGGAAAGAAATCTTAAAAACATAACCGTATAACCACAATACCATTAGCACACCTAAAAAATTAACAATAATTCCTTAATATCATCTGGCACATTTCTAGAGGTCCTTTCACATATCTTTTTCTCGAACTTCCTTGTCACTGATGTTATCCCTTCCAAGTCACTGGTCAAGGCACCAAACCAGACGTCAGTGAAGATAGTTGCGGTATGTAAATTCTAAGTCCTGAGGAAGAAGTTTTATGGAATTGGTTAAGTTTCACAATTGTGAAAGAGGAAATTAGAGTATGCAGAATTAGATATTTGGCTGTTAATGGGATGCATATCAAATTTTTAAAAGAAAGCTTAGCCTAAGGAGTTTATCCATACAGGTGCAGATGATTTAAAGGCATTAAAGGATTACAGAGTTATGTCATTTAGAATGTTTCTAATAACTGAGACCATCTAGCATTTTTCTTTTAGAGTCTCAATTTTCATTTGTGCAATATTTTCAGGCATATAGACTACTGTTCATTGTATTTATATAGATAATAAGGAACTTACTAAGTATTTTAACAAGTAAAAATCTGAATATGAAGGAAAATATCAGATTTTCACTTTAAATGAGCTTAATTGCTTGGAGTTGTTCCTGAAATATCAAAATGCTGCCTCTTCGGTGTGGCTTTGTTGAAATGAATTTCTCTGTAATTGTTGCTGTTTGAAGATATCAGGACAGCTTTTCAGAGAATTATATTCCCAGCATGTCACTTTTCCCATTAAAGCACTAAGTTTTCTTTGAATGTTCCACTGTCCCCTTAAGTATTTTACTCATTTTTCTCAATGCATCAAAGAGAATGTGATCCCCCTATAGCTGTCACTTCCAAATGTTCCTGTAGCATAGATGGTGTTACAGACACAAAGATGCACACTTGGCTTTCTGAGCAGAGTTATCATACTGGCTTCCTGGTCTTTAGGGCACTAGAGATGTCCTTTAGAATCACCAAACAGGCTTGCAATGAAGATAATAGGACTGCAGCACCGTTTCAGTTTACTCTCCATCTTACACAATAGTTTTCATATTGCTAAATTAGTCAGGATGGTTATGTTTGTATTTTTATGCAATAATTTGAAAATTAATTATAGCTGTAATACAAATACCTGATGTTTTTCCTTGGGGATGATGGCCTTGCTATTTTCTTAATTTGGATGCTTGAATTCTGTTTTCTAGTGATCTTTCCACATCTTCCTTTAAGTTTTCTGCTTCAGCAGTTTGAAAGAATACTTTTGGATAAATGATTTGTGATGGTGGGTGCCAGTCTACAACTGTCATTAATTGAAGTTACATGTAAGTTGGGGAGGGACAGCAGTATGACAGGAGCAGGCAACAGGAGAATGTGAGTAATGTGCTCATTAAGCTTACTTGCCTTCAGGACCTATCCAAGCCTGGTGAGTTAGGAGTCTGAGTTAACACCTGGATCATGTTCCACTTGGACCTAGTAGCAAGCCTCTAAAATCCAAAGAGGTCTACCAAAATAGTGCTTCTTCACATTGGTAAAGAGCTCGGGTACAACAGTCTATCTCTCACTTTGTAATCATCATCAGACATGTTCTAAATATCACTGGGCCCTTGAAAAACTTCCCACTGTAGCACTCACATCTTTGTCTCTAAGTTTCAAAGATATTTACTATTTTCTACTCTTTGGTCCTCACCTGCATAGTATGAACAATCTAGTGAGTCAATGTGATATCATGTGAAGTGAGGAAATAAGAAGATTTCTGCAGACTTAACTGTGACTCAAAGCCCAAAAGGTGATATAATCCTGTGGCAAGAAGGTGAAGCTATACTATTGTCTGTACCAGATAAAAGCAAACTATTTCCACTTCATCATTCATGATTATCCTAATAAATGGCCACATGTCCCTTTGCATGCCAGGAAGAAATGTCAAATAGGCACTTCTGCAAAGGTACCCAGATTTCCTTAAATGGTGCCTGAGAACTGATTCAAATCTGGAAATTGGATACTCTCTCTCTTCTCTAGACCTCAAAGTTTTTTGTTCACTTGTTTGCTGTATAAACCAAGTAGAACCTTAGTGAGCTGTCCATCTATTTCAGTCCTAGGGACTGCATGATCAGCAGTCACTTCCCTAGAACGTATGGGTCAGAGCATTCTGATGTTCACACTGATCCTACTGCCTTTGAAGTTAGCCACATGCAAGTGTTAAATGCTGCTACTTAGACCACACCACTCTGGGATCCTACCGTCCCCATGAAACTTAGTAAGCCCAATTCACCTGTAGCCTCTTTGACCATCATCCCTGGTCTATAGAAAACATTCTCCAAATCATTTGTCAAATATGCTGTCCAGTTCCTTATAGATTTAGAGGTGCTCAAGGCCTTTGTGAAGAGTGTCTTCTGGACCTCTTTTGGAAGATACAGTTGAGGTGGGTGGTTGGGTCAGATATGATAAATCTACTCCAGTACTCCTGTCTCCTGAAATTTAAAAATTTATTCCTTTACGTTTTACCAAAAAGATTTGCTTCTCAGCTTCACTTTGCATGAGTCACCACTGAGTCTAGATTTCAACCAACATTTAGCAGAGCAAACAGAATTATTCCCAACTCCTCAAGCTAGAATAGTTAATGCAGAATCCCTTGTAAGCCCTATTGATAGGTTCAACCCAGTCTCAAATTGCATCCTCCTCTTCATCATTCAACATTCATAAAATCATTTCTAACCCACATTCTACAGATTAATTAGCAAAGTTCTTCAAATCCTATGGTGCTTGAGCCATATCTTTCTGAACTTCACTTTGTAATAGTCTCTTGAAACATACTAGAATTTGACTCTAATTAGAGTCTAATTAGATCTTAAGATAATGCAAGGTAAGAGTAGAGTATAAGAGAACCAGTCTCCTCTTAGATAAATCCCTCAAACTAGGGAGTTTCAGTACCTTCACACAAAGGATAAATAGTTTTACAAGTAAAAGCTTCGGCTGTCAAGAAGACTAGGAATTTGGGGACAGGGATTCTCTGCAAATTCTCCCCTGTATAGCATTCTAATTTTGAAGATCCTACTCTTTCTGTGCCAGGTGCAGTGGTGCATGCCTGTAGTCCAAGCCCCACAGGAGGCTGAGGAGGGAGGATTGCTTGAACCCAGGAGTTCAAGTCCAGCCTGGGCAACATAGTGAGACTCTGTCTCTAAAATAATACTATAATGATAAATATAAATCCTCTTCTTTCAGAATCAGCACCTTAACATAAGCTTATCTAAGACCCCAGGTAAGGAGGTAAATTCAACTGATTTGCAAGTCATCAATTAATAGAAACAAATATTGGTTTGTAGCTATCTCCATCTTGGGGCTTCTAAGTTTCTCTGAACAAATTCACAGTTTGGGTTTCACTTCATGTTTTAAAATGAGAATCTAGAAATTTTCATTTGTTAATCTTTTCAACTAAAGCAT
Organism: Lemur catta; assembly: GCF_020740605.2. Classification (NCBI taxonomy): domain Eukaryota; kingdom Metazoa; phylum Chordata; class Mammalia; order Primates; family Lemuridae; genus Lemur; species Lemur catta. The sequence continues at coordinate 49,785,659 of NC_059135.1, forward strand.
CTGACCTCAGCATACTGCTCTTGAATTCCTCATGCCCTCCGTACAGTTCTCTGACAACAGCAGTCATGTCACCCACAATCTTATCTTCATTGCCCACCTCAGTCCTCATGTTCACAGGTATTAATTCCATTAGCTGTTTCACTGTTACACACCAGGGACTTCCAGAGGCCCATCTCTGGATATTAATTGGTTTTTATTCTCTTCAAACATAATGAGTCTGGATAACCAGATTCTCCTCATTTCCCAAAATGTCTGTTGTTTGTAACTGATTCCTCATTACCAGCTTCTGTACAAGTCAGGATTCCTAGTTGCAAGCATTAGTAACAAATTCTGGGTAGATTGAACAGAATGGAATTTATTGGAAGGATACCAAGTAGCTCACAAAATCTATGGGAAAGTTAAAAACCAGGCTCAGGAAACAGGAGCCAAAGGAGTCTGGCACCAGAAAACTCAGCCAAGGACCACTGTAGCAACAGACTGGTTAGAATGTTGCCAGAACTTGGAGAAGAGCTGTTAAGGGAAGAGTCTAACTAGAATCTAAGTGGAGTCCAGTGACACCGCCACCACCAGGCATTCTCTTCTCCCAGATGATTGACCTCATCACTGTCTCTGTAAATCACGTGATGGTCCTTAGACCTTTGCATCACCCATTCTGGATTCAATGTCAGCATCCCATAGGACAAACCTCAGTTATGTCCTGTGTTACTGTCTAGAAGAGGAGAGATCTGCCCTTTTAGTTTCCATACTGGAAAAAGTGTTGAGACGCTGAGTAACCAAAATACACAACCCTTCCCCCGTGCACACATCCAGAGCACCATGCTTGGGTTTGTTTCTGGATTTGCTCTTCTATTTTATTGGTCTGTTTGTTTATTTTGTTGCCACAGTGACACTGTTTCAATTTCAGCTGTTTTATCGTTTCTTTTAAGATATGGTAGTTCATTTGAACTACCTCTTCCCTATCAAAAAGTTAACTCCTTTTTTCTTGACTCTTTTCAGCTTAATTTTTCTCAATGAACTTCTTTTTTTTTTTTTTTTTTTTGAGACAGAGTCTCACTTTTTTGCCCGGGCTAGAGTGAGTGCCGTGGCGTCAGCCTAGCTCACAGCAACCTCAGACTCCTGGGCTTAAGGGATCCTACTGCCTCAGCCTCCCGAGTAGCTGGGACTACAGGCATGAGCCACCATGCCCGGCTAATTTTTTTGTATATATATTTTTAGTTGGCCAGATAATTTCTTTCTATTTTTAGTAGAGACGGGGTCTCGCTCTTGCTCAGGCTGGTCTCGAACTCCTGACCTCGAGCGATCCACCCGCCTCGGCCTCCCAGAGCTAGGATTACAGGCGTGAGCCACCGCGCCCGGCCAATGAACTTCTTTTGTAAAGTTTCCCATTGGGATTTTGATTGGAATCATGTTATATTTATGAATATATTTGGAGAATAATTTTAAATTTTTACAATGCTGAGTCTTCTTATCCAAGAACATGGTATATCTATATTTATTTAAGCCTTCTTTTATACTCTTAGGTAGTTGTATAGTTGTCTTTACAAAGATTTGGCATACTTCATAAGTTTATGCTTTTGTTGTTATGGTAATTAGAATTTATTCCTCTTTATTTTCCTTTAAAAGAGTTTCAGGGCTCTCCATTTGGCCTAAACAAAATGTTAACATCTCGTAACTTTACTATGCAATTAGCGCTATGATTTTTTTTTTTTTTTTCCTTTTTGAGACAGAGTCTCACTCTGTTGCCCTGGGTAGATAGAGTGCAGTGTGTCATCATAACTCATTGCAACCTTGAACTCCTGCCTCAGCCTCCTGCGCCACTACGGCGGGCTAATTTTTCTATTTTTAGTTGAGACAGGGTCTTGCTCTTGCTGAGGCTGGTCTCAAATTCCTGGCCTCAAGCAATCTTCCCACCTCAGCCTCCCAGAGTGCATAGGCCTGAGCCACCGCGCCCAGCTGTGATTCTGATTTGCCTATTCAGTCATACGAATCATTGAGCTAGATTCTTCCTAGGTTTATCCAATTTCCATTACCAAATTAAATCTTATACTTTGCAGTATAAATTTGAGTTTGAAAGTTAAAGATAAGGAATATTTTTCAGGGGAATAAATTCAGGAAAACACTGTCAACAGAATGGGATAAATTGGAAGACGGAGGCCAGTGCACTAGTAAGTACTACAGTACCCCCTAGTGGACATAAGGTAGCATAGACTTGTTTATACCAAGAATGGCTCCAGTCTCATCCACAAGCAATTAGAATCTGAAGGCACCTTGATGGTCAACTAGGTCCACACCTCTGGCTTGCGAATAAGGAAACTGAAGAACGAAATGGAGAAATGATTGGCCCAAGTTCACATAGCCAACCCAAGACTAAAATCCAAGTTTCCTAACACTCATTTTTCTTCCTTTTTTCCACCCTTTATTTCTTCTTCCTTCTTTTTCAACATGTGTTGTGTAGCTACTATAAAGCTGGGTGCTAGGAACACAAATATAAAAAATATTTAGTTTTTTCCTTCAAGTCTAGTTTTATTTCAAGCCTAATTTTTTTAGCCATTTTTAGGGAATGAATTTGTAGGGGAATGACCAAACAACTATGCAGGGAAGGCTTGCAATCGTTCACAAATTAACTCACAATGTGGTTATTTAATTATTCAGATTTATTTAGAAAATACATTTGCAAATGTAGAAACTGCCCTTGACCAGGTTCCGATCATGTCATAAAGAGAAAGACTTACTTTCAAGAGGCTTACATTAACCTTTATCTTATTTCCCCTTTACAGATTCAAAACTGAATTATCTTGCAAAAATAACAGTAAGATATTGAAAGTTCATGTGTGCCTATCACCTAATCCCAAACATTATCATTCATCTGTACTTCATTGATCAAATCTTAATTGAGGCAAATCTATATGTCAAGCATGTGCTAAGCACTGGGTTTAGTATGTTAAAGAGAATGGATACGGTCCTGAGGTTTCTACTCTCATAAAACTTACAGTTTCCTTTACATATATGTGTGTGTAATTCTCTAAATCCCAAGAAAACTGTTTTTCCACTTCACTTTGGCAAGTCATATTTTTAGGTTTTAGGAATCAGAGCATATGCAGACATTTTCTAAAATTACTCTGCCCCACCATAAGAGAAACAAATAATAAGGATTTGGGGCCAGACAGGACTGAATTTGAATCCCAAGCCTGCCCTTTACAAGATGTTAGACTAACTAACAAGATATTAGACAAACTAACTTCTCTCCCAGTTGCTTCCGTAATATGAAAATAATATGTATCCCTTGTAAGGGATGATGTTTTATCATTATCCTTATTAAAACCTAAACAGAAACATTACTTGTTGAGTCAAAGGCATGATATATTCCTTTTCCTAAAATGCAGAAAAATTATTAAAAAAGAAGCATTAATATTGTTCACTTAGTTTCATCAAGAATATCAGTTCCAGGCCAGGCGCCGTGGCTCACGCCTGTAATCCTAGCCCTCTGGGAGGCCGAGGCGGGTGGATCGCTCGAGGTCGGGAGTTCGAGACCAGCCTGAGCGAGACCCCGTCTCTACTAAAAAATAGAAATAGAAAAATTGTCTGGCCAACTAAAATATATATATAGAAAAAATTAGCTGGGCATGGTGGCGCATGCCTGTAGTCCCAGCTGCTGGGGAGGCTGAGGCAGTAGGATGGCTTAAGCCCAGGAGTTTGAGGTTGCTGTGAACAAGGCTGACGCCACAGCACTCACTCTAGCCAGGGCAACAAAGTGACACTCTGTCTCAAAAAAAGAAAAAAAAGAATATCAGTTCCAGAATTAATACAGACGAATATTCATGGCCGTTGACATTTTAATTTTTTTTAAATAAGGTGGGCTGGGCTCAGTGGCTCACGCCTATAATCCTAGCACTTTGGGAAGCTGAGGCAGGAGGATTGCTTGAAGGCAGGAGTTCAGACCAGCCTGGGCAACATAGTGGGACCCCATCTCAATCAACAGATAGGTAGATAGATAGTGAAATGTTGTAACGATGGATACTACTACAAGAATTTCATAAGGATATTATTTTCTTGTTCCATGGATGAACATTGCCTTACTCCACAGAAACTAAACCCTATTATTTCAGTTATGATGAATACATCTAGTAGGACCATTATTTATCTATATAAGGGATCTTTTGGTAATTTGTATATAAACTTATCACTCTACCCACTTAATGATTTGATAAAGGCAAGGATTGTGTTTTACTCAGCTCTTTTCTCCCCTTTCAGCAGTACCTTATACAGAGTTAGAACACACTACACTAAATACATGCTAAGTAAAAAGCCCATCTTACTAAGTGCTACTTGACACTAAGCTAAGAGAGAAAATCTGACCTAAGCTATAGGTAAATTTATTTTGTTTTACTTGGAAGTGGCAACTGTCAAACAAATCCCACCTCTATTACATTCTTGCTAGAAAAAAAAAGTAGTTAAATTCCTCAAGCTCTACTCAAACCAAAACAAAGCTTCAAAAATATTTAGACAGACAGAAGGAACAGGGACGGACAGGAGAGGACTGGTATGTTTGTGCATCATGTGCATGCATCAGGCCAACTTCCTTTCCCTGTTGTAACATTTCCTAAAGTATACTCCACACAACACCAGTTCTATGAAAAGCCCAGGGTTTCAAGGTCAAATTGGTTTGGGAAAGCTTGCCCAGCATTTTCCTCTCTTGCAAGTTCACAGTGCACATTGGTAAATTAAATGCTATAAAGAAAACTGTTTAACATTATTTTACCTATTGCAGCCCCCAAATTTATTTGACCATCATTTCACCTATGAACATCCTACAGAACTAGTAAGTTCCATGGAACACACAGACTTCAGAAAACTGCCCCGCTGTGTTGAAAGGACTTTTTTCTCTTGTTAATTCACATAAAAAGCTACCATTTCATCTCCAGATCCTGCAGGCCTGGGAATGTGAGCATTACCAATAATGTTTTAATAATAGAAAAATGAGGCTACATCCTGACAATTTTGAGGTCCCAGAAAGTTTATGCAATTGAATTTTAATATGTAAGAAGAGGTAAGTTAGAATCCAGGAAATGGCTTCCCAGCAATGCCTGGAATGTTGTCATAAAAACTGATAAACAGATATCCAAGTCCTGTTTTGAATCTGGGAGGAATGGAGAGAGAGAAGAAAAAAGCATAAAATTATAACCACCAAATCTCTGATGTTTCTTCCAGTTTTATACAAATAAATATACAATATCCATTTTCCTCTAACTCCATTTTAAGACTTCCGGTTTATTTTTGTGTGTTTCTAATTCTCCTCTTTAGATGGCAGCACAGATGAAAAAATGCCAGAAAAAACTAGGAGCAAGCAGACTCCAGCAGCATGAAACTGCCATCAACAGCAGCCCTCCCCCAGCTCACCCTTCCTGTTTTATTTAAGAAACAGAACCTAAGGTATGATGTCTGACACTTATTTTTTCCCAAATAGATTTGATCAGTTATATATATGACAAACTGGTATTAGTGAATGAAGGAATTAATGCTTTAGTAGCATCTCTCACATGCTAGTTGTGTTTTCTGTATCTTAAAGACAATGTCAGCAATGTTCCTAAGTCATGCAGACTGCCATGTAAGCATGGTCATTTGCATCATTATACTGGACATGTGATACAGCTGAACTCCAAGCCACCTGGTTTGCTATAAGTATTGGATTCATTTAAGATCTCTAACAATGATATTTACTGACCTTCTTGCCAACTGATACCGTGAAGCTGCTGTAAAGTGATCCCTGTGTCACCAGATGCTGCACTGAAGCCTAGGAAGTGGCATGAAGGTAACACTTCATTAAAAATGTGCAATTTATGGTTGAATCAGTAATGTAACAGAAGAGGAATAGAACAGACTTAGAGAGAAGACCTTTATACTTTACATCAAAGCCCCAATAGGGATTTTTTTTAAAACCTTAGCCTTCAGGGGTTCCTTGAATCTCTTCATTAAACAATAAAATGGGGTCTACCAGCAAGATGCTCTCAACAAAATCTGCTGACAGAGAGAGCATAAGAAAGCTGGCCTCTACAATGTATGGCATTTCAAGGGCTCAAGAATGCTCCAAAGAACACTAAATTCTTCATGTGTAATGAACTGGACAGAAGCTAAAAGGTGACCTATGTCTTTTAAACAGCAATAACAAAAAAAATCACCATGGGGAGTAAAAATAAATGTAGCCCATAAATAAACCAACCTGAGGCTAAAATAAAAAACTAAGCAGATCTTGGTTCACATTGAAGAAAAAATCAATTTTCAATGTATCAGAGAATTTTTTTTTAGAGACAAGGTCTCACTCTTGCCCAGGCTGTAGTGTAGTGGCTCAGTCATTACTCACTGAAGCCTTGAACTCTGGGCCTCAAGCGATCCTCCCACCTCAGCCTCCTGGGTAGCTGGGACTACAGGTGCATGCCACCACACACAGCTAATTTTTTTATTTTTATTTTTTGTAGAGATAGGGTTTTGCTATGTTGCCCAGCCTGGTCTTAAACTCCTGGCCTCGAGAAATACTTCCACATCAGCCTCCCAAAGTGCTGGGATTACAAGTATGAGCCACCGTGCCCACAACAAGAATTTTTTAATTCCCTGTCTCCTTTTTTTTAAACAAAAGTAGTCATTCCATGAAATTACTCTCAATACCACATCTTTCCTTGAATGAGTACCTTTGATAATTAGTGTGGGTTGAAATTAGTTAATCTTGTGGTAGGCTATCTGCCTTTCCCAAAGCAACTCCTAGTGCTCTAAGGCTACAGGATGCTTTTTCCTGGGCTCCAAGTTTAGAGACAAAATCAAGCCCAAAATGAACAGGCAGAGAGGCATTGAGATAGTATGACATATGAGGGAGTGAAGGAAGCTGGGATATTGAGTATCACCCAGCCACCAGCCTGCATCCATCTCAGGCTGTGGTCCCCAAGCCCCAGGCTGTGGACCAGGCCACAGAGTTTCACCATGTCCCCACCTCCACCCCCACCCCCATCCCTGGTCCGTGGAAAAATCGTCTTCCATGAAACCCATCCCTGGTGCAAAAAATGTTGGGGACAGTTGATCTCAGGGACCACACCATCCAGAGCTGCAGGCCAGCATCTCTTCCATCTGGCAGTTCATCTGTATCCTTTGTGACATCCTTTATAATAAATGGGTAAAGGTAAGTAAAGTGCTTCCCTGAGTTCTGTGAGCTGCTCTGGCAAATTAATGGAACCTGAGGATCAGAATCCTCATGGGAACCTGCAATTTATAGCCAGTCAGCTAGAAGTACAGGTGACAACCTATAGCTGAGATTGGTCAGTAGAGACAGGCCAATCCTCTTGCAAGGCAAGGCTCAACCACATGTCACACAAACAACGCTGCTGAAACTACAGAGGCTGGACTTGGAAACTCTTTGTCATCCACCATATTTACCAGACTTGCACCAACTGACTACCACTTCTTCCAAGGAAGTGGTATGGACCACTTCTTGCAAGGAAAAATATTCAGTTCTCAACAAGCTGTGGAAAGCGCCTTTCACGATTTCATTGCCCCCTGCTCTCCAGGCTTCTTCACTGCTTCCATAAACAAGCCCCCGTTAAGATGGCAAAACTGGGTCAATACTTGGGTGCATACTTTGATTAATTGTACTGCTTCTTGTTTGAGAGATAATAAACTACACTTTTGATTCAAAATTGGACATTTCATATTTAATGACCTAATACTTGGGATTGACATCTGAAGTGGAGGCAATTTTGTGGGATTGAGCCCTCAACCTGAAGTATCGGATGCCCTCTCTAGGTAGATAATGTCAGAACTGAATTAAATTATAGGACACCCAGTTGGTGTGCACTGGAGAACTGGTTGTTCGTGGGAGGAAACCTCCACATTTTTTGGTGACCAGCAGTGTTCTATTGGTTGAGTGTGTGAGAACAGGAAAAACAGTTTGGTTTTTTCCTATATCTTTTACGTTCCCTTTCCTCCCTAACTTTTCCTCCATGATCTCAGGAATCCCATTCAATCATCAACGAACTCCTGATATACTCAGCCTCTTCACTAAACATTCTTTAGCTTTCTAGCCCTAAGAAACCTAGCTTTTCCCAAGCACGCTGCTTCCTCTGCAGCCCTCGCAAGTGGAGGCTGCTGGGTCAGGTTCTTTCTGTCACACACTGTCCTTTCCATGAGTCTCAGTTCTCCACTCTCTGAGACCCAGGCTATACAGCCATTATGCCACACTCCCTGCTTCAGCTGTCATCTACTGTCTGCCTGGTCATGCCCTTTGCTTTTTGAAGACGTTGGCATTGGGTCCACAGTATTCCTTTTCATTCTAAGTTCTGCCACCAATCTGGCACATTAGATGTGTCCCTGAGGCATACTTGACCTCTCAGTTTCTTTTTTTTATGAGACAGAGTCTCGCTCTGTTGCCCGGGCTAGAGTGAGTGCCGTGGCTTCAGCCTAGCTCACAGCAACCTCAAACTCCTGGGCTCAAACGATCCTCCTCCCTCAGCCTCCCGAGTAGCTGGGACTACAGGCATGTGCCACCATGCCCGGCTAATTTTTTCTATATATATTTTTAGTTGGCCAGATAATTTCTTTCTAGTTTTAGTAGAGACGGGGTCTTGCTCTTGTTTGGGCTGGTCTCGAACTCCTGACCTCGAGCGATCCTCCCGCCTCTGCCTCCCAGAGTGCTAGGATTACAGGCGTGAGCCACTCTCAGTTTCTTGATTCCATCTCCAATGACCTTCTCCATTCTGCTTCAATCACTCAATCCCGTGGACACTCCCAGACTTGTCATCAAGAAACCACAGCACCTCTGAACCTGTGACTTTCTATTCCTCTGGTTCTTCTCATTTGGTTACATTCATTGTATCTATTTTACAAACTTATTAAGATCTCCAGTCTTTCTGCTTTCTTCTTTCTCCTTATCTATCATCCACTTGCTGTCCCCTCTTCCTTCTCTACTCAGGAAGGATTCCATGGCTCTTAACATTTGCTTCTGACCAGCATCCACAACTCCATTATTCTTCTGTGTTATCCGCCCGACAGAACTTGGAGTGTGTACCTTGAATCCAATTGTCTGCCTTGACCATTTCTTTACCTGGGTCGTTAGACACTGCCTGAAAAAAATCACACAGTCACACAGATTGGGGCTACCTTAAATTCATGCTCAACAACCTCAAATGGGATCTCAGTGCTGCCTGCCGTTGTACCATATTCTCCTGGCTTGGTCTATTTCTGTCTCCAGAGGAGCTATTTCAGGAATTCTCCTTTCTTTCCAAACCTCCATGGTCTTGGCCTCTCTGCCCTTCTCATTCTCTGTAGGTGATTTTTTCCCCCCACATAGCAAGGGGGGTAAATAGATGTTATGAGATTTGATGTGAGCAGTTTGTTTTTCACAACAACCTATAAACTTACTTGTGTTTTTATCTACCTTTTCAACCTTGCCTCTTATGATAGGAGAGCTTCTCCTCATTTAAGGCCAGGTGCTCTGGATCCCATCTCCTCCTAACTTTTATTTATTTATTTATTTATTTTTAGAGACAGGCTCTCACTCTGTCGCCCAGGCTGGAGTGCAGCGGTGTGACCATAGCTCACTGCAGCCTCCAGCTCTTGGGCTTAGGTAATCCTCCTGCCTCAGCCTCCCAAGTAGCTAGGACTACAGGTGTGCACCACCACACCTGGATAATTTTTTTATTTTTATTTTCTGTAGAGATGAGGTCTCACTATGTTGCTCAGGCTGGTCTTGAACACCTGGCCTCAAGCAGTCCTCCCACCTTGGCCTCCGAAAGTACTAGGATTACAGGCATGAGCCACCATGCCCAGCCTCCTCCTGACTTATTGACCATACTCTCTCAGTTATTTTTTTTCACTTCTATCTGTATATTCAACCTCTTCCTCTCTACTGGCTCCTTCCTTCTCAGACTATAAAAAGCCACATTCTCTTCCATCTACCATTCTCTATCCCCTTACCAGCTAAACTTCTTGGAAAAGTCTCCACTCACTGTATCAACTTCCTCACCTCCCACTCACTCTCCAAAATTGCTCTCTCTAAAATAACCCGTGATGTCTGTGTAGCTAAATTCATGGGGCACTTTTCAGTTCTCTCCTTATTTGAGCTTTGGAGACACATTTGACATTTTGATATGTCCCCCCCTTTTCTTTCCCTCTTAGAGACAGGGTCTCTCCCTGTTGTCCAGACTGGTCTCAAACTCCTTGGCTTAAGTGATCCTTCCTCCTGAACCTCCCAAATTGCTGAGATTATAGGTGTGAACCACCTCGCCTTTCTCTTTCCCAGGCATCTGTGACACCATCTACGTGCTCCCAGATATCTCTCTCTAGCCCCAATCCTTCTCTTGAGCTTGAGACCCTACAGCTTCCACAGGCTCAAACTGAACTCATTTTCTCTCAAACCTGTACCTCTTTCTGAATTCCTCCGGTAAGTGGTGAGCACTACCATGGACTCATTGCTGCAGCTGGTGACTTGTGTTATCATCTCTTCATCATCTCTATATCAACTGCATCACCAAAACTCTTGATCCTGTCACCTAGATACCTCTTCCTACCTTTTTGCTTATCTCCTTCCCCTCTGCCACCATCACATCTCACCTAAACCCCTGTTTCCCGTCGTCCCCTGAGACCATTCCCCATGCAGTAGGCATGTGATTGTTATGAGCAAGGATTCTCACAGATCCAGGAGTCCACAAACACTCAGGTATGCAATAATGGAACATTTTTCCTGGAGTAAATTTGACTTCTGAATCTGAACGTCCAGGCTTCTTCCTAACAGACAACTTAATCCAGATTCTCTCAAGTGAATTCAATGATTATTCTGTCAACTGAGAATACACAAGTATTTCAGTTCAGAATTCAATTTCAGACCTTCCTTCCCCTGTTCTTCCCTCTTACTCTTGGGGCTTCTGGGACTGGCTACCCAAGGGAAGTGGGGAAGAAAAGATGGAGGTTCTTGTGTGATTGGGTACATGTTGTTAATTGGGGGGTGACCGTGAGGGTGCTGTCCATCTAATCTTGATCTAATTGAGGTGGTCCTAATGCTGGCTTGAGCTACTGATGCCATTGTTGTCTATTCTCCCAGCACAAGCAGGGGTGCGCCCTTGAGGATATTGGGTCCTGCTGGCTCTGATGGGTGGTGATGGGTTGTCTAAGTGCATGTGCAGGCCCCGTGTAGCTTCATGTTGCTATATGTGGGGGATATGGGACTATGGGGCAGCCATATGTCCACCACCCCAGGAACATCCTTTCTGTTTGCCTGGGACATCCCCTTCCACATCAGACCATTTCTTTTCCTCTCACAGCAGAAGGAGTAAATCAATTCACATTTACACATTTGTGTGAATTGGTTTTATCCCCTTAGTTACATCTCTGAGTTAAAGTGAAGAGCTCTTTGTATTTAAATTTCATAAAGCAGAGTCTAGGTCTCTCTCAGCAGCGGACTATCTCCACAGTAATTAAGTTGTTTTACACTCTACTGAGGGGTGTGAGTGTGTATGGATGTGCTTGTGTGTTGGTGGGAGGCAGGGTGCAGGTTGGCCTGCCAGAGCGTAGGTAGAAAAATGAATGGAGGGAGTACATTCCATTAATACTTGATGTTGTCATCCTGTCACATGTTCTTTCTTAAATCCGAACAGGTCATTCACCTGCTTAAAGCCATCTGTAGCTTCCCACTGCCTTTAGAATAAAGTCTAAACTTGTAAACTTGACTTGCAAGTTAAGATCTGTCTGCAGATGACCTCTCCCACCTCATTTCCTACAATTTCCTCTCTTCTTGCAGTTCCATGAGTTCACTCTGCTCTCTCTTGCCTCTGGACTTTCTCACATTCCTAGAAGATTCTCTTCAACTTTTCTCTACACCTGGCTGATTCCTGCACAGTCCTCTGATCTCCAGTTAAACACCACCTTCCTACCAAGTCCTTCTTGACCTCACTCCTACCTCCGACTTTGATGTGGCCCTCATATGCACTCCCATAACCTTCTCATGCCATAGCACGTACTTTATTTTTGTTGTTGTTGTTTGCTCTCCCACTGGACTCTAAATGCTTTTAAGGCAAGACTCTGCCTGTCTTGATGAGTGTTCATTCTCTAGCACCTAGCACATGGCTGATAGCTACACAATAAGTATTTGTTAAATAAAAAAAATGAATGAATGAAGAATAAATTGAACATGCAAGCCAGATATTAGCTGGCTTCATGTGAATTTTCTTTTACCCTACAGCAGGACTCAGTACTTTATTGTGTTTCCTCAAAAGTAAATCAACTCCACAAAACAGAGATAAACAATGTAGATTTGACTGACAATTTTATGAAGAGAGAGAAGGGGGGTTTAAATGATTGACACTTCTATTCTCCCTTCAGTGTCCCTCTTTGGCTTTCAAATGTTGAGTCTTCCTCTCTTTTGTCTCTTCCTTCCTCCCGGTCCCGCTCCCGCATCCCCAGCTCAGCCTCTACTTCGCTTCCCTAAGCAAATATCACTCTGAGAGGACTATGGAGGATGAATTGGAGACAGATGTGGCTAGTATTAAGGAGTACCATTTAGGAGACAATTGAATGAGGCCAGTCAGAGACAATGAAGGCCTGAGTCAAGAAAATGACAAAATTCAAATCACAACTTGGTAAGAGGAAAAAAAAAAGAAAGAAAATGACAAATGAAGAGGAGAGAGGATGGGTTTAGGAGATGTTGGGGAGGGAAGATCAACAGGATGTGATTGCTGATTGGATTGGGGTAGAAGAGAAAGGAAAGAGAGGAATATAGTGCCTGTCACAAGGTTTGGTGAATGCAGGGAAGGGGAGGAGAAAGATTGAGAGGGTCCCAGGATTAGAATTATTACCAAGGGAAGTAGGGGAGAGGATTAAGCAAGGAAAGAGAAGTATAAAGTTTATTACCCCCTGAGAGTCTAATTGAGATTAAAGAAATTGGTATGGGCACTAGTCTACATAACTGTGTGATTTTCTTTAATAACTTGGGCTGCCAATGTTAAGAGCTGAAAAAATGGGTGGTAGATTGACCCAAGACTTGAGATTTGCTGCGAATATGGGACAGAAGGACCAAGGGGCAGGGGATTGATGATTCTAGGAAAAAATACTCAGAGTGATGAACAATGGCATCTAGGCTCAATAGGGACAGAAGTGAAACCAGGATGGTGCTGACAGACAAGAGGGGTGGGGGTGTAGGAGAGGGGCCAAGAAACTGGCTGTATTGATGTAGTAAAGAATAAGTACGAAAACCAGCATTATAAGAAACTGAAGATGCAGAACAGAGCAGGAACCATGCATGAAGCAATGTTTACAAGGAATAGGAGTCCACGGGATGCAGGACCTAAGAGGAAAACAAACACTGGAAAGGATAAGGTTACCTTCTTCCTCTGAAATGAGACGGAAGGAGAAGAGGAGATGTCATCTTTAAGTATTTCTCAGTAGAGAAAAAGCAGGAAGAGGAAGCCTACATTGGAGAATCTTGATTTCTTCCAGTAAGCAAGAGGGGAAAGTCTTCTGCAGAGGTGGGATTGAGACCTCAGGGAAATAGGGAAGATTTAGAAAAGGAGCAGTGGGGATTGTAGTAGGAAGGCAATTTTGAAAAATTCAGAGAATTGCCTGGGAGTAGGGAGTGCTCAGCTGGGACCACTTAGCTGATCTTGGCTTGAATCAGATTTTTCAATTTTCTCCAGCAATACCTTCTGCTTGGGAGCACAAACAGAAAGGATGTGGTGGACTTCATTCAGGGATGGAGGTTAGGAAGACAGGAATGGAAATGAAGAACCAAGGGGATGAGGGTACCTATCTGGATTATTGCTGAAGTTGTCAACGTGGACAACAGGCTGAAAAGAAAGCAAGCAAGGGCTGAGGGGTCCCTGGCACTGTGAGAAGAGTGGAGGGTGAGGGAGCAGGGGTCATAATGAGAAGGGCAAAAAGAAATTTCAGTGGCCCTGATAAAAATAACAACAGAATTTTCCAGAATTTTCTCCATAAAGTAAAAAGGTAAATGCCCCTTTAAATCATTAACTAAACTAGAACTCAGATCTGGGCAGGCTCTCCCAGGCTGAGCTGTTCTGCTTTGCCACGAATTGATAAACTTCTGTGAACCCTCCAGGGCAAGTGAGACATGATCTATCTTCCCTGTCTGGACAAGCTTGAGCTGGCCTCCTTCCTCCTGCTGAAGCAGGCCTGAGGTATGGGCCAGGATTCTGTGGCTTATGCTAATTACCACATTCCAGAATGTAGGTTCCTGCTGGTACTGCCTTTAGGCTTTTAGAAGGCCCTGCTCTGACCCTCCCTGGCTGTGCCCCTCTTCGCAGGGTGAGGAGACTGTGGGGCCAAGGGAATGTGCCCACTCAGAACCCACATTGCTCCTTTCCAGACCACACTCTGGATACCTTGGACTACCTCAGAATTCCTAGCTCAAATGCCCCAAGCCCACTTCCAAGGCTGCCTAGACTTCTTCCCCGGACCCATCCTGAGGGCAAACCATACCACTAGTGCATGTAGTCAGCGTGAGGGGTAGCCAAGAGAAGCCTATTTGCAGAGGTGTGCCCAGAGCATGGATATGTGAGCTGGGGCATCCACAAAATGCACGAGAGGATCCTCTCATTCAGAGTCAGGGATAGGGAAAGAAGAGGGAATCTTCAGGTTGGAGTCCAGCTCTCCCCATGACTCCATGTCCTGGTGCAGAACTCCAAAAAGTCCAAGAATTGCACATTCAAACATGGCCTTCCAGTCTTTGGGAAGATAGAGTTATCAAGGTAGGAAAATAGAACATATTTTATTTAACAGTTTGATTTATAACTTTTACATAGTTAAACATATGGAATACAGAACTCCATGCGTACTCTTGCCCTTGAGAAGCCTGGCCCCTGCAATGTATTATTTACCTGTTGTGAAGAGTAACCTTTCAAAATTATTATTCTAAGTTTATTTGACATAATAGGTCCAAATTGTATTACAAGATGGTAAAAAACAAAAATGCATTAAAAGTCCTGTTTGGATTTCTAAAAAGTTTTCTTAGCCTAAACCCTTTCCCCAATTTTTGATATCACTTATGTTATTTGATAAAGTAATTTCTCTGTTTCATTAATGTTCATATTTAACCTGAATTTTCTAAAAGAATCTGTGAATGTTTTATCCCACTGTGACATTCAAGGTATGCAGCTGAGCCTTGAGTATAAGCCCCATCAGCTAAATAAACATCAGAACATATCTTCAGTACATCCTTTTTGATCTTGAGGATTATTTAACACACTTTTTCATAAGTTCCAGATGCTTACTGATATGTTCAATCTGACCAGAGCTAGATTTGCGACCTGTCTGCAAATTCACACACTATATCTTCATTCCTTCATTATTAGAACTTAATTAAAGGAGTAGACTCAGGTGAGGCTGAAAATGTTCAGTATTAAACTACAGTGAAGGGAGGGGAGACAGCTGTTGGATCATCTGTCATTACCCACAGTCCTCATGCCATATGCACCTTGACAAGCCCTCTACTGCATCTAAATGTCCAAATGGGAGATGATCTCTGGGTTGAGTCTATGCTAGAACCCTTCCAGTAGTAGTTTACAGTCTGTCAACAAATCTCAAAGCCTTATTTGGCTGATGTCACATTGAGAGGTGGGAGGCTCAGTTTCTAAAAAATCAAAAAAGATCTATGATCTAGGCTTGAGAAGACCCAACCTAATCAGACTCAGAGCTCTGATTAGGTTACTGATTGAGTGACAAAAGGCACGTCATCTCACTTTTCTGTTCTGAGCTTTTACTGCTGTAGAAAGTGGGTAGGAATGGGAAAGAGAATTCATTTAGCTTGCTGTTTTCCAAACTTACTAAACTTTAGCACCCTTTTCTTTTGCAGCATTGGGCAAAACTAATGTTCTAAGGAAGAGTCTTTGGGAAAGTTTAGACTAGATCAGTGGTTTTCCACAGGCCTGGTGAGGGACACATTTAGCAATGTCTAGAGACATTTTTGGTTGTCCCAATTGGGGAGGCCAGGGATGCTACTAAGCATACTAATATGCATAGGACAGCCCTCCACCACAAAGAATTATCCAACCCCAGTGTCAATAATACTAAGGGGTTGAAAAACTCTGCATTAGGGGAACTATCTTTAAATCCTCTTTCAACACTAAAATTTGAATGAGGTGTTTCTTATTTGTTAAACACACAAAATTTTATTTCTCTTTTACTCAGAATCAGCTGTCGGTCTGAGTGAGTCTCCAGAACAGTTTTCTTCTATGTGTTAGCTCCATATTTCAGCTGCTTTGATCTTATAACACCTTCCTCTCAATATATGCTTCTATGACTTCCTTGGCAGAGAAAGAAAAAGCATAGAGAATCATGTGCTGGATCTTAAATGCTCTACCTGGATGTGACAAATGTCTCCTGTGCTTTTTTTCTTTTCTTCTTACTAAGCAGCTTTACTAAGATATAATTCATGTACCATATAAGTCACCCATTTAAAGTGTAAAATTCAGTGGGCTTTAGTATATCCACAGATGTGTGCAATCATCACCACTGTCAATTTTAGAACATTTTCATCACCCCCAAAAGAAACCCACACCCATTAGCAGCCATTCCCATTTTTCCTCCACTATTCCCACCCCAGCCCTAGGCAACTGGTAATGTATTTTCTGTCTCTATAGATTTGCCTATTCTGGATATTACAAATAAATGAAATCATGTAATATGTGGTCCTTTGTAACTGGCTTCTTTCACTTAGCATATTTTCAAGGTTCATCCATGTTGTAGCATGCATCAATATTTCCCTGTTATTGCTGAGTAATATTCCATTGTATGAATATAGCATATTTATTTATTCATCAGTTGATAGACATTTGGGGTATTTCTACTTTTTAGATGTTATGAATAATGTTTCTATGAACATTTATATGCAAGTTTTTTTATGTGGACATATACTTTCATTTCTCTTGGGTTATATATCTAAGAATGCAATTGCTGGATCATATGGTAACTTTATGTTTAGCCTTTAGAGAAACTGCCAGAGTATTTTCCAAAATGATTGTGCTATTTTACATTCCAGCCAAAAATATATGAAGCTTCCAATTTCTCCACACCCTCACCAACACTTGTTATTCTCTGTCTTTTTGATTCTAGCCATCCTAGTGTGTGTGAAGTGGTATCTCCTAGTGGTTTTGATTTGCATCTTCCTGAAAGCTGATGTTGGGGAACATCTTCTTTTCATGTGCTTATTAGCCATTCGGATATCTTCTTTATATAAATGTCTGTTCAGATCCTTTGCCCATTTTAAAATTAGGCCATTTGTCTTTTTATTATTGAGTTGTAAGAGTTATATATGTATTCTAGATACAAATTCCATATTAAATATATTATTTGCAAATATTTTCTCCCATTCTATAGGTTTCTTGCTGGTAGCCTTTGCAGCATAAAAGTATTTAATTCTGATGAAGTCAAATTTATCTATGTTTCCTTTTGTTGCTTATGTTTTGGAGTCATGTGTAAAAAATCATGGCCTGATCCAAGGGTCCCCAGCCTATGGTGAGTTGTATAATTATTTCATTATATATTACAATGTAATAATAATAGAAATAAATTACACAATGAATATAATGTGCTTGAATCATCCCCAAACCATCCCCTACTTCCCTGGTTCATGGAAAAATTGTCTTCCATGAAAACAGTCCCTGGTACCAAAAAGGATGAGGACCAATGGCAAGTTCACAAAGATTTATGCCTATGTTTTCTTCTAGATTTTTATCATTTTAGCTCTTACATTTAGATCTTTGATCTCTTTTGTGTTAATTTTTGTATTTGGTATGACATAAAGATCCCACTTCATTCTTTTACATGTGATATCCAGTTGTCCCAGAACCATTTGTTGAAAAGACTATTCTTTCCCTATCAGATTATCTTGGTACCCTTGTCAAAAATCAATTGACCATAAATGTGAAGGTGTATGAATTGTTAAAATACCTCTCCTGTGATATCTATAATTTATCTTCTAAAAGGCTAAGTTATGGCTCACATCTCAGGTTATTATGACTCTTTTAAATAAAAAAGTTCAGAATAGAAACTACTTTCACAATTGCTTGTTCTCCCACAGCCAGCTAAAAGCATTCTTTCCCTTTAGAGGTGTTTCACTCAGATAGGAAACACACATCTAAATAAACTTGGAAACTGAGGATATATAGAGGGCCTTCTTAATCTCTGGGTATGTGTTCTAATTTCCCCTTTTTGTGCTCATTTTTTTCCTTTTATCCAGAAGAGTAGCATTAACTTTCTATAAAATTCATGGAGATTGATCATCTCTCTAGTGTTTGGGCCTAGAACGTATTTCTTGGCTAACAGATCTCTTGACCACACTTCCACATGTGGAAAGAAATAAAACATGGAACTCTAATCTCATAAATGAGGCACAAGGGTTATTTCCTCAAACGAGACAAGGGCTTAGGATGAGAACATGTTTTGGGTTGAGACGGTTTTTGTAAACCAGATTGATTCCAATTCTAGGCTTATTTTATTGCTCACTGTATTTTATTCCCTTTTATACTGATGAAAAATAGACTTAATTGTGTTCTATCATTTATGTCATTAATATTTCCTTTAGGTTTGAGTGCTGTGAAGTTCTCCCTTAAATTTGTCCCAGAATTGAACTTGGCAGTGATTTAAGGTAGAATTCATATGTCAGTTGTTAGCAAGTTCCAGAAATTAAAATCTACTTCAGAGTAAGTTATTAACTCTCCAATAAAAAAATCACTTTATCGACATCAGTTTTAGCTATCTATTCTATTTAACAGATGAGATAGAGAAGTTATTGACTGTACATAATCACTTCTGTACTTTCACCACTAAACAGTGCGGTGAAATGGAAGTCTAGATTGTTCAAGGTTACAGTTTAAATCTAGAATAAACCAGTTCAGGTTGGTTGGGGTGGGGAGAGAGTGCCTTTGGACCTTGTTACCTTTGCAATATCATCTCCTTAAATTTTATAGAATTCATTTTTCCTCTGTTCAAAATTCTCAAACTTCTAAACTAAAAACACCCTAGACTAAGGATTTCAGTTTGAGATCTGAGAGATAAAATTGCTTTACTGTATGGATTATTTTTATAATAGTTTGTTTGTTTGTTTTTGAGACAGAGTCTCACTCTGTTGCCTGGGCTAGAGTGCCATGGCGTCAGCCTAGCTCACAGCAACCTCAAACTCCTGGGCTCAAGCAATCCTTCTGCCTCAGCCTCCCAAGTAGCTGGGACTACAGGTATGCGCCCGCTTGCCCGGCTAATTTTTTCTATATATATTTTTAGTTGTCCAGTTAATTTCTTTCTATTTTTAGTAGAGATGGGGTCTCGCTCTTGCTCGGGCTAGTCTTGAACTCCTGCCCTTGAGCGATCCTCCAGCCTCAGCCTCCCAGAGTGCTAGGTTTACAGGCGTGAACCACTGCGCCTGGCCTATCATACTTTTTTAAAAAATAAACTTTAGATGCTGCTCTTGTGAACAGGCTGGAGGGAAGAAAACTCAAGTGTAATGCTCGGAACATAACAGGTGCAGGCCTTTTATTTGCAGGCCTAAACCAGTAGCAAGTTTTTATCTCATAAGAGTGAAGTTCTCTTTTATTCTTCTGTTAATTGGCCTGCCGTCTGATTACATTTATTTAGTTTGAGGGTGCCCCGTAATGGGCCTTTTGCTTTCCCTTGGTTGGCTTGTGATGAATTGCTACCAAGGTCAGTCCAGGTCTGACTGTTTCAAGTGGTCAGTGTGGCTGGAGTAGTGTTTACAAAGCCAAGCTTGTCATCAGAATTACCTGGGGTGGTTTAAAGAGCTTTTCAGGCCTTGCTCCAAACCTACTAAATCTGGATCTCTGATATGAAGCCAGTGAATCTGTATGTTTGAAACCTTGCCTAGGTGATTCTGATGTCCAGCCATGTTTGAGACATAGTCCAGAGTATAATCATGAGTCACTTAACGGCAGGGATGTGTTCTGATAAATGTATCATTGTTAGGCAATTTGGTCCTGTGAACATCATAGTGTACTCACACAAACCTAGATGGTATAGCCTACTACACACCTAGGCTATATAGTATAGCCTATTGCTCCTAGGCTACAAACTTGTACAGCATGTTACTGTACTGAATATTGTAGGCTCTTGTAACACAGTGGTGAGTATTTATGTTATAAACATAGAAAAGGTACAATAAAATTACAGTATTATAATTTTATGGGACCACTGTTGAATATGTGGTCTGGTTGAACTGCAGAAATGTCATTATGCAGCCTATGACTACCTGGATTCCAGGACTGTTTCCAGGTGCTTGGCAGTCCCATGGGTTTGGCCTTAGAGCATTGCCTCTGAGAAACTGCCAACTGCTTGCCAAAAGATTCTGAAAAGACCAGAGGTACCTATTTGTACTCTTCCCTTAAAGACTACTACATTGGCAATGAGGCCTAGGTTCCTCTTCTGTCCATTCTCATTCCTTCAGGCTGTCCTTGTGACTTATTTGCCCCTTCAGGGTGCCCAGGAGTGGTGCTGGTGAATATAAAATAGACTTTGGTCCTGATAGACCTGACATGGACTCTCAGCTCAGCCTCTTCTATGGGTGCCATTTGTCCAATTTGTAAATGGAGATAATATTGTCCTCTCAAGGATGGTATGAAGATCAAAAGGATATAGATCAAGTGCACCCTGCATTGGGCATTATTATTGTCCACCTCTATGAACATGTTGTGTTAATGGAGTTTGTTCATCAGTTTTCCCTGATTGTAATTCCCTAGATTGCTCTGGGCAGTGTTTCTCAAAATAGGGGACACAGAACACCTGCATCTGAGTAGGAGGGAGATAGGACAGAAATCTGCTCTTATACACTCTTTCTCCACTTTTAAACTTTTATGTCAATATGATATACATGTAGAAAAGTGTTTGCATTGTAAGTGAACAACTCAGTGAATTTTCCTAAACTGAACACAACCATGTAACCAGCACCCAGATCAAGAAACAGAACATTGGCAGCACCCCAGAAGCCTCCTCTGCACGCAAACTTAAAGAATTCTAGGAAAGGCCCAGCTGTGGCACTCTTTACCATGTTCCCTCCCTTCCCTCGCAGGCCAAAATTGCGTGCTGCATGAACCCTGCCCAATCTGAGAGGCTGGGCCTGTATCCTGACATGCACCCTTAATAGTGATGTGACTTCATTTGTAAGCAGGGTCACAAAGGGTGTTTCTATCATTTATATTCTTAGCATACACCCTGAACTGCCTAAAGCAAATGAATTCAGGTCACAGTCAAAAAGGAGTGGAGATCGGTCATTGCCAGAAAGCATCAGCTTATTACAACACTCCAGCATTTTCTCACGGAAGGGTGAATGAGGTAGATTCTAGTATAATTACCTTTGTGTAATTGAAAACTAAATCACTGATGGCTGCATAGTTTAAATATCCATTTAAATACTTTCAATATATTGCACTTATTTTTGCAGGACATGCTACTACCGAATAGGCTATTAATTTTTCTAGTGGATTAAAATCTGAATGAGTACATTAACAACTAGTACAACTTAGATAGATGACCTCTTTTTCTAGAGATCATTAGAGAGAGTTTTTCTTTGTCTTTAATCCAGCTATTCAAATACTCTATAGACCAGGACCTGTAGTAATAAAGGCCTTACCCAAAAGGAATCAGGTTTTCTATGTAATGTCTTTAAACAAGACTTTAAATAATAAAGCAAGCACCTGTGCGGTGCTTTTGCCTATAGTGCCACAAATTTTAAGATACATACAAATCACCGTTGGGCTGTTGTTAAAGGGAAGATTCTGATTTGGTGGGTGTTGGGGCCTGAGAGTTTGCATTTCTAACAGGTTCCCAGATGGTGCTGATGCTGCTGGTGTAGGGGCCACACTTTGAGGAGCAAGAAGAATATTCATACTGGAAGCGTATTCAGCACTGACTAGAAGCATGGATACATATCTGAGCCCAGTGTCCTGGTATGAATAAACTATTTCTAAGATCCGTTCTAACTGCACAATTCCATAATTCAATTATCTCTTTTTGGCTATTAACTAATTTTTCTTTGGGCTTCTGATTTTCATTGTTTTTAGAGTGTCATACTAGATGTTCTGTATTGAAAGTCCAGGTAAAAATTCTTACTTATGGCTGACAAGTTTTATTTTTCAATCTTCTACAAAGCTACCTCAATCCCTGGGAAATCTTGACTAATAATAACATGATACTGGGCTTGGACCATAAGCTACACTTTAGTCAGCAGTGTAGAGCTTTGGCTAGATATGCAAGTGTGAACCTGGTAGCGTAACCAAAAGAAAGGGACAGCTAATCCTACCAGAATAGGCAGTCCTTACACGAATACTGTTTTCAAATATCCACAACTGGGAAGAGCTGCAGAACATGTAAAGAAAAGTTCAAAGCACTGGCATTATTTAGTTCATGAAGAGGACAAAGGATGCTTTAAGAATCATTTTTGAATGTCAGCAGAAACCAGCATATCCTCTGAAGTAAATGGCTTTACAGTGCATCAGAATAGATTTAGGTTAGCTCTAAAGCAGAACTTTCTCATGATAATGATAATCCTAGGTGGTAGGATTGTCAATGGTAATTTCCTTTTCCAAAGATTCATAAAACCAACTGTAACCCTACTACATTGCCTATTAGTTGTATTAGTAGTTGATAGATCAGTTGGGGTTAGGTGCACACACCTCTCTAGGAATTATATGCTTACAAAACCACTGCCAACATCACAGCCACTTCTCACCAACAGAGTTGGTGGCAATACAGAGACACAGAAAGTCTAGCCACAAAATAATCACACAATGTAGTACACACAGTGAAAACTAACAGTTATCTGATTGGCAAAATACAAATAGTATACAGAATCCTATTAGCAAGGCATCCTAAGATTTATAGTTGTTGGTTTTATTTTTTAAACTATGAATCAATTTTTATGAAAGTATAACATGCATGCAGAAAAATGCACAAATCATAATCAGAGAGACTGATGAATTTTCATAAAGTGAACACATACATGTAGCCAGTACCCACATAGGAAGACAGAAATTACTAGCATAGTAGAAGCTCCCCTCTTGCTCTTTTCTAGTATCCTTCCTCAGTTCGACTGCAATGGTGGCTTCTAACACTGTAGACCAATTTTGCCTATTTTTGAACTTTAGACAAAATGGAATGATACAGAGTGTACTCTTTAGTGACTGGCTTTTCTTAGTATTTTATTTGTGAGATTCATCCATGTTGTGTGTAGTAATAGTATCTTCATTTTCATTGCTATATAGTATTCTATTGTATGAATATAACACAATTTATACATTCTACTGCAGATGGACATTTGGGTTGTTTCCAGTTTAAAATTATTGCAAATAGTGCTGCTGTGAACATTGGTGAACATATGTGTGCATTTTAGTTGGATATGTAAGAGTGAAATTTCTGTGATACATAGGTTCAGCTGGAATAGATGCTGCCAGTCTTCCAAAGTAGTTATGGATGTTTCACAGCCTCACCAAAACTTGCTATTTTTCATTTTTTTAATTTTACCCATCCTTCTGAAAGGCTAATACAATTTGTTGAAATCACATTGTGGTTTTATTAATAGTTTTCATTTTCCTGATGTCTGATAAGTTACAGCAGCAGTCCCCAACATTTTTGGCACCAGGGACTGGTTTCATAGAAGACAATTTTTCCATGGACGGAGAGTGGGGAGGGATGGTTTTGGCATGATTCAAGCACATTGCATTTATTGTGCAGTCACACCTCTCTGATAATGATAATCTGTATTTGCAGCCGCTCCCCAGGGCTAGCATCACCACCTCAGCTCCACCTCAGATCATCAGGCATTAGAGTCTCATTAGGAGACGCAACCTAGATCCCTCACATACCCAGTTTACAGTAGGGCTCGGGCTCCTATGAGAATCTAATACCTCCGTGGATCTGACTAGAGGCAGAGCTTATGCGGTGATGTCTGCTATGGGGAGCGTCTGTAAATATAGATGAAGCTTCATTAGCTCTGGGCTGCTCGCCTCCTGCTGTGTGGCTGAAGCACCTTTTCATATACTAACTGGTCATTTGGGTACCCTCTTCTATGAAATGCCTGTTCAGGTCTTTCACCTGATTTTCGATGGCCTTGTCTGAGTTTTTCTTGTTTATTTTCTTGTTTGTTCTTTGTAGTTCTTTATTCTGGCTGTGAGAGTCCTTTGTTGGGTATGTGTCTTGAGAATGTCTTTTGCCACTCTGTAGCTTGTTTTTTTCACTCTTAATAGTGTCTTTTGAAGAAGATGTTCATCATTTTGGTATAGTTTAGTTTATCAGATGTTTTCCTTTATGGTTCGTTTATTTTTTGCATGCCAGTTTAAGAAATATTTGCCAACTCCAAAGTCATAAAGGTATTCTGTGTTTTCTTGCGAAACTGTTATTCACTGTTCACATTTACAATTAATCTGGTATTGACTTTTATGGTGAAAAGCAGGAAAAATAGTTTTGAGCCTTCTATCATAATTTCTGCAATATAGTGGCATAGAGATGGGTAGCTCTAGAAAGTGGTGAAAAGGAACACAAGAGAACATATCTAACACAGTTAACTTAGGTGAGTATTTACATAGTGAGGGAGCTCCAAATTGTGAATTTTTGTGAACTCCTTTTCAAATCTGATCTTTTGTGGTAACGATTTTCCATATTCCACACTTCCCTAATGGAAACAGTCCCCCTCCGCAAACTGCTTTGCCTCTTTCCTACCCTGCCTCTTGGAATGTTATCATTGTTGCCCAGAGCATTGTTGCTCAGCATTGTTGCCCAAAAGTTGCTGTAACTTTCTCAGAAGTTACAGCAAGAATTGACCTGATTTCGAATAAATGAAAAGAAGACCAGGGTTAGACTTGGTGGGAAAATATGAATGTTAGAGTTTTTTTAAAGAAATGCAGTTTTACTACCTAATCTAAGAAAGTATGATCACTTACAAAGCATTGTTCTAAAAGGCTTGAGGGAAAGTCAGTTCTTTCCTAAGTGGCTTAAACAAGTTCATCACTCTACCTCTCACCACTTGCAGGCACAACTACAATTTCTTTTTGGTATAGAACAATTGATGTTTTCTCAATCTTAAATAAGGTTTATACAAAGGAGATTTTGAATCAAGTTCACTAGCTTCCCTACAACCATATTTTTTCCCATAGGGTCCTCTAGAAATTATGCGTGGCTCCTAGGACAATGTATTGAGTAAAATTCTTCCCACCACCTTGTGCCTAAATCCCTGCTCTTTCCTTTCACATTTGGATATATCCTTTGGTTCCCTAATAATAATAATAATAATAATAGCTGAAATGGGTTGTAAAGGACAACTTTTTTCTTATTCAACTCAATTTCTATTTTGTGTCCCCATATCTCTGGGCTGTTAGGAAGTCATTTCAGGGTATATTTTCAAGTCATACCTCACGTAATCCTTCAGTGCAACCCTGGGGGAAAAAAGTCATGCTACACTGTTTCAGGATCTTATATAATGCCAAGGTTTCTGGGATGGGGCAGGTATCTTAGCTGGTCCTTTATTTGTTCACAATGATACGGCCAAGATTGATATGTTTTATAAAGATCCCATGGCCCCTTTATGTCTAGGACTTTCTATTGTTTCTAGTTTACCCCAGAGATCTGATAATGTACATAGATGCACTGGCACAGCCATTGCCCACAGGGACTTGCCAGTGCCTGTTTGCCAGATATTCTTTTAATTACTCTATATGCATTATCTTATTTAATCCTCATTATAACCCCATATGATAATTGCTATTATTATCCACATTTTATAAATAAAGACACTGAGGTTAGGTAATATGCCCAGAGCCCTTGTATCTCATTAATGGTGAAGCTTTTGCTATGGATTGACTCTTTGTTATTTTGTGTGAATGCTCATTAATAATCCATTGGCCCACCCTTACTCTCAGATCTTAGACAAACCTCTTGTTATCATTTCAAAGAATTCGTCTTTGCAAAGAGTCATCACACCAAGACATGCCAGTCATGTTAGTTAACCTTATTCAATTCATGAAACAAGTATTTCCAGGCACTGGCTAGATGTCCAACACAAGTTCTGATGACTGCACGGGATAAGGAGCAAAAAGAAGTACCAGAATCCCTTACATAAGAAACATAAAAGTAAATTTTCTCCAAGTTATCAATCTTGTTCTAATAGAATTTAACTTAACTAGAAAGAAATCTAAGTCCTTCAGTCATGAACCCATTGATTTGACACTTGGGACTCAAACATATGAACATTATTTTTTTTGATGGCCCTTTCTTCTGGGTCATCTCCCAGAAGTCGCATAAGTTTCTGCTTATGCTCGTTTGACAACTAGTGAACCCAGAAGAGCCCACTTTCCTCTTACTCCTTAATCCCTGACAGTTCAGTAGGTCTCGAGTCTCAATTTCCCTATTCTCCAATACACTGAAGGCTTTCACTAGGACTAAGATGAGGATGGAATCTTCGGGAAATTAAAAGTGCCATTTATTTCAGAGTCAATGTAGTTTTAATTGGTTTTAGGGATGAACCTGTTACCTAACAACTAAATATAAGGTTTTTATTGGAATGTATGTTCATATCCCTAAAATAAAGTTTTGGAACCCAGTGTGGTTATGTTCTTTGATTAAGAACCATGTTACATTCTTGCATTTCTTGGTTACCCTAACCATTGTAAACCTGGCCACTTTAAAATAGAACTTCTGGTGTTTTCTCTATTCTTTACTTGTTTAGACTGAAGTAGATGGTTCTTTTGTAAGATCAGATCTCAACTTGAGCAAATCTGTGCCTCTCGCCACCCCAGAGCTGACAGAGCTCTCAATAGTAGGGATCACTTAAGACTTTTACCACAATGTTTTACAAAGTTCTGATTACCCTTGTTTATCTGGAATCTCTTGAAAGTTAATCCCTAATTAGCCAAATGTAAGATAACCTACTGTAGGAGCTAGTTTTACTGAAACATTTCATCTTAGATTTTGTGACCATGAGTTTAATCCTAATGAAGGAAAAATCAGGACCATTTTCTCCACTCCATCAGGTAGGTCTGATCAAACAGACCATGATCCCGACAGAAAGCAGAACGTTAGGGCTTCATAATAAGAAACACACGATCCCTAATCCCAGAGACTGATCAGTTCATCTTGTTGTTTCCCCATCAGATTAATAGAAATTTCAGTAGAATGAATTCCCTGGGCACAGGGCCTGCGGGAAAGGGAGAGTACTGAAATGGAAGATAACCCTAAGCTTTGTCTTAAGGTATTTTTAAACCCCCATCCATCACAGTTTTGTTATTTGTAAAATGAGGTCATGATACCTATTTAACAGGGCTATTGTAAGATCATGAGGTAAGATATGTGAAGGTGCTTCATAAACTTGAAAGAAGTATATATATAAACAAATATACACACACACACACACACACACACACACACACACACACACACACACACACACATATATATACCATTGCAGATTTTTGAAAATTTGTTTTTATATTTATTTCCTTTACTTTTTTTTTTTTAAGACACAGGGTCTCACTCTGTTGCCCTGCCCTGGGCTAGAGTGCAGTGGCACAATCATAGCTCACTGCAGCCTTGAACTCCTGGGCTCAAGCAATCCTCCTGCCTCAGCCTCCTGAATAGCTGGGACTACAGGAGTGTGCCACCATGCCTGGCTAATTTTTCTATTTTTTTTTAGAAACAGGATCTTGCTATGTTGCCCAGGCTGGTCTCCAACTCCTGGCCTCAAGTGATCCTTCCCACTCAGCCTCCCAAATCACTGGGATTACAGGTATGAGCCATCGCACCCAGCTCCTTTGCTTTTTTTCCTAGAAAGCACCTTAACCAGCAGTAATGACCACATACATTTTAAAACCATTGCTAGACTTCAGTGGTGGTGGTATGATAGTAGCAATAGCAAGAAAAACAAAAAGAGGAGTGTGGGGGTGGGTATGTACGTGTCTATGTCCATGTGCTGGGTTTTCTACATGCTCCAAGAAGGTTTGTGAAAGCTGTTCAGAGTACAAATGGGAAGGAGCACAGATCAGATGGAGAATCTACCCATGTGTCAGAGAATCCATGTTAATCTTGCTGCCAACATGACTGTCTATCCCAAGTTCATTTCATTTTTTTAAAAAAACAAACATTTTCATTGCTAATATTTTTCAAAGACTTGTAGAGATTTAACTCATTTCTGTGAAACTGGTTAATATTTCTTAAGCTAACTCTTAATATAAGAATTTATCTTAAAATAGCTCTGTCTTAAGAAATGAGATAAATTCTTATCTGGAAGTAAGAGTGTCCTAGAACAGATGCCCTTTCCAATTCCACTCCAATGCAAACTTTAGTCTGGATCCCACCTCTTTTTTTTTTTTTTTTTTTTGAGACAGAGTCTCACTTTGTTGCCTGTGGCGTCAGCCTAGCTCACAGCAACCTCAAACTCCTAGGCTTAAGTGATCCTACTGCCTCAGCCTCCGGAGTAGCTGGGACTACAGGCATGCACCACCATGCCCGGCTAATTTTTTCTATATATATTTTTAGTTGTCCAGATAATTTTTATTTCTACTTTTAGTAGAGCCGGGGTCTCACTCAGGCTGGTCTCGAACTCCTGACCTCGAGCGATCCACCCGCCTCGGCCTCCCAGAGGGCTAGGATTACAGGCGTGAGCCACCATGCCCAGCCTGGATCCCACCTCTTTAAAAAAAAAATCAGGACTGTGTATGGACTTAGTCAGGGTGGAGAAAGAAAGCTGATAATGACTCACTTCAGTTTTTAGAAGGAGGAGGATTAAGCTTCCACCCCCACAAGCCTGATGCTGGGAACTCCCACTTTGGAAGATGAGGCAGATCTTGACATGCAGGCGGTTTGAAGTAGTGTCCCACCCTAGAGAAGAAGCTTAATTCATTGTTATAATAGCTTCTAGACTGCACAGTTAAAATGTAAGAACTGCAAGTGCCCATTATACTCAAAGGCCTTAAAAATACATATATCATTTGTTGAGTAATTTCAAACTTATAGCTTTATACTTAGGAAGTAATTAAGCAAGTATGCAAAGATAGAGCTATTAGGACGGTCATCCAAGTTATTTTCATCATACAGAAACAGTAAAAGCAACCTATACATCTAACAGTAAGAGTTTAATATAATAAATATATCCATATAATGATATGTTATTTATATTTAATGTTATAGATAAATATTAATGTGATAAGATGTCTAAAATTTATTAAGGACAAACACAAGTAACCAACCAGTATGTATACAGTGATTTCACTTTGGTAAAATAAATAAATGTGTGAATGTATGTGTATGGTTTTAAAAACTCTTAAAGAGGTTGGGCATGATGGCTCATTCCTTTAATTCTAGCACTTTGGGAGGCCAAGATGGGAGGATTGCTTAAGGCCAGGAGTTTGAGACCAGCCTGAGCAACATAGCAAGACATGGTGGCATGAGCCTGTAGTCCCAACTACTCAGGAGGCTGAGGCAGGAGGATCACTTGAGCCTAGGAGTTTGCGGTTGCTGTGAGCTATGAGGATACCACTGTACTCTAGCCTGGGCAACAGAGTGAGACCCTGTCCCTGTCTAAAAAGAAAAAGAAAAAGAAAAAGAAAAACTCTTAAACACACACACAGTCACAAAGAACACAGTTTATAAAAGTGTAAAAGGAAACTTCCCCTTATGTTACCTCCCCCAACTCTGGGTCTTGCCTTCATCTCTGGAAATGAGAAGAATGCTGAAGAGTAAAACAAGAGGATGTAAAAAGGAGATTTTTACTTTTTATTTTATACTTTCTGTAGCTTTTGAATTTTTTCATTGGTACTGTTTTTTTAACTTTAAAAGTTATTGAAAGCTAGATGTAAGAGTAGTAATATGGTAGCATTACACCATTTTGCATTTAGCTGAACTAGGATTCACCTAAATTTGTGAAGGGTGGAGAGCAAATGAGAAAGAATAAAGGAAAGAGAAAAAGGGGAGAAAGAGAGGAAGAGGAGAGCAAGAGAGAACATTTTAAATAGTGTGATTTCTGCTTGCCCATCCTTTCAAAAAGCTTGAACTTAACCCAAAATATATCTGAAAGAGATAATGTAAATTTGATCCATTTCTGGTCCCATGTGCTTTTCATACTTTGAATATCTGGTCATGCTGAGTGTGATTCTAGCATTAACAGATCCTTTTATTTTTATTTGTTTGCATTTAAATATCTTGCCTTATAAATACAACTACATCATTAGTTGCTCAACTGATAAAGCAACACTCTATTACAAGACTGAATGATTTAAGCTATTTCCAAGAGTAATTCCCATTCCCCTCTTAATTTTGAAGTTAACTCCCAATAAGATAAAAAGCCAGTACAGAAATTAGTAATCAGTGATGTTATTAAGGTGTTTTTTGTTTTCTCTCTCTCTCTCTCTCTAGTCATATTTTCTATTTGGATAATGAGGAAGTATTCCTTTTGTAATAAGAAAACTACATATTAAAAAAAAATTTGAAACAGTAGCTGCAGCTGTCATTTTATTTTCATCTAGCTGATGGGCACCCAACGACTCTCTTCTCTTTTCCAAAGGCAACAATATTTCATGACTCAAATCTATTCCTATAGCCATTTCATTTTCTCCCGCTGCCCCAAGTGGAGCACTTTTTGGTTATAAAACACCACAGCATCACAATTTTGCACCTACTATCCACCCAGATACAAAACTCACTCAACCTCAATCTGTGTCAAATAGTGTTTGTAACTAGTTCCTCAATTGTTTTTCTTTTTCCTTGTGTAAAGTTTTTCATGAAATCATAAGAAATTCAAATTTATATTCATCAGTAAGACTTCTTTTTCAGAATTTGAAATATGCTTAGAAAGTGCTATTGTAGCAAAAATATTAAATAGTCTGCTACTTTATTATATAAATTTAAAAAGTCATCCAAGAAACTTTAGATAGTGTAGAAGAGGAACTCACATACTGATGATTAATCTGTGCTTTTGCCTGCAAAATTGAGCAATCAGGGTTGAGCCGTTCCTGAAGAACAACTTTGAAATTCTGAAAGGACAATTAAGCTTTTATCTCAGAGGCTTGTAGATTAACCAAATCCTCTGGATCCTTTTTGAAATTAAAGGATAAGAAGCAGCTGAGGGCTTTCTACTCTTCAGGGGGCCTACTCCTGTGGAAATCTGCCCAACCTGGTAGCCTGACCAGGTTTCAGGGTTAATGGTCCTCATCAGTGGAGAGTGAGACTCGAAGACTATATGGTCTCTATGGAGGATAGAAACTTGGATAGATACTCAAAGACTGTATGGTCTCTATGGAAGATAGAAACTTGGATAGATACTTAATTACAAGTTAGGGATCCAGTTTTAATACCATATTATGGGATGCCCAACAATTTCTTTAATCCTAGGAGCTCTTATTTTTATAGATTTGAAATGGATATAATACCGTTATTTTCAAATTAAATGAGAGATTCCCTATGGATATATAGTGCTGGGGTCCTAAAGTATAAGAACAAACTTTAAAACATTTATTAAGAAAAAGAGGCTAAAACACATCCTATCTATAGCACAGTTGTCAGACCTTTTACTGTGGGAAGTAGCAGACTAGCAGTTCCTGATAAGCCTTGTGGGAAGCCTAGAAACATCTTCATGTTCTCCTTCAGCATTTTGCAACTTGTTTACTTATTAAATTAATACCTTGGCAACAAGAATAGCATTTTTCTTGCATGGAATCTATCTGTAAGAAAACACACACCTGGAAGCTGTCAACAATAATAACTTGCCAAATCAGAGCGAGCCCATTGACAAAGTTGGCATGGATCAGCCCTAATCCTTCCTCAGGGCACTGAAGCAAAGGACAGAGGAGGGTACCTGTCAGAGGTTCTCAGATGAATCCCATTCAGCCTGGCCATCCAAAGAAGTTTACAGCCACCTCCCCTGTCATCTGACATTAGGACTACTAAGGGTACTTTATGGCAAGCTCAGGAGATGAACCAAACTCAGGAGATCTCATATAGCACAAATCCAGACATGAGTTCTGAAAATCCTTCCTGAGAAAAAAAGTCTCCCTCCCCAGATCCACTGAGATGTCTGACAATACCCTAACTTGGGCCTCTTCATCACCTCCAAGGCCTCAGGTTTGCAGCTAAGCCACTGCAGCAGCCTCCTTACCTGATATCCCACTCACACCCCTGAACTCAACACAACTTCTCTAGGACATTCTGTCCACTTTACAATTTTACCCAAAATTCTCAGGTAAACCAAAATCTCCTTCCAGCTTGGATTGTGCTCAGCAACTCCAGTGCTATCCTCACTGTTCCCGTGACCCACCCCCACCAAGCATGCTGGGTTGGGCCTGTGCTAATCTCCACACCACCCTCACCACTCCACCCGACCCCACTTGATCATTGCTCACTTGAGAAGGCCAAAGTGTAAACCCTCCTAGTCTGAACCACTCTTTTTGGCCTTCAAACGCATATGATAGACCTTTGATGTGTCCCTGAGCGTCTATGATATTTGATAGTAAAGGAGATGATAAAGATATATTTTCTACTCTTTCTGCTTTTTGATTCCTCCTTCTTTCCCTACTTCTGAGATGAGGACGGAATAGGGAGGTACCAAAGTGATCTGGAGAGGGTGAACTAGATGCATTTAGATTATCGAGCCTTACCTCAGTGAGAAGGAATTGGAATCCTACCTGACCAGTCCAACCATGATATCCAATTTTAAACTCTAAACAGCTAAAACAAGCGCAGTTGTGAGAGCAAGATCACAGTAGGTAATGGATATGAAAGTGTTTTGCCAACTGTAAATGACTTAAAACAAATAAATCATATTAACAGTGACTGTAGTGATTCTTTCGAAGGGAAACAGCCAAGACCTTGAGTGAATGGAAAAGTCAGTAGTCTCCCACCACCTGCCTCCTTCTCCCAGGCCCCACCCGCAAAGCCCAACACTCACTGCCTTCTACCAGATTCAAATCTCCCACTCCCAATTCCTCACCCCAGGTTCCCTCACACACACACACACACACAGAAACACACGCACGTGCATGCGCACACACACACATGCACACGCGCACACACCAGCACCAGTAGAAACTTCTCAATTAGCTGTTGATCTCATTATAAGATTATCGAAATTCACAATTAGGCATGAATAAGGACTAATTCTTCTGGAATATATTTACATTTTAAAGAGTTTGTTAAAAGTATTTTATATTGACAGAATGATCTGTAGAGAGCAAGAGGAAACTGATTTTTATGTATTTTGGGTTTATTTTTCAGATTTTAAATTAATACATGCTATAGTCCACAGAAATATATTCATATTTGCACCAAAAAATATGTACAAAAATGTTTGTAAGCTTACTATTCATAGTAGCCCCAAACTAGAAACAATCTGAATGCCCCTCAGCACTAGAATAAATAAGTTGTGATCTGTTCACATAATGGAACACTACACAGCAAGGAGAATGAAGGAACTGAAACTTTATGCAGCAATATAGTAAAGTCTCATAAACATGATGGTGATAAAAGGAAGCCAGGCACAAATAAGGACACATTATATGATTCCATTTATATAAAGTTCAGAATCAGACAAAATGAATCAAGAGAGAGGCGGATAGTAATGACTAAGAGGGAGGCACAAGAGCAACTTTGGGGTGGTAAAGATGTTTTGTTCCCTGATCTGGTTACATAGGTGTGTTGATTTTGTGAAAATTCATTGAGCTGTAAACTTATGTACCTTTATACATACATGTTATACTTTAAAAGTTTACTAAATTAGAAACATGTTTATTGTAGAAAATCTAGAAAATAGGAACCATATAGTGTTAAAGAAGTTTTCAAAATAAAATTGTGACTTATATAAATATAAAATGAACACATCAAAGTTTTTTTTTTTTTTTTTTTGAGACAGAGTGTCGCTTTGTTGCCCTGGCTAGAGTGAGTGCCGTGGCGTCAGCCTAGCTCACAGCAACCTCAAACTCCTGGGCTTAAGTGATCCTACTGCCTCAGCCTCCCGAGCAGCTGGGAATACAGGCATGCGCCAGCATGCCTGGCTAATTTTTTCTATATATATTTTAGTTGGCCAGATAATTTCTTTCCATTTTTTTTTAGTAGAGACAGGGGTCTCGCTCTTGCTCAGGCTGGTCTCGAACTCCTGACCTCGAGCGATCCACCCGCCTCGGCCTCCCAGAGTGCTAGGATTACAAGCGTGAGCCATCGTGCCCGGCCCACATCAAAAATTTAACTAACTAATTAATGAGAGTACCAGTAAGATGTTACAGCTAGTTCAAATGGATTTGACAGAGATTTATATTATCTACCAGACAAAATTAATTTGCATTGACTTGAACAGGAGTCATTTACATATTTATAGGCAGGAAATAGTTGCATTACTGTAACCTGCCCCTATATGTTTTTTATAATCCTCTCCCTTAACTAGCTACTTGACCCTTTGAATTTTTTCCCAGAAATGATAGACTCAAACTCCTGGCCTCAAGTGATCTTCCTGCCTCAGCCTCCCAAAGTGCTGGGATTATGGGCATGAGCCACCAAACACAGCCTGAAATGATGGATTTTCTACAAGATAAAGGAGTTGAGATTCTGAAGGCCCAGGGTAGACTTCCTGACCCCAAGATTCACCATCCCCCACAATCTGCCCTCAACGCACCTAGCCCCTTGTGACATACACCACAACCTGCCCCAAGGCATGTGGCCCCTCCTTTAAAAACTGTAATATCCCTTAGTTTGAGAGACGGATTTGAGGCAGCTTCTCCCATTCTTCCAACAAGATCTCTGTGGTATTAAAGATTCCTTTCTTCCTTGGCAATCCTCATTGTCTCAATAATTGGATTTTTGTGCGATAAGCAACTTGACCTGGACCGAAACCCCTTGTGTTTTGACAACATTACTATCAATTTTCTACCTCATTCTCTACAGTTGTAAAATAATCTCATCAAAGACTAGTCACTAATCAAAGACAATGAAAGCAGAAATAAATGGATGAGCTAGTCAGAACACCAACTAAATTTCAAAGACTTCTAAAATTTTTCTTACAATAGAGTAAAATCCTATTCAGGAATAACTTATATATATACAATTTTGTGCCATTTTTTTAATATTATGTAAGAATTGTCTTATGTCAATAGCAAAACTTAATTAAAAAAATTTTTTTCATTTAACTTTTCATATTGAGTACACACTTTTTTGTTTTTTGGTTTTTTTTTTCCCTTAGTTCCAGAAAGCCTCTGTTCACATTTCTGGTTATTTCCTTAGCATATTTTCTTAGAAGGAAAAGTACTAGATCAAAAGATGTGACCATTTTTAAGACTCTTGATACATATTGCCAAATACTGTAGGAATACTTTCCACTACATAGTTGGAGGGCTGGAGAGCAAGAGAAAGGAAAAATCTTTCTAGGCTACTTGCATAATCCAGGAATTACTGCTGCCCGTAAGCCTTCCAGGAGTACAATATATTTTTACAGTTTGCAACTACCCACCGTCTGCTTTCTTCTCTTCCTTTGCTTTTGTACTTTGAACAAAAACCCAGTCCTTGCCTGAGGAAAAAGCATGGGTTAGCACAGCAAACCACAAAAATCTCAAATTCAAACCAAATTCATGGCTACCAGAGATCTCCCTGCACTGATGGCTTCATCTGTATTAGGTTATAAATCCCTTGAGGAATTTTCTGGGACCCAACTTAAGCCCCACTTCCTGTGTTTACACATATTTTCAAATCTGTTTTGCCAGTCTTTATTTAAAATATTCTATAAGCCACATGTGTCTAACCATGAGACCTGACTTATTCAATTATTATATAGTATGTATCAATTGCCTAGTAAGTGCTGGGCACTATGGTGTACTAGGCCTAGGGTAAGTGAGGAGAAAAACAGACTTGTTCCTGTGGTAGGGGTGGAAAGGTATAATATTAATACCTTTCCTCACCCATCACAAGGGTTACAGCTGATAGTCCTATAACAAAGGACAGATTAACAAGAGAAAAGCATAACAAATGTATTTAATCAGAGTTTTAAATGACACAGGAGCCTTCAGAAATGAAGACCCAAAGACCCGGGAAAAACTATCTATTTTTATGCTTAGGTTCAATGAAGTATGAACAGCTATGTAGAAATGTAATACCCAAAAGGGTATGCTCTAATGGTAATAAATTGGAAGGGAGCAAGGGCAGGGCGGGGCCCAGCAAGGCCTGCCTTTCTGTTCAGATTCTTCTGGGCCTGTCTGTGTAACATTCTCTCCTCCTGGGTATGGGGCAGGACCCCTCTGGAATGAAGGTCTTCAAGGGACAAAGAGAGAAGGGAGAGTGATTTTCTAGGTTTTATGGCTTGCTTTGAGGGTAAGGAGTTCTAGTTCCTATGACACACCTTGGGGAAGAGGAATTCTGGTTTCTGTGATTTGCTTTAGAGGAGAAAGAGAGGTGGGAGAGAGGAGGGCAGGAGAAGGTCAGAGAGAACTTAATTCTGGGGCCTTTCCAATGTTTAGTTCAAAGTATCAGCATGCCAAGGTGCCATACTTTGAAGTATCATGTTCTGAGTCCTGACACTGTCTTGGGGGTTCAGAAAGTATGAAATATAACTACATATATGGAATGAACATCACATATTTTAATGTCAGGCTATCTTTTATTTTATTTTATTTTATTTGCTCCTTTAAATATGGGGTCTTGCTATGTTGCCCAGGCTGGAATGCAGTGGCTATTCACAGGCATACTCATAGTACACGGCAGCCTTGAACTCTTGGCCTCAAGTAATCCTCTCACTTCAGCCTCCTGAGGCTATTTATTACTTTTGCTGTATTGGTAGGTAGACCTCTTCCCAACTAGATAAGATGCTCCTTGAAGGAAGGGGCCATGTCTTTACTTCTCTGGTATCCTCCAAAGTGCTGAGCATTTATTTAGGCAACCAATGGAGAGCAGCACAATTGAAAACTTTAGCACCTTATGTCTGCATGAACCAAGCTTTCCTCCCAGCTCCTCAGTTACTCAGAGAATCTCTGTGGGAATAAGTAACAAATGATTGGGAAACACGAAATAACTTATTACGTAAGTGATCATTTTATACTTTATATCATTGCCAATAGGTGGCACTATCAATTTTAAAATTATATTTTATATTGTTGTAGCCCAAATTGTAAGTATTTATGGTGTTAGTTCAATAGATGTTTATTGGGCTCCTTGGATGTGGAAACTGCTTAGCTGGCCACCACTAACAGTAAAAGTGAAAGTACTACATATATCATACTTCCTTTTCCAATAATACCCTGAAGGACATATATTTCCACTTTCAGATTTCATCCCCGTTTTTAAAAAATAATCTAGATATTGGGTAACAACTCAAAAATAACAACAGTTTTACAGTTTTGTCTGTGTGTATGAGTGTTTGTGTGGGGGAGTGTGTATGTGTATTCCAAACCAGTCTAAAATCTTATTTTAAAATAGGAAGAGCAGTACAAAATTAAATAAAAAGCAAATTATTATTATTATTTTTTTTAATTTCAGCTCATCATGGGGGTACATAAGTTCAGGTCATATACATTGTCCATGTCCCGCCCATCCCCCCGAGTCAGAGTCCCAAGCGCATCCATTCTCATTCTCCAGACAGTGCGCCTGGCACTCATCATGTAGTCATACCTCCATCCCCTCCCCCCCTCACCTCCCCGGGTCTGCACCTTCAAGCATGGCCATTCCCCAGAGGGTGTGCAACGCACTCATCATGTAGGCATACACCCGTCCCCTCCTCCCACCCCCCATCCCAGTCTGATATCCAATTGGTATCCTTCCCCGATGTACATTTAGGTGATGATCAGGGAAACCAGTTTTCTGGTGAGTACATGTGATGCTTGTTTTTCCATTCTTTGGATACTTAACTTAATATAATGGGTTCCAGCTCTCTCCAGGAGAACCAAAGAGATGTCGTATCATCGTTATTTCTTATAGCTGAGTAGTACTCCATGGTATACATATACCACAGTTTACTAATCCATTCGTGGATTGAGGGGCACTTGGGTTGTTTCCACATCTTTGCAATTGTGAATTGTGCTGCTATAAACATTCGGGTACAGGTGTCTTTGTTAAAGAATGACTTTTGTTCTTCTGGGTATATGCCCAATAATGGGATTGCTGGATCAAATGGTAGGTCTACTTGAATCTGTTTAAGGTATCTCCATATTGCTTTCCATAGGGGTTGCACTAGTTTGCATTCCCACCAGCAGTGTATGAGTGTTCCTGTCTCTCCGCATCCACGCCAACATGTGTTGTTTTGGGATTTTTTGATAAAGGGCATTCTCACCGGAGTTAAGTGGTATCTCATTGTGGTTTTGATTTGCATTTCCCTGATGATTAGGGATGTTGAGCATTTTTTCATACGTTTTTTAGCCATTCTTATGTCTTCTTTTGAAAAATTTCTATTCATGTCATTTGCCCATTTTTTGATAGGATTGTTTGATTTTTTCTTGCTGATTTTCCTGAGTTCTAAATAGATTCTTGTTATCAGTCTTTTATCTGATGTGTAGTATGTGAAAATTTTTTCCCATTCTGTAGGCTGTCTGTTTATTTTCATGACTGTTTCTTTGGCTGTGCAGAAGCTTTTTAATTTAATCAGGTCCCATTCGTTTATTTTTGTTGTTGCTGCAATTGCCTTAGGGGTTTTCTTCATAAATTCTTTGCCTAGACCAATGTCTGTAAGAGTCTTTCCTACATTTTCTTCTAGAATTCTAATCGTTTCCCATTTAAGGTTTAAATCTGTTATCCACTGTGATTTGATTTTTGTGAGAGGTGAAATCTGTGGGTCCTGTTTCAGTCTTCTACATGTGACTATCCAGTTTTCCCAGCACCATTTATTGAATAGGGACTCTTGTCCCCAGAGTATGTTTTTGTCGATTTTGTCAAAGATTAGATGGTTATATGAGGATGGTTTTATATTTGGGTTTTCTGTTCTGTTCCACTGGTCTGTGTCCCTGCCCTTGTGCCAATACCAAGCAGTTTTAAGAACCACAGCTTTGTAGTATAGTTTGAAGTCTGGCAAATCAATACCTCCCATTTTGTTTTATTGCTTAAGATTGCTTTTGCTATACGGGGTCTTCTCTGATTCCATACAAAGTGTATAATTATTTTTTCTAAATCTGTGAAAAATGATGTTGGTAATTTAATAGGAATTGCATTGAATCTATAGATTACTTTGGGTAGTATAGACATTTTAACGATGTTAATTCTTCCAATCCATGAGCATGGTATGGATTTCCACTTATTTACGTGTTCTGCAATTTCCTTCCTTAGTGTTTCGTAGTTCTCTTTATAGAGGTCCTTTACCTCTTTAGTTAAATATATTGCTAGATATTTTATTTTCTTTGTTGCTATTTTGAAAGGTATTGAGTCCTTAATTTGGTTCTCTGATTGAATGGTATTGGCATATATGAATGCCTCTGATTTGTGTGTATTGACTTTGTAACCTGAGACTTTACTGAATTCGTTAATTCCAGGAGTCTCTTGGTTGAGTCCTTGGGGTTTTCCAGATACAACATCATGTCATCAGCGAAGAGTGAGAGTTTGATCTCTTCTGTCCCCATTTGGACACCCTTGATTCTGCTCTCTTGTCTGATAGCTCTCGCAAGGACTTCCAATACTATGTTGAAAAGTAATGGGGACAGTGGGCAGCCTTGTCTGGTTCCAGTTCTGAATGGGAATGGTTTCAATTTTTCCCCGTTCAGTATGATGTTGGCTGTGGGTTTGTCATATATGGCTAGTATCATTTTTAGGTAGGTCCCATTTATGCCTATGTTGTTAAGTGTTTTTATCATAAAAGGGTGTTGAATTTTGTCAAATGCTTTTTCTGCATTTATTGAGAGGATCATATGGTCTTTATTTTTGCTTCTATTTATGTGGTTAATTACATTTATAGATTTTCGTATGTTGAACCACCCCTGCATCTCTGGGATGAAGCCTACTTGGTCGTGATGAATTATTTTTTTAATAAGCACTTGGATACGATTTGCTAGGATTTTATTGAGAATTTTTGCATCTACGTTCATGAGAGAAATTGGTCTGTAGTTTTCTTTTTTTGTTGCATCCTTTCCTGGTTTTGGTATCAATGTTATATTGGCTTGGTAGAATGTGTTGGGGAGAATTCCATCCTTCTCAATATTGAAGAATAGTTTATGTAGGATGGGCACCAGTTCATCTTTGTATGTATGGTAAAATTCAGGTGTGAACCCATCTGGACCAGGGCTTTTCTTTTTGGGAAGGTTTTTTATTGCTGTTTCAATTTCAGTTCTTGATATTGGTCTATTCAGGAATTCTATTTCTTCCTGATTGAGCTTGGGAAGGCTGTGTGTTTCTAAAAATTTGTCCATTTCCTCCTCATTTTCCAATTTGTGTGCATAAAGATTTTTGTAATATTCATAGACAATGTCATGTATCTCTGTGGCTTCGGTTGTGATTTCTCCTTTCATGTTCCTGATGGAAGTTATTAAAGATTTTTCTTTTCTGCTCTTGGTTAGTCTAGCCAGTGGTGTGTCTATTTTATTTATCTTTTCAAAGAACCAACTTTTTGTTTTATTAATTTCCCTTATAGTATTTTTGTTGTCCTTTTCATTTAATTCTGATTTGATCTTAATAATTTCTCTCCTTCTGCTGGGTTTGGGGTCAGTCTGTTCTTCTTTCTCCAGCTCTTTGAGTCTATTCATTAAGTTGTCTATTTGTAAGTTGTCTGTCTTTCAATTTGGGGAGAAGAGTTCACTTCTCAGTAAAAGGAACTTTCTTTCTTTTTGGAAGATAACAGAAGTGTGATCCAGGCACAACAGAATTATTTCAACAGCTTCCAAGGCTGCACAATCCCATCTGGAGATAATGAAAGGTCCCATCCCTCTGGGTTTGTTTCAGGAGGTTCATTCTTTGGCTAAACCTGAGGTTGCAAACTGTAGAGCAGTTGCCAGCTGGAGAGGGCCACAGCTTGTGCACAGCCCAGGAGTCTATGGCCCGGGGGACTCCTCTGAAGTCTCCTTAGAGTAGAAAGAGGCCCCTCCACCCTTTCTGCTCCACAGGCTGAGGGCTGAA
The DNA here is from genome assembly GCF_020740605.2 of Lemur catta. Lineage (NCBI taxonomy): Eukaryota > Metazoa > Chordata > Mammalia > Primates > Lemuridae > Lemur > Lemur catta. The sequence goes on from NC_059135.1 coordinate 49,826,684, forward strand.
AAGGGGCAAAAAAGAAAGAAAAAGGGAAAAGAAGCAGTGGGGAAATGGAACTGCAGTATTTGCATCAAATACCATATAATAGTCATTAATTTACCTATCTACTGATCAGAGAAAGGGAACCTTTGACCACGTCTGTGCCTCTTTTCACTGAATGTCTTTAAAGTGCCATAAATTGCATTTGGGATTTGGAGAAATGCAAAGAGGGAACATACAAGGGTCTTTGCCATCCAGGAACTTCCAATCTAGTAAATCACAATAGTGCTCTCCGATAGTGGTGGTTAGAAGTGTGGGCTCAGGGAGCAGACTGCTCCTTCATTTGAATCCTGACTCCACCACTTATGCGCCCTTGGGGAAGTTACTTAACCTCTCATGCCTCAGTTTCCTAACCTGCAAAATGGGGAAAATAGTATACTTCATAGAATCGTTAGGAGGATTAAATAAGATAATACGTTAAGATTTTAACAAAGGGTGTCTATTATTAATACAAATAACTTTAATACACAAAAGAAATGTTAGGCGTCTTAAGAGAGGCTGTGAGAACTCAGAGGCTGGAGCAATAACTCCTAGTTAGGCAGGCAGGACAGAGCATTCATTCATGGCTTTATGAAAGTGTCATTGATCAGTTGTGTGCATGCTTCTGTAATAAAAAAGAAAGAAAGAAAAAAAGAAATAATAAAAAAAAAAAAGTGTCATTGGAACTAGCTTTAAAGAATAAGTAGGATTTGGATGTGCCAAGAAGGGAGAAAGGAGGATACTCCACGAAGATGAACTATAAACAAAGGTAGTGGGAAAGGAGGTGAGAGAGTCTGGAGTGTTTCTAACAGAAATAGTAGTTCAACTTAGCTTGTGTGAAGGGCACATGAAGGGAAGTGAATGGTGAAAAATTAAACTGTAAAGATAGGTGGGGGTTATGTACAGGATTTATATCAGGCAATGAGTTTGGACTTTATACTTTGGGCAGTAGGAAGCCACTGAAGGTTTCTAAGCGGGAAAGTGGTATGCTCACAACCATGCTTTTAGAACTGGGTTGGCAACAAGGTATGACATACATTAGAAGGAGGAGAGATGGGTGTAATAACAATAGATGCTATTTGCTGAGTTTCCATCAGATGCCTAGCACTGTACGGATCCATTTAGATGGTGAGAGTGATGAAGGTAAAGGTGGTGGTGGGAATGGAGAGAAGAGACAGGAGACATTGGGGTGGTTAGAACTGACTGAACTTGACATGGATTGCAGGTGGAAAACAAGACAAAGGGAGGAATCTCTCACTTCAGTGGATGAGAAGATAAAAGTAAGGAGCCAGCAGGTCTAGCAGGAGGAAGCTGATGAGTTTATTTGACATCACATTGAGTTTAAAGTAGTGAGACAATCAGGCAGTGATGTCTAGGAGGCAGCTAGAAATGCAGACGTTCAGAGAAAAGCTCAGGGCCAGAAAGATTTTCAGATGCCCTGCAAGATTATATCAATAGATGACAGGAGATTGGATTAAATGACCAAGAGAGAGCAAAGATAGGGTCAAAAGATGGCCTAGGATGACCTGGGGGTACACCCATACTAGGGAAAGAGAGAAGGAAGTAGAGCAAGAGGGGAAACAGTCAAAGAGAGGACAGGCCCAGAAAAGCAGCAATGCAGAAGAAAGAAACAATTTCAAGAAAGAGGAGGAAGTCCCTAGTTACCAGTGCTACAGAGGATGTGAAAACAAAAAATGAGGAAAAAAACATATTTGGCAACTAAATGGCCCTTGGAGTGAGGAGCCAAGAAGCTGGTGTGGAACAGCATGGAGACCAGTTTCTGGAGTCAGGCAGACCTGGATTCAAATTCAAGTTTTCCTACTTATTAACCTCAGTCAAGTGACACTGCACAAAGGAAAATGTGGTCCACCTTTACACTCCTATGCAAAACATAAAAAGTCCCTATCATCCTCTAATGTTTTTAGAAATTAAATAAATTTCAAATGAAGTAAAAAGAAAGTTTTTATTTCAAACCATGAGCTCTTCTCATCCCACCAGGTGAGAATCTCTATGATACTTAGGCTCAGAGAAGGTCAAGTTGTGGTTGGAGACAATGACTTTGCAGCATAACCAATTCATCTATTTTTACTATCACTTTGATAGCCTGGGGACAGGAACAGAGAAGTTAGATGGTGTGTCCTACCCAGGGTTGGGATCGGTAAGACTGGCTGCATGGGACAAGGGTGATGGAACCAGGATGCTGATCAAAGCCTTTGCTACATATCTCTCCATGGAACCCAGGCTCAGAAAGGGCTGTCAAGCCTTCTGTTTGTTTCCCAAGCTGCCATAACAAAGTATCACAAATAAGGTGGCTTAAAATAACAGAAATTTGTGCTCTCACAGTTCTAGAAGCTTGAAGTCCAAAGTCAAGGTATTGCCAGGGTTGGTTCCTTCTGAGGTCTCTAAGGGAAAAACTGTTCCATGCCTCTTTCCTAGCTTCTGGCAATGGCTGGCAATCATTGGTGTTTCTTGGTTTAGAGAAACATCACTCCAGTCTGTGTCTCTATCTTCAGGTGATGTTCTCCCTCTGTCTCTGTATCTTCACACGGCCCTCTTCTTAAATAAACACCAGTCATGCTGGATAAGGGCCATCCTATTCCAATATGACCTTATCTTTACTAATTACATCTGCAATGACACTATTTCCCAATAAAGGGACATTCTGAGATACTGAGAGTTAGGACCTCAACGTATCTCTTTGGTAGGGAGTGGGGTGCGTGGGGCGGGACACAATTTAACCTATAATAGGCCTGATGGCAGGAAAGAGAGTTGAGTGAGATGGGGAAGAGGGGGAGGAATGGGGCTGGTCAGAGTGGCAGTGGGTATGGTGTGGAATTTCTAAATACTAGGTGGAGGTGCCTTTGGCCTCAAATGGGTCTAAGTTTGGGGTGACCATATTGGCTTATACAGATTTAATTATGCCTCTGGCTTTAGAACACTGTTTTAACCATCAGGAATTGACATAGATGTGTGAGTTAGGTCCTTTACTAAAGCTCCAGTGCAGATTAACTCAGTCCTCTGAAAAGGCTTGGGGTGCTGATCTGGTTGGAAGAGGCTAGGGGACTTGTCCTAAAGCTATGATTTATGGCAAGCTCATCATGTTTATGTAGCTTGTTATTATTACTATTTGGGGTGACCTGGGATTAGGGAGCTGAAGGAGGTTGGGGAGGGGGCGTCAGATCAGCAACCAACCCTTAGACTTCCATTGGTCTCTAGCTTATCCTTTTATCCTGCTGCCCTTTCAAGACCTGTTGTAACCATATTAATCAACCTGTTAGTTAGAAATTGAACCAAGACTCCATGATCTCCATGTTCTCAGACTCACTTGCTGGCTCCGTGCTCATCAACAGAGAGAGTAGTATAATAATTCAAGCATTTTAGGGAAGGCTATAGCAGCAGCAGTCTTGCATAATGGTGAAGGTCACATACATTTGCTGTCCTTGGAAAAGTGGATAAGAAACTACACACAACTAGCAACACAACCCGTGCTGCAATACAGGTTGTGTAACTCACACAAACAAAAAGACACACATTAAATTTTCTTTTTTTTGGAGACAGAGTCTCACTCTTTTTGCCCAGGCTAGAGTGCCGTGGTATCAGCCTAACTCACAGCAACCTCAAACTCCTGGACTTAAGCAATCCTTCTGCCTCAGCCTCTCAAGTCGCTGGGACTACAGGCATGTGCCACCATGCCCGGCTAATTTTTTCTATATATATTTTTAGTTGTCCATGTAATTTCTTTCTATTTTTAATAGAGACGGGGTCTCGCTCTTGCTCAGGCTGGTCTCGAACTCCTGACCTCGAGTGATCCTCCCGCCTCGGCCTCCCAGAATGCTAGGAATACAGGGGTGAGCCACCGCACCCGGCCTGTTAAATTAAGTACAATAGAATGGTTGCTTCTGGGGAGAAGGAGGAGAATGGGAAGAGAGACAAATAAAATGAGATAGATAGATCTCAATTGATCAAGAAAGGGGCCTTGAAGAGAATGATGAGGAGAGGGTACCATAGACTGAGGAGTATGATTAATTCAAAATTAATTCAACCTCTTGATCCTGAAATCTAAAAAATAAACAAAGGAAAAATGACCAGAACATCCAGGTTAAAACTGTAAATCTGCTACTTGCTAGGTTTTCATAAATTAGCTAACCTCTCTGTCCCTCAGTTCATTACCCGTAAAATGGAGATAATATTAGTACCTACCTCAAGGGACTGACTGTTGTGACAATGAAATGAGAACTATAAAGTGCTTAGAAGAGCACCTGGTACTACCAGTAGTAAACTCAACCATAGGGTTGTTGTGAGAATTAAGTAAATCCATATAAAATGGAATTTCTAAATACTAGGTGGAGGTGCCTTTGGCCTCAAATGGGTCTGAGTTTGGGGTGACTATATTGGTTTATACAGATTTAATTATACCTCTAGCTTTAAAACACCATTTTACAAATCAAGACTTGACTTAGATGTGTGAGTTAGGTGCTTTACTAAAGCTCCAGTGTAGATTAACACAGTGCCTGGTCCATCGTGTTCAATAGATGCTATTTAGCTGGCTGTTGTCATAGGCATCATCATTGTCATTGCTGTCATTTCTTTACATGGCCAACCCCATTTCTTTAGTCACTTACAGAGAGATAGCTGGAGACAGTTTTGCACAATGGAAAGACAATGCTTTCTCCTATTCTAATTCCACTTCCATCATTTCCTTTTGTGTAATCTTAGGCAAGTCACTTAACTCCTTTCAGCACTGATCTCCACAAGTAGACCAATTAAATTTCACTCCTAGAACGTGACTCCTTTGGAGGCTCTAGTGTTGGAGCCCCATACTTAACTCTGTGTTAGTTATTATGACAAGCAAGCAAAGGCAAGGGCCTGACCCTCAGGGAAGTCACACTGATCCTAGTGAAATGGCCAGACCCCTTAGACATACCATGCCCTGCACATACACAGGCCCCATCCGTGCATCCTACATATGTAGCCTCAGTTGGAAACAACATGCAGAAGTACTATGTGGAAACAGAGGCCCAAACCAAGATGGGATAATCTGAGTCACCCACCATTGTCTCAGGGATTCTACTTGTCTTGTTTTGACTTTTGGTGTTCTGTTTTGTGTGAGAGTTACCCAGGAATTGTGTTGTTTCAGGTGTTATACTGTTTCACATGTATTCTCTCATTTAAACCTCATAATAACCCTATGAAGAAACAACTGCTATTCTCCCCTATTTTATGGATGAGGAAACTGAGGCACAGCATTGTTGAGTAATTTACCCCAGGTTATACAACTAGTAAGTGGCTAAGCCAATAGTCAAACCCAAGCAGTCTGGCAGGAGAACCCTTGCTATGTTATATATATGGCCTCTTGGAAATTACCAGGGAGTTTGGCAGTTTGGGTCAAAATGAAAATTGGATATAATCTTTCATCCAGCAATTTCACCTTAATGAATTTTTCTGATAGTTCTGTTTGACTTTGCTGTTTGAATTGGTTATAATGACAAAAGAAACAAATGATAATCATCTATCTGTAGGAGACTGGTTAAATAGTTTATGCTATATCATTGCAATAGGGTAATGCAGACTCATAAAAAAGAATAATGCAGATTTAAATATATTCATATAAAACTATCCTCAAGATATATTCTTACAGTTGGGGTTTTGGGGGTTTTGGGGGCCTGGGGGAGAGGGTCTTGCTCTATTGCCCGGGCTAGAGTGCAGTGGCTCAATCATAGCTTACTGCAACCTCAAACTTCTGGGTTCAAGTAATCTTCCTGCCTCAGCCTCCTGAGTAGCTTGGGGGCATGTGCTACCACATCTGGATAATTTTCCTATTTTTTGTAGAGACAGGGTCTCACTATGTTGCCCAGGCTGGTCTCAAACTCCTGATCTCAAGTAATCCTCCTGCCTTGGGCTCCCAAAGTGCTAGGATTACATGAGCCACTGTGCCTAACCAAGATATATTCTTAAAGTGAAAAAAAAATAGATTGCAAAACTACGTATATATTTTTTAAACATTGCAAAATGTTGTATATAGCATGCTATTATTAATACTTTTTTTAAAAGAGATGGAGACAGACAGACAGACACAAACACACACACACACATCACTTGCAGCTGCTATCCACAACAAATATCCCTGGCGGTATACACAAGAAACTGGAACTAGTGGTGGTCTCATGAGCAGAGCTGCAGGACTGGAGATCATCCAGGGGAAGTAAAATTATTTCTCATCTCTCTCTATTTTAAATCATAAATGTTTATTATCTTTTCAAAAAATATTTTTATCTTTATTTTTAAAATAAGTAAATTGTGTATATTTGAGATTTACATGATGTTATGGGATACATATGGATAGTAAAATAGTGAAGCAAATTAATGTATCTATCATCTCACATAACTACTATTTTCATGTGTTGCAAGGAGAGCAGCTAAAATCTACTTAGTTAATAAAAATCCCTAATACAATATAAATTTATTAACTATAGTCCTCAGGAGGTACATTAGATCTCTAGACTTGTTCATCCTGCACATTTACTACTTTGTATCCCTTGGCCTACATTTCCCCATTTCCTCCCCACACTTACGGCATAAAGTCAAGCTGCAGGTACTAGCAAGTATGTGAGGACATCACAACTTCCCATTTAAGTCCTGTGCCATTTTCCAAAACCAGCACCTAAACCAGGAAGCATAGGTGGGCAATGCTCTTTGGCTAAGCACATATGAGCTTATTAGTTTGATCACTTTAGCATAATAATATTACCTACTTTAAGCCTATAAATTCAGTCTTTGGTGAGTGTTGTAAAGAGGCAGGAGAGAAAATACCAAGTTGTCCACAAAAAATTTAATAGAGGAAATGAGATCTATAAATGATGTAGTAAAACCTTAATATTATCAGCTCACTCTTTCCTGGATTTATATATTTTGTACTGAAGGTCACATCATGTCACATAGTACATCTCCGGCATAATAGAGGTTCAATCAGAATTTGTCTAATAAATGAATCTACTAATCAATCAGTAAATGAATGGATATCACTGAGAGAGAAGCTGATTCTGTCTTTGGTGCCCACTGCCCAACTTACTGCCAATGCTGTTAAGTAGCGCATGGGGAATGAAAGTCTATTGATAAGAAATGTGCTAGGATCAGGTGCTAGAGCTGAATGTCACCTGAGGGAGACTAGACTATAAAGCCAGATGGAGGCAGGAAGGGGAGAGCAGGTGCAGTGGTCCTTAGAGCTGGTGACCAAATATTTCCAGGTGCCCTCCCTAGGACATTGTAGGATGGCACTTCCCCACTCCTTGGAGTTCTCTGTAGCCATGTGACTTGTTTGGGTCACTGAAACAAGCAGAAATGTTGTGTTTTGCTTCTACACAGAAGTGTTAAAAGCCAGTACGTGATGTGTCCAACTTTTCTGAAGGGTGACCAAGTTAGCCTGAGATAGAGGAGTTTCCTGAGGCATGGGAATTTCAATGCTAAAATTGGTACAGTTCCAGGCAGACTGGATGGTTGGTCGCCCTATTAGGGCAATTATCAACTCGTCAGGTAGCAATCACTCCATCAGCATAGGTCCAGGAGTAGGGTAATTCAGAACAGAGCCCCTGTCAAACCAGAGACTCGGAATGTTTAAACAACTTGCCTGTGGACACGCTGCTAGTGATGATCAAAGATGGATTCCAGACCACGTCTGTGTGACTTCAGAGTCCATAAGTCTTATGCTTCACTCTACCTGAGTGTGAGGTTTTTAGGGGTTTTTTTTTTTTTTTTTTGGATTTTTTTTTTTTTTGGCACTATTATTTATTCCAGGATGGTACAAGATGAAGGTATATTTTTTTATTTTGCTTCAACCTTAGAGAGTCTGGTCCACAAAGGTAGTAAGAACAACTTTCCTAAATTCACTGAATGTCATTACATTCATTCTCAAATAATGTTTGTGCTGGGCATTGTGAGGCATAAAAGTGAAGAAATGCTATGATTTCTTCCCTCAAGAAACATATAATATAAAGGGTAGATAAACATGTACTTAGGTAACTCTGTCACAAGGCAGAAGCTAAGTGTTTTTAAACCATTGTATACACCTTCCTGTACTTTGCAAATTTACTATAATAAGCACATATTAGTTTTATGATTTTAAAAGCCTTTATTTTAGGAAGCAACAACTAAAAACAGTTTAAAGTATCTTTATTCTTCAGGTTACCAATTTTCAGTGCAACAACACCTATAGAAAGTTTATGTGTGTATTTATACATATATATTTATTTATTTATTTTTAAGACAAGTTCTTACTCTGTTGCCCAGGCTGGAATGCAGTTATGCAATCATAGCTCACTGCAACCTCAAACTCCTGGGCTCAAGCAATCCTCCTGCCTTGGCCTCCCAAAGTGCTAGGATTACAGGCATGAGCTACTATCTCTGGCTGGAAAGTATATTAATGCTTTCTTTTTCTGAAGGTCAGTACCACTTATTTGAAGCTAACGCTACAGCGGCACTTAGCAGCCTTCAGTAGGAAGGGAGCTTTCAGATTTCGCTCAGTTGTGCTGACAGATTTCCCACTGTATTCATGGTTCCTCCCTTGGCCTGTATGACCATTGGCCAGAGTCTGCCTGCCCACTGGGCAGGATTCTCTGTGGTGGATCAAAGCCAACTGACTAGTCCAAAGGAGGGTAGTCTTTGTTAAGTGGAGGAATAAAGTACCCAGCACTTCCCTGGGATCCTTCTCACTGGTCTAAAGGTGTTAGAATAAAGCCTTATCCAGAGAGGGGTGGTGACCGTGCATGCAACAGAGGTAATTTGAAGCCCAAGACCTCGAAGATAACTAGGCTCTCTTACCAGCCCTAGACGAAGAGAGTGTGGTTTCTAGGGAAAGCACTGTCCTGCCGTCTGCGATTGGACAGCCTCTAGGGCTGCAGGGAGGGTTTGGTCTCTGAGCAGTCAATAGAATCAATTTCTCTGATGGCTTTAGCAGAAGTTAAGCAGCAAATATGTGCATGTTTGAACTGTTTGGGGAATGGACATAGCAATAAGCAAACATGCAAAACCTACTGCTTTGAGATGTTCTGTAACAGCTGTGCTCCCTACAGAACAGGTTTCCCGCATTGCCTGGATCCGAGAGCATCTCATGGGTCCTCCCTGTTAAGAATGTTGAGTGTCCATGGAGAGTTTGAGATGAGGAGGGATGCAGCTGTCTCCCAGCTGAGACTGATGCAGCAGATCACATGAAGTAAAACCTCAGCCACTGAGGTGAACTAGTGCAGAGGGCCTGGATGTCTGTCCACTCCAGGTGAGAAATTTCCCCCAGCTTTTTAAGTGAACGTGCTTCCACTGAGCAAGCCAGACACAAACTTGCACTTGTGACATCTTTGCCCAAGAAAAGCACAAATTAAACTTTTATGTTCTTTGTAATATAAAAGGAATTGATTGAACCATTCCTTGGACATCTCATATATACGTATGTGTACCTGATGTGCATTAATATATATTCTATTATTAACTTATTATTATAGCATGGTGTTAGTTAGCATAGGCTACATAGGCTGCATTAACATAAAACCCCCCAAATAAAAGTTTATATCGTGCATCACAATCCAGCATAGGTAAGGGGCTCTCCTGGGCAACTCCTCTAAGTGGTAACTTAAGGATTCAGGCTCCTTTCATCTTAAAATGCCATCATCTTCAACATTTGGCCTCAACAGTTGCCACAGAGGGAGAAGGGAGTGTGTATAAGACCACACAGCAGGATTTATGGCTAGGTCTGCAAGCACTGTTCATTACTTCTACCAAATCCCATTAGCCAGAGTTCAATTGCATGGCCCTATTTTAACTGCAAGGGAGGCTGGGAAATGTATTTTGGTGTGCCAAGAAGAGAAAATGAAATTGGCGAGTACCTAGTCAGTTTTCCTACAGGTTCCTACATATTGGAATTATTATCTATTATTCTTCTTCTGATTACGCTTTGCATTTGATACTATGTAGGCTGCCTTATTGCCTCGCACTATATTTTGTGACATCCACATACAGCATCCCATTCTTCACAGCAGGACTAGGAGTTGTCAGGAGAGATTTTATTACCCACATTTGATGGATGAAGACCCTGAAACCCAGAATAGTAAATGACAGAGCTTTTCTTCTCTCACTCTCAGATTAGTGGTCTCTCCACTACACCATACTGTCTTCCCCAAAAGCTCAAACTGGATGCACATATCTCAGTGTACAACCTCAGGTATGCTAGAAATCCATCTTTATTCCTCTAGTAATCAACCTAATTTATATTTCAAGCCCCCACTCTGTGTTGAAAAGTGTCAGCAATGACTTCCATCATTTTGGTATTTCTCCGCCTATAAAGATGTGTCTACGTTTGAGGTAAGATGAGGGTGGTTAGTTAGTGCCAAGGTATTGGGAAATCCATTTGTTCCTTGAGTCAGCTCTTCGAGGGGATACCAACCAAGATGTCCACAGTTCCTTCTGATCTTCTTTTACTGATACACATCGGTACCTCCTTCCTGTTTATATAGCCCATCATATCCAGCAGCTCCCTGCTACTTTGGGGCCACTCCAGGGTTTGGGAAGTTCTGTAGGCCCACACCACACAGCCATTCTTCTCCCCAGGCTTGCTGCCTCCCTGAGGTAGAGGGATAGGGTGGTAGGGAAGGACCTACCCATGCCTTTGCCCTCTTACTTTTCATTTACTTTTCCTCCCACCTAGCAGAGGGGAGTATTTCTAGTCTTCCAAAGAAGCCCCACTCTCCTCAAACCTTTTTCTTCCAAATAAGCCCCACTCTCCTCAAACCTTTTTCTTCCAAATACTTGGGCTGTGCTTCAAATCCTCTTAAGTCTTCTGAGAGTATTTTTTTTAAGACGGGGAATGAAGAGGGGGGTTTCAGTTTCCTTTTTTTTTTTTTTGTGACAGCTTTGTTGCCCTGGATAGAGTGCCATGGTGTCAGCCCAGCTCACTGCAACCTCAAATTCCTGGGCTCAAGCAATCCTCCTGTCTCAGCCTCCCGAGTAGCTGGGACTACAGGCGACCACCACCACGCCCGGCTAATTTTTTCTATTTTTAGTAGAGATGGGGTCTCACTCTTGCTCAGGCTGGTCTTGAACTCCTGACCTCAAGTGATCCTCCCACCTCAGCCTCCCAGAAAGCTGAGTGAGCCACTGTGCCTGGTCCTCTAAGAGTTTGTGTAACACAAAACACAACTCACAGAAGTTTTGTTGTTCTTGTCTTGCTGTTTATCCTGTCACATCATTTTCCCACCTTCAGGCATTGCAACAGATCCTGCCCTTCAGGGCCTCCCTGCTTGAGGCAGGGAGGAGTGGGTAGGGAAATACCAAGAAAAAAAACCCATTCCTCAATCACATGTGTATCACATTTAACTTCACCAGGTCCTTGTGAGGTGAGTATCTGTGTTATTGTTCTGAAACTAACAGTGAGGGGAGGAGGCCTTGGTGGGAGTTCTTGTATTTGAGAACTAGCAGGTTAGGCTGACGGGTCTTTAAATGTACTATCCCCGCCCACCCACTTCAACCCTATGGCTCCACCCCTGATGGCTTGATCAAGTTTTCAGTTAAGAATTGAGGACCTGGTTGTCTCAGAAGACCCACAGCTGGGAAAGCCTGCCCATAGATAATTTACTAGTCTTCTAAATGTGGAAAAAAAGATTTTTTCCTCTGGCTATTTAAGTGTTTATCACTCACCCTGACTCAGTTATGAGCACATACCCTAGAGTAAATCTGTCCCCTGGAGGGGGAGGGATGTCATGTACAGTACAGCCACACCATGACGGGAAAGGAAGCATTAAGACGGCTTAAGTGGAAAGATTATACATACACTGCTTGTAAGAGCCGAAGAGACTCAGACCAAGTGGCAGGCAGAGGGCTACTACGTTAAAGTAAAACATTATCTTTAACAAATTGACTTGTGCCAAATCCTATTTACAGATGGATTTTAAAATCATTTCAAAGCACACTAGACTTTCAAAAGATGTTTGTTTTAAAGAGTACAGTTGGCTTTTGGTCAAAAAATGAAGTTTCGGTAATGCACAGTAACAATCGTAGTATAATTACTGGCCACAAAATGCCAGGTGCCCAACCAAGCCTTTTCTACTCATTTAAGAGAGCCAAGCCAAGCAAAAATGCCCTGCCTAACCATACCCAGAAGTTCAAAAGCTCAGCCTTTGTCACCGGGAAGGAATTAATTCAAAGAGCAAAGCCATTATTAGGCACAACCAGGCATTCTGTTGTAAACACCTTTTGTTAATACATGTTGAGAGCTGAACTTTCTCACATTTGAAAGAGGCCTGCTTAAGAGAGTTTAAACCAAACCAGGTTCAGTGTTATTTTCTTTTCTTCTTCAGATTTCTGACATCATATCTGTGGGATCTGCACAGTGGGGAAGTGCTGGCCTTGGAGTCCAGCGGTTCCCCCAGCTATCATTTTACTTAAGGATTGTAGTGTTCTGTTTTTTCATGAACAGATTGATTTAGCTCAAGGGAAGAAACCTGAAGAGAAAAGACAAAACATAGGAGTGTTATAGGGAAGAAAAATATAAAGAGACCTAAAGATGCACTTCCTCATTATGTGTAAGGAAGCTATTTCCTAAAATCCTTGAGCTATAAAAAGCTCAAGTGAGTTTACTTAATTTAATAAATTTTAGTTAATTACGATAATACTGCAGCAAATGTTTTATGTCTCCTTTTTATTGCTTCCGGTTATTGAGAGAAAAAATTCAGTGTAACTTTTTTGTATTCTGAAAATAATGACGCTATCTCATTTGTTTCATATGTGCTTCACAATGTATGTGTATGTGTATATAAATATAAATTAAATTGACTAAGATGGTCACCTCGTGTGGTTGCTACAAACAGATGTAAGACTAAAGCTAGGGCTCTATGTTGTCAGAGCAAAACCCCATCATAAAAGCCCTTTGCGCTGTTTTGGAATTGATTGGGTTGGGAGGAAAAACAAACATTCAGTCTCAAAATGACTTGAAAAATCCATGATACGAACCTATTTTCCTTTTCTCATCCTGGGATTAGAATGAAATTCTGCAGTTCAGCTAAGGGGACTGATTCACCTTGGTTTGTCCATGTCCCAAGTCCCTGGAAGAGTCTGGGACCTCTAGGTCCAGCAGAGGGAGTCTAATGGCCCTGCATGCTTCTTCATCAGTCCCGACGGTAGTGGCAGCATAGCCGACATCACTGAGCACGAACTGCGAGCCAGGCACTGTTCTAACCTCCTTCTGTGTCTTCTTTCATTTGGTCCTCGCTGTCCTTGAAAGGTTGGTGGCTATCTGCATTTCACACACGAGGAAAACAAGGAAAAGAGAGAGTAAGTTATTTGGTGAACCATGTGGAATTCCTATTTTTGTAGATCAAAAAAGGTCAAATATCAGCCAATGCATATAACTCAACACGCTACTTACCCCATATCACAGAGTTAGTAGGTGGTGACTCCAGAGTGTGAACTCTCAGCTACCCAGAATGATAACTGGGTATCTCTATTTCAAATGACAGACTCAGGCTCAAAGCAAATGCATTTTTTAAAAAATAGTGCTATCAGTAGACTACTTCCTTTCTTCTCTAGTCTCTAGTTTCAACTGCTGATTTTATTCAGGTCGTAGTGTGAAAGTTGGCTCAAGTCAGACAAGACTCCCCTGCCTGTGGCTTGTTCCTGCTGTGCAGCTGAACCCAGCTCATCAAACCAACTCTCTCAGGCTGGCTGCCTTAAAACCTGCCTGCCTAAAAATATCTTCCTCTTGGATGGCAGAGGGTCACATGTTTCTCTGCCCAGCTGAAATTGCCTTCATTAGAGGTACTCAGCTACAGCTTCATGCCTTCCTCTCACAGCCATCATTAAGATTCAACTGTGAACCCTCTCATCCTCACCTGTTAACACACTGATTTATCAGATTACTCAAACTTGGGCCTTGGATCAAGTGAATTTTCTTTGGGACTTGGGTTGCAGATGGGTAAGGTCAGGAGCGTGAGGGTGAATCATAGACTATTAGATGCGGCAGTGACATTAGAAGCTGCATTGACCAATCCCAGCATTTTACAGATGAGGAAACTGATATTTAGGAGCCAAAGCCTAGGTGTCTTGATTTTAGGATGACAAATCATCCCGGTTTGCCTGGGACTGTGGGATTCCCTGGGGTGTGGGACTTTCAGTATTCAAACCTGGAAGGTCACAGACAAACTGGAATGAATTGACCACCCTGCTCCACTGGGACCCCAAAACTCTTTTGCTTCTCAGGCTTGAGCAGGCCCTTGCAGCGAGGACCCAAGGCTGCTTGGTACAGCTCAAAAATGCCAGGTGGGGAAATGAACACAAACATGGGTTACCAAGTCTAGCTCCTCTGAATGGTCTGTATCTAGGCATGGTCTTGGATACCACGTGACAGCAGCCAGACTGTGTCTGCCTCATGACTGACAGAACTCTTAGCCTCTTGGGCCACAGAATTTAGGAAAACTGGTTACATTGAGTCTTCAGTCTAAGAAAATAAGGCTGTGGTCTGGTTCATGCACTTCATAGAGACAGGGTCATGGTGTCAGGCACAGACCTGTGGTTCACAAAGCCTTCAGGGAGGGTGTGTTTGCCTCTGCTATGTGGGGCTGCATGAAGGTTGGGAATGGAGAAGTACTCCGGCGGGGAGACAGATCAGCAGGGTGTCCCGTGCTACCATCATTTCCTTTTTCAGAAGTTTTGTCATTCAGGGGTTTTGAATCTTGCAATAAGCAGTCATCCTTGGTTAACTTTGGACTTTTTTCCTTAAATGTCAAGCACCTAATTTTTAAATTTTTTTTTGGTTTTACTTCTCCTCCCAGGCTATTTTGCCCCCAGCCCTTGGTTGCTTGTCAGTTGTTTTCTCCACAGTGCCTCCTGCTTTCTGTTCAGCTGCAATCCAGCCTCTTGCTCATGCCCCCTCCTGGGGGTGGATATGTGTCGAATAAAAAAGGGAAGGAAAGGAGGAGGCAAGGAAGGAAAGATGCAAGGATCTCAGTCAGGCAAAACTGTCAGATAGTATACCTTCTCTTCAATATTCTCTTTCCTGCATGCATTGCTTTAAGATACCTCCAAACACCTCCACCTCCATCCCTACCCCTACACACATCTGCTAGAATCTAAATTTTTCATGATCCACCCTTGTTTTCAATACCACTGAAAATGTCCTTAATGCCCAAATGACAAATTTACTGATCTAGTAAACTAATCTTTGCTAATGGGGGTTAACGTCAGAGGTGAAGGCCTCAGAAGAGAATCTTAACCATGACCTATATAGTTAATACCCCTTGTAGGCTACCTTAACACTTTCATAATTCTTATAGAGGAACTATGGAGTTGGGAGGACGGGTAGTGGCAGGAAGCATAGTGGAGGATTATTTTGGGAAGAGCTCTGTGACGAGGGTTGCCAAATTTAGCAAAGGAAAATACAGGATGCCCAGTTGGATTTGAATTTCACATAAACACCAAATAATTTTTACTTATACTAAGTATGTCCCATGCAGTATTTGGGATATACTTATGCCAAAAAGTATTCCTTATCTGAAATTCAGATTTAACTGGTGGTCCTGTATTTTATCTGGCAACTCTGTCTGTGACCCGTGATGTCTTCCAAATCTGCAGTCTGTGCAGTAGAGGAGCAGAACTGCTTTGGAGTTTGGAACAGTTTCCAAATGTCTGGCAGAAGGCAACCAGCCCATCAGAGAGGGCATCGTAGGATAGAGTCAGGTGAAACTACTGCCCTCAGAGCCAGGCCTGCTAATGCCTGGGGGCATCTGAGGCAAGCCTGAACAGAACAGGCCAAGGGGCCAGTAAAATGGGCATGTCCTGCTAGATCCTTCCCAGAAGATACGATGTCTGGTTCTGGTGCTGACAGTTGACCCATCTGATACCCACCACACTAGAACATTATTTTTAGGTTTCAGGAAGAGGTGGCAAGATTTTTAAAATAAGGTCATAGATGTAGGGGAAATTACATTCAAGGGGCTCAATGCTGAGTGTGTGTTTAAGAACAGGAAATGCAATTCATGGGCCTGCTAACATTAGATCTAGAAAGATTAGTACCAGCAGCTTTCCATGTCAAAATGCCTAAGACTAAAACCCCACACTTTTCTTTCACTTTTTTTATAAACAAAGGTAATGTTACTAGCTTCAGGAAAATTGCTTTTGCCACCTGTAATAATCTTTTTGTTTTTGTCTAATAAAAAAGAGGCTGTTTTGTTATCTGCTATTAGCTTCTATACTGGATATACCTTGTCTGCTCTTCCAGATCTACCCTCTTGCCTTCTTCTCTACCCTCCTCTGTGCTCTAGGAAAATGACCTGAACCATTAGCGACACCCTTCCCCTCTAGATTCTGGTTAGGAGCAGCCTTTGGCAGACATCAGCAAGAAATTGGAAGGTGGGAAGACAGAAAGGTCAGAAGAGTGGCTTTATTGTTGGTGGTGTTTATTAAAATGTTTATGGTTTCAACAACCTGATAAAATACACTTAATGAAATAGAAACAGATGAAAACTTCTTTAACATAGTAAAGTATATCCAGCCAGCATTCTGCTTGGGGGGGGGAAATGCTAGAGGCAGTCACACTAAAGTTAGGAATAAGACAGGGGTGCTCACTACTATTTAAAATTTTACTGAAGATACTAGCAATCACAATTTGACATTACAAAAACTTTAAGTATAAAAATGGTAAAGTAAGGAAAATACTTTCACTATTTGCAGGTAATATGACTGTATGAATTTAAACCCAAGAGACTCAACTGAAAAATTATTATAAACAATAAGACAATTCAGTAAAATATCCTTGACCCAACAATCCCTTTTAAGTGAATTTATCCTGTGAATACGCTTGACACATAAAATGACCTAATGGATTGATTTAATCATTCTACAATGTATACATATATCATAACATAATCATAACATTGTACCCTACAAACATGTATAATTAATTGTTGATTAAAAAGAAAATTATTTAGCTGGGTGCAGTGGCTCACACCTGTAATCCTAGCACTCTGGGAGGCCAAGGCGGGAGGATCGCTTAAGGTCAGGAGCTTGAGACCAGCCTGAGCAAAAGCGATACCCCGTCTCTACTAAAATAATAGAAAGAAATTATATGGACAACTAAAAATATATGTAGAAAAAATTAGCTGGGCATGGTGGTGCATGCCTGTAGTCCCAGCTACTCGGGGGGCTGAGGCAGGAGGATTGCTTGAGCCCAGGAGTTTGAGGTTGCTGTGAGGTAGGCTGACGCCACAGCACTCTAGCCCGGGCAACAAAGTGAGACTCTGTTTCAAAAAAAAAAAAAGAAAATAGAAAAAGAAAATTATTGGTGCGGTGGCTCATGCTTGTAATCCTAGCACTCTGGGAGGCCAAGGCAGGAGGATTGCTTGAGCTCAGGAATTCAAAACCAGCCTGAGCAATAGCGAGACGCTGTCTCTACTAAAAATAGAAAAAATTAGCTGGGCATGGTGGTGCTCCCCCGTAGTCCCAGCTACTCAGGAGGCTGAGGCAGGAGGATCACTTGAGCCCAGAAGTTGGAGGTTGCTGTGAGCTAGGCTGACACCACAGCACTCTAGCCCTGGTGACAGAGCAAGACTCTGTCTCATAAATAAATAAATAAATAAATAAATAAAATTATTGAAAATCATTTTTAAAATGACCTAGGTCAAGGTTATTCATTGCATCATAACTTGCAATAGCAAGATTGGGAATAACCCAGTGTTCATCAATATGAAACAAGTCAAATAAACCCTGACACATCCATGTAATGGAATATTATGTGGCCACAAAAAAGAAAGAAATGCATAAAAAGAGAATCAGGATGTACTGTGTACTATATTGATATGGAAAAATCTCCAAGATATTTTTAATCAAAAATACAAGGTGTAGAGCAGTATGCACTGTTTACCACCTTTTGTGTGAAAAATGAAAAAGTAAAATATATGTTAATATTTGCTTGTAAATACATAAACCAACTCTGAAACAGTTCCAAGAACCTAGTGACAATGGATTAGGGGGTAAAAAAGTAAGATGTAGTGAATAGAAAATAGGGTAGGGAGATTGACTTTTTACCTTTTATATTTTTAAAATGTTCGTATCATGATTATGTATTACTTATTCAAATATTAAATAAAGTGCTTGTTAAGAAATAAAACAATATAGAAATATATAAGGTAGGAAGTAATGTTATCTTACCCCTAAGCCTACCACTCAGAGAAAACCAGTGCAAACAGACTGCTATATATTTTAAGGGATTTAGTCATTCATTAAGAAGCAGATAGGAAACCTTTTTAAAAAAAATTATTAGGCAAAGAAAGCACTGTTTTCTGGGTCCCTGTAATTATGTTGTTCTGGCACTGCCACATCCACTTAGGCCAAAGATAAGCAGTTGAGATAAATGTTGACCTCTATCTGTGGGCTCACAGTGAGCCGCTGGGCTTACATAGCACAGCCAATCACACCTGAGTTCAGTTGTAATGAAAATTGGAAGTTAGAAAATAAATCTGAATTAGGTAGCAATTTAAAAGTGAACAGTAGAGGGCCGAGCATGGTGGTTCATGCCTTTTTTTTTTTTTTAGACAGAGTCTCACTCTGTTGCCTGGGCTAGAATGAGTGCCGTGACATCAGCCTAGCTCACAGCAACCTCAAACTCCTGGGCTCAAGAGATCCTTCTGCCTCAGCCTCCCGAGTAGCTGGGACTACAGGCATGTGCCACCACGCCCGGCTAATTTTTTCTATATATATTTTTAGCTATCCATATAATTTCTTTCTATTTTTAGTAGAGACAGGGTCTCGCTCTTGCTCAGGCTGGTCTCGAACTCCTGACATCGAACGATCCTCCCACCTCGGTCTCCCAGAGTGCTAGGATTACAGGCGTGAGCCACTACGCCCGGCCTGGCTCATGCCTTTTATCCTAGCACTTGGGGAGGCCGAGGCAGAAGGATTGACTGAGCTCAGGAGTTCAAGACCAGCCTCAGCAAGAGCAAAACCCTGTTTCTACAAAAATGGAAAAATTAGCTGGTAACGGTAGCACTTGCCTGTAGTCCTAGCTACTTGGGAGGCTGAGGCAGGAGGATGGCTTGAGCCCAGGAGTGAGCTATGACCATGCCACTGAACTCTAGCCTGGGCAACAGAGCAAGACCCTGTCTAAAAAAAAAAAAAAAAAAGTGAACAGTAGAGGCCATTAACTCTAATGGATTAAGTATTACATAGATTTGACATTAAGAGCTTAACATTTTGGCAAATTACAGTGCTTACGAAAACTACAAATTCTTGGCAGTAGTTAGTAGACCACAGAATTCAGCCAGTATGAGCTCCTAAGTTACAAGCATAAAGAATTTCAAAGAACACTAAGAATGGACTCTTGCTAAACTAGCAGTTGATATTTTAATACATGTGCCCTAATACAGCACCACAAAACAGTGTTTATACAACACACTTTCTTTCCCTTCACTTTATTATAAAAACAGTGTGTTGATGTTGGAAGAAACCTTAGAAATCAACAAATTTACTCACGCAATCATTCATTCAATTAACAAATATTTACCAAATATCTCTGCATACCAGGTAAAATAAAAAGTAGTAAGTCTATGAAGATGAATAACAGTGTCTGGCTCTTGAGAAACTTAAGTCTAAGCCAATTCCTTTATTTTTATGTTGAAGAATCTTTAGGTCTCTCAAATTCAGACCAATACTTCCTTTCATTTTGCCAAATATCATGCATTTCTAAAAAGAACTAAATCTTTTATATTTATGGATTAGCAGTGGTCTATTGTTATGTCAATGTTTTTCCACGTCGTCATTGTTTGTTTTCAGGTGATCATTTCAGAGGATTTAACTGTTCTTCATCTTCAAAAGTAACTTTAAATACATTATGCCAGTTAGCCTCAAAACAACCCTCATTTTACGGACTAGAAAACTATTGTCAATGAAATTAAACAACTTTACCAGAATCACACAGTGAGTAATTAAACCCAGATTTGTCAGTCTCTAGCACTTATACTCTCTGCACCATAGTACCCAGCAGGATTTATCAAAATATGAGCTACAGAAATTGTAATTCGCATTATTACTTTAAAAATACATGCTTGACATTTGTTAAAATCTCAGCTGCTTCACAAAGAATTTCTTAGAAGAAAGAAAACTATATCTGTAAACACAATATATTTCTATAGATACAATACTGGGTACAATATTGATACATAGATACAATATTGATATCTATAGATATCAATACTACAATACAATACTCTACATTGAAATGATCAATGTGTAAGTGAAGTTACAGCTTTTTCCTATTATATTTCTTTATCTTTTAGCCTTAAACCTTCCTATAGCCTTATCTTTTGTAAAAACTGCTTGGCTCTACATCTTTTGACTATCCATATCAAGTCTATTATATCTTTAAAGATACTATAATATCTTTATATTATATTATATTTTTAAAAAGGTACCTGATCTTCCTTCTTTTAACCACATTGGTGTGACTCTCCTAATACATTCTTCCATTTAAGCCTTCTGAGGAGCAAGACATTCACTTAATAGTGAATGATCAATGCAGAGCTTGCTCAGAGCAGGGTACAAATGTTTGAAATTACAAAGGTGATCTGTAGTAAAAGAGTAAAAGAGATAATTTGGGTAAAGTACATGACTGAATCTGGCACTGATTGGCAGTTAGGTTGAAAACCTTGGACCATGGAATCAGGACTATAAAATTTGAATTGTGTTCCTTAGAGTGATATTCTTCAAATTCACCCATGACCCCCTAGCAATCAGACACAGAATTGTTGTTTTTTTTAATGTATTTACAGACTTGGATTGATAGTAGAGGGTTAGTAAGCAGCAATTGAGAAAGAACAACAAATATGTAGAAATCTTAAATTGAATTCCAACAGGAAAATTATGGCATAGTTTATTTAGCTTTATTATAATCCCAATAGCATAAAATTATGCTTCAGCCTTCAAATTATGTCATACAATTAACTGAGGTCCATGGCAAAAATTATAGTATGGATCATGATCCCTACAATGTTTAATTATTCACAAAGTACCGGAAAGTATCTTGGGGCCTAGCCTGCCCCAGTAAAAAGAGCAAAGGTTTTGGAAAGAGCTAAACCTAGGATTTCATATGAGCTTTGCTGTGGAACCTTGGCCAAGTTACTGAATCATGGAGCTATGTGACTTTGGCCAAATTACTGAATTAGACTGAACTCAGCTTTATCACCTGTAAAATGGTTATTGTGAGTATTAGTAAAGACATGCACAAGGTGTCTGAAAGTAGAGCTTTGTACATATAGTGCTCAATAAACTCAAGTTTCACATGGAGCTCTTCACACAGTACACACAATGCTATTTTAATTAAATTGAGTTGATTATAAGGAGATCAAATGTTGGTATTATCAGACCTTCCAACTGGAGTGGGCAACTGAAAATACATATCTCCCGCTGCTAATATAGTACTTACCTCCCCAGGCAGCTAGATTGGGCAAGCTTTAGCAAGAAATGTCTCCATAATGTTCCTTTATGGAGAAGTCTATAGTGTACAAAAAAATCTTCCTGTATCTTATGAATCAGTATTGTCACAAGACATCTGTCTACTCAGTGTTTAGGGCCTTAAAAAACAAAAAACCAAAAAACTACAGTGACCTTGTCAAGGTAGTAAATAGATTATTTTAATGAATTTGATTAAAATTGTTTATGGTAACAAATAGGATTTTATTTTTATTTATTTTTTATTTTATTTTATTTTATTTGTTTTTTGTTGTTGTTGAGATAGAGTCTTACTCTGTTTCCTGGGCTAGAGTGCCATGGCGTCAGCCAAGCTCACAGCAACCTCAAACTCCTGGGCTCAAGTGATCCTTCATCCTCAGTCTCCCGAGCAGTTGGGACTACAGGCATGTGCCACCATGCCCGGCTAATTTTTTCTATATATATTTTTAGTTGTCCAGTTAATTTCTTTCTATTTTTAGTAGAGACGGGATGTCACTCTTGCTCAGGCTGGTCTCGAACTCCTGAGCTCAAATGATCCACCCGCCTCGGCCTCCCAGAGTGCTAGGATTATAGGCGTAAGCCACCTCACCCAGCCACAAATAGGATTTTAAAGGGAGAACAGTCAAGGAAGAAAAACAGGTAATAATTGTTGCTTCAGGAAACATGAGTAGGTTCATCAGTGCATGGTAGCAGAAGAAATTCTGAGGTACCAGTTGAAAGTAAAAACTTAGTATTTTGTAGTTTCTTTTTTTAAGAACTCAAATTCACATTAAGGTGCATATTTTATATTTTCTGGATTTTTATGTCATTTTATCAATAGTTAATGATATTGTCTTACTATAACTCCTCTTTGATTATGTAACAACACAGTTTCTAACAGTAAAAGTATGTTGTAGAGATGTCCCTTCTCTCAGTCAATATGGAAAATATTACATTACACATTAAAACCATTGTGCCATGAAAAGATAATCAACATGTTTAGTCATTAGGGAAATGCAAATTAAAACCACAATTGTGTGTGTGTGTGTGTGTGTGTGTGTGTGTACCAGGTAGTCTTGGCAAAGTCAGGGAGGAACTTAAACTGTAATATATTGCTGGTGGGAATGTAAAATGGTACAACTAACTTAGGTAAAGGGCTGGAAGATTCTTATAAAGTTAAGCATACTGCAGCCATATGACCCAGCCATTCTATTTCCAGGTATTTACCCAAGAGAAATGAAATGTTTGTTTATACAAAGACTTGTACATGAGTGTTCAGCAGCTTTATTTGTAACAGCTAAAAAATAGAAACAACCCAATGTCTATCAACATGTGAATGGATAAACAAAATGTAGTATATCCACACAATGGAATACTACTAAATAATAAAAAGGAATTAACTATTCATATATACAAGACAGATGAATTTCAATTATGCTGAGTCAAAGAAGTCAGGTGAAAAAGATTATATGATTCCATTTATGATAGATATTATAGAATATTCAAACTAATTCATAGTTACAGTAGAAATAATACAGCAGTGGTTGCCTGGGGATGGAAAGTGGAGCAGGGAGAAGCAGGATTAAAACTGAGGTACAACCAAGAATTTGAGGTTACAGTGAGCTATGATTGAGCCACTGCACTCCAGTCTGGGTGACAGAGACCCCATCTCAACAAAAAAAAATTTGAGGCACAAGCAAACTTTTGGAAATGATGAATATGTTCATTATCACGATTGTGGTGATGGCTTCATGGGGAGTGTGTGTGTGTGTGTGTGTGTGTGTGTGTATGTGTACCTACCAAATTGTATACTTTATGTGTCTGTTACTAATTCTATTTCAATTATATCCCATTAAAGCTGTTTTTTTTAAAAAAACATCAATTTTGCATAAAGTAAAAGGAGAAAACACTGACTCTCTGCCATTAGGTTGGGCAGATCAATTAGCCTGCCTCTTCTGCAGCATTAGTTACTCCAGTGCTATGGGTAATTGCAACATTTAATTACAAGACTATAAGGATCTTAAGGATAGAATCCATGTTTAACTCAACTTAGTCTTCCCTCAAACTCCCCTGTGGTGCCCCTCACTGAGTATTCAACTGTTGTTTTTTAAATTTTTGGGATTTTTTTCGGCAAAACATTTCAGAAAACATTTCTATATGAATTCCCTCATTAACTCTTGCAATTTTTTGAAACATCTATGGGAGGCAGCATATCTTCATGCTTAAGAACTTTAAAGTCGGCCGGGCGCGGTGGCTCACGCCTGTAATCCTAGCACTCTGGGAGGCTGAGGTGGGAGGATTCTCGAGATCAGAAGTTCGAGACCAGCCTGAGCCCGTCTCTACTAAAAAAATAGAAGGAAATTATCTGGACAACTAAAAACATATATAGAAAAAATTAGCCGGGCATGGTGGTGCATGCCTGTAGTCCCAGCTACTCAGGAGGCTGAGGCAGGAGGATTGCTTAAGCCCAGGAGTTTGAGGTTGCTGTGAGCTAGGCTGACGCCAAGGCACTCTAGCTGGGGCAGAAGAGCGAGACTCTGTCTCAAAAAAAAAAGAACTTTAAAGTCATGCTGGGCATGGTGGCGCATGCTTATTATAATCGCAGCACTTCGGGAGGCTGAGGTCAGAGGATGGCTGAGGCCAGCAGTTTGAGACCAGCCTGAGCAACATAGCAAGACCTCGTGTCTACAAAAAGCAAAAAAAAAAAAAAAAAATACCAAAAAAACCAAAACTTTAAAGTCAGTGACTTGTTTAGCTACTTACTAAATGCTTGACCATAGATAAAATTATCTAGCCTCTCCAGTCAGTTTCCTCATTTCTAAACTGGGTAATAACGTACCTATGTTTTTGGTTTTCTGAGAGCACTCAATAAATATTTGTTGTTTTTATTTTGTTATTGTTGCCATTCATATCACTAATGTTATCAAGAAATAAATCTAAAAATTAGCATTATGATACACAGTAAGTATATATTAAATGTTAGCTGAGAAAAAAGGCAAGTGAATTCATACATTTACCATCACAAACTTTTGAAGGTTTATGAACTCCAAAGACTGAAATATTACATCTTTCATCAGAAGAGAGAAAATGTGATGAACATTTACCTGAATCTTACCAGGAGGGCTAGTTCTAAACTGACATTACAGTTACCTACATGTTAGGCTTTTCAGAAGCATACAACTAGAGGACTTTAACTTATTGAAAGAACTGCAAGGGTTGCAATAGCTTATAGTTTTATCAGTATATTTTATACATTGCTCTTAGATCTTTACATTAAAACACAAAAATAGAAAAACCTGCCATTAGGTGGAGAGGTTAGGGTTGCAAAGTGCCTATTAACATTCTCCCTACCCTTCACATTGAAATTCTTAAATGTGGAAATCCTGTTCTCATATTTGTTTGCAAGTTTTCTCTCTAGTGAAAAATACTTTATCATTCTGTCCTTGGGGAATTAATTAGCCAGAATGTGGAAAAATGTAATCTTAAGGGAGTTTTGCTGTGAGTACTCTCAGTAAATACAGCACAAGCCAAGAGATTCTACAGAGACCTGACCTAGAGTGGACTAAGCTTAGGCTTTGGAACCAGCCATTTTCAGATAATTTTCTTGAGCTCTGAGCAAATCACTTAATTGTTTTTTCACCTCTGATTTATAATATTGGGCCTAATCACATCTCCCTGATTTGTAGGGAATACTTATAAGGTATATGCAATAATTATTATCATTAATAAACTGGATTATTAACCCCCTTCAAAAATAATGTGCTAGTTAATAATGTAAATAAAATTTATACTTTACCCTTTAGGTCTGGCCTAGTACTAGATTTGCTTTAAAAAGTCCAAGTCAATTTGTTGTACATGAAGAACATAATACCAGAAGTCAGGAAATGTTATTCTGTTCCTTTTTCTGCCAATAATTAGCTCTGTGATCATTGATAACCACTTCACTCCTCCATTTCCTCAAATGTAAAAGTAGAAGGTTGTACTAGATCAGGGAGGGAGAAATACCTGAAATGTGCCACCATTCTCATAATTCCGTGCCCATGGCAGACATTGTTAATCAATCACTGAACTTTTTCTACCAAATTGGGAAGCTGTTTCTGAATACCTCTCAGCAAAGCATTGTAGGCAGCTACTATCAATTGATCAGAATTGTCAATCAAAGTGAAACTTACTTTCCATCTCTGGGCCAGAAGATATCTAAGGTTTCTTTTAATTCTAATGTTACTCAAAGGGCAAAATGAGAGTCCATGGAATAGAAAATGTCAGAAGACAAATATCTTGGCAAATCTTTTTTTTATTTTCTAGTCTCCAAGAATGTTACAGATTTTGTATGCAAGGCCTGTTTAGGAGAATGCTCTGCTCTTCCATTCATTCCACTCTGCTTTTTGTTTGCCCAAATGAAAACAGTTTGTTTTTATCCCCTAATTACAAAAATGCTTTCTGTAAAGATTTGAAAATACAGAAAAACACAAAGATGAAAATGAAAGTATCTGATATTCTACCCCCATTATTTGTATTTGGGAACCAGCCTTGAAGACCTAGCTCTAGGCATAGTGTTTTTCTGTATTTTGTTTATTTTCCCCACTCAGCAATGTTATATGTGAACAACTTTGCATATCACTTGGAAACTGTAGTTTTTAGTCTCTACTCTTAAAATTTCATCTTTGTGTGGGAACTCCTATCCTGCTGAGTGAAACTTTGGGAATATAGCAGTAAATGGAAAGAGAAAAAGATCTTTAGACCCTTACTACAACCATACTTAAAGATGTGGTCGAATTCTCCAGGATTCACTCAAGTGAATAAAGAATGGAAAGATTTGGAAAGCTTGTGGTTAAAATTCAATTTGAAAATAAAATAAACCCAGTGGTTTGGGAGAAAAGCAAGTGTTCTTTTCTCACTTCTATACCTCACCCTCACCTTTTTTCTTATCTTAAAAGTAATGTGTGTTTATTTAGGAAAATACAAACAGGGGAAAATAATAAAAATAAAATCATTGGTCTCCAACTAATCAGAATACTTATGATTAATATTTTTAAGTATATGCATTCACTTTTTTTCTATGCATATTTATTTATATAGGTATCAACACATGTAATTCAAAAGGACTCTTTAAAAGGTCTGTTTTTTCTCTTTACTCACTGCATTGCTGTTCCTGCAGGGCACTGTTTTTATTATGAGCAGGAAACAACATGAACTAAAACTGGCTTTGCTGATATACAGCTCTTTGTACCAGCAGTTTGTGTAGTGAGGCGTACACACCAAGGAACCAAGGGTATGGGTGTGTTTTGAAATTAATACACCAATTATTTTGAATACTGCTGGAGTTCAGTTTATCCACTGAGCAGGTTGCTCCTCAAGTTTTAATTCCCTCAGCACATTCTCAATAAGTATCTTATATAACTTGTATAAATGAGGTCATGTCAAGGTCAGAACCTCTGTATGCATTTAGACCTCCTTCTACTTCATTGATGAAATGTCTGTGTTCCTGAAGTGCATTTTGATAAGGAGACTATCTTACCATCGTCTATTTAATGATATGAAACTGATGCATGGTGTGATGAGGTCTTTTACTTTGCATGTAGCAATAAGTATATATATCATGAGAAAGATACTTTTCCTTATTCCCAGGGAAGTCAGTTCCCTTCTGAGGGTCTGAGACTCTATTAAATCACAAAGATCATTGCTATCTGTGCCCCCCAGTGATGGTTAACAAACAAAAAGCAGCCAGAAGAAACCTTGTCTTTGATAGTAAATATATCACGTGCTGTTTTGGTTATCTATTGCTGTGAAAAAAAATCCACCCCAAAATTTAGTGACTGAAAACTATTTATTATAATTTCTCACCATTCTTTGGGTTGACTAGGCTCAGACAGGCATACTTCTGCTGGTCTTGCTTGGAGTCTCTTATATGTGGTTGCAATCAGATAGTAGCTGGAGATGGATTTCTCTGGGGGAATTACTAGATGGGCTGGAAGATCCAAGATGGTTTCTTCACTCACATGTCTGGTGCTTTGGTTCACATAGCCTCTCTCTCCAATGAGTTTTATCCTCCATGACTGCTCCTCACGGCCTCTCTTTCCATCTGGGTAGTCAGAGTTCTTATATGATGGCTGACTTCCAAGGTATAACATTAAAAGCTGTCAGGCCTTTTTCAGACCTAGGATGAGACCTGGCGTAGTGTCACTTTTGGCCTCCTTCTATAAGTTAAAGCAAGTTGCAGGGCCAGCCTTGATTCAGTGTGGAGGGACTACTCAACTGCCTCAAGGAGGGTGGTTCACTGGGTGCCCCCTTTGGAAACTTGCTATCCGATATGTTGGACAAAGTAGAATTTCAACTATAATTCTTGAACAGTCTGAATATTTTCTGGCTCCAACACAGAGTGAAGTTGAGGGGAAGTGATGATAAGAGGAAGAAGCCACAAAGAGATGGAGGATTTTGAAACAGTCGGTACTTTCTTGGGCCTTGCAACTTGGCATATTAGAGCACAAAGAAGGTGGAACAAATGGGTCAGTGCATCACCATTATCAAAACTTTATGCACTTGGAAGGCTTACTTGATGATGTTTATTTTTTATGAGAACTCTAGAGCATGGTATCACAATTCTAACACATCTCAAGCATGTATGGAGGGTTGTCTCCAAAGACAGCAAAGAATTCGGACATCAAGGAAAATGAACAAGGGTCAATAGAATGTGAAACCAATGGGGGCGGGGCAGGGGGAAATAAAAAAGTAGCTAGGAAAGGCTGGCAGTAAAAAGGGCTCCCATAACACTAGGACAGGAGAGAAAAACCAGCACCTCCTCTTCCCTGCTCCTCTGGAGCTTCTCAACATGCAGTATCTGTGCTTCCATAGCATGATGTTCAAGTTTAAAGGGCAAAGCAAGGGCTCCGGCTCTCACAGGAAGACAGTCACATTTTGCAGACTGGGCATCTCCTTGAAATGGGTAGTCTGAGAATGAGGTTTCCTTTCCTTGTACTGAATAATCACTGTTCAATGCCAGACAGCTTTTCCTTAGTGTTTGTTTTTGTTATACATGTTCAGACTCTTATCGTATTGCTCCCCTCCCTTTGAAAATATGTACTCTGCAGGTGCCTGAAATAACATACACCCAGCAAATTGCAGTTTTGTAAAAGAAAAGGTTATTACATTCAGTCTAAACCCAATGGAAATTCTGTTGCTTAACAAGGAAATACCAAATGCATTATAAACTCCTGGAGAGCAATAACCATGTCATATATGACTATGGTATCTCCTTACCTACTGAGTTCTTTGGCTACTTTTTCTGATGTAGTAGTTTTAATAAGTAACTTGACTTGTTAACAATATACTCTTGTCTTCTTCCATGCAGAAATGTCATTTCCTTATTATGTCTCTGCATCTTTCATGCCAGGTTATTTGTAAACAATTTCTCCCTACCTTGTTTTCATCGTGCAGATAATGTTGCAGGGTTTTCACTTAACAGCTGAAAGGATTTAAGAAGAGTCCAAGAAGCCTGCTTCAATTACAAGTAATTCATTTAGGCTTCACTTATCTCAAAGAATATTTGAACATATAAATTTACACTTAAATCTTGGGAGTGTCAAATTACGCAACCAAGAGAAAGTAAGTTCTTTGCAGTTTTTTGGGCGTTGCTCTGCTACTGTAAGGCTTTGTGTGTGTGAGAAGTTTTTGAATGAAACAAACCACTGCCGGTACTATCTATTAATACTTCACCTGGTTTTGAATAATTCCGAGAAGCTAGAAAATGAAAACCAGTCTTGTTAAAGAGTTAGATTGTAAATGTGTGAGAGAAAAAACAAACACATTTATCTTTCCTCTTTTAAATCTTGTAAGCATTCACAATATTCCTGGTTTCAAATATTAATACTTGAAGTTTTCTGTGGGCAATGATTAATTTTTAAATAATTGTTTTTAATATAAAATAGTACACATTCATTGAAGATTTAAAGCATTCTTAAAGTAACAAAGATAAAAATCGTTCATGACTGTACAGCTATTAATATGAGTGACCATTCAATTTTTTTTCTAGTCACATATTTTTACAAAACGAGCCCATACTACACAAAACATTTTATAACTTTTTTTTTTTACTATATTTTGAGTACGTGAAAAGGAAATCTGTAAAGATTATAGCCTGTTGTAGTATTACACACTGCATCACTGAAGGACGCCACCTGTGGCGTGGTCTGTGTACTTTGGTAGGAAGAGAAAGCTCTCGGGGTTCCCGTTTTCACTCAGCTCTTGGTGTGCAATACTGACCACTCTCGGACCCTAACAGACTTCTCCGTTTGCCCTTGGCGATCTGAGCCAAGCGGGAGTGCGAGCACGTGGGAGTAAGTGGAGGGCGTTCGGGAAGAGCGCGCACGAGCTCCCAGCACGGGCCGCATCTCCCCTGGGCAAGGCCCACTGGCCCCAGCCCCGGAAAGGACCGAGGGAGAGTGGGCCGTTGGCGGTGCGCAGGGCCTGGGTCCAAACCTTTAGCTCCCGCCCCCGCCACCCCCAGGTTGGCGCCACTCTTGGGCGGTCGGGTGCGATAAAGCGGAGCAAAGTTCTGCAACTTCAAACCTGGGAGGCGCAGCTCTGATACCGACGCCTTTGCCGGGTCTCCGGGTGTGTTTGCTCCAACTGTTCAAACTGTTACAAAGCGCCCGAACTCGAGCGACCTTCCCCAGTAACTCTTAATCTCTCGGGCGAGAGGCGCTGCCCTTACTTGCCGGACAGGGTAAACTGAGCACGGGGCCCGGGGAGCTAAAGGGGACCACCTCTCGGCGCCCCACCCGCTGGGACCCCAGCCAGCTGCCCCATCCCGCCCCCAGGCCGCAAGCTTCTTGCGTCAGCCGCGGCGGGGGTGGGGGATTTTCGGCAGCTCGGCCCGCGCGGCCGGCGGGGGAAGGAAGGCCCAGGCTCTTGCCCCGCCCTATGGGGCGGGAGGCGGAGCAGGCCAGAGCCCGGCGGCGACTCCGGCTGGGTTGCCGAGCAGCGAGTGCCGGGGAGCCCGGAGGATCCGGTGCCACCGCCACCAGTGCCTCCCTGTCCGCGCCGCGCCTCGGCAGCCAGGGCAGGACTGCCGTCGAGGAGTCCAACACACGGTCCCCACCTCAGCATGATGGACTTGGAGCTGCCGCCGCCGGGACTGCAGTCCCAGCAGGTGCTGCCCGGGCCTTCGGAGTCCTGCGGTGGTGTCAGGACGGGGACAGGGGAGCGAAGGAACCGCCGCCCGGGAGGGACAGCCGAAGCCCGCTTCTGCCGTCTGGCCGGAGCCAGGACCGCAGCGGCCGCGCGCTGGAGCCGCTGCGCTTGCGCTAGGGTTGGGCGGGGAGGGGCGGCGGGGACCCAAGGGGCAGCCAGGGGAGTGGGGACATGGCCAGTTGGTCAGACCGACCACGAGCCCGAGGGCGGCTGGGTCGGGGTTTGGGGACTTCGCCCGCGCGCGTGGGGCGAAGGGACGTCTCTTAGGCGCGTCCCCGGCTCCCAGAGCAGGGAGGCGGGAACCCCGGAGTTTGAGCCGCCCCACAGGCGGCTGGGCAGGAGGGGGCGGACGCTGTGGGTCTGAGCCGGCGCGGCCCAGCCCTTGCCGGATTGCGCTGCTCCCCCGCCTCGGAGCTGGCAAAAATGTGCCTAGTCACGGGGCCGTTCTTGGGGGAGCTGAGGTCTCCTCTGGGCTGGGACCCGCAACCCCTTCTCTGCCGCTGCACCCGACCCCCGCCCCAAGACTTCCGTGGGCGCGGGCCGTGGGGGGCCGTCTGTGGGTGCTACTTTGCGAAGTCATCAGACACTCCGAACACTCTTTGGCAGCCATGGGTTTTATAGAAAGCCCAGCCTCCGGGGCGGAGGGAGGAGGTCATGAAGTGCCCAGCGCCCTCGAATGCCCCGACGTGCGGCGGCCTGCCCGGGTCCCGCGCGCTTCCTCGGGCCGGGTTAGAGGTTCGGGCTCGGGGAGCGGGATTGGCCCCTAGCAACGCGGCGGGAAGTGCGGGCGAGGCTAGCGGACTTCTAGTTCCGGGCGGGGTGCTTCCTGCTGGCGCACGCCGCGTGCGTGGCCTCGGCCTCCGCGACAGTGGCCGGTTGGCTGTCTCGGCGGCCCTCGGTGGGCCCTTTCCTGCTTTATAGCGTGCAAACCTCGCCGCGCTGGGGCCAAGGGACATGTTGGAGCTGTTGATCTGTTGCGCAATTGTTATTTTCCCCAGGGCGGCTTTGTCTTTGGATTTAGCATTTCAGAGTTGCCTTTCCAAAATGTGTAAGACAGGATATTCTGTTCTGTGCTGTCAAGGGTAAGACTTGGGAGTGTAGATTAGAATTTCTATCGCTTTTAGTCTGTTACTAAATTTTTTGCTTTCAGCTATTATTTCTCCCTTGGGTACTTAACTTTTCTGTGTTGAGAATTTGCCTCAGTTTCTTAGCATGCCTCTTTTGCAAGAGCCGAGAGTGGGACACAGGTTTCATGATAACTTTGCTTGTAAGTTGTTATTAAAGTGAAAACAAGTTTCTTTTCATGCTTTGTAGGAACGTTTAGAGGAGTAGATATTTATATTTGTAATTTTTTCTGTAATGGCGTTTTTAGGACAAGAATATTTGGTTCAAGGAAATGTGTAACTTTATAGGTATAGTAAATATGTTTATGCTTAAAGTTTTAGGCTACCAAAGATCTGATGTACAGTTTTAAGTTATTGACAGTGTATTAATTTTGTTTTTTTTCCTTTAAATTCGTTTGTCTTGAACTTTACCCATTAATGATTGGGATTGTATTCTCCTGGTTCCCACTACTATGAAGAAAAGTAAATTGTACTTTCTGATCTAGCTGCTGTTCAGGAGTTATCTATAAGAATGCTTGTTTGACCAAAGGATATATGATGCAAATGAACTTTAGTTTTCCTAATTTCAAGAATTGTAGTCTAGAGCCCTCTATTATTTTTGATTTTTTTTCTTTACTGTGTAACATAACATTCCATATACAAAAGTATGTAAAACATACATACAGCTTTACGTGTGAATTTTTCAATTGATAAAAATATCAGCTTTTCCACCTTTTAATCAGTCATCAGTTTGCATATTTGAAAACTATGAAAGAAAAACAAGTAAAATTTAGAATAAATTTCATGTCTATGATTCCTATTAAATCATTGTTTATAGTCCAGAAAGATTTGAACAGAATCAAAAGTGTTCTTGACCTTTTGTCAAAGAAACTCTCCAGGTGTGAAGTGGTATGAGGATACGGTTTTTCATCATCTGTGCACAGGATGTGTTGATAAACAGGCTGGTAGGAGAGCCTTAGAGTGTGTATCTCCGTTAGATGGAAGGGACTATCCATTACTCTTTTCCGGTGTGTGTTGGAGAGATAAAAGTATTTTTGTAGATGAGGGATAAAGTTGATCTTGGACTAGACAGATTATTTTTAAAAGTCAAACACGAAGAAAAATAGGACAGGCTTCATCTCCTGAATGAACAGTAAGCAAAGAACAACTTGACTTTTTGGATAGGTGAAAAAAATCTCTTGAGAGATTGTGGAAGCAGCATGTAAGAGGATAAATGCACAACTCACATCAGTCTTTCTGCATTAAAAATAACCTGGGCCATTTTGAAATCTTTTTAACTTGGGTGCTTATAAACGATGCTTTGAAAACACTGTCTTTAGGAGTACAAGGAAGAGTTGAAAGCCAAATACGTCATTTTTCTTGATATTTATTTTTACACTTAAAGCTGCATGAGGAAAGGAACCCTATGGACTATAAGCACATTTTTTTCTGGGAATTTTCTCTGTCCTGGCTGACAACATTTAAAAGGGGTTTTGCATAAATAATATTTCTTCTTTAATTTTTCCTTGAACCTGGGTTAACTTCTTAATATGTGGGAAGAATTTGGCATTAAGATGATAATATAATAGATAGGTTATTGGGCACTTCTCTGAGTACCAGGCAATATAATTGCTTCACGTGCATTAGTTCATAGTAACCTCACAGGAAATGCTATCATCTCCCTTTTCCAGGTTAGCAGAGAGGCATAGAAAGAAGCCAAGAGTCCTGCTAAGGAGACCCAACTGTTGAGTGGCTGAGGTTGTATTCAAGCCTAGGTAGTCTGACCCCTGGGGGCTCCTAATCACCACTTCCAAACTGGACCAAGACTAAACTTTAAACAGGAAGAAAAGCTCAGACTTTTATTTAAAAGTGGATGAATTGGGGAAAATTAGAGGAAGAAGAGGCAGGAATTTAAAAGATTAGTGTCTGTACCATTTCTACTTAGCAATATATTTATTATAATAACTGTATGTGAGGGGAGAGGTGGACCTTGTTAAATATGGGGAGGGTAAATGCAACCTAACAATGGAATTACCCCCTATGGTCCTTTTAAGGAAGACACGGAAGCCTAAGTGGGTTTAGAGAGGCAGGACTGTTTCTTAACATAACAATAGTTTTTAAAACTCCAGGGATTTCAGCAGTGCCCAGGATACTGCCTCACGTTTTTCAGGGACCGTTTTCCTTTTTTCTTAATTAAATTTCATAGCTACTAGATAGAGTCTTTGCCTTTGCTTACCTTGTTAGTTGGTACATTCTCCTGTTCCATGGGCTCTTTTTATATTTTGAAGTAGTGATTAAAAATGTTTGGTAATGATGAGGATATGGTGAAGAGTGTGGCAGACAGGGTTAAACCAGGTTGAAAGAAAGTAGGTAGAATGGGGAGAATTTGAGTTGAAAACAGCTAGAAGAAACCTGTTGGCCCAAATTAAACACTAATCCCCTGGTTTGGCACTTATGAATTGAAGCAAGCATAAGGGCTTGCCTATCTAGTTGAAGCTTAGTTGGGGTTTTCAGAATAGTACATTTCAAAATTAAATACTTTATTTCTTAGTACTTATTGTTAAACAAATTGTTTTCAGAATTATTGTTATATTTGTCTGAATTAAGTACGCTGCAGGACTTTTAGCATCCTGTTTTTTTTTTTTTTTTTTTTTTTTTTGAGACAGAGTCTCGCTCTGTTGCCGGGGCTAGTCAGCCTAGCTCACAGCAACCTCAAACTCCTGGGCTCAAGCGATCCTACTGCCTCAGCCTCCCGAGTAGCTGGGACTACAGGCATGCACCACCATGCCCAGCTAATTTTTTCTATATATATTTTAGTTGGCCAGATAATTTCTTTCTATTTTTAGTAGAGACGGGGGTCTCACTCTTACTCAGGCTGGTCTCAAACTCCTGACCTTGAGCGATCCACCCGCCTCGGCCTCCCAGAGTGCTAGAATTACAGGCGTGAGCCACCCCTCCCGGCCAGCATCCTGTTATTAAAGGGAAAAAAGCCAAACTCTGTAAAATAATTTTGAAGAGATTTATTCCGAGCCAAATTTGAGGATCATGACCCAGAGCCATGCCCAAGAAGCCTTGAGCAAGTGGACTTGCTGTGGCTGGGTTACAATTTGGTTTTATACGTTTCAGGGAGACAGAGGTTACAGGTAAAATCATAAATCAATATGTGGGAGGCATACATTGGTTTGGCCCGAAAAGGTGGGCCATCTCAAAGGGGGTGGGGGCTTACAGGTTATAGGTGGGTTTAAAGATTCTCTGACTTGTAATTGGCTAAAGATAGGAAGCTTTGTTGCCACCAGATACATACTTGTTGTGTAAATTGAGGACCTGCAGGTTTGTCTTGCATACCCTTAGGCCTGTTAATGAGTTACAAAAGAAGGATGTCCCCAAGAAGGGAGGAGGGCATGTTGAGGCATGTCTGATCTCCCTCCTTCTGGCAGGCAATTTAGTTTTAGGAGATTCCTTTGGCCAGGAGGGGGTCCATTCAGTCAGCCAGTGGGGGGTAAGCCTTAAGATTTTATTTTAGTTCACACTGCAGATGATTTGCCTAAAAGTTGATCTGAGTAAATCCCAGGGTCTTTAAATGCCTGGGGCAGCCACTTCTGAAAATTGACTGAAATTTGTTGCACACTAGAGTAGCGAAGGACAGGTTTACTAGATGTAACATTTAACTTGCTTGTTTTCATCTATGACTATAAAAATGTTTACTATAAATGGAGACTAGAGTTTATATTTTGATAATCTAGGAGTTTTGATTTCTAGGAGTTACTGAAATTTCACTGTCACCTGCTTTTTATTACTTTTATTTCTCCCCTCCCCCCTTTGGTCCTTGATTCTGGAGCCACATGCTTTTTAAATAAGGCCAACGAACATTTATTAAGAGGGCTAAGGTACAGGCCAAGTCTTCATCAATTGATAATGGTATGTTTTTTGTAAATGAAAGCAAAAATACGTTCACATGTGTAATATTTACGTTCCCAAACTTAACATTCTTACACTAACCCCTCTTCCAGAAACCAAAACAAGACAGTCTTTTCATGTATGAGAGCATGTAAGTTTATTTGGCCCAAACTGTGGTTACCTTTAAGACAAATCCAGGACATAAGTAGGATTTAAAGAACCAAGTCATTTTTCAAAGACTCTGTTGATAAATGACTCTTGAGAGTTATTACAATTCATCACCAGCCTGTATTCTGAAGAATTTTTAAAAAATTCTTTAGCAATACTAAATAGCCATTCCTTTTTCCTAAGCTTGGAATTGAGACTTTGGGGCCTATAGTATGCAGCTCACTGACAAGATCCAAACTCTATAGCTTTTTCAGATCAGAAAAGAAAAATGATGGGATAAGAAAAGAAAAATACTGATCACTTTGGCTTTGATGCCTTCTTCTGAGTTTATAAGTTTTATTTTCTGTATGACTTAGTCAATTCTCTTTAATGGCCTTTTAAAATCTTTTTTGATACTTGTCTTACCTGTGTATATCTATGTTTTTGTCTCTACAGCTAAATTGTAAGCTCCTTAGGAGCTGGGCATTCAATTTATAGATATGTGTATATTTTTAAGTGAGATGCAGTTCACCCAGTTAAACCAATTCAGTGGTTAAGTGTATTCATAGAGTTATGCAGCCATCACCCCCAATCAGTTTTCATCACCCCCAAAAGAGACCCCATACTCATTAGCAGTCAGTTCCCCCCAGCTCCCTTAGCCCTTGGTAACCACTCAGTTATTTTCTGTATCTATGGATTTGCCTATTCTGGACATTTAATATAAATGAAATTACACAGTGTATGTCCTTTTGTGACTGGCTTCTTTCACTTAGCACGTTTTTGAGGTTCAACCATGTTGTAACACGTATGGGTACTTCATTCTTTTTTATGACTGGATACAATTCCATTGCGTGGATATACCACATTTATCTACTCATCAGTTGATGACCATTTGAGTTGTTCCTACTTTTTCTATTTCTTTTTGTTTCCTACAGCAGTGGTTCTCAAACTTTGTTGTATATTAGACTCACAATCAGCATTTAAAATGCTGATGTCCAGGCTGCATCCCTCATGAAATCAAACTCTCTGGGGGCAGGGCCCAAGCATCACTATATTTTAAAGCGTCTGAAGAGACTCCAATGTGCAGTCAGGTTTGAGAGCCAGTGCCCTAGGGGTCCTACCTCAGTGCTTGGTACCCACTGGTATCTACATAGTGATTTAGAAAATCTGGTTAGGACATCTTATTTAAAACATGAAAGGAAATGTTTTTATGTTTGATCACTGCCCTTCACAGCCTTATGATTAACACTGAGATCTGGGAACTGTGTTTCAAGATGCCCAGTGAATGTTCGAATTTCAGTGAATATAACTTGATCTTTTTGAATCCTTTGGGAAGATTTGCATGATAACTTTGTTATCAAAGGGCTTTCCCCAAGTGGGTGAGTAGAATTGTTCCATGTTTTTTTAGGAATCTGGGCCATGATAACCTGCAATCTAGATTATTTGGGAATAGCACATAGAAAAGGCAGCGAGGATAGAATGCTCAGAACCCCAGATGGGTGTGAGAGAGCCTGGAGGCCAGGACAGAAACTGCCTGTCTCTCTGAGGAAGCTCCGAGCTCTGCATCCCCGGGCCTTGGCTTCCTCTATTAAAAACAAAAGTTTTAAATCTCAAGGCAACTTTTAGCAACTTCATTTTTTGGTTCTCTGTATCTGCCTGATAAAAGTCCAAGTTTATATCCTGACCACAGTGGCTACTGTGCTTACCTGAATGGCTTTCTGGTTTACATATTTGGAAACCGTTGGCATGCTCTGTGTGTATACGTGCTGCGGCAC
Source organism: Lemur catta (assembly GCF_020740605.2). Lineage (NCBI taxonomy): Eukaryota > Metazoa > Chordata > Mammalia > Primates > Lemuridae > Lemur > Lemur catta. The sequence goes on from NC_059135.1 coordinate 49,864,257, forward strand.
TGCTGTCCCACTTGAGAGATTTGACGGTGAGGTGCGGGGCCTTCTAAAGCTGGCTTAGCCCCTGCCCTTTGTACCCACCTTTCACACAGGGTGGGAACAGGCCCAGAGGAGAGTGCACACTTCCGTGCTCATAATGGCCTTCTCACTCAGGGTTGCCAGGCAGAGCTTGCAAGGACCAGCTCCAGTAATGTCCTCTCGAAAGGCTCCAGGGATAGGCCACTCGGCCTGTGCTGCAGGTTTCCAAAGTGCACCTGATAACAGTACAATTGTGCTATAAAGCTTCAGTGATTGTGTGCTGGCGAAGATAATAAGGGAGACTGAGGAAACAATTAGTCTTTCATTTCAGTTCATGTTACCAAGTCACTTCCTATGTTGTAAAGAGAACCAGCCTTTGGTGTAACACAACATCTGAATACAGACAAAATTCGCAATTTCATGGAGAAGAAAAGGGAAAAGAAATTAACATTCACTGAAAACCAGCTAGTACTATACCAGACCTCTTACTTGATCTTGACGATAAATCTATGGAGATGGGAGTATTCTCTCCATTTTATGGCTGAGGAAACCTATTCAAAGAGGTTAAGTCATTTGGCCAGGGCCGCACCACTCGCAGGTGGCAGAACAGGAATTCTGAATGTCCATCATCTGTATTTTCCCTTGCCTGTTTTTCTCCTTCCCTCCCTTCTTTCTTTTTTCCTTGTCTAATGACTACGGGCATTTTGTTAGCTGCCAAAGAATGAAGGACTCTTTTACAAAGATTAATAAAACAGTGTCCGTACTCAAGGAGCTCATCCAGTGATTGCCAGAGGGGGTGCTGTCGGCACACGGGATGGACTGCTTTTCGGAATGGAGGACTGTTCCACTTTACAGGATATTTAGCGTCCTTGTGCCTGCCAGAAAGCCCCCCACCCCTCCTTCATACAATTTCAAGTGCTCTGAGCAGGGGGTGCCAGCCCCAGTGGAAAACTGTGGTACGCTGACTTCCAGAGATAACATGAGGTCAGGATTTATTTATTTATTACTGTTCGTTCTCAGGAAATCTCAGAATATTACTGCCTTGGTCCTTGTAGGGAAGCCTACCATCTCTCCAGATGGCAGCCTGTTTAGAGCTTTTATTCTCAACAAGAGGGTAATGGGAGAAAGGTCATAGAAAGTAATGAAAGCTTTAGGAAGGGCAGAGTCTAGGTACCTTTTATTTACTCAGGTAGAGTAACATGTCCAGATCCCTTAACTCAGCAGTATTATTTGATACGGTAAGGTTACCCCTGGTATTTGCCAATTCTCAGGCCCACAGCTGCAAGGAATTGGTCCTAAAAAGATAAACTAAGTCACATGCCATATTTCTCTGGGTCTTTACTAGCTTTTCTACTGGGTCCTTTTTGAAGAAGTTGGGTACTAAGGTAAGAGTAAAAGAAGCTGTAGAATAGCTGAATAGGTTGAGATCATATGGTAATAGCTTAATGCCTTAAAAAAAAAGTCTAGAATATGGGGCAAGGTGAGTTTGCCCACTTGTCCTTTTTCTAACCATCAGCCTGAGGGAAATAACTAGTATCCTCTAAGAAAATACACTTAATCAACACTTATTATATTGATTATATTATCCAGATTGCAAAATTCTTTAATGGATATTTTCATGTTTGTTCTCTAAAAAAAAATCAGTTTTATCATTAACTTGAAGGGGTGTGTGTTAATAATAGTTCGTAAGATATAATACTTTACTTTTAGTAGAATACCCAAAGAATAATTTTGAAATGTTGTTACTGGGAATGAAGTTAAATAATTTTTCTGTGACTGGTAGTTGGGTCATAAATGATATAAAACATGATACCTTTGGTACATATGTAATTTGAACTCTTTAATCCGAGATACCTTAGATATACAATGAAAATATTGAATTCTGGCCTAAATAATGTACACTTATTCATTCCACAAATATTTATTAGGTATCTACACACCCTGGGGTAGATAATAAAAGCGAGAGCTTTCAGGGCATAAAGCTGTTTTAATCTTCCAAGATAATGCAGCAAATGTCCTCCAGTGAGGACATTTACTTTTCAAATTGCCCCTCCTAGTTGATTCCTTTTGCTCTTTGTACACCTGAATTGGAGGGTGTGTTTCATATCATGGTTAGTATAAATTCGTTAGTGTCTCTGTCTCCTCTCCTTAGTGTATGAGTTCCGGTACGGTAAGTACTGTATTTTATTCTTTTCTTGGTAGCTCTGATGTCTAGCACCATGCTTGGTGCTTACTTAATAGCGGCTCGGTAAATGTGCGAGTGAGTCCATTAACTGCCCTCTAGGAATGTGGTATTTAATACAAGCTAGTCTGTGATATAGACAGGGCCATGGCAGTGCAGATGAGAAAATGTGACTTCCAGCAGGGGTGCTCAGAGGGGACATCCTGGAGGAGCTGGCATTTTATTAATAACTAGGCCTTTTTTTTTTTAAGCCAATAGATTTCACGGGGTTCAGGCTCCAGCTGGAAGCCCAAGGAACGGTGCAGGCATGAGCTGGACTATGGCATAGTACTAGGTTGACAGGGCTGAAAAGGTTAACTTGAGTGTGGCTGCAGAAGGCCTTTGGTGCTCATATGTGGTATCTAAAATTTATACAGGGCATTTGGAAACCGTGGAAAGTTTTGGAAAGGGCAAGGCACACGATCTGGGAGTGGACAGGAAGTTATCTGGCAGGTGAATTGGAAGATGGGCAGGTCGGAGGCAGGGAAATGGTGGCGGGCTCCTACCGAGGTGTGGGTGTAACCATTGTCGGTTTGGCATCAGCATACATATTGAAGATCTGTCATTGTCACTCTAAATTGTTCCTTTGCTATAAACATTTAAAAAGAATTTTTAGCTGGGCGCGGTGGCTCACGCCTGTAATCCTAGCTCTGGGAGGCTGAGGCGGGTGGATCGCTCGAGGTCAGGAGTTCAAGACCAGCCTGAGCAAAGAGTGAGACCCCGTCTCTACTAAAAATAGAAAGAAATTATCTGGCCAACTAAAAATATATATACAAAAAAATTAGCCGGGCATGGTGGCGCATGCCTGTATTCCCAGCTACTCGGGAGGCTGAGGCAGTAGGATCGCTTAAGCCCAGGAGTCTGAGGTTGCTGTGAGCTAGGCTGACGCCACGGCACTCACTCTAGCCCGGGCAACAGAGCGAGACTCTGTCTCAAAAAAAAATAAATAAATAAAAAATAAAAAGAATTTTTAAAGCCTTCCTTTTAAGGGAGAGGAGTAGATTTTCCTCTTCTGTTGGCCCCACCATGAAACCGCCTGTGCCTCAAGCTTACACGCTCTGCTGTTCTGTGTTTTGACAGAAACTCATCCACCAGTGTGTTCATTCCATTGGTGAAAGAAAGGAGAGGAAAACCCAGCCAGAAATTGCTGTTTCGCTTTAAGAATGGATTCTTTTCTTCCTCAGGATGGCGCAGGGGCCTTATGTGCACCCTGTAACGGCAGAGGCCCCACACGCTACCCAGGCTCCTCTGGGGAACCCAGCAGCCTGTCCACTGGGTTCCTTGTGCTTATGAGGATTGTTAAACCGTCTCATAGGACTCCCTTCCAGACCCACTCCCTCACCTGCTGCAGAAGTTCTTACTCTGGGGTTCTGGGCCTAGAAACCCCGTGTCCACAGGCAGGTTATGTGGACAGGAGTTTGGGGCATAGAAGTGCATTAGTGGAAGAAGGCTAAATCCAAACGTGAACTGAGCCAGCCTGTGTGGCCTTGGCCTCTTCCTATCCCCCCTCACCCCTTCTTTAGTGGTTTTAAAATATTTCTTTTGTAGTAACTACCCCTGACTAACTTTGGCTGGAAAAAAAAAAGCATGGTGGAGGGAAAGAAAACCTTTAACACTCTTGAGGGAGATGACAATGCTGAACATTTTTTACATTTACTAACCTTTGTTGTCACCACACAAATGTCTGATACATAAACAAGTTAAGACCTCACTTTCTATTTTTTTATATAGACCTAGAAGCCTAATAAGTAAGTAAATGCTTCTCATGGTCATTTGACATCTACAACAGGAGTTGAATGTATTAATAATATTCATCTTTGGGTTGTCCTTTATATTTTTAAGGAGCATTCATGTGCTTTTTTTTTTCATATGAAAAACACTTCTTTAAGGGCAGGTATTGTCTTGGCTTCCCATTACGGGAGCAGCTCGGTGAGGCGAGGGGGCAAGGCCTCGGCTACCCTGCACAGCCAGTGCGCGGCAGAGGTCCCCGTTGGCACCACGTGCCTTCCCCAGCCCGCCTGCTTTCCATTGCACCGTGCAGCCTCCTTGAGGAGGCCTAGGTTATTCTGAAGTGAGAGCCTGTGTCATTTGAGTGGTAAGAGTTCTGGTTCTGTGAGATAAAGCGGAGTTGGCTCTCCCTATCACCACTTATCAGATGGGGGTGTTCAGGCAAAAGTACTTCACCTCTCTGCTTCTGTTTCCTTACTGCAAAATGGCAGTGATAACACTACTACGCACGCGGGGAACTGGGATTTGAATAAGATAATGGATACAAAAGCTAATAGTGTTGAGCACGCGGGCTGGGGAAGGCACGTGGTGCCAACGGGGACCTCTGCCGCGCACTGGCTGTGCAGGGTAGCCGAGGCCTTGCCCCCTCGCCTCACCGAGCTGCTCCCGTAATGGGAAGCCAAGACAATACCTGCCCTTAAAGAAGTGTTTTTCATATGAAAAAAAAAAGCACATGAATGCTCCTTAAAAATATAAAGGACAACCCAAGGATGAATATTATTAATAGAAAGTGCATGATAGATGGTGGCCATGATTGTTATTACTTAGATGGTGGCATGCCTGGCTTTATCTGGACTGAGAATCTTGACACTGTGATCTTTCATTCTCAAATCTTAATGTGAAGGCTTACCAGCTAACCACTGTCCCTGTACAATTATTTAGTGGGTTTGTTGAAAAGATTTACTTTAAGGAAAAGATTCCTGTATTGATTTTAAGAGAATGAAGTATGATCTATACACTAATGATAATTTCTTTTTTAAGAAGTCCAGATTGCTGTCTGGCAATATGCAAAAAGAGTGGGTACTGTGCATTTTCAAGGTTATGCACCTGAAAGCAGTTGAAATATAATTTCTGAACTCCAAGTTAATTTATAGTTTTAGTTGAAACAGATTGTGCCATCTCCTAAGGCCCCTTGTTTTTATCCATTCTTCAGATAACCTTTGCAATAAACATGGTAATTGGAGGCTAGACCATAACATTGCTGAATAAAATCAAAATGGCCCACTTAGTCATCATGAGCCCTCTTAGTAATTCAGACTCACATCAGCTCTTTCAGTTCTTTCAGGTAGCTTTTTACAAATAATTGCTAATAGTATACATACTACCTAGTGTAGTTTGAAAGGATTAATGTTCACAGTATATTCAGTGTGTCCTCAGGAAGTAATTTGTAAAACAGAAGAGTTTGGTTCAATAGAATTCTTCCCTCAGGAGCATGGAGGACTCATGCAGGCTCTTGTAGAGCTGCACTGTCCAGTAATATGGTCACATTTCAGCTCTTGACTTCTGAGTGTTTGAGATGTGGTTAGTGCAACTGAGGGATTGAATTTCTAATTTTGTTGAATTTTGGTTTAAATTTAAAAATAGAAGTAGTATAAAATAGTTTTCTGTTAAATATACCTTTCTTGTTTTGGTAGGATTATATTTGATGTCATCATGTTGAGAAAGATTTGTTGTAGGGTGTGTTGAGAGTGTCACTTCTAATATCTAATTTTTAAAATTTTGGTTACAGATTAAAATATATTTGGATATATTGGGTTAAATAAATATATCGTTAAAATTAAACTCCCCTGTTTTTTTTTTAGGGAGGCTAGGCTACTAAAAATTTAAAATTTCCTTTGTGGCTCGCATGTTCTTCTTTTTCGTTTCCTTCTTTCCTCCCTTCCCTTCCCTTCCCTTCCCTCCCCTCCCCTCCCCTCCCTTCCCCTCCCCTCCCCTCCCCTTTTTTTTTTTTTTAGATACAGGGTCTTGCTCTGTTGCCCAGGCTGGAATGCAGTGGTGTGATCCTAGCTCACTGCAGCCTTGAGCTCTTGGGCTCAAGTGATCTTCCTGCCTTAGCCTCACAGGTGCGTACCACCACGCCCAGCTAATTTTTTAATTTTTTGTAGAGACAGGGACTTTCTACCTTGCCCAGGCTGGTCTCAAACTTCTGGTCTCAAAAGATCCTTCATCTCAGCCTCCCAAAGTGTTGGGATTTACAGACCTGACCCACCACGCCCGGCCTAGTGTTATATTTCTTTTTTTTTTTTTGAGAGAGTCTGGCTCTGTTGCTCAGGCTAGAGTGCTGTGGCGTCAGCCGAGCTCTCAGCAACCTCAAACTCCTGGGCTCAAGGGATCCTCCTGCCTCAGCCTCCCAAGTGGCTGGGACTATCGGCATGCACCACCATGCCTGGCTAATTTTTTCTATATATACTTTTAGTTGTCCAGCTAATTTCTTCCTATTTTCAGTAGAGATGGGGTCTCGCTCTTGCTCAGGCTGGTCTCAAACTCCTGACCTCAAGCGATCTTCCCACCTCGGCCTCCCAGAGTGCTAGGATTACAGGCTTGAACCACTGCGCCCGGCCCTAGTGTTATATTTATATTAGGCAAGGATACTTTACAGCAGAGGTAAACCTTTTTGGCATCAGGGACCAGTTTCATGGAAGACAATTTTTTTACTGGATTGGTTGGGGGAGGTGGTTTCCAGATGATTCAAGCGCATTACATTTATTGTGTAGTCAAAGCTGTCTGCTAATAATAATCTGTATTTGCAGCCGCTCCCCAGCACCAGCGTCACCACCTCAGATCATCAGGCATTAGATTCCCATAAGGAGTACACAACCTAGATCCCTTGCACGCGCAGTTTATGGTAGGGTTTGTGCTCCTATGAGAATCTAATGCCCGCTGATCTGACAGGAGGCGGAGCTCAGGCGGTGATATGAGTGATGGGGAGCAGCTGTAAATATGAATGAAGCTTTGCTAGCTCACCTCTTGCTGTGCGGCTGGGTTCCTAACAGGCCATGGATGGGTACCGGTCTGGGGCCCAGGGGTTGGGGACTGCAGCTTTAGACCATCTTATAAGTAGCTAAAATTAGCCCATTTTTTGAAATTCAAAATTAGTTTTCAGACATACATTAATATTTTGGGCTTCATAGAATCAGAGGCATTTAGAGGAAAGGATCTTGGGGGTCACCTAACCCAGTCCTGTCCTTTTGCAGATGAAACTGAGGCCAAAGGTTGCTATAAAATGATGTGACCTATTTCCAGATGGTGACTGGACCCAGTGTTCTTTATAGCCTTTGCTTTAGATCCTGGGTTTACTTGGAATTGGAAACATAGTAGACATCAGAACTGCAAAGAACTGAAACTTCTACCAGATCCAGGCTGAAGAAAATGTCTTTAAAAAGCAATTATTGGGCTGGGTGCAGTGGCTAACGCCTGTAATCCTAGCACTTTAGGAGGTCGAGGCAGGAGGATCCGTTGAGCCCAGGAGACCAGCCTGGGCAATAGCAAGATCCCGTCTCTACAGGAAAAAAAAAAAAAAACGTAGCCGGACATGGTAGCATGTACCTGTAGTCCCAGCTACTGGGGAGGCTGAGGCAGGAGGATCACTTTAGCTCAGGAGTTTGAGGTTGCTGTGAGCTATGATGAAACCACTCACTGCATTCTAGCCCCTGCAACAGAGCGAGACCCTGTCTCTAAAAAAAAAAAAAGCAATTATTTTAGGTGGTAATGAAAAAGAATTTTTGTGTTATGCCTACCAGTGGACGTGTGATCATTTAGGTGTTTGACATGTATTTTTGTTGGGCAGTATAAACAATATGTTCATGGGGGATAGTAATAAGGTAAAAATAATTCCCACGGTTTGTGTGAGCATTTCTTTGGAAAATTCCATACAGCTGGTTTTCATATTTTAAGAATTGTTTTCCCCAAAGCCAGAGATTTTAAACCAGACCCACAGCTTTTGTCTTTGAAGAAAAGCCTCAGAGCTTGACTTCATGTGTTTATTATTTAGTGGAGGTTGTCTGAGATCATTTAAAAGTTTAGGCCTGTTTTATGGTATTGTTTTCTTACAAGTGTAGCGAGAAACCGATTTAACGGAAGACCCCACCAACAACTACAATGAACACTGTTAGAGCAAACCAGAATTTTATTTTGTTTTTTGAGAAGTGTGAGGCAGGAAAGGGAGGCATTGTGATTTATTAAACGGCAATTTGATTTATGATTCATCAGATTTGGAGGAGTGCTGCGTCTGCCACTAATGCAGCCGATAAGCTGTGTGATCTTTGATACTTAACCTTCATCTTTATTTCTTCATCTCACTGATCTTCACACAGAGTAGTGTGAGAATTAAATGACGTAATGATGGAAGTGAAAGTGTTTTGTGCCTGTAAAACATGATAGCTGTAAGGGTTGGCATCTTCAAGGGCTTTCTCTTTCCAAAGAGTAGAGCACTATTTCTTGGGTCCTACTTAGGTCTTGGTGAGCCCTTGGATGAGTCAGCCAGAAATGTGCATTTAGTGGGCACATGACCTTTGCTCCATGATTGGGGGGTACTCAGGCATCCACACTAATTTTGAGCCACGTTTGCTCTAGGAGGTGTAACACTGGGGGCTAGGCAGTGGAGATGATCTGCCTGAAGATGAACTGGGAGGCTCTTATTCCTATGTGTTCAGCAGGGGAGCAGTCTTAGAAAATCACACAGTATTCCGAGCTTGCTGGCAGGGGAAGGAAAGTCCTCTAAAGAAGAGTACAGGTCAGACATTGGGTGGTTTTCTAATAACAGAGTTTCATGGGCCCTTAATTTTGTAACAGGGTGAATAACACGTAACAGTTTTGTAAGGATCTGTTTTCCAAGTAATTTCTAATATATAATGAGTTTTTAAGGAATAGACATTATAATAGGAAAATCTAGCTTGAAATCTAAGTTGTGTTAGGTTGACCAGATGAGCTTCTGGATTCTACCCAGTTACATGAGACCTAGGGCCAGTTGCCCATTTAGCATCTCAGGCCTCAGGGTCCTCATTTATAAACCTGGGGATTGGATTGTGGCCTTTAAGATCACCATCAGCCCTCCTAAGCTGAGTGTTCTAAATGTATTAAATACTTTAATGGCCAAGAAACACCTGTTCCTGAATGACACATGTTTAGAAAGATTGCTTTTTCCTGATCTTTAAGGAGCCATAGGTGGATCAGCCTGGCTCGATTTGCTTTTTCTTTTGAAAGTCTACCTTATCAATAAGAAAAGCTGAGGTTGCTGATTTTGCCTGTCACGCTTGAGTTCCTACATTGAGACTTTGCCCAATCTCTGTCTTAACTGTGGGTACCCCGGCCTCCACATTTCTTGCCCCTTTCTTGCCTCTGTAGAATGTGCTGCCAGCTTCCCAGGCACAGACCAGGGTTAGCTTGGCTGGAGCCTGGCTGGGCTTACACTGGTGGTCTTTTTAAAGAAATGCTGTTCGCTGGCCAACACTTCTGAGAGGCTGAAGTTATTCCTTTCTTTAGCCCCAGTTTTATTGTTAAAAGATAGTGGGACAGTCCCAATTTTGAAATGATTCTGGAATTAATATAGGAGACCTTGTACAAATGGTTAATGTGTATTTATTGAGTGGGTCCCCTATGCCAGTATGATGCGAGATGTGAAGGACATAGCTGTGGGGCACTCCTCATGCATTGCTGGTGGGAGTGTAAAAGGCACAACCTCTGTTAGGGCTATTGGGCAGTATCTGTCATAATTAAAAATACACATACTCTTTGACCAAGCAACTCCACTTCTAAATATTTATCCCACAGATATCCTCACGTTTATGAAATGATTTCTGTCCAAGGATATCATTATAGTATTATTTGTAATAGCAAAAAGATTAGAAACAACTTAAAAGTCAAATGGGGGACTGATTAAATAATTATATTATCAGATAATATATATTAAGTGATATCTGTATAATGAAATACTGTCCAGTCTTTAAAAATAATGAGACATCTCTATGCCCTGATGCAGAACCATCTCCAAAATGTATTAAATGGAGGTAAATAATTGTGGAACGCTATGATTATATGCTATTTTGTGTGTCTATATGTGTGTATTGACTTATGTTCATAAGAAAACGCAAAAAAAAAAAAAACCCCTGATACCAGTGGTTCCCTTGGAGGAGGGTAACTGGGAGGTTACTTTGGCAACTTTTAAATTTTATACCATATACATGTGTTATCTATTAGTATTTTTTAAAAGCCATTCTCATGCCCTAAAGGAGTTTACAATCTAGTTAGACCATTGTAAGAAAACCCCATAAGACACATAAAGGCATAAAGTAGGGGGTAAATATTGGCTTTATGGGAAGATAGGTTTCAATGCTAAACTCTCCTATGCAAGTAAATTGGCCTGATTTGCCTGTGAGTCATCTGGGTCAGGCAGGCCTGAGTGTCCAGAGGGCAGACTTGGAAGTCCTGGCTCTACTACTTGCTGAATGTGTGATTTGGGGCAGGTTGCTTGATCCCCAAAGCCTCAATGCGTTGATCTAGAAGTGAAGATCACAATACCTGGCTCACCTCCCTCATGCTGCTGTTGTGAAGCTCAAATGAAAGCCTGCCCATTAGCATTGTTTAAACCATGAAGTGTTCAAACACTAGCTGTAATAGAAGCTGTTAGATACCTGTGAGGCCAGCAGGCTAGAGCAAGAGGTGCTAATTTAAAAATACTAAGCAGGTGGGCAGCAACAGTTCAGCCACACTCCCTGCCTGGTTAAAAAATATATATATAAATTTAAAAAATTAAAGGGAAGCAAGGATATATCTTTTCCCCTTTACTAAACAACTTGGCAAGAGTTGTAAAATTAGAAAAGGAGACCATAGGTAGTTTTAGAATCCTTTGACCTCTGACCTCTCACAAATTATTTCACCCTCTAGACCTGTTTCCCTATTTGCAAAATGAAAGGGGTCGTCTGGGTGATTCTTGTGGTCCCTTGCAGTTGTAGCATGCCGTAACAAGGTGGCATTAAGGGTAATTCCCATCTTGGCTGAGACAGATGACTCATATTGACCGAAAAGTTGAAATGCGAGGTGGAAACCTCTAGGAAGTTTATTTGCGTGAGAGGAGTCTCTTGAGCTGGAGAATCTGAGCCTGGGGGATGGGGTGGGGGCTCGGGGGAAATTGTTGTCACCACCAAGAAGGAAGACCAAGAATGCATAAAGAAGAGTGAAGATGTGTTTATTTTTTGTGTTCTCACCACCTCCATGACCTCCGTCACTTTCAAGTGCTCACTTGGGCAAGGCTTTTGGAAAGCAGGTTTAACACTTGCAGTTGTCACCTCCTGTGAGATCTTTCTGTGCATATTTAGTGGTACCTCCTCCATGTCGCCTGGGTTTCTACATGCTTCTCATCACACTGTCTTATAACTAAGATCAGAGACTGTCTCTTACTCGTCTCTGTATCCCTGGCACCTAGCACAGTTCCTGGCACCTGAGAGGTGGTCTCATATATAAGTATTAGATCAGTAGATGGATTAATGATCCATTTAGGGTAGTATGTATACTAATCTTGTTGGTCTTGACCACCACCTTTAAAACTACCATCCTTCTGGTAGAATGACGTTTTAGCCATTAGTAACTTACTATATCAAGAAATATTTCATACTCAAGAAAGTCCACACTATAAAAACAGACCCCTTGGTCTGTTTTAATAAGTTCTGTTGTTTAAAAAAAAAGCTAAGTGTTTTATAGTCTTTATATAATATAATACATTGTATAAATATATGTATCTAAAATTCATACCCACCACCACGGGCATACAAGGTCTCCGGCTGGTAGCAAAAAACAGCATTTAGTACTCAGCCCCCAAACCCAGGTGACTAACTGTCCTGATTCTTATTTTTAGCTAATTGTAGGTAGTTAAATCTGAAAAGGACTCCAAAGATTGAACTGATTTCTTTTTATAAGTGCCAGACCAGAGAGAGGATAAAGGGTATCTTGGCGAGTTTAGAAGTGGCAAAAGTGTCTGTAGAGAGCCCTTGTGGTGTGCCATGCTGGAGCATGTGCGCCCACCCTCCTGGAGGACTCCCCTGTAGGAAGAGGGTGCACCAGGATGGGCAGCAAAGCTGTTTAACCTCAAGGTGGATATCTGAGCCATCTGGTTAGTTCACACCTAGTTAATTCCATGTAGGTTAGGTAAAGTAGGTTAGGGAGTTGGATCCAATGTTCCTGAAGGTTCTGTTGTCAGTATTGGGGTGGGAGGGGTGGATCATTCTAATAGAAGTCCTAATCAAAAAGGTGAAAAGGTCCTTTCATGTGTGAAGGACAGCGTTTAGAACTGAATACATGCATGGCTTGTTCAGAAATGAGGAAAAGATTAGAAAAATATATCCTAAAGTTTGCTTGTCAAACCAAGCCATTCCGTCAGCAAAGTAGTAAGATCCTTGCATAAATCCTCTGACACGCCTAGCAGCAGTATCCTGCTCAAATATAATCAACCGAAAAATAACTCTTGGGACGCAGGTATGAAACCTCTCATGGAAAAGTCAGAACCATGTTCTTTTTGTAGAAGGTGGGATCACCTCCTGTTTTGGAAATTAACTGTCCTTTCTGATCCCTTTTTGACCTAACTACATGTGTGCCTCTCGAGAAAATCATCCAAGTTCTTGCTCTCTTCACTTACCAGGTTGCTTTATCTTTGCATCATGCTTTGCAGTTTACAGACAATTATAATGGGTGAGAGTTCCAGTAAACTGGCTGGATCATATTTCTCAGATTGAGTCATTGCTGAGAAACTTGTTTGTGAACAGGAAGCAGGCCATGAAAATGTCTGTACATAGTAACTTAACAGACTGAAGAAACTGGTCTGCTTTCTAGTAGAAAGATAAAATGATAGAAAGATGGTTCTATAGTCCAGGTAATGGTAAATTTGTGATCTAGCGTTTTAACTTGTTGAATAACTCACCTCTTAGTGTGTATTTGGGAATTTGTAAGCTGTAAAGATCTGTAGTTGTTCAAAAGTAGGGAAATAATCCTTAATAAGATTTCTCTAGAAGAAACCCTTGCGGTAGTGGTAACTATTTCTACCTTTTAAGTCTCTGCTGATGTATACACCATGTCGCCAGGCCAGTTATTTTTTTAAATGGTGCTGTAGTTAAACAGAAATAAACCTGGCAACACTTATACTTGGCCTAGATTGCTGTAAGGCCCCTTTTTCATCGCCAGCATTCTGTGATTCTGTATTTTTAATCACCTACTTTACAATTATTATAGCAACACAATTAAGAGTTAGCACATCAGTCCAGTAAAACTAAACCTACTTGAATGTGGGCAAAACTGTAAAGAACGCCCTATCATCTGCCTTATTTAGAATTCTCACTGATGAGACAACTGGTGTTGCATTACCTGTATTCTTGTAATGCAAGATGGGAGAGAAGTAAATAGATAGATATTTATGAAATAGGTAGAAATGCATCAGCAAGATGTATTTTAACACATTGACTGCCACACTGGAAAAAATGTTTTTCCTTAGGGCCATGGTGTTTAATTATGAAAACAGAATAGAAACTTCAAAAACAAAATGATCCTTTCTAATTTAATGAAAAATTTGTATTTTTTTATTGTTTTCTGTGCGTGAGTTATATGCAACTTGAAATATAGTTCTCTTGGCTCCCAAGGTGAAGAGATGTATGAGTATGCTTCACGAGGCTCTGGGCTCAAAGCCAATGTGAGTTAAATACAACTCACATGGCATTTAATGTTTTAAAAAAACATCTGCTTGGTGTCATTTACTTTAGTAAGGAATTATGATTGCAAAGTAGAACCTTGTAAATCAGGAAGATCTTTGTTGTAATTTTATCAATTCTTCAAAATTCAAGCCTGCTCTCAATTGTTTTTGTAGCTTCCTATAGCTCTTAATTTGGTTTATATTCATACAGACGGTAGGATATGATTCATATTCCATCCGGTTTTGTTCAAAAATATTTGGGTAGCTTGTACGGAAAAAAATATTAAACCAGGCCAGGCGTGGTGGCTCATGCCTGTAATCCTAGCACTCTGGGAGGCCGAGGTGGGAGGATCGCTCAAGGTCAGGAGTTTGAGACCAGCCTGAGCAAGAGTGTGACACCATCTCTACTAAAAAATAGAAAGACATTATCTGGACAACTAAAAATATATAGAAAAAATTAGCCGGGCATGGTGGCACATGCCTGTAGTCCCAGCTACTCGGGAGGCTGAGGCAGTAGGATCGCTTAAGCCCAGGAGTTTGAGGTTGCTGTGAGCTAGGCTGACACCACAGCACTCTAGGCACTCTAGCCCGGGCAACAGAATGCGACTCTGTCTCAAAAAAAAAAAAAAAAAAAAAAATTAAAAAAATATATTAAACCAGATTTAGCTTTTAGGTAATTAATACAATCACCTGGACATAATATACAGAATGAAATGTATGAAAGAAAAATATAAGCGGGTGTAACTTAGATTCTGAATGCTAGTAACCAATATTTGGATGAAGAATAGATCTCAGGGGAGTAAACTTTAAAATAAGATTTATTATTAATGGAAATACATGGTTTTATAAAGAAATAACTTAAGACATCTTAACCTTATTGTAAAATTAGAAACAAGGATCAGTTTCCATTTTCTGTTTACAAAGTTAATAATATGTACAATTTACTTTTTAACAGTTTATTGGTGAAATTTATCTTTAGAAGGAAACCTCCCACCGCCTTTCTGTCACTTTCTGGGCAAAATAGAGGGTGGGAGAGGGAAGGGGGAAAGAGTAAATGTTGAGAAGTGCAAGTATCATCTATACATTTGAGTGTGTAAAAGAAATTATTTTATTTTTTATTTCAAATACTTTTCCAGAGTCTCAGTTTATTGAATAATTTTAATTTAGGACAGGGATCATGTTATCTTTGCTTTTACCTTTTCTGATTTTTTTTTGATCATCTGAGCATGATAAATGCTGGTTTGTTTAAGGCACTAAAAATTGGCTTGCAAAAGACATGTTTAGCATGGATTCTATGCTGGTGGCTTTTATTCTTTGTTTATCCTGGTACAAAGATGTTTGTTTTAAAGTGGTATGAGTTAATTGTCCAACTTCAGATTTCCCATAAAATGTGTAACAGATTACCCAGATGGCAAATGATGAAATATACATTTTAAACGTGAATATTTCTGTTAGGCCAGATGGTGATATAACATGAAGTGTCCAACATTTGTTTCTTATTAAATTGTCTTCTTTTGTCTAAGCCAAGCTAGCAACATAATTTGGAACACACTCAGGAATCACTGAAGGACAACAGCAAAACAATTCAGACACTAAATGGCAGACAGCGTTTGCTCCGCATGCCATGTGAAGGCTCACAGCCCGTGTTGCGTTGCTCTTGGGAAACTTCACCAGTTGTAAGGAAATACTTGTTGAAGTGCCACACAAACCCTCCACCTCTTTCATCTCCCTCCCCAAACCCTACTTATCTGACATTTTGCACTGTGGCCTTCCTCCTAGGGGGACTTGCAGGGGTCAGGCAGGCGCACTTCCTCAAAGCCTTGCATTTATGTGCAGAAGAGCAGTTTTAGTTCTTCCTTAATGTACTTCCCTTCCCTACTGTCCAGTATCATGTTCTTGTTTGTTGTGGGCTCCACCCGGACTATTTTTTCCTCTTCGATGATGTGTGAGCTTTGCTGAGAGTGGGTCGTTTGTGGAATCAGTCATGTGCCCGGTCACACGGCTCCTGACGGGAAATGCTCGCTGCCTGTTAGGTTAGCACAGAACACAGCACTGAGCCTGCAGGCCTCCCCAACAGCGAGTCTTAGGTTAACAGACTGAGAACTGTTGTTCTTTTTCAACATAAAGCTTTGAATGTTTCATACGATACCAAATCTCTGCAGGATTTTTCCTTCCGAAACGTGAAAATCTGAATAACAGAGTGTGGCATATTAAGGCTATGACAAGAAACCCATTGTTACTGCATGCTAATCTTGATCGGAATGTGTTTTGGTGAATCCAAAATAGTTGTTTAAAACTAAGCTTTCTTATTTTTAAAAAACAGTTCTTTTAGAGACCTGTCATAGCAAGAATAAACTCTACATAAATATAAACTTTAAAATACATAGGAAAACCTCTCAGAACACTTTGAAACCTGTTTTGATCCTATTATGATTGCATTAAATGCCCCTCAGCTTGATTAAGAACTATTAGATATTGCCATTTAAAACACCATTTGGTGGCATTCCTGTTGGAGACAGTAAGCTAGGGCTGTAGGAGCTGCCCAGTCTCTCATGGTCCAGCAGTTTCAGATCAGATAACAAGAACAGGATGCTCAAGAGCTGATCCAAATAATGCTTCATGTTTTTCTTGTTTGTTCATAAGGATCCATCGAAGTGTCCCTCTCTGACCATGTTATGAGAAATTAAAAACAAAAACATACTGAATTGTTTTAGAGCTGTGCATTGAAGGATAGTCACAGCAGGAACTGAATGGCAATTGAATGGGAGGTAGCTCACCCCTGTAATTCTAGCACTTTAGGGGCCTGAGGTGGGAGGAGAGGTGAGAGGATCACTTGAGGCCAGGATTTCAAGACCAGCCTGAGCAACATAGTGGTCTTAGATCCTGTCTTTGCAAAAAATAGGAAAATCACTCAAGTGTAGTGGCATGTGCCTGTAGTCCTAGCTACTTGGGAGGTTGAGACAGGTGGATCGCTTGAGCCCGGGAGTTTAAGGCTGCAGTGGACTATGATTGTGCCACTGCACTCTAGTCTACGTGACAGAGCGAGAACCTGTCTCAAAAGAAAAATGTATATGTAAAAGTGTATGTACCCACTGCATTGCATATTTTACATTTATAGAGAGATATCTTTTATGTGTCTCATTTGATCCACCAACATCTATATGTTTGGGTAGGATGGGATAATTAAACATTGTACAGCTAAAACCATCAGAACCTCTCAGACATTATCATTGGTGGGAAGGGAAAGGAGGAAAAAGCAGTAAGTTATATCAATTCTTGGCATGATTGCCACTGATAATTTTAGAGTGAATTACATTAGAGATTATCCTCCAGTTCATGGTTGGGGGGGTGGTTCTAGGGATACTTAGGAAGTCAGATTTGTGAGCAGGTGTTTGCAAAATAAATTGCTGTGGTGCTGCTTCCGTTCTTGTGTGAAAAAGTCACAACAGATACTGTGTTTTTTGTTTGTTTTTAAGACAGGGTCTCACTCTTTCACCAGAGCAGAGCAGCGCAGTGGTGTCGTCATAGCTCACTGCAACCTCAAACTCCTGGGCTCAAGTGATCCTCCTGCCTCAGTCTCCTGAGTAGCTGGGACTATGGTTGTGCACCACCATGCCCAGTTGATTTTTCTTTCTTTTTTTTTTTTTTGTAGAGCTGGGCTCTTGCTCAGGCTATTCTCGAACTCCTGGCCTCAAGCAGTCCTTCTGCCTTGGCCTCCCAGAGTGCTAGGTACAGGCGTAAGCCATTGCACCTGTCTCAGATACTAGTTTTTATTCTGGGATCTCTTAACAAGAGAAGCCCCAGGCCCAGGTATTCTGGGATAATTTAGGCAGGGATGTGTCTAACTGGTTCCCAGGTGCAGGGACATGTGTTTGGTTTTCTTTTATTGACCTTCTAAAGATCTCCACACACTTTGCACATCAGTTCTTGAGGGGGGTAGGAACAAGTACTGCCTATTTTACAGAGAGAAACTAGAGTTCAGTTAAGATTGCAGGATCATCCTTTAATTTTGAACATTTCCTTAATATCTTGGTCAGATAGCTCTAGTTTGCAGAAAGTCTAGATAGGATACGCTGCCATATCTAGATTCACTGAGAAAGGCCCAACTTAATCAGAATTTTAAGGTAGGTTTCTCTATACCTGAGACCTTTCTCTTTCACGTAATGACCTTTGGGTAAGCATGTCCATTAACATAGAAACAAATCACTTTTTAAAATGGAAATTATTCTCCTCCTTATGTTAGTGGGGAACCCCCAGAGAAGATAACTACGTATGACTGAGTGCTCTGTGGTTGCTATTTTGTTGCTCTTGGCCAGGAAACTGATCCAGGTGGCACCAGCTTATGTAAACTGGCCACTTCACACCACTAAGATGTTAAGGCAAAGTGTATACATAGTCGACCCTATAAGCCACTGGTTCTGCATCCGTGGATTCAACCAATGGTGGATCAAAAATATGAAAAATAACAAAAACAATATAGTATGACAACTATTTACATGACATTTACACGGTATTAGAGATGAGATAAACTAAGTGTAGCTATATTAGCATGTTATATCAGGGACTTGAGCATCCTCAGATGTTGGTATCTTGGGGGGGGGGGGTGTCCTGGAACCAATCCCCCTCAAATACCAAGGGACAACTGTAGTACAATAGATTTTTATATCCTACCCAATTTAGGAACCAGTAGCTAATGATTAGATTTTGTGTGTAGACTAGTGATTAAAAAAGCACAGACCCCCAGTAGAGCTGCTGAGTATGTATCCTTGTTCAGCCACTTGATAGTAGAATATCTTCTCCCTAAACATCAGTATTCTTACCTCTAAAATAGAGACATTTTATAAGTTTGAGTATTAGTTTGTGTGTGTAAAGTACTTGGAACAGTGCCTGGCATATAGAAAGCCATTAATACACATATTAGCTTTCAAACAATTAGGTATGCCCTAGCAAGTTCAGAGAGCTGCAGGTGCTTTTACTATACCTACTTTGTATGTTTTACACTATATATTGTTCAAGGCTAGAATAATGATGAGCCCATGAGCAGCAGGGTTTCTTTACATTTAAGATTCCAACACTAACCTTTAGTCAAGCGTAGAGGTGGCCTGTGTCATCCAGCCAGTGCTGACTCCAGGCTGGGTGGCCTGCTCCTCCTTTTTTGGGTAAAAAGTAGCTGGACTCCTCACTGAAACTACCATGTTATGTTTGTCCTTGGGAGGCTGAAAGTAGTGGAGCTCTAGCCCTACCAAATGTGATGTTTGTGCACACTGTATTCACTGGCCTTCAGGCCCCTGCTTGCATTCCCCCATGTCTTGGTTTTCACAGTCTCAATTTCATTTTCTTTTCAGTATAGATAATTTGTCAAATGAAAACTGATTTAAATTTCCTGTTCAGATTTTTCCAAAAACTAAAGTTAAAAGTCAGAAAAATAATTTTCAACACATTTTTGGTTAGGAAAATCTGGATGTGGTTCCTAAGCCTAGCTGGGTCATATAAATTCTATCCCCATGTGTCTCTTACTAAATCAAATCCATTCTCTCCTGGTAAGATTCTTCCTATATCTTAAAACATAATGCCTTCAATCCTTCCCTGGAGTGATGTTTTTGTTTTGTTTTTTTAAAGAGGGTTATTGATGATTTCTTGGGAAGGAACCTGGTGGGTACTCTATCCCTTTCCTAACTTTTTGGTAGGCAATAGACAACCCTTCTCTTTCCCAACTTGTTCATGCCTCAAGAACTAAAACTCAGGTCAAAAGAAAATTATTTTAATAGGTGAGCCACAGAGACAAGAATAGCAACAAATGATGGTGAGCAGATAATCTAGTGTAGGAAAGATCAAAAGAATGGTGAGGCTGGGCTCAGTACCTCACACCTGTTCTCCCAACACTTTGGGAAGCCTGGAGTTTAAGGCTAGCCTGGGCAATATAGTGAGAACCCATCTCTACAAAAAGTTTTTTTAAAAAATAAGCGAGGCCTGGTGGTGGGTGCCTGTAGTCTCAACTACTTGGGATGCTGAGTGAGGAGGATCACTTGAGCCCAGGAGTTCAAGGCTGCAGCAAGCTGTGATCATGCTGCACTGTACTCCACTCTAGGAGACAGAGCAAGAGTCTGTCTGTTAAAAAAGGAAAAAAAGAATGGTGATATTTCACAACTGCTAGATTGATAGTTTAACTTGGGGGGGGGGGGTCCCTCTAAAAACCAGATATTTGCTGAACAAGTTTAAAGAAAATTCCATGTATTCAGTAATGTTTTCCAAACCCCATTTCTAGTAAGAAGCCAATGGCTTGAAGTGCTTACTCTAATTTCTATATTCCATTAAACAACTGTGGAATTTCTTTTAATTCAAACACATTAATGTGCAGCATTTGTAACTTTGCCCTTTAGTGACCTCTACCATCACCCGATCATTAATGATCCAAGTTGTAAGTGATTAGAATGGATGGCTGTGTTTGTAGGTTGTTTGTTGTTCTTAATGAATAGATTCATTGAATGGAATTAACTGTGCTCTTCTAGAACATTAGATCTGTTTTCTCATTCAGATTTTGTCATCTCCCCACTCTCCACCATGAACCGTGGCATAAAGAGAATTAATTTATGTTGTATCTGACATTTAAAAACCAGTTTAACGGTGGTCTCTCTCTTTCCCTTTTTGTTTTAAACACAGGACATGGATTTGATTGACATACTTTGGAGGCAGGATATAGATCTTGGGGTAAGTCGAGAAGTATTTGATTTCAGTCAGCGACGGAAGGAGTATGAGCTGGAAAAACAGAAAAAACTTGAAAAAGAAAGACAAGAACAACTCCAAAAGGAGCAAGAGAAAGCCTTTTTTGCTCAGTTACAACTAGACGAAGAGACAGGTGAATTCCTCCCAATTCAGCCAGCCCAGCACATCCAGTCAGAAACCAGTGGATCTGCCAACTATTCCCAGGTACAGAGTGCTCAGTTCTTGGGAAAGTGTATGGTTGTGTTTAAGGGAATGTTGACCCAGGAATTAAAATATCTAGATTTGAGTTGCAGCTTTGGCTTTTACTATGTGTTTTACTTACCTTGTCAAGTCTACTTCCCAACCTCAGCCTCCTGATGAGTTCAATACCTGACCTACTTACCTTGGAGTTATCATAGGGATTGGGAGGACATAAATTACATGAAAGAGCTTTGCAAACTATGGAAACATCCTGTAAGGATCAAACAGCAGCAACAGAAGTAGTGGCAGTGGAATTTGTACTAGTACTAGGGATTACTATGGTACTGTGGCAGGCACTAACTTAACATACAGTGACTGATTCAATCAATATAACTACTCTATGGATTAGGTACCATTATCCCCATTTTATCTACAGATGAGCAGTTGAAGCTCTCAAAGGTTAAATAATTTTCCCAGATCACTCAAAAAATTGGGGGAGCTAAGATTTGAACCCAGGTAGTCTGGTTTGAGTCTGCACCAAATTCATTTCTGAAATAAGAGAAATATTAACTAGATTTTAAATATTTACAAACATAAATAATGAGTCTTTAGCTTGGCAATGGAACATTTAACAATTTTTTTCTTCCTTTATGTCTTTCCCTTTTATCCAGGTTGCCCACATTCCCAAACCAGACGCTTTGTACTTCGATGACTGCATGCAGCTTTTGGCAGAGACATTCCCATTTGTAGATGACAATGAGGTATAAAACATTTGATTAACAGCAAAACTACATCAAACATATCCTATATAAGTCTCTTTAATGTGTCTCCATTTAAAAGAAAAGGAAAAAAAAACTTAGGAAATTTTTTATCAAGGAAATATTTTGTCAGGGAAACCTTAGCCTATAGATAACTTTACAATTAAAAAAAAAAGGACCCTCATACAATACAAAATCAAACCCCTTTACTATTGCATAGCCAGAAACATGGATCAGCATAACCATGGAAATAAAAAATTCATTATAGGCCGGGCACGGTGGCTCATGCCAGTAATCTTAGCACTCTGGGAGGCCGAGGCCGGAGGATCACTTGAGGTTAGGAGTTCAAGACCAGCCTGAGTAAGAGTGAGACCCCTGTCTCTACTAAAAACAGAAATTGTATGGACAACTAAAAATATATATAGAAAAAATTAGCTGGGCATGGTGGTGCATGCCTGTAGTCCCAGCTGCTCGGGAGGCTGAGGCAGGAGAATCAGGAGGATCGCTTGAGCCTAGGAGTCTGAGGTTGCTGTGAGCTAGGCTGACACCACGGCACTCTAGCCCGGGCAACAAAGTGAGACTCTGTCTCAAAAATTTTTAAAAATAAAAAAAAATAATAATTTATTATAGATATCTAAAAATTTTGGGGGGTAATGAACAAGACCTGTTCAATTAACAATTTTAATAAATCTGTTGTAATTTGAAGCACTATACTAGATAGATAAATTAAATCCTAAAGGTTGTCGTTTTGAAGTTATTTACCTTCAAATGCGTAGGATAAAACAGTTAAGTCAGTAAAGAGTAAATTTAGAGTCAGTTGGTTGGAAAAAAAAGATTTGTTTCATTATATACAAATAGAGGCCATAATGGTCAGTAAGCAGAGAAATATAGAACTGCAGGTGATTGCACTTTAAAGTGTGTGATGGTGCCCTAGAGCTCATTCATCCACTGTTGGTAGCAGACTCATATAGATAAATGCCTTGTCAATTTCAGGTTTCTTCTGCTACATTTCAGTCACTTGTTCCTGATATTCCTGGCCACATTGAGAGCCCAGTCTTCATTGCTTGTAATCAGACTCAGTCATCTGAAACGTCTGTTGCTCAGATAGCCACTGATTTAGACAATATGCAGCAGGACATTGAGCAAGTTTGGGAGGAGCTATTATCCATTCCAGAATTACAGGTAACTAAGATCTAATGTAATACTGAAGATGCTATTTTATATTCAGTGTCTTCTGAATTAGTCATTCTGATTATCTATTATTTACATGCTACTAGCTTATAGAAAGGATTTGAGAGTGCTTTTAAATTAGTCATGAGAGCCATCCATGCTAGTTAAATGGGCTGGATATCTTGAGGATAGAACTTATAAACCTAAAGTTTGATCTAGGAACTCTGAAAATATATAAATATCTGTTGGAAATGGGAATTATCTCTGAATTATAGAAAAGCATGGAGAGAATGGGGGTAAGCAGAGTTTACCTGAATTTACCATCAGAGATGGATTATCAGCTATTAAAAATAGAAACTTGATTCATATAGTATAAACTTCTTTTCCATGCAGTGTCTTAATATTGAAAATGACAAGCTGGTTGAGACTCCTATGGTTCCAAGTCCAGAAGCCAAACTGACAGAAATTGACAACAATTATCATTTTTACTCATCTATCCCCTCACTGGAAAAAGAAGTAGGTAATTGCAGTCCACATTTTCTTAACGATTTTGAGGATTCCTTCAGCAGTATCCTTTCCACAGAAGACCCCAGCCAGTTGACAGTGAACTCATTAAATTCAAATGCCACAGTAAACACAGATTTTGGTAATGAATTTTATTCTGCTTTCATAGCAGAGCCCAGTATCAGCAACGGCATGCCCTCATCTGCTACTTTAAGCCATTCACTCTCTGAACTTCTAAGTGGGCCCATTGATGTTTCTGATCTATCACTTTGTAAAGCTTTCAACCAAAACCACCCTGAAGGCACAGCAGAATTCAATGATTCTGACTCTGGCATTTCACTGAACAAAAGTCCCAGCATGGCATCACCAGAACACTCAGTGGAATCATCCATCTATGGAGACACACCGCTTAGCTTCAGTGATTCTGAAGTGGAAGAGCTAGATAGTACCCCTGGAAGTGTCAAGCAGAATGGTCCTAAAACACAGCCAGTACATTCGTCTGGGGATACAGTGCAACCCCTATCACCATCTTGGGGGCATGATGCTCAGTGTGAAAACACACGAAAGAAAGAATTGCCTGTAAGCCCTGGTCATCGGAAAACTCCATTCACAAAAGATAAACATTCAAGCCGCTTGGAGGCTCATCTCACAAGAGATGAGCTTCGAGCAAAAGCTCTTCATATCCCATTCCCTGTAGAAAAAATCATTAACCTCCCTGTTGATGACTTCAATGAAATGATGTCCAAAGAGCACTGCAATGAAGCTCAACTAGCATTAATTCGAGATATACGTAGGAGGGGTAAGAATAAAGTGGCTGCTCAGAATTGCAGAAAAAGAAAACTGGAAAATATAGTAGAACTAGAGCAAGATTTAGATCATTTAAAAGATGAGAAAGAAAAACTGCTCAAAGAAAAAGGAGAAAATGACAAAAGCCTTCATCTACTGAAAAAACAACTCACCACCTTATATCTTGAAGTCTTCAGCATGCTACGCGATGAAGATGGAAAACCTTACTCTCCTAGTGAATATTCCCTGCAGCAAACAAGAGATGGCAATGTATTCCTTGTCCCCAAAAGTAAGAAGCCAGATGTTAAGAAAAACTAGATTTGGGAGGATTTGACCTTTTCTGAGCTAGTGTTCTTTTGTGCTGTTATACTAAAAGCTCCTACTGTGAAATGCAGAAATATCATACTTTATAAGTAATTCTATGCAAAATTATACCCAAAACTAGTATAGAAAATAATATGAAACTTTAAAAAGCATTAAACTATCAGTATGTTGAATCAGTAGTTTCATTTTAACTGTAAACTTAATTTCTTAGGACACCATTTGGGCTAGTTTCTGTATAAGTGTAAATACTACAAAAACTTTTTATTTATACTGTTCTTATCTCATTTGTTACATTCATAGAATTTACATGATGGTATGACATCTGGCTAAAAGCAAATTGTTGCAAAACTAACCACTATGTACTTTTTTATAAATACTGTATGAACAAAAAATGACTTTTATATTGCTTAGCTCTGGCAAAAAAAAGCAATTTCAAGAGCTGGTACTAATAAAGGAATATTATGACTGTTAAATTATTTCTTTGGGATTCCTTTGAGTTTATTCGCACAGTAGTATTTTCCAAAGAAAATTTAACATGTTTAGATGTTTTGCATTTTCAGAATGTTTTCTTCAAAAATATGAAAAGCATTTTATATTAAATTTCTGGGCCAGGGTCATAGAGAAATAAAGTATATATCAAGAAGAAATGTCTTCTTCAACAGCAGGTACGTCTTAACCCAAGAAAATGTTATATATTGATATGAAAACATTGATTTGTTTATTCAAGTCAATAGATACATTGCCTACTATGCACTAGGCATTGTTTGAAGTACAAAGGACAAAACCCAGTATGCCTATCCTCCTGGATCTTGTATTCTAATGAAGAGGAGATAGCAAGCATACTATATATATCCTTACAAGGAAAAGGATTGGGCAGATCAGTAAAAAGCATCACAACTTAAAATAAGGTTACAAATAGGAAGAGCCTTATTGAGGTGGCAACATTTGAAAGTGTGCAAGCCATCTTCATAATTAAGAGCATTGCAGACAAAACACAGCAAATCCAAAGGCAAAGGTGTGTTTAAGAAAAAAGACAATGTGGCTGAAGAAAGGGAGGGGGAGAGTAAGTCAGGAAGAATAGGCTTTGGGGCATGGCACAGAGCCTTATGAGCCTACATTAAGTGGGAAGATACTGGTGGTGGTAAGAGTAGCACCTGACTGGTTTTTAAAAGTTCCCTCTGGAGTCTGTGCCTGCTGGCAGTTACCGCGGCACTTTCTGGTAAAGGCCAGTGACTGAACTGCCCTCCCATCTGAGGCAGGGGGGACTGAACCTGAGCCATGGCCAGTACAGTGGTAGCAGTTGGACTGGCCATTGCTGTTGCAAGATTTGCAGGCTGTCATTTTGCAAGCCATGAAGCACATGGAGCCTTAAGTAAAAGTTTTTCAAATCTGCCTTCAGTGGTGGCTATTACAGAGGTGAGTTTGAACCCGAAATGACAAAATTGGAAGCATTAATACCGCCCTACTGCCAATAAAGGAAAAACAAGAGATGTTCATTGACAAATTACAGTCTTAAGTCACCCAGACAAAAGGATCTCTATATACCAGTAAAAAAAAAAAAAAAAGACAAGTTAATGATTTACTAGGTCAAGCTAAAAAATATACATATGAACTTTAAATATGTATGAGCACCACCTTGTTATAAAATGCCTCAGAGGCCGGGCGCGGTGGCTCACCCCTGTAATCCTAGCACTCTGGGAGGCCGAGGCAGGAGGATTGTTTGAGCTCAGGAGTTCGAGACCAGCCTGAGCAAGAACAAGACCCCGTCTCTATTAAAAAGAAATTATACGGACAGCTAAAAATCTATATAGAAAAAATTAGCCAGGCATGGTGGCACATGCCTGTAGTCCCAGCTACTCGGGAGGCTGAGGCAGGATGATCGTTTGAACCCAGGAGTTTGAGGTTGCTGTGAGCTGGGCTGACGCCACGGCACTCTAGTCTGGGAAACAGAGTGAGACGCTGTCTCTAAATAAATAAATAAAAATAAAATGCCTCAGAGATACAACTTAAGAAAGTTCCCTCTGACTTTTGTGTTGAGAATAGTCTAGACTAGAGGGAAAGGATGGGAACAGGGAGACCAATTGGGAGGCTCATGCATTATGACGGCTTATCCACCAGGGTAAAACTAAAAGGACTTACTAGAACAGATGTGAGAATCAAGGCATCGAACATCTTTAAGAACTGAGTTGCCCAGGCAGGGACAGTGAAGACTGGATCCAGGAGGGAGGTCCAGGTGGAAAGTCTGTTCGCTTTTGGACATACTGTTAGATCTATCAGATACGTAAATTGAGAGTATAAAAACAAGGCCCTCAAAATTTTTTGAAAATCTGCATTTTTCTCAATAAACCATTCAATTATCAGTTCATGATATTCATCTAAGCAGCTGTTTGTCATTTGTTCATGTTTTGCTTTGCTTTTTTAAAGTGGGGAAATGATAGGTATTCACCTTGTTTTGAATAAGCACTACATATGAATTATTCACTGAAGAGTCACATCAATTCATTAGGAGTAATACAGTATAGTGGTCCACTGGCCCTAGATCTAGACTGCCTGGGCTTGCAGCTGCCAATTCCTAGAATGGCCTCTAGCAACTAACCAAAGGACTTTTAGGCATATTTCCTCATCTGTAAAGCATACTAGTACCCAGGTCACTCCACAAAAAAAGTACTGCCTAGCTCATAGTAAACACTCTAAAGGATTAGGTGTTTTGTGAATTTTCTTTAGCCTTGTACTAGGATGCTTTTTAGTTACAAGTGAGGAGAAACCAGTTATATTAGCTTACGCGATTTTGACTCAGGTGACTAGAAATCTCAGGGTTGAAAATAACTCCAAGGTCTAATGGATTCAAGGATTCAAATGTGAAGATTCTGTGTCCCAAGTATTTTTCTCATGCTATCCAGGAAATTCCTCCAGTGGTGGTGGTAGTGATGGAGGATCCTGTCAGAAGACCACTTTTCCAATCTCAAAACATTCCCAGGTCTTAAAGTAAGAGTTCACACCAAGCTCAGCAGCATCCCCATATGGAACACCGGGAATTGGCTAGTACTTAGAAGTGGGAAGAGCACTGCTGGGCAGACAAGAACAGATTTTACCTGCATTCTTTTGAGTCAGTCAAACTTCAAAATATTTTGCCCAATTCATGCAAGATAACTGATCATAGAACCTTACAGTACCTAAAAATACTCCACTGAAGTACTAAGCATATTGCATTATGTAGAATTATAAATTTACAATTTCAAATATAACAAATCCTAACTTATCCATGACAAAAAATTAAACCATCTTTTCATTTCTCAATACGCATTTGAATTAAGAACCTTATAACTGTCCTCAGATTAAATTTAGCTACCTGTTAAACCTTATTTGAACTCAGTTTGAGTTTAATTCTGTAGTTTAAAATTGTGTACATATGCCTTTTACATTGAAGTATTAACGTCAAACACTGTATTAGAAATCTTAATTGCATGGATTGTCATAAAAAAACCTATTTTCTTGCCAGGATTTCTCAAACTTGTTTTTGAAGGAAGGGGGTCTGCTCAAATGTAATTGCCTTTCCAAAATTTGTGATGAAGCCTGAGAACATATGCACAATAATTCTCATTCCCATTTTGAAGACAGTTATCAGGCCAGTTTCAGTTGAAGCTATTACTATTTGAAAACTAAAAAAAATTTAAAGACTATAATATCTCAACTCGGGGGAAAAAAACCATTCAACTCCGACATCACTTCCTTTCTTATCACCCATTAAAATTTTAGGTATGATTCAGTATATCCTTAAGACAGTATCCATCACACTACCAAAAATATTATCTTTAGGGACCAGGAGACACAGGTACTATGTTAAACTCTTTAAGCCCATTTTTGAATTTAATTTCTAGATTAAGGGTGGGGTGCTATACCCACTTTACAAAAAAGAAATTAGGTTATAAACAGGAGTTCTTAGGTAAAATTTAGATCTGAGAATTCTGACAGTTACTAACATTTAATGAGATTTAACACTTCCTTCAATATTCTAAGCAATGAACTACTATATTCAACAGTACTCACGATCTAGTTTAAAGCAAATTAGACCACTGTTGCAAATGTCACACTATTATTTATGCATCACAACTTCAAAGTTAGAAGTCAGTCACTAGATCTCAATGTTTAAAGCATAATGTTTTAAGTCACAAACTTACTCTGATAAACTCTTTTCATGTAGTGTTTCATGCATATGAAATCACTAACATTTTAAGGGGTCTGCTGGCATTACCATTGACAACATTAAAGTTAACCCACAAGTATCTTGTCTGAGCTCACAAAACTAAGTTCTGTATCAAAGTTTCTGACAGGCAAAACCTGGTATATAAGAATCAGACTAACAAAAACCTAAATACATTTTCTTTTAGTACCTATTAAATGAGAACCCAAGAGAACACAGCTGAGGTTAACTCAAAATAAAGAACCCATCAGAATTCTTTTACTATGTTTTAAAGAATGTAGGTTTTCTCAGCATTTGTTGACAGAATATACAGTAATACAATGCATTAAAAAACTGTCTAGGCTGGGCATAGTGGCTCATGCCTGTAATGCTAGCTCTCTGGGAGGCCGAGGCGGGCAGATCCTTTTAGCTCAGGAGTTCGAGACCAGCCTGAGCAAGAGTGAGACCCTGTCTCTACTAAAAAAAAATAGAGATTAGCTAGACAACTAAAAATATATATAGAAAAAGTTAGCCGGGCATGGTAGCACATGACTTGTAGTCCCAGCTACTTGGGAGGCTGAGGCAGTAGGATTGCTTGAGCCCAGGAGTGTGAGGTTGCTGTGGGCCAGGCTGACGCCAGGGCACTCTCGCCCAGGCAAGAGTGAAACTGTCTCAAAAAAACAAAAAAAATTGTCTAGTACTTTACTCTCCAGACATAGCTTAACATGAGAATTCTTTTCTGTGAATATTACAAGCCCTTTAAGTATTACGTAATGAAATATTTAACTGTTTCATATATTTGAAGTTAAAGCTGTTAATACCCTTGTATATAACATTATTCACCCACATTTACTATTTCTTTACTAATAAATTCTGGAAGTTGAATAGTATGGGTAAATTTTAACTTCCTAGCTAGCTTTTGCAACCATCCATTTAACCTCTACCACATGCATATACAGTTCAATGTGCACCCTTGCCATTTCCTGACGTTAAGGTCTTTGAAAATGAGCAAAAACAGTTTGCCTACTTCCCCAAACCTTAGCATTTCATATTCAATTCCCTTCTATTTTATTTTTCTTTTATTAACCAACCTACTCCTGATAGCATATTCAATTCAAAGTTAAATCAACCCAATATATAACAGAATCCGACTTTTACAAAAATAATCATCAGAAAACTTAATGTCTATGATAGGTACATGAAAATTCAAATTTTGCGTCATTTCCTGAATATTTTAGTTTATAAGTGTTTTCAATGTATATTTAGAAAATATACTTATTTTGTTAGAAACAAAGTCCACTCATCCTGAATTATTTCAGGACCCAAGTATTTAAATTATAAGACTATCCTTTAAGATTACTTAACTACACAGAATATGAAACCACCAGATAATACTATGAAAACCAGTGTTTGAGGGCCAGTTGTAGTGGCTCACACCTGTAATCCCAGCACTTTGGGAGGCTGAAGTGTGAAGCCAGTTCAAAAGCCAGTGTTTGAATCAAAAAATTTGTTACAATCCTGTAACAGCTAACCAACAATTCTCACCTGCTTCAACTTGAAGCATTTCACTTGAAATATTAAAGCTAGAAATCCAAACGTACCATAAAAAATAATTTTATTGAAGAAAATACATTTAAATTATCAAAGACCTACACCACAAGTTTATCAAGCTAGACATGACATTTATCACACCCTTTTTGTTTGGGACAAAGTGCAACAGTGTAGTTTTAGGACCACTTAATTTCATGTAAGCTCTTCCCCAACTCACCCTCCTCACAGTATTCAATTAGTCCACTGCCTCTCTAGATACTTCAGTCTGGAATTCCCCTTCACTTCTCCCAGCTGTCTTCACTCACTTGCCTAATTATCCTGTTCTTTTCCTCCTCAATAGATTCCTCATACACAAACACCCCAGTATTCTGCCCTTCAAGACCTAAGTCCTTTTAAACAGTATGTGGCAATAAACTTAAATATTTTCTTCCACACCTACTTCCCATGGCTGTTTTTTGTTTTCTATTTAATAAAATCCACAACTTTTTAAATAACTGATAAAGGCTCATTCAAAGTTTCCTGATGTTTTATTACTTACTAGGTAAAGTAGGCCGAAATATCCACTGATAGTGTAAGTCACATGAACATTGTGAAGTGACAAAACAACACACACATTTCTAAAAATATTTTAATGAAAAAGTTATCTTTCTGTAAACATTTCATTATACTACAAATGAAACATTTGAACCCATTACAGACCACCTCTGAAGTCTTAAAAACCAGATAAAACAGACGGAAGTTTTAAAAGTGATTTTAAATATTTAGGTAGGCTAACAAACCTCATATTACCCCTGCACATTAGCATGCTTATTCACTACTTTGTGACATTACTGGAACTCCAAGTGATATCGTCATTATCAGACATGTTTGGAATTGTGACTAATATATACCAGAACTCTTGAAACCAAGCCTATTTCAATTATTTCCTTAACAAATGGACTTTATTACCACATAAATATTCTTTAGGACATGTGTGAAAATTTAGTTTTAGAAATGTAGTTATTAGAAGCAATAACCTACAAACTGTTTTAACATCAGTTAAAAAAGTCTCTACCTCAAGCATTTACCATTTACATAACAATTTCCTTACTGGTGCTACAAACTTAAGAGAACATTGTATTTTTCAGAAATGACAATAAAACTACATTTAAGTAAAATAATTTTATTTCATAAAAAAATTAGAAAGACTGGAAAGAACAATGCCTTTAGAAAAAGAAAAATGTTTCCTATCTTAGGAAATTTGTTCTACTAAAAACCATGTTGCCAAGGAAATTTATCATTAAAAGGCTGTCACCTTATTCAACAGTTCACTCTATGATGATGCATAGAAATTCAGTCCTGATTTAGATAAAATGCCAACCAATCATTTTCGGAGAATAAAGTCTGACAAACTGACTACTCCTGTTCATGCAGAAATTGATTTACTTATAACTTAGAAACTACCTTGTATTTTGAGCATCTATCCCCTGAAGTGTATTTAAAAAAAAAAAAAGGTAAATCAACATTAACCTCAACCTTTAATAAGCCCTTTTGGGACAGCAAAAACAGCCCTTAAAAATAATCAGCAACTAATCTGAATAGTTGAGCATTCTTTGGGAAAAGATCTTTTTAAAAACGAGCACTAACATAATCAGGCCTTCAGTGCTCCTGGTCAATAACCAAAACAAAATTTATCCTATTTGCCCTACTAATTCCCTGAATTTATATGCAAGTATGCTTTTATATGAGGCCACTTGAATGAAGACCATTTTTATATCTTTATCATTTGATAATTTTGAAATTCATTTGAAGGTGTCATTCCTAGTGCTAGAACTGGCAACTTAATGAGTCTGTTACAAGTCATGCTTATTACAAAAACTGTTTTCAAAAAAGTTGAGGCTACGTTCTCTTACCAAAAATTGACTTTACTCTGAAGATACTAACAATGAATTGTACACATGAAGGGGCCACATCTGACTCAAGATGTACACTCATGGCTATTGCAGGGGAATTCTTAAAACTAAGGTTTAAAATGTGTTGGACATGGTACCAAGATAGTTTTCACCTGAATATTTTTGCCAATGTACCTACTAGAGAAGGACAACGTTTTAAAATATGTAATATAGACTTGTAGGGAAATAAATGGTGTCATCAGGTTTTACTGTGAACTACAAACCTTACCCAGCCAGAAACCTTCGTATTTAAGATGGTAGGAAAGACATTCCTCATTTAGGCAAGTAGGGTTCTCATTCAACCTGCAAATCAAAAAGATTACTCTTACCTTGCTTTACAAAAAATTACTCTTTAATTAGTGAAAAAATTCAAATTCAAGCCTTACCTAATGCTTATTGCCCTTCCTTGCAGGTCTAAATGCTAGACCTAGTGACTGTGGCAACTATCTCTCATTGATGTTCCAAAAGGCGAAGAGCTCCTTCCTGCTAGACTTTCTTCGATATTTCAGTTGTAATAAGCAGATTTAACTAGCTTTTGGAAAGTTGCTCACTATCATCATAGTATCTTATGCCTTCACTTCTCTGTAGTTGAAGCTCTTGCTGCTGCCTTGTCATTCTTTATTTATGCTGACTTGTCCATACTCAAAAGGCTGCTGAAGTCCTGTCTTAGTGAGTTTCCTTTGATCCACACTGTGCTTAAAAAGCACATCTTAGGTCCTTTAAAGCTGGTTATATCGCTCTCCTCATGGCTTACTTTTCCACACTGTTCACAAGAGCTAAGCTAATACAACTTATAAACAGGTCACATACACAGATTTCACCTGCTTATAGGTTGCAAACATCAACTTACTGAAAATGTTTTTACTATTAAACTAGTTCCAGAACACAGAAAGTTGGTTAACAGTACAATTAACCTCATATGCCACTTAAAGGATACTGTCAAGGTTGTGTCAAACAATTTCACAAACATAAAAACAGGAAATGTTAATCTCCCCCATTCTTTCAACCTTTATTATAAGAATAAAAGAACTTGAGACAATTTAGCTTAATTTTAATAAAATGTTTCCCCAAGCATTATTTTGACCAGGTACCCAGGTTTAAGTTATGAACATTGACAGTGTCCATTTATATAACCACACTTGAAGTTGTTTTAAGTACTTAACCATTTTCTAATATTAGCCTATTTTCTACACTGCTTATTCACATATATGCCCATTAACAAATGGAATGTCTGTTACATTTATTGGTTTGTGAGTGTTTCTGGAAAACTGCAGTATGTGTGAAGACCAATTTCCATGCTGGCATTGCATGCATCCAAATATTAATGCACAGAGGCACAGAATTAGAGCAACAAGAGAGCATATTCAAAACACTAGCACGCCCCATTCCCCTTTTTATTGCTTGTTTTGCTTAGTACTTCTTAAAACAAAAATAAGAATCTTGAATTCAACGTTCAACTGCCAAAGAAAGAATAACAGCAGGGCACATACTTAGGGCTCGAATGAAATTGTAAGCACTAGCTGGCGCAAAACAGTAGACATTGGTTTATATTTATATATATATATATATATATATGACCTCATTATCTAAAATTTCTCAACCAGGGCCTTCCAAACAAATTGGTTAACTCACATCAACATGATTTAGGTTCAAATATACACAAGAAATAACAATGTGTTCTTTGGGAATTTAGGAACTCAGATCACCCAAGTTTGAATTCAGGTCTTTATGAAGTGAGAAGCTTGTACTAAGCAACTATGCTACATTTCTGCTGCAGTAAGTTATTTTGAACAATTATACCTAGACTGTTCTTGGTTTCCTCCAGCATAACGTATAGGGTACAAACCAGAAAGCATGCCAGCCAGTTAGGGGTTTAATAATGCATGATTTTTATTCTCTTGCTCTGAAAGTGTGTATAGAAAAAAAAAATTAAACCAAGGAAAGTAAGATATCATGGGGCCTCTTGTGCTTTTAAAAAGGAAAAAAAAAGTACCCACTAATTTGCTCAGATATAGTAGGCTTAGTGGTCCTCTATTTTGAAAAGTTCTTAAGAACCATCTTTAAAGTAGGAGGAAGAGGGAAAACATCCACTACCCCTTCCCAGAATTTAAATAGTGGGCAGCAGATATTCTTTATACCCAAAAACTATGGCAGCAGTTCAAATGTGACCAAGGTAAATGTAAAATGAAGATGTTCTAAACACATCTAGGACTCAGCAACTCTAACACACTAAAATCATATGATTACATTTTGGAAGAAAATGCACAAAAACCAAATAGGAATTTTGAGATTTTCATTGGATGGTAATCTTAATGCTATTAAATTCACAAATATGCTAATTTAAATACCCAATCCTATTTATCTAAAACACACATTGCAAACATACAAATATCTACTCTCTCCACATGTCAGCGCCCATTCATATCATGGTTTGGAAATGGGGAGAATAGATTCCCCTTAAATTGCAAGTCAGCAGGTGTTTCTTTACAGTTAACGTTAGCAAAATTCATACAAAATAGTAATTGACAATGATCTTCTTTACTTGTTAACTCACAAGGAAACACCTTCAAAACTGCATTTTGTTAAAGTTTCTGTACTAAAATGTAGAAAAACTGAACTACACAAATATTGAAAAGTTAAAAATTCCTTAATTTTTTATTCCTGGTACCACTACCACAATTTACAGGGCAATATACCTGATGTAATGAAAAGAAAAAGAAAAAGACAAAGCTACAACAGATAAAAGACCTCAGGAATGTACATCTAATTGACACTACATTGCATTAATCAATAGCTGCACTTTTTGCAAACTGTGGCTATGACAGTCCTGAACAAGAAGGGTTTCCTGTTTAAGCTGCAGTAACTTTTCTGACTATGGATCATCGTTCCTTCTGTGGCAGATTTTTACAGTTCCTCTAATGCATTTGGGACGACTGTCTCAAAGTAACCTGCAGCTTTCCTGACAACTCCTCGCTCTCTCTCCTGCTAAGAACTGTAGCCTGTTGAATAATACAGGATAAAAAAATTATTACACTCAGTGAACATTTCCACATATTTTTTATCATCATGATAAAAATTTAAAGATACCTACCCTTTTCTGCTGTTTTTAGAACCTTCTGCTACCATATCCACCACTTCCACCACCAGATCCATAACCACCTAAAAATATACACAATATTTTTAAAGAAGTATATAGAAGTTTTTAAGTTAAAAGGCTCTAAAGAATTTCGGTAAAAAAAATTTATTTACCACCATATGGACTGCCCGAGCTTCTTCCACCAAAACTGCCCCCTTTCATGGGTCCATAATTTGATTGCTGTTGTCCACTATAATTTCCAAAATCATTATAGTTCCCACCACCACCATAGTTACCTGAAATCACAAAGGTTTTGTGGTTTACCTATACAATAATCATTTTCCCCTTTTAACGTATGTTAACTATTATCTTTTCACAATCATAATAGCATGCTCTACCACACTCATATGCAACCCTTTGCAAAAAAGATTTTATAGCTGCCAAACTCCTTCCCCACCACTAACCCAGATGTCCCCCAGCAGACCTAAGGCATAGGTAGCAGAGGAAGAAACAAAAGGAAAAGACAATGACCAAAAGAGCACATCAGAATATTAAAACATCAGTATTGTCTATTTAGATGCTATGCCCTATGCACATGTTCCCTCCTCCTTCCTACCACTAACAGCATCAAAATTGTCAGTGTCTCATTCACTATGATTCTGATGCAGTATAACGTTTAAAACATTGAAAGAATTAGCCAGGTGTGATAGCTTATATCTGTAGTCCCAGCTACTTTCTGGGAGGCTGATGCAGGAGGACCACTTGAGCCTAAGCAGTTTAAGGTTGCAGTGAGCTATGACACCACCGCACCCTGGGTGACAGAGTTGAGACACTGTCTCAAAACACACACAAACCCAAAACCAGAAAAATCCCAACAGAAGGCTCTCTTGAGCCCGAGAGTTTGAGGTTGCAAGTTAGATACGATCACTCTACCACACTCTAGCCCAGGCAACAGAGCAAGACACTGTCTCAAAAAACAAAACTGGGGGGGGGGGGGGGGGTAGTGCTTAAGAGTTAAGTAAAATCCTGGCAATAAATACATTACGGATCCTTTATGTGTACACTGGATAATGCCCATTTTACCTACATGAGTACATTTTTATCAATTTACTAAAAACCCAGTAAAGCTAAGAAAATTCAATTTTATTACCCACCACGTGAGTATTATAGAAGATAAAATTTGATCAAATGCTAACTTTTAACATCTTCAAACATCTATAATGAAACTCTTAGCAACACTGAAGTATTTAACATTTAAATAAAACAAGTGAAAGCTTACCACCTCCAAAATTTCCTCCTTCATTGTAACCATCATATCCTCCTCCACCACCGCCATATCCACCACCTTGGTTTCCATATCCTGGTCCACCACCATAGCCCCCTCTACTACTATAACCAGGACCGCCGCCATAGTTGCCACCTTAAAAAAAAACAGACCACACAAAATCATAGATATACAGAGGATCAAATTACTGAATTCTGGGTTTTTACAGCATGTAAGTCACTGACAAATAAGCCAATGAGTTAACTTTAATACTCTGAACCTGGTAATACCTGGTTAATAGAACAGCAACAATCTGGGCTAGTAAGAATTAAGATACACGCTTAAACATCTCTTAATATCAAAAGGGGGAAAAAAATCATTGTTTTCATTTCTAAAACTTTACTAAATAGTCTCAGACTTAATTCTAGCTCAACTGCTAGTCCAATAAACTTTACTGCCCCAAAAGGAGTAGCTAATGTTCAATCCTCAGGGTAGAAAAGGCCTACTTGTCTATGGTACTAGTTTGGAAGTACACTTTAACCATGAAGCCATGCAAGCTTTAACTAAAATTAGAAAAATATAACAAATACTTAATTTTCAATAAGGCAAAGAAACAGTCAAAATATCAAACATCAATGAAAATAAAAACCACCTACCATCACCTCCAAATCCATTGTATCCACCATCACCTCCTCCATAACTACCTCTGCTGCCACCACCTCCACCACCATAGCCTCCTGAAAAGAAGATATCAATTAAAATTATATATTCAACTTTAATTTTAGGTACTCACGTACTTAGAAATAAGATAAATATCCTACCTCTTCCACCAAAGTTTCCACCACGGCCAAAATTACCTCCACCACCTCCAAAGTTTCCTCCACGACCCATAAAGTTGCCAGATCCACCTCCCCGACCTTTAAGACAGGCAAGGAAGATTTTAAAGAACTTTACAAACACTACTCACATCTATTGTGTATATGTGTATGGTCCTACTCACCTCTTTGCGATCCAGCAGACTGCATCTCTTGTTTAGAAAGGGCCTTTTTCACTTCACAATTATGCCCATTAATAGTGTGGTATTTCTGAACTAAATTTTTTTAATCAAACAAACAAACAAAAAGTTATTTTATGTTTGGAAAAGCACATATAAATGAAATCCTTTGTCATTACGTAACTCTTTAAAATGTTATCAAGGTAGTGACTGTGAGTGGGGATGAGTGAGTGTTCTGGGATGTTTACTTCTTGAGCTGAATGCTTGTTACACAGGTGTAGACACTTTATGAAAATGACTATACACTTTATAGTCTATTAGGCACAACACAAAATTACAAGCAATTAAGCAAATTTCGATGAAAACAGAGAGCCACCTGTGCTTTCTCATTCACAATTGCTACTTACCAACAATTTTATCAACAGTATCATGATCATCAAAAGTTACAAAAGCAAATCCTCTCTTTTTTCCACTCTGCCTGTCTTCCATAACTTCTATGGTTTCAATCTTGCCATACTTTTCAAAGTAGTCTCTCAAATTATACTCTTCTGTATCTTCTTTAATACCACCAACAAAAATTTTCTTCACTGTTAGATGGGCACCAGGCTTTACAGAATCCTGCAAATAAAATACATTAAGGGTCAAAAAAATACCCCCAAACTTTCCCAACAGTTTCACATATTACACAACATATAATCAAAATACCTCTCTAGAAACAGCTCTCTTTGGTTCCACAACACGCCCATCAACCTTGTGTGGTCGAGCACACATTGCCGCATCCACCTCTTCAACACAAGAGTAAGTCACAAAACCAAAGCCCCTAGAACGTTTTGTTTGGGGGTCTCTCATTACCTACAAGATAAAAATTTTAAAGCACTGAAACACTTCCACAGGTCCTCTACAGCCTCTTCCTAAGAAATTTTTTGTTCCCTTAGTAACTTACCACACAATCTGTGAGTGTCCCCCATTTCTCAAAATGTTCTCTTAAACTATCATCTGTAGTTTCAAAGCTCAGACCACCAATAAACAGTTTTCTCAACTGCTCTGGTTCCTTTGGATCATGGCCCTGAGAAAAAGATCCAATACATTTTAATTATTTCTTATAGTGGATGAATCTGTAAGAAAGACCCACAAGCCTTAACCTACTACAAATAATAAAATCGGCATCAAATTCCTGTAACAGTAACACTTTGTCCAGTTAAAAATTTGACTACGCATATTACATTAAATGAACTAAATGGTGCCAAGGAAACCTATAACTAGCCTCTCAAATGCCAACATCACTTCAGCTACAACTGAAGTATAAGACAACTCCATAATCAAAAATCCTTTCATTTTTAAGCTGCAACTAAAAGTGTAGATTATTTCAGAAGTTGCTAATGTGCTGGAGAAGCAATGTTCCACCCATGCCACTGCAAGTCTTCTCATTCTACATCCCAGCAAGTGTTTAATTTTAAAATCACAAAACTGTGATGAAATACAACTGAAAAGTTTCAAGTCGCAAATTCAGAGAAAGTTACCAGTTTCAAGCAAATTAATGTTAAAATAGTCCTAAGTTAAAGCATCCTTCCCCACCCCCAAAAGTCCACCACTTAGTAGCCTTCTGTAACTAATGTTCGTTATGTGCTACAAAACCAACACAATTTTAGAGTTACAACAATTTGGAAAGTAGGACCTACATTAGGTATAGCGTATATTGCCTGACCAGAAAAGGGAGCACAATAAAACAAATTGAGACTTTTTTAAAAAAAAAATTAAGATGCGGCCTTGAAATTCTTTTACACTTTAGTCAAAAACTTTTTAACAAATTACACGAATTGTCATTTAATGCATGCATTAAGATTTGACTGATCCAAAGTCCTTAGATAAAGGGGCTCACATTTACATTCTAATGTCTTCCTGTGTCTTCTAGAAGTAGAGATGTTAAAGCATTTAAAGTGAAGAGACTGTCACATGCTAGAAAAAAAATGTTAAATGATTAACAGCCTAAAGCATTAATTCACTTAGTCTCATCTTTTCAAGTATCGGATAAAGGCATCTGATTGACAACCCACAAAGTAGCTGTGGTTGCAATCCTCTAAAGAAAAAATCCAGAAAACTACAACCAGAGCCGACCCAAAGAGGTGGAAAACAGATCAAAAAAATTTAAGTTCCTACTTAACATCTACACCCAAATTCTGAAATACTAAGTACCTCACCCACATGGCGATTTGAGAAGTATAATTCTAAGTACTTTAGCAAGAACAAATTAGCAAGCATTTTAAACCAGCAAACTTTTGAAAAATCTCGTATTTCCAACTGGATGCTGAGGAAAAAAGAACAGGCCAGAGAATCAATAAATTCTCGTCGCTGAAGAAATCTGTAAAGGACTAAAAACTCGCCGGCAGAACTTCAACGCCCCGGGCTTCGAAGCCATTTGGAGCATTTTCTGCCGGGCCGCCTCCTCCCTCTTCCCTCCAATCCCAGGCTCTCTCCCGGCGGCGGAGCGCGGCGGCGGCCATTGCGGGCCAATGCGCCATTTCGTAACGCGGCAGCGGATCAATGTCAATGTGGCCGCCGCCCGCCTGCTCGCTCGCCCGGATGTGCCTGCTCGTCCCTCCCCTCCCCCACCGCCTCCTCCCAACCGCTCCCGCCGAGGCCCGCCATGCCGCCCTCGGCCTCGCTTCCGAGGCCGCGCAACCGGCGGGCCAGCTCCCCTCTCGAGGCCTCGCCAGCCAGGCCGCGCCTCCGAGGGGCCGCCTGGGCAACCGAAGGTGAAGGCGAGACGGGCGAGAAACCCCTGAGGAGGCCTCCGAGGCCCGATCCCCCCTCCCCCACACCGCCCGTCTGAACGCCGAGCGCGGGACGGCCAACCCAGTCCACCCGGCCTCCCCGCTCCCACCGAGCCAGGCCCCCCACGCCGGCCACTACCCATCAACCCCCCGCTCTCCCCCTAATACCTCCTCCCCCCGGCGGCGGCGGCGGCGGCCGGAGTCGGGCTGGGGGCGACCGGGCGGCGGTTTTACCTCCATTTTGAGACCGGACTCGCCTCTTCCAACTCGAGTTCAATATGGGACCGAGAGGAAGAGGCGGGGCCAGCCGTCACGTGACGCGCTTTCCGCGCGCCGCCGGCGTGGTGGGGGAGGGGCGAGCTGGGAAAGGGGCGGGGCCGAGCGGGCGCGAACAGGGACTGGACGAGCAGGTTGGCGGGCGGAGGGCGGAGGCGCGACAGGCTGCGGGAGCGCGCGCGTCTCGCCAACTTCCAGTGTAGCGCCGCCCTTCCCGCCGTTCGCGCTGGGGTGGCTGACGCGACGCCAACTCGGGCTCCACCAATGGTGAGCGCCCACGTCGGGAAAACGCCTCGTGACCGCGCGTCACCGTAGAGAAAGGCTTTTCCCTTTCTTCTCTCGCCTGTTCCCCTCCCCCACGCGGGCCTCTCGGTCTCCATTTCCGAATTCATTCCATTCCGGTGCTTAAAATAAAACCACACTTTCCTTTCTCGTAATTTAAGGTTGCAAAAAGTCCTCTGGGCCCCTCGGATCACCTCCCGTTTCCAAATGCCAGGGACCGGTGTCTGACTGTGGCGCCCGAGAGGGCGCGTACTGGAAATCCCTGCGACACCGACACATGTGAATCATGGGCACCTTGGACGGGTCTCAAAACGCGGCTGACATACTGAA
This sequence comes from Lemur catta, assembly GCF_020740605.2. Taxonomy (NCBI): domain Eukaryota; kingdom Metazoa; phylum Chordata; class Mammalia; order Primates; family Lemuridae; genus Lemur; species Lemur catta. The sequence continues at coordinate 49,905,051 of NC_059135.1, forward strand.
TTGTTACCCTTAACGACCTGAGGCAGGACTGGTGGAGGTCCGTTCATTAGGTATTCGCTGATCTCCAGAAATAAATATTACACGGTGGGACTATTTTCTAATGCTTTTCTTTCTTGTTAGTGTGGAAAGAGCTGCAACATCTGTTTGGCGGACAGAATTTAAGGAATTGAGTGACTTATAAGTGTTTTTGAAAAGCGGGGCCGCCGGCTTTTTCTGAAGGTAGTGAGTTATCTCACAGACTGAACTTGTTATACTACTTTCCCCCTCGCTACTGCACTTGACTGGTCTAAAAAGAATTTTTTTTTTTTTTAAAGCGGGGTTGCCAGATAATTGCTGCCTGTTCGCGAGTGACTTTTACTTTAATGTGATCACCTGTGTCCAATAGTGTTGTGAAGTATAATGAACGGGATGAATCAGAGTTAAAAACTACAGATCTAATCCTTTCTCGGCCTAGTCAAGTGATTTAAAATCATTTGACCTTGCAGAGCTTTAGTTTTAGTTTTTTAAATGAAAATAGGAATGGCATTGGGTGATTGTCCAACACCCATGACAGCCATAAATAATCTGTGGATCCATATTTAAAGAAAGTTATAAAAATAACCACAATTGACAGGTCTCCCTTCACTGCTAGGAAATGCTTTATATTTTATTTAGCAATCCATTCGACCAACTCGTTTAGAATTGAACTCGCCCTTTCTTGGAAAGATTAGAAATCTTGTCAGTTATCTAATAAATTGTTTGAAAAAAGTTTGTGGTAACAAATGGGGAGTAGTCATCTTGGAGTTTGAAAAGGGGAGTACAAAGATTAAGAATTTGTTAGTTAGGGTTTTTATACAAGACAAGGTGAATTAAGCCTTTAAAAAAATAAAGAATTTGTTGATATTTATCTGCCATTGCCCAAGGAGGAAATTTTGGAAACATGAAGAAAGGGTACTGTTGTGAGGCAGAAACCAGTTAACCAGGCCTTAAGGTAATTTGGTTGAGATAATGTTCAAACTAGCCTCTTCTTGTTGCTCTGATTCCATTATCACAAGCAAACTTTTATTTATGAATTCTGCTTATCAGGTACTCCTGATAGCCTAAAACGGACTTGAGACATTGGAAAAATTTATAGCCTCAGTGTCTTGTTAATATCAAGATTTTTTGTGAATTTCATAACTATGAAATAGTCCTGACAAACTTGATCAATTCTGGGCACATACAAAAACACAAAGTTAAAGACTTTAGGGGGGGAGAAAAGGCTTTAGGAAAATGGTATTCACACCAAGGTACCCTGTGAAACCTTGCAAGCATGATAAAGAAGAATGAGCACCTGGCTTCACTTTGGAGCATGTTTGTCTAAGTGTTTTCTAAACAAGTTATTCTAATCAATGACCTTTGGTCTTATTCTTTCTTCTTTGAATTGTATTAAATTTATTTATTTAATGTATTTATTTATTTTATGTATCTATTTATTTATTTTTGAGACAGAGTCTCACTCTGTTGCCTGGGCTAGAATGCTGTGGCATCAGCCTAGCTCACAGCAACCTCAAACTCCCAGGCTCAAGCCTCCTGCCTCAGCCTCCCGAGTAGCTGGGACTACAGGCATGTGCCACCATGCCTAGCTAATTTTTTCTATATATTTTTAGTTGTCCAGCTAATTTCTTTCTATTTTTTCAGTAGAGACGGGGTCTCGCTCTTGCTCAGGCTGGTCTCGAACTCCTGAGCTCAAACGATCCGCCCGCCTCGGCCTCCCGGAGTGCTAGAATTACAGGCATGAGGCACCACCCTAGCCAAATTTTTATGTTAATTTGAGAAATAGCATGGTATGGGGTACCAAGTCCTTCCATCCAGGCACATGATACATCAGTCTATTCATTCAGATCTTTTTGTCTTTCAATAAAATGTGGATTCCTCCCTTTGGATTCATTCATATTTGTTGTTCATCCTGACTATATGTGGTTTTTAGACATTAGCTACTTTTTATGCTTTTATCTAAGTTTACCCTCTAGCTCTGTGGCCTTGCGGTACCTCGTACTATTAATAACATCCCTGCTCCAGTCCTTGACCTTGTAGGACATAGACTTGAGCATGGGCTGCTGTCTACACTTGTATCCTTGACTGTCTTTGAAATGAGAGAAAGAGAACATATGGGGGGTTGGGAGGAGGGAAACGGGGTGAGGGGATGGGTGGCAGACAGACTTCATAATCTATATCACGGCATCTCAACTTCTTTCATGTCATAACATACAGAAAATGATAATTTTTGTGCAGCCCACTGGGGTAAACTAGAAAAGATTTGGAGGCATCTAAATGATGGTTAAAAAATTCATAACATTTTCTAAAGTACATAATTTTGATAAAAATAAAACTACAAAGTATTAGGAAAGATGTTAAACATTAAATTTGCATAAAACTTTAAAAATTTCCCATGTTTTTTAATGATCGACTTGAACTTGTTCCTGTGAATATATTTTGATATTAGGTTTTATGGTTGAAATGGCTTTATGCAGTTTCTGATCTAGACTTTTTAATGGTGAACTCCTCATGTTCTGAATAGTCATTATCATTGAGGGACTTGATTCACATAAGTGGGTGATAAAATATTTAAAACCATTTTATACAACCATTCAAAATTTACATTGTAATTATATTTAAAGAATCTAACAATTCTTCCTTTTCTTTTATTGACAAATGTAATGTTGTAATTTCATGTGATAATGCAAATGGATTTCAAACCCAATAATACATTTTTATATCAAGATTTCCACATTGAAACTCTAGGTTTTGGAACATGCACTGTCAACAGCTAGCCTGGATGCCATTAAAAGGGCACTGGCTGCAAAGGGATGGTAACAACCACTATATGTTAAGACAGAGATTAAGGGCACTGCATGGAGCTAAGCCCACCAGAAACCCCATTCTGCCCACGTTCCTCTGTCACTCCTTTAACAGAATACCCCTGAAGCTGTGTGCTGTACGCCTTGGGCACCTGGATCACAGACTCTCATGCATTGGCTCCAAGGTCTCTGGTTCTTGATAGGTAGTGGGGTACTTTGGATGTAATTGCCCACATGGCAGGCTTGTATTTGGCTTTGCACAGACGGCAGGCAGAACTGTTACATGCTTGCTGCTTGTTTGGCATACATTCCAGACCACTCTGCACAGGCTGCCTGAGGAACCCTAATAAGGCTGCTTGTGACAAGATGTACTGGCCCAAAGGGCTCTGGCTGCCCTACCCCTCTTAACTGTCCCAATACAGAAAAGGTCAGTTTCTCACTGCTATTCAGGACACACACTGGCATTCCAAGGTCGGCCAGTTGGGAAGCACTGTCTGGATTGTGTGTTTCTATATCAATAACAAAGCTGTTTTGCAGAGTTAGGAGTTGATTTTTCCAAGATTAAGCAAATTATGGCAGAGTTAGAACCGAAAGAAAGAGAATGGCGATTGAATGAAAATATTTTGGACTGGAAGAAGATAATTCTTAGGAGGGAGGAATTAAACTATAAGCTTTGTTATCTGCTGCTATATTCAGAATATGCCAATAGCTTTATTTCCTAAGATCTTAGTTTTTAAATAAGTATGTAAAGTGAAACACAAGACAAAATAAAAAGCTCCCCCCACCCAAATCCTGTTATACAGATTTGACCAGAGTCAACAACTTAGCATATATCCTTTTACATTTTCTTCTTGGCCTAATCAATCCTTTAAGTATATATGAAACAAACATTTGTTTAACTTTTGCAAACATATATCTAACTAGCCAGACTGATCTGAAATTTCCTTTTCCCCCTACTTAACAAAGGCATTTATTGAACTGTTACTATTTAATATGTGCCAGGAAATGCTAGGTGTTGGAAATTCATCCTAGTCACATTATTGAATACTTACCATGTACCTTGTACTGGGCTAACTACCTTATGTCTCTGATCTCATTTAATTCCCCTAAGTACCTTAGGTAGGAGGAAAGTTCTATTATTCTTGTTTTTTAAATAAATAGCCTAAAGCTTAGGTAAGTTGAATAAATTGACCAATATTATATAGGCCCTAGGACTAAGGTGCTGAAGTGGAATGTCATAGCTGTATTTACATTTTAATATTCTTGAGGGTAACAATCTTTTGTAAAGAGATTTCCTATCATGTATCTATCTTGTTCACTACATTTTTTATTGTGTTTCCAGGGACTATAACAGGGCCTGCCTCTGTAGTAGGCAATTCATTTATTTATTGTTGAATGAAGTATTTTGTGTCCCCTTCAGTGCCTATAGGACCTACTGCATAATTTGTGGGGCTTATTGCAAAACGAAGAGCAGGGCTCCTTGTTCAAAAATAATTAAGAATTTCGGCCGGGCGGGCATGGTGGCTCACGCCTGTAATCCGGGCACTCTGGGAGGCTAAGGCGGGAGAATCGCTCAAGGTCAGGAGTTCGAGACCAGCCTGAGCAAGAGCGAGACCCCATCTCTACTAAAAATAGAAAGAAGTTAGCTGTCCAACTAAAAATATATATAGAAAAAATTAGCCAGGCATTGTGGTGCATGCCTGTAGTCCCAGCTACTCAGGAGGCTGAGGCAGAAGGATTGCTTGAGCCCAGGAGTTTGAGGTTGCTTTGAGCTAGGCTGATGCCATGGCACTCTAGCCCAGGCAACAGCGTGAGACTCTGTCTCAAAAAAAGAAAAAAAAAAAAAAAAAAAGAATGCAAAGGAATGAGACTTAACTCTTTTCCTTCAGGTAATTGTAATGAGATAATATTTTGAAAACCATTTTTGTGACTCTTTTGCTTTTCTCAAAACACAATCTTTGCTCTAGCTGGCAGAGGTGCTGTCTGGGCTAGCAGAACTGGGGTATGGAAATAGCACGAAAAGAATCACCTACATGATATTCAGCTTCTGAAAGCAAAATAGGATTATGCACGTCAGTAGCCTTGCAAGCTGAGTTTTTATTGTAAGAGAGGATTTTTCAAAATTCCTTCTCCCCCTTTAATATATCTCTGTCTGAATCAGGAGGGACCAGCTCATAAAGTTTTGTGGTAAAGAGAGTATATTCTTCTGTTTATATTAGCAAACTCACAAGTTTTGCTGATCCATAGTAGAAAGGGGAGAATAGTTAGGTTAAGTTTGCTTGCAAGTAACAAAAATATCCAGATAATAGTAGCTTAAACAAGGTAGGAGTTTTTCTTTGTCATATTCCAGAAGTCATTTTAGTCTATGAGGTTGTCAGTCTGAGTCTGATGTGGCATTCCATGGTGTTAGAGACTTAGGCTCCTTCTATCTTGCTATCTGCTGTGTTTCATACCAGAAATTAAATCAACATTCCAGCCAGCAGGAAAGAGGAAGGGGGAAGGAAGGGTACATCATCTTCCTTTAAGGACATTTCCAGTAAATTATACATACAATATATTGTAGGGGAGAAAATATTTCTTTCCTCACCTGTTGTTAGGTTCATGGCTGAGGCTTCTATAACAAAAGATTGATCAACAAGAGAAAAGCATACACATTTATTCAATGTAAGTGTTATGTGACATAGACCTCAGAAGGAAATGAAGACAAAAGAAACAGGTAAACTGGTGGGTTTTTTAATGCTTAGGTTTGATAAAGAGGTGAATAATTGTAGAATTATGATTAGACAAAGTATGATCTAGTGGTGAGAATCTGGGGGGAACTTAGTTAGGCCTGTTCATTCAGGTTCTTCTCTGTGTCTCTGTGTCTTTAGCGATAAGCGTGTTTCCTTTTCTCTGAATATTGGAGGGCACCTCTCAAAGAGGATCCTATGGCCTACTTCAGGGAAGAAGGACAGGAAATGGTGAGAGAGACCTTTCTGCTTTTTTCTCAAATGCCATGGTGCTATATTTGGGGGTAGTGTGTCCTGAACCCCATCAATGTGTTTGTATCCCATTGGGCAAAACTTAGTCACATGGCCATAACTAACTACAAGGTAGCCAGCAAATGGGTGCTCTATTGTTATGGAAGGTGGGACATACAAAATAACTAGCACTTTCTTCCATAGAAAGAAAGGCAATTTGGAGAATGAGACTGAAGATAGAGGGCAGTACTGTGTGGAAGGTCACAGTGAGGGGGTCTGGACGGCCCAAAGGCAGCTCAATGTGAGGTATCGAGTGTCAATAGGAGGTTAGTTTCTGAGTACAATCAAGAGGCTGAGAAATGGCTTTTGCTGGCTGAGAAAGTAACAAAGAAATGTTCTCCATCCTATAATGTCGCTAAGACTAGTCCTGTCCTATCTGTACCATAGACTACATAGGAAATGGGCTTTTTCCTTCAGAAAATGAGTCCCAAAAGAGAAAGGAGCTGTGATGGATATCTCTCTTCATCACATTGCCTGAAGACCCAGAAGGTAGAGCTAAGGGGAGTCAGAAAAGGCCTTAACCAGATCCTCTAATAAGGGACCTGGACCTGTCACCTGCTGAAGGATGTGGCTCCGGTGAGTAGCAGCAGGTAAAGGTGTGTACTTGTAGATATGCACAACTCTGATGCCCTCAGTTTTACAGAGGACTCTACTTTGCTCTGGCCTTTAATTTATGCCACATGGGCACAGGAGCTACATAACAGTGGTTTACAGCAAGGATTTGGGAGCCAGACTGCCCAGATTTGAACCCTAGCACTATCCCTTGATACCTCTGTAACTTGGAACAAGTTACTTAGTCACTATATATGAAAAGAGATACTACTAGTACCTCCATCATACTATATGACTGCACGATATAAACAAGACTGGAAATATATGATCATTGTAAAACTCAACATGGTTGGTCCTACCAAATGAAATTGTTTGTCCCAACCTTAAAAAAAAAAAGACATTTGGCATTCTATCTACTTTGTCCCTACAGACTTGTATATTGTATCTCTCTTATGTCAGATTTCTAACTAGTGGTTCTATTTGGTTTTTCATGAAGTTTTTATAAGGTTCTTATAAAGATTAAATTAATTATATTAATTAAAAACTCAAAACTTAAAAATTAAAAACTTTAAAACTCAAAAAAGTTAGCTGTTATGTATGAACATTATTATTATGACTCAGAACAAAGTGGAGAAAGTGGCTGAAAAAAATGGAACTATAAGGACTCTACTTAGGCTCAGAAAATAGGAATTTATTAATTCTTTGTAGATATAGGTGTAGCATGATGTAGATGGTGATTATCTATAATTCTTTCAAAAGGTAATAGATGAATAAATATGCCTGGCTTTCAGTTGTGTTATCAGTTCATACAATGAAAATAACCTTAAATTTATAGGAAATGACAGACACAAATGGGGTAAAGACTGAGTTAATGAATTATTTTTACCGTTGAGCAATATTAAATCCAGCAGTGTTATTCTGTTGTTTATGTGACAGATCTATGCTTTTGGTTAGTCCCTTACAGCAATTATGACAGTCACAAAACTGCAAGTAAAAAACAAAGTACAATTCACATTGTTCTTGCTAGCAAACATCTGAGACCAAAGCAGGATCACTGGATCACTAGTAAGAAATCTTATGTAGTAAGAGAGACAAAGTAGATAGAACTCTGAATATCTTTTTTTTTTCTTTTTGAAAGAGGCAGGCAACAATCTCCATTTGGTAGGATTAACCATGTTGAATTTACAATGATAATACATTTCTGGCCTTGTTACATCCTGTAGCTTATTTTTGCACACACTAACTAGCATATGCTGTGTGTTTACTTCAAGCTTACGATTATCAACTGTGAACTCTGTTCAGTCCAAATACTACCATGGTCTACTAAAGATGTAGTTATATTATCTTAAACACTGTTTATTAAGTATACAAGTAAAACCAGATTCTTTTCAGTTTCTATCCCAGCTTTCTTCAATTTTTATTATTTTAATTATGTACATGTTGTAATTATAGTCCTACTATACTTTTTCCAGCAGATTAATTATTTCTTGGTGAAATGTCCTTTAAATCAGATGATGTCATATGAACCATGTGAAAAGAATAATTATAAATATTCTAATGTGCAATAGTTTAGATTTAAAGCAGTTTTAGTTAGTTCTGAAAGTAAAATGTATCTATTACTTCATTAATATTATTTTAAATTTGAATTTGTCTTAAGCATTAACTATTACTCTTAGGGACAAGTCAATTTCAAAAGCTTAAAGTATTATTATTAAATAATAGAGCAATAAAATTGCTTTTTGTTGGGGACCAGGGAGAAGGGAGGTTTAAATATACCTAGGCAGGGACCCACGCATCCTAATAAAAAATCATTTAGCATCAAGTCTCTCAAAGTGTGCTATCACATTCAAAACATTTGATCCCACGTATCTCAGTGAGAGGTGTTTCAAATTTTGATCCCAAAATTTGAAATAATTTTGATATTTTTCTCCTTTTGGCTAAAAAATGACCTTGATTTCTCAATTTTGAAATTACACATTCCTTAATCTAGTGCTAATAAGTAACAAACTGGCCACATACTGGTTTAACTGCTAAAATTAGAACTGTATCAGATAGTTAATCTAAGTTTCTAAAATTTAGAGAACTGACTTTCTTTCAAGGAGTGCTGTTATTTACTGAAGGGTAAAATAGAGTTATAAGGTATGGTTGATAGGGTGGGTAAGCACACCTCTGGCTGGTGGATACCCACTGCTCCACTGAATTAGCCCCCCCAGTCCCCCTGAGTCTCCAGTGTATCTCTCAGAAACCATTTTAGGTCAGTTAAGTCCAGGCTAGGGACTCATTTTATTGTTTCCAGTAAACCAGCAACATAGAGCATTGTAAACCAAGAACTTAGATGTTTCCATGAAGTCCTTCCAAGTTCTGCTTGAAAGGACCTCACTGGCTGTCATAGATCATTCCAGCTCTACAGACAGTCCCTGGAGTATATTCCGAGCCATTTTAGTCTCACCTCTTTTTGTTAGTAAGGAACAGAAATCTACTCAAATTAGTTCAAATAAAGGGGATGGGGATATTGGATAATAAAGATCTCATAAAATCAGGCGAGGTAACTCACGCCTATAATCCTAGCACTCTGGGAGCCCCAGGTGGGAGGATTGCTTGAGGCCAGAGGTTCCAGACCAGCCTGAGCAAGAGGGAGACCTCGTCTCTACCGAAAATAGAAAAGTTAGCCAGGGGTAGTGGCACACACTTGTGTAGCCCCAGCTACTCAGGGGGCTGAGGGAGAACAATCGCTTGAGCCTGGGAGTTTGAGGTTGCAGTGAGCTGTGATGACACCACTGCACTCTAGCCCAGGCGACAAAGCAAGACTGTCTCTAAATAAATTAAAAAATAAATAAAATAAAATATATTCAGGCTTCATGGAAAATGAGGCTGCAAACTGTGAAGTTGTCAGAGACCAAGGAATCTCCCTTTTTCCATCTCACTTGGTCCAACTGTTGTCTTCTCTTCCTTTCTCTTAGCACATTTACTGCATTTTCCTCTTTCACTTAACTGGCAGAATGAGGCACTGTTCCCAACATGGCAGTCTCCAGATCTATATGACTTTTTAACATAACTATCTTCAGGCTTTATCTGTTTAAAATCGTTGAGAGAGAGAGAGAGAGGGAGAGGAAGAGAGAGAATATGAATATGACTTGATGCAGGAGAGCCAATGGATGGATTAGTTTTACCTCAGTTGTCTAGCTTTGTAGGGCTCCCACATGTTAAAAATCAATCTTGTTTATCAACAACAAAGAAGATGAAAGATAAAAATGGAACAAACAGGAAACAAAAGTCCCAGGGTGTCATTAATATATCCCTTAATATGTGGAGCAAAAAATTGTTTCAAAAAGCCAAATTCCTAAATAGTAAAAAATTTTAAAAGTAGATATATAAAATTAAAAAAATGTTATTGCTTATTACTTTGAGAATCTGTATTGATAGAGTTAAATAATTCTCAGGTAAGAATGGCACAGCCATCTTCCCGTTCCTGGCTGTCTGTCAGTTCCAGCATTAGATTCTGTGCTATTTCCTGTGCCATAAGTTTGAATTTCTAGGCGACAAAGATAACAAGGTAGGAACAGTGTGGCTTCCCATTTCCACTTATATTTAAGAGGTAGGAGGTGGTGTGGAAACTTAAAGAGCCCACTAGGGCCAGGCATGGTGGCTCATGCCTGTTAATCCTAGCACTCTGGGAGGCTGAGGTGGAAAGATTGCTTGAGGTCAGGAGTCTGAGACCAGCCTGAGCAAGAGTGAGACCCCATCTCTACTAAAAATAGAAAAATTGTGGTGTGCCTGTAGTCCCAGCCTCTCAGAAGGCTGAAGACAGGAGGATCCTTGAGCCCAGCAGTTTGAAGTTGCAGTGAGCTATGATGGTGCCACTGCACTCTACGTAGGACAAAACAGCAATACTCTGTCTCAGAAAACAAACAAACAAACAAAACCCCACTAGTTTCCAAAAGTGTTTACGTGAATTGTTAAGTAATTCTTTTATTGGCCATAGGTAGGTTTATTATCTCCTTGTAGGAGACCAGGACACTGGGTCAGAGAAGCTAGGTAATTTGCCTAGGACCATACGGCTAATAAAAGACTGGAAGAGAATGCTAGGTCTGGCCAGAAGCAGACAGTGGGAGATAAAACATCTCACTTGGTAACTCCTGTGTGTTGTTTTTTTAAATTTATGATTGACACTTTATTTTTTTTTTTTAGGTATACGGTGTTGCTCTGTTGCCCTGGCTGGTCTTGAACTCCTGGCCTCAAGCAGTCCTCCCACCTTGGCCTCCCAAAGTGCTGGAATTACAGGTGTGAGCCACCACATCTGGCCTATGATTGACACATATTAATTGTACATATTTATGAGGTACAACATGATATTTTGATACATGTTATACATTGTATAGAGATAAAATTATCATATCTATCACCTTAAACATTTATTTCTTTGTGATGAGAACATTCAAAAACCTCTCTCTTAGCTATTTTTTCTGTATATTTTCATTTTTTTAAGGGTGGAGTGTGGGTATGGGGGGAGTCTTTTAGCTTTTGCTACTCCTCAAGATGGAGGGCAATGCTGGGCACCTGTATGGGAGCTACATTCTCTTTTGGTGACTTTGAGTAAGCCTTACAGGCTTGTGATTGTGCTTTCAAACCTTTCCCTGTTTGGTTCTTTCAGTTAACAGGCAATTCATTTCTTAAGACTCAGAACTCGCTTTCAGCAAAGATTTTTTTTCTTTCCAAAATGGTGTGAAATTTAGATGTTAATTGTGTTTTGCTCATCTAATTAGATGTGTGAGTTAAGGAGTATAAAATAAGCCACTAGCTACTTTCTCACAGGATATAATAAATCTCTCAGATTGAAGAGCAAAATGGAATAAATTGTAATCAAAATAATATATGATATCATTTCGTGCCAGAAGAATGAATTATTTCCAAGGGCTTTCTCTGAGAAATAAGGTTGGGAGATTGGCTAAATCCTCAAATCCTCCACATCTGCCCCTATATAAGAGAAATAAAGCAAGTATTTTATAATATATAATTTAAATTAAAGCTATAATTATCACCTAGTAATCTCTCACCATATAATTCCTAACATCTTTATACCATTCTGCTTTATCTTTTCTCTGCTCAAAATAACTGCTGTAGTATAAGCTGTTGAATTTCAATAATCAATTCTTTGGTTAGATTACATAATAGAATAACAAAACAAAAAAATTTTTTTGAGGTGGAGAGTTTTTTAATCTATATTCTCATCTGTTTTTCTTTTTTTTTAATCAGTGGGATAAAGGATTTTATTTTATTTTATGTTTTTTGTTGTAACAACTTTTTTTTTTCAAAACAAAAATTTCTGTATGAGAAATAAAGCCCTTGATCTCTTAAAAGAAATATATGTAGCCACTCACCCCAAAATGCCAGTAGGTCATCTGCAGACAACAAGCAGCACTGATACCACCCATAGAAACTCATGGAAAGGCCTCTAGGCCTAGACAGAGCATTAGGGGTCCACTAATGCTCTCAGCCATCTACAACAAGATATGCAATTTTGTGATTTCCTTAGGACAACCCCCCCTTCTAGACCATGCTTGGCTTTCTGGGACTCCTGAATTCCTTGCCCAAACAGGCTGGAACACACATGAGAACCTGCAGTATCCCTTTTCTATACCTGTCTTCTCTGAGGTGCTCCACTCCCATGGTCTGTGCCCCTTAGATGCACGGGCTGGAGTGTCCATATGAATAGTCCAGAGGCCCCTCCTGGTGTCTGTCTGGGCAGGAAGTGGAAAGAGAAGGTGGGGATAGCCTGTAGACGGTAGCCTCCATTTGTACTCATGCCCCAGGCCCTGAAAATATTACCTATTTCCTTGGATGGAAGGAGAGTGGGCTTACTCCCTCCCCCAAGGGGCCAGGCCTACTGTGGAAAGTTGTCATTGCATAGAAAACTTCAAATGTGTTGTTCACTCTTAGGGCTCATGTAAGGAGCAACTTGTTAATAGCCCACTTCCTTGTGGAAGCTGCACATTTGAATCCTCTGATAAATTTATACAATTGCCATGGAATAAATTTTTTAAGTCATATATTATTTATATATAGTGTCTCACATGGAGTATAGGGAAGCTATTTCGTACTGCTCACCCCTATATGGTGTAGATGGACAGAAGAGATGCCTCTCTGTCTCAGTCATACCGTAATCTAATTCCATTCAAGTGAGCAAAGATTCCTGGTATATGCACACAGAATGAAAGCTGAGGGTTTCCATTTGATTACTGACTAACATATCATGCTGCTTTTGAAAATTCAGGGAAAGAATTCTCAGAGAAAATATGAGATGGTCTTCCTGTCCCCTGAAACTTATGGCAGGCATATATATATATATATATATATATCAGAGACATCTGATGCACTTTCTCAGATTCCCTCTGCCCCCACAGGCTGGCTGCTCTGTCTTAGCCATGCACACAGCTAACTGACTATTTTGGGACCCGCATGGTTCTGCAGCCTGGGGCTGACCAGTTGCTTATCTGTGATGTTGGCTGCTCTTGGCTGCTACTGTGCCAGTTAGGCATTTGGAGTTTCTGGCTCCTTCCATCAAGTTGGGACTTGGATGAAACACCACACTAAAGAGCATGGTATCTGGCTTCCCAAATGACTGCCAGAGGATGACACAATTTGGAGAGCTGGGGTGTTAACTACAGTTGATATGAACTTCGGCCAATAGAAATAGGAGACAGAGGGAGTGTGGCAGATCAGTCCCCCTCCTCCCTCCCTCTCATTGACTGACTGCGCAGTAACACAGTTTTTCCATGTAACCTACCTGTGCATTGCTTCTCTTCCTTTCCTGCCACCCTCCCTCTTCCTCACTCCCACTGTCCTGGGTTTATACCTACTAAATAAAGCAGGAGCCCTCAATCTCTCTTGGAATCTGTTTTCTAGTAAACTGAGCAAAACGGCCCACTATATGAATCAAAAAGTTAAAATCCTGAGGGTATGTAAAGTACAAACTCAGGTGGCCTTAGAAATAACTGATAAAGAACCATTTTTATACCAATACCTTCAAATGGCATGTGTAATAAATAATTGTTTCAATATGATTTTGGAGGCAATATAGTACTTATATATGTTATATATATATATATTTTTTTTCTTTTTTTTCCTACAGTCGGCCCCTATGGAAGCAATATAGTACTTAGATATAAATTTCATCTCCTTTTCCTCAGATTACTAAGACTCTTCCCTATATAATAATTAATCAAGAATTTATTGCAGCACTATGCAAAGCTTTGAAAACACTAAAACGGGTTAAGATACCTGCTCTGTCTTCTGTCCTCTGTCCTCATAATATAGTTATAACAGGGTGACAACATGCAACAAGCACTGACTTGTGTAGTCTCCATTAAAGAGGTATGCTACGGAGAAGTGTTGAAATAAATGAAGGTCTTAAGTATCTAGGAAGATTTCATGATAGAGATGAAACTTTTGAATGGTGTTTTAAAGGATGGATAATATCTGAATTGGTAGAGGGAAGACAGAAAGATGCTCCTGGTGAGTTTTCAGTCCAAATGAAGACCGAGAGGTAACACTCCATATGACACCTTGGATGGGATCATTATTCTTGGATTCTTCTTAATAGCATCCCAGAGGGTTATAGATCCCCTAAATCTCAACTATAGAACCTAGGTTAATCTGTGACATAAAGAAGATTCATAATTTGACAATTTTTTTAAAACAGCAATAACAGCAAAACCAAACCAAAGCAGAATCTAAACTTCAAATCTAGGTATTCAAACAAACAAATTCTCAAGGGAATGATTAATTTTACTAATAAAAATAAACAATTCTGATGGACAGGTGACTTCTTAATAACCTAGATACCTAAGAGTGAATAAATATATATTAAATAGAATAGTCTTACTATAAGGTAATTTATATGAGTAAAGAACTTAGAATAGTACTGAATTATGGGATATCCTGGGAATAAGTGAATTAAGCTCACTGGTAAAATATAAACTACATACTTATTTAACATTTAACATTCAAGTATGTAACCTGTAAATTTTTGTTGATTTGAGAGTAAAAGAATTTAATTTTATTTGAGGACAGCTTATTATTTGAGAACTCCCAATTAAACATAAAACGTTCCACTTGAATTTAAATCTTTAAATTCAGTACAATTAGGAAACTTAAAAGAGCAATTTATGAAGGAAAGGAAAATAGAAAATTAAGAAAAATTCTTGAAGACTATGAAAAATTCTGTTGTTAAGGGGACAGATTGTTCTATCAGCTATAAATTTCTCCTGTCTTTTCTTGAGGGTAACTGAAATTTCAAAAATTTAGTATATGAAGTATATACTAGTAAACTGATATGATCTAAGAATTTGTCTTAAAATACTCTAGGAAAAAAATTGCTAGTCACAGTGGCTCATGCCTGTAATCCTAGCACTCTGGGGAGCTGATGTGGGGGGATTGTTTGTGCTCAGGAGTTTGAGACCAGCCTGAGAAAGAATGAGAACCTGTTTCTATTATTAAAAATAGAAAAATTAGCCAGGCATTGTGTGCCTGTAGTCCCAGCTACTCAGGAGGCTGAGGCAGGAGGATCCCTTGAGACCAGGAGTTTGAGGTTGCAGTGAGCTATGATGATGCCACTGTACTCTACCCAGGGCAACAGAGTGAGACTCTGTCTCGGGGAAAAAAAAAAAAAGTTGAAAAGACAGTAGACAGGAGGAGGAATATAGGTGATAAGTCATGGACATTCTTTTGTAAATATTGGAATTTTTTATGATATAAAGTTTTAATAAAATCTAATATATTTTCAGTAGATGACAGCTGATAAATCAGGTCTAAATTTTCTGTTTTCTTCAAGAAGTTTATAAATATACATTACTTATTTCATTTTGGCTAAATATGTCCTGTTAGTAGGGGGAAGTGAAGGGAGAGAAGGGATAGATTTGGCAGGAGGAATGATGGGGGTGGAGTTGTTGGATGCAGAGAAAATAAAAAACAGAGGTTTCCAGAGAGACAGTTTACAAGAGTCAACCACTGATTAAATATAGAGGGAGTTGAAGTTTCTGCAGCTGAGTGGATGATGACACCATTAACTCACAAGATTGTAGACTAAGGGGTTGGGAAGGGTGATGAGAGATATAAAGACCATGGTTTGGCTGGGCTGAATGTAAGGGATCGGAAGGAAATTCTGCCCAAGGAACATATTTAAATTTTTCACCTTGAAATAAAATAGCACAATTTTTTTGATATGAAATACAGCTTGATGTTAAAGGAAGGTATCCTTCCTTTAAATGGGTTTGTCTGCACAATATCCTACTGGCAGCCTCAGGAAGACTCACAGGCCCTTGGCTAACAAGATTATTAAACATTGCCAACATTATTAAATTTGAGGAATTAAGAAATTAAATATTTCATTTACATTTAGTCACTAAAACAAAAATAAAAACTACCAAACCTTGATCAAGTTGACATTTGGTAATGAGGTGCTTTACAACCATTTATTATCTTTTCCTCCCAGCTCAGTCAAAATTGCTCTCCTCATTGTGGATTGAATAATTTGACCAAAGTCTAACTGCTAAACACGAGCAAAGTCCAAGTTAAAACTCTACATTTTCATTCTTTATCCCATTTGCTTTATCTTTTTCAAAAATCTCCACAGCAATTTCAAAATAATAAAATATTCATGAAAGTAGCACGTAGTGTTTCTCAGCTAAACTCCATGTGACAAAGATCAGCCCTCCCTGTACTTTCCATGTCCTTTCACTGAGTTCTTCCAGTAACAGAATATCTGTCTCTGCTTATTTCCCTTCATTAGTCCATCTTACAGATTAAACAAATATATTTCAGTAATTTTGATGTATCTTGAAAAAAATTTTTTTTAATTAAATTGATTTATTATTTTTTTTTAAATAGGGTCTTGGTGTCACCCAGGCTGGAATGCAGTGGCATGATCATAGCTCACTGCAGCCTTGAACTCCTGCACTCAAGCAATCCTCCTGCCTCAGTCTCCTGAGTAGCTAGGACTACAGGTATGTGCCACCATGCCCAGCTGATTTTTTTTTTAATTCTTTTTCTTAATAAATTTAAATTTCATTTATTTAAAGACTTTAATTTTGAACTTGGCTGACCTATGAACCAATAAAAATGTTCTTAGAGGCCAGGTGTGGTGGCTCGTGCCTGTAATCCTAGCACTCAGGGGGGCCCGGGTGGGAGGATCACTTGAGATCAGGAGTTCGAGACCAGCCTCAGCAAGATGGAGACCCCCATCTCTACTAAAAATAGAAAGAAATTAGTTGGGCAACTAAAAATAGAAACAAAAAATTAGCCAGGCATGGTGGCAAGTGCCTGTAGTCCCAGCCACTCAGGAGGCTGAGGCAGGAGGATTGCTTGAGCCCAGGAATTTGAGGTTGCTGTGAGCTAGACTGATGCCATGGCACTCTAGCCTGGGCAACAGAGTGAGACTCTGTCTCAAAAAAAAAAAAAATGTGGTCAAACCTGTAAAAAAGGGTTTCATACTAGAATTTGTGAAATGCTTTTCCATTCACTTTGTGTAATATATTCCCCCCTTTCTTCCTTTTATTCTCCTTACCTGCATTCTCACTTAACATTATTTATTGATTGATTACTTACCATGTGTTAGTCACTAGGTCACTAGTCCTAAGTGCTAGACATGCAACAGTGAGTAAAACAGACTGGTCCTTGCCATCATGGAGCTTATGATGTCACTGACTTCCTTCTTCTGAATTGTGCAGTACAGCATTGGTGTTGTAGCTTTCCTTCATGTTCTGAGTCATAAGCGGAAGTGCTTTTTCAAATAGCAGATTATATTAATATGCTAATATGTTTTAAGCCTTTCATAGTCCTGAGATAATTACAATAATGACTACATAGGCATTAACAAAACAGCATAAGTCAAATAACTAAAACCTTTGAAATTAATGAATACTATAAATATTTATGACAATATATAACCTGTTGACTTTTTTGCTTTTGAAATATACATGCCTTAAGTTCCTTTCCTTTTGTTGATGTCTCCTAGACACCAAATCATTTTCCATATATTAATAAATACAACAGTAATAAAACTGGTGCACAGAGAAATGCCAGCATATCTGGTGAGTTGAAATAAGTTGAAATGAGTAAAGTGAACGTTAAAATTTTCATGAAAGAAAATTATCTGAAGTTTTTTGTATTCACCCTTAGAACAACGTAATAATATAATCATTTGAAAATGAAATAAAATAAAAGGTATTAACCTCCCCTGATAAAAATGTATGGAATATTTTTAGAATGAAATACAAAAGCATATGGGTAAGATGATGATAAATATATTTAAAAGGAGCAAACTTTGGAACTGAAGCTGTTACAAAAAAGTTCTTTTCTCAGAAGTAAAGGTAGACAGCCTCTCCTTCCATACTAGAGTTCAGTAGTGTTAAGAGCAAGTTTGACTTTTCTGCCAGAGAGGCTGGCCCTCCAAAGGAGTTAAAGGTTATTGCTTCTCAGCTTTCCGGGGTGTGTGTGCCCACGACAGCAGAGTTGATATAAGGGGTGGAAGGGTTGTTCTGACCCCTGTAAACTGTGACTTTCCTCAGCCTGGCAGTAGAGGAACAGTGTGGTTCTGACACTTGGCTCACCAGGGCAACAGAAGTGCACAGCCAGGTGTGTGTCCTATTGCCTTAGCTGATCTAGAAGAGATGGCCAACAGAGCCCCTCTCTAATGGGGTCAGTGGGATCTAGTCCAGACTCTTAATCAAAGGTGGCCAGGGATTCTGGAGCTGGCCTGTCTGGACACAAGTAACTCACCAATTATTTTTAAATAGTTAGATGAAAGCCAATCAACATCTTATGTTTCTAAAATTAACGATGGTTTTTCAACCTTCACTACACATTAGGGTCAGCTGGGGAGTTTTTAAAAATCCTGATGTCCAGGCTATACTGCCCAGACCAATTAAATCTGAATCTTTGGAGGTGGGACCTGGGCAGCAGTAGTTTTGAAAGCTCCCCAGGTGATTCCAATATGCAGCCAAGGCTGTGAACCATTGTATTAGAATCTAACTGCCAGCAACTATATTAGAATCAAGTTGTAACACCTAACTTTTCTTTCCTTTTTTTTTTTAAAGCAAAATTTAGCTGTGGGGGTTGTATACCAACTTTAGTGACAACTTTTCTTTTTTAAAGCTTACAGGCTTCAATTATTTTAGGGAACACTCTGGTGACTAAAACCTTGTTACAAAGTGGCACTTGCTTGGAGGATTCCAGAAAGAAGAATACTATCATGGGGGCACCTTATGAAGATCTTATTACATAGTTTTAATTCCTCTTTTCTTGTTATATTGGTTCTGTATTTATTATTACTTTTCAGTCTTCTTGGGGCATGTTTATACATATCCTGGGATGTGTGTGTGTGTATGTGTTTGTATTGAGACAGGACAAATCAATTTTGAGGATAGTTCTCCTGGAGGAAGTGCTACCTTTACTCACCTTGGGTTGCTTTGTATTTCCACCAAAACAGGAATCAAAATGAGGCATCCAGGACTGGAACTGCTTCAGGCTTTTTCACTAACCTATAAGGGAAGAGAATATTGAGATCAGTTTGCCAATTGGGAGCTTTCTAACAGAAATGGAAAGGGGGTTAAGGGCTTTATAAGTGGATGTTGTTATTCTACCTCCCAACACTAGGTGAGGAATAAGGTAAAGGTTTCCACCACCTTAAGGCTGGCCTGGTAATTCCTTTACCTTTAAACACTCTCAGAAAGGCAAATTGCTATTTAAAGGCAAACATTTTTCATCATTAAACTGAAGATATTTCCTTTAAAGACTCTACTTCAGAACTTGTCGGCCTTTCATCCAACATTCCCCTGCTCTCAAATTCCACTCCCTGCCCAATACACACATGGATTTTACTGTGAAAATACATATATTCAAGCTGCAAAAAAATTGTGATTATGATTTAGAAAGTCCATGGACCTTTAGTTAACAGTCACTGACTTTCATTCTTTTCACAGGACTTCGGTATTTCAGTGTAGACCCATAAAGGGAGCATGAACTTTCCTATCAGAGGGATCTAGATTTGAATCTCTGCCACTTATTTACTCTATGGCTAATTTTTTAACTTTTCAGTGCCCACATTTCTTCATCTTAAGGTAGGTGCAGGGTTATTACAGTGACCTTGCAATTGTATGTGAAGTTTTTGGTACATGATGGGTAATCAGTAGTTGACAGTAATTAATTTTAAAGTTTTAATGTATTTTTTCTTCATCTTATATTCTCTAGTATAATCCATGCCACTGAGTTCCCCCACCTGACTCTAAACCCCAGGAATTCCTATCATCTAGCCCAATTCCTGGGACAGGGAGGTGATCAATAAGTATTTGCTGAATGAATATATGTGTCAGTTGTTGTACAATGTGCTCAAAATTTGTCATGTGTACAAATTATATACGAAAGAACTTTGGGACACATTCTACTAATGGATGAGGTAAGTTGTAAGGGTACAATCATGTCACTCATTAGAAAACATTAACTTGTTCTTCCCAATTTTGTTGTTATTCTTCTTCCTTAGATTATTTGAAAGCATAGTGATTAAGGGCGTGGGTCATGGGGTTACTTGGCCTGGTTTTGAATCCAGACTACATTACTTACTAGGTGAACAGAAATAAATTAGCTACTCTGTTTCTCAGTTTTTTCATCTGTAAAATGGGGATGATAAAAACACCCATCACACACAGCTATTGCTGATGGTTAAATGTACTGACACATGAAAGTACTTAGAATAGTGCTTGGCACACAGTGTGAGTGTTAGCTCTTCTAGCTTCTCCATGAGCCACCTGTGCTGGTTATTCCATCATCTTTCTATTCCCAGGTTTAGGATGAATGGTCTCTTTCAGCCTCCTGGTTCCTAGAGAAATGGGCTTTTCTTTGATTTTGCTCCAGTGCACTGGACTTGCCTTCCTGTATTGACACTGCTTTTTCCCCAGCCACCTGACTGGCACGTCACCAGCATATCCTGGGTTCTAGTCACTGGAATCTTTTTTTGTCCTCTCTTGCTCTTGCTTTTTGCTGGAGCCCTTCTCCCCTAAAGTAGCACATTCTAGATCCTCTTTCCTCCACAAGCCCCTCTCTCCAAGTCCTTGATATGCCTCGCTTGATCCAGAGGACACATTCTGCCTTCTTCCTTCCCTGCCTTCCCTTCCCAGAGATGGAGCAGCCACCTAGCTCACTCCTAGGCAGAGGGCACAGTCACCTGCTGGGTGTAGGAAAGGGAGGTATTTAAATATTGCCTGGACAGAGAAAAGACGACCCAGCTCCCTGCCCCTGCAAAGACAAACAAACACAGAAACAAACAATAAACTGAGGGCAACCTGGGGCTGTTGGATGGCAGAACTGATTTACAAAGTGCCTGGCACATAGTAGGGCTCCACACATGCGTGTGGGTAAGTGAACTGGCTGCGCCTCTCAGCCAGGCCACGGTCTGGCAAGGCCAGCCTGGGCTCCCGTCTTTACTTCACTCTGCAGATCAGGCAGATCAGGTGGCTCCTCTTCCTTTGTTTGGTTAACTTGATCTGCCCTTGGAGAGACCTGTAAGTATTTCACTAGGAATTCCTAGCATGTGTGAGAAAATGTTTATGTCCTATCCTCTGATGGCATAATCTACAATATTTAAAGATAAAAAAAAAAGAAGAGGGTGGCTAGAGAGAGCCATGAGGAGAAGGGGAAAAATGAAGTGGTTATTTGCTAACAAGAAAGCAGATGTATAAAAAGAGGGGAGAAAACATGGGTATTGCCAAGAAGTAGCAAAAGCTGGGATTCCTAATCAGTTCCTCCTTTTATCCTTCTGAGAATCATTGCCATGTGTGACTGTCATGCTCCCTGGCTGCATTCTCTAACTGGGCATTTGTCTATCACGTGACTATAGCAGCTCATTCAGACTCCCTGGGCTTTCTCAGACATAAACAGTAAGAGGGTCATTTGCTTCTGGCCTTCTCTCTGGACTCCCCCACATCGAAAGGCCCATATCCTTCAATTCTAAGGCTGGGGATGGTAAAGCTTTGAAACTCACTCTGTTTCTGTACAAATACCTCATTCAACCAGGCTGCACTTCCTCAAATTTATTATAACTTTTAGACAGAGAGTGAAAGAAAGGGAGGGAAAGAGATGAGAGAGAGAAGGAAAAGACTAGGGAAGAAGTGAGGAGGGAATAAGATAATGTCTGTGTGTTCTTTTCTAATTTTAAAAGCAAATTTTAGAGTTAATTTGTGGGCCTTTTTCAGAATTCTATATAAAGTTAAATTTGAGGAAAAATATCTAAAGTATATATTAGGAATATCATGGATGAAGGTCAAAAAGTTATTTAAATGAGCAGGAAAAGTCATCTATTGGTTTACCAAATTCCTATTATGTATTTTATAAGATCTTTCATTGAATTATAAGACTAGAAAAATAGGATTTCTAAGTATTAATAGGCATCAATTTATCAATTTTAAAGAACCATCAAAAAGATTCCCTGCACAAAGTTATTTTATGAGTTTTCAAACTGTGCCCCTTAGGGTGTTGAGATAGAGGGGAAGGAGTTCTGGGGGTGATGGTGGTGGGGGAGTGGTTTCAGAGGTGTGCTGCTTGTAACACCAGATTATGCACTTCTCTTCCCAACTCTGTACTGAATGACGTCCACGGTGGGAGCATTTACACCATAGAAAGTAGTAAACCTCTAGGTTTCTTTCTCTGGGACAGCTCCTTGTTAAACACTTACCAGCACACCCCTGGCACAGAGCTACTTTCGCTTGCATTTATAGGGAATGTCTGTGTAAAATGTAGCTTTTGAAAAAGGTTTTATGGCTACAAAAATGTTTGAAAACCCTGTTTTCTTCCTTTCCAAGTAACATGCATAGTAAATATAATTTGAAGCACCATGAATCATTTTACATCACTATTTAAGAAACTGCATTAATTTTATTACTTATTAAAACTATAACAGTTACATTATATACCATTAGCTTTCTAATAACTCTATATAGAATGGTGATTTAAAGTACTTTAAAATATTTTAAGACATATCAACAGAAAGGAAAACTCTTGGTTATAAGCTTGGAGTTTAGTAAATTTAGCTTTATTGGATTAGTCAGTTAAGTAATTACAGAAATGGATGTGTTCCAGAAAAATGCCCCTCCTCTACGTTAATGGGCCGGAGAGCAGTGTTAATATTTAAGTTCTTGTTAACATTTTTGTTCCTTTTGGGCTCTGGTATTGGAATATTGTACTAATTTATTCCACATTACTTTTGGTTTCCCAGTATTTTTTCTTCACCTGCTTGTTGTAGTGGCTCCTTAAAATTGCACTTTGAGAACTATCATGGCCAACTATATCATCATAAGGTGTTGGTAATTTAAGCATTAAGTCACTCTTCCTTAGCTTACCACCCCACACTCTTCCCAGCTCCTTTCTCAGGCTTTATTAGGTCAGATTTCAGGTCACAGTTTAGTTATTTTTTACTTTGGGCTCTTGTCCCATGAGGCTAGCTGGCTTAAGGGAGGGAAGATGCCAAAACTGGGTTTGGGCATAAGGGGAGGGAGAGAACCCATTTCAAGTCTAAACATGCACTTTGGCCTCTTAACCAGAGATTTTTTTCTTTTTTCTTTTTTTTTTTTTTTGAGGTAGGGTCTCACTTTGTTGCCTGGGCCAGTGCCATGGCATCAGCCTAGCTCACAGCAACCTCAAACTCCTGGGCTCAAGCAATCCTACTGCCTCAGCCTCCCAAGTAGCTGGGACTACAGGCATGTGCCACCATGCCCGGCTAATTTTTTCTCTATATATTTTTAGTTGCCCAGCTAATTTCTTTCTATTTTTTTTTAGTAGAGACGGGTCTTGCTCAGGCTGGTCTCGAACTCCTGAGCTCAAACGATCCGCCCGCCTCGGCCCCCCAGAAAGCTAGGATTACAGGCATGAGCCACCATGCCCAGCCGGTCTAATTGGCTTTTATTAGCAATTTAAGAATTGGGAGCTGTCTGGTTTTGTACTGCAGTTACCTGCCCTAGTCTGATCTAAAGATTTAGAAAAGGCAGTCCATCCAGCAGGATGGAATAGTTGGTTTTTGTAAGGTGGGAATAAGAAAACAGAATAATAACTTTTCTGCTAATTCACGGGTAGGTTGGGATGGATTCGCTTCGACTACAGCTTTCAGCTCATCGTTATCCACCTTGGTCTCAGGTCACCCACATGGCTCATTTTCAAGATTAAAATCACCAGAACTTCTCAAGCCATTGATGTACTGTATGTTCATTAGCCACATCCTTCCCTTTGTTGATATTTTGAGTTCTCTGTGCTGTATTGATTCCATGCTGAAACTCATATTTGAAAAAACATGAATTTTTGATTTATCTGTGGCTTCAAAAAATTGCTCTAAAAAACATTTGCAAGATAATCACAAGCCAAAACCTGCTTTTGAAAGACTGAGGATGTACCTTCACAATAAAAATAAAAAGTGTCAAAGTGAAATGTCATAGATATCAACTGTTATAACAGAGTAGTCACCCCTCCTCCTATAGATATGGACGAGAAATATTGACAGTGGGGAATATGTAACAGAGGGAATTAATGGCCTGGAAAAAAAGAGGCAAAAATATCTTCTGTTTCTTTAAAACATCCTCCACTCCTTTTTGAGAATTAAAACCTGCACCCCCGCCTCAGGCCAGTGGTTGGGAGGGGCAGGGTAATGTCTTTTGTTCTTTGTGCTACAGGAGAGGCTCAGCCCAGATCTGTGGGAGGGAGGTCTTGGGTGGGGATCATGGGATTGTCTTCAGCTGAGATGGGATGATTAGAATCATCAACTGTAGTTGAACAGCCATTGCCTGAAGCTGAGAACTTACCCTTTAAAAGCTCCGTATTTCTGCTTATTATTAGAACGATGGCATTTTTCAGACTGTAGCCTCCATCCTCCACCTCTGCCGGCAAGGTAATAAACTTCTCTTTTCTTCTCCTCAAGCCAGTTGTTCTCCTTCCTCTGATGTGGCCTTGAAGACAAGTGCTGAGCTTTTGGAAACAATGTCAAACCTAGTACTTAAGGAAATCGGACACTTTATACTTAATAACCTAATAGAAGCATATGTTAGGAGAGTCACACCAATGTGGCTAAAAGGAGAAAGATGGGGTACCTTTTAAAAATATAGTAATATGTTATAATATATTATAATAATATAATAAATACAAAGGTATGCTTCAGGTTTGTTTTTTGACCTGATACCAAATCTTATTTAACCCTCTCTAATAGTAATGATCCCATCAGATACACAGATTCTGATCCTTCCCTAATTCTCCAGGACTGAAAAACAATAATAAGAATTATTTTGCTAGGGGAAAATAAATCAGTCCCTATGTCATGCAACTAAGGCTCCCTCTTCCCTAAGAATAAGTTTTTTGTTGGGAGACTTTTCCATATCTCACACAGACTCTCCCCCTCCACACACACACTAATTTCTCAGACTTGTCTGGATGTGTTTGATTTAAGTAGCAGACCCATTTTGAGTCCATTGCCAGGGGCCCCTCAGGGCTCTGCAAGGCCTGCCCCACCAGTTTGACAAACATGCCCAGGCATGCTTGAACCCCAGCAATGGACAATAGATTCCCCACTATATAAATAAAGAACCAGGAAAAGAAGTACTGTAGAGGCCCAAGAAAAGAAAGTAAAAGGCCAGAACTAAACTGTGCCACTGTCTGCCTCAGGTTCTGTCCTTTTTTAATTTTTTTTTGAGACAGATTCTCACTCTGTTCCTGGGGCTAGAGTGCCATGGCGTCAGCCTAGCTCACAGCAACCTCAAACTCCTGGGCTCAAGCAATCCTCCTGCCTCAGCCTCCCGAGTAGCTGGGACTACAGGCATGCGCCACCATGCCTGGCTAATTTTTTCTATATATATATTTTAGTTGGCCAGATAATTTCTTTCTATTTTTAGTAGAGACTGGGGTCTCGCTCTTGCTCAGGCTGGTCTCGAACTGCTGAGCTCAAATGATCTGCTGCTCACCTCGGCCTCCCAGAGTGCTAGGATTATAGGCGTGAGCCACCGCGCCCAGGCCCTCAGGTTCTCTTTTGGTTTGCATTTTGTATTTCACTCTTGTTTTTGTTTTACACCAACAAAGCAAAAGCAAAGCTTTGCGTTTTGATGATTAATTTTGGTATAAAAGTTGCCATATACTCAGTGGTCAGCCTTTCTCCTCTCCACATGTTGGGCCATATGTTGTAAGTCAGGCCCTATTCCCATCCCAGTGGGCATAGTGATCGCCAGAAATGCTTCTGAAGCTGCTCTCTGTGCCGCCTTTGGCGGTGCAGAGGGTAGTTGCTGAAAAAAACGAAAAAAAGAAAAGAAAAACAAATGCTTCCGAAACTTTTCATTTTATTTTATTTGAGACAGGGTGTCGCTCTTTCCTGTGTTGCCTGGGCTAGAGTACATTGGTGCCATCATAGCTCACTGCAACCTCAAGCTTCTGGACTTAAGCGATGGTCTTGCTTCAGTCTCCCAAAGTGCTAGCATTACAGTTGTGAACCACTGCACCCAGCCTTAAGAAACATTTTGACAATAAAAAAAACATTCCACACAAGGAATGGTGACCAGAAATGAACTTAAGTGGGAAACTAAAACAAACAAAAAGCTTTTCACTTTGCTTTGAACTGAGTGCATTATTAAAAGATCGGGGCTCTTTCTGCAGCTCTACTATAAGCAGCCTCACCAAGTCTGTCAATGACTGTCTTGGAAACGATCAATTGTGATCTGCCCTTTAGAGTTGGTAGCACTAATTCCTGCTGCCAGCTTCAGCTCAGACACAACGGGAAAACAATTCCCCAATGTTAGAATTGACCACACTGATCTATTTTTCTGTAGCTTTAGTCTTTGCAAGAAACAATGATTATACAGCCAAACTCAGTTGAATGTAATCCCTAGATTATGTCAACCTTTCTATCTCTGTATCTTATATTTCTGGGACTGGTAATAAGACATTATAGCAGATAATATAAATTTGAATTTTGTGATGTTTCTTTAAAGGTAGCCAGATTAGCAAGTGCATGGCATGAATACAAAGCTTGTTGAAGGTTATAATGAGGACAATTATCTCATAATCTCTAACCAACTGGGGTGTTGGGGAAGGAAAAAAGCTCCTATCCAACAACTAGTAAATTGAGGTGACCTCAATCTCTCATCATTCACATTGATCAATATTCTACTTCAGTATTTTTGTAAAAAAGGGGAGGGGGCAGTGCAATCTCATCACCTCCACATTTGTAAAAGGAATTCTTGAGAGTTAAGACAGAATGGCAGTCCCTTGTGTACCCTGGTGTGGTGAAACAGCCTACAACTTTTGTCTGGGCCTCATGTAGTCTTCATTTATTCCCCTTCCCTTGTGGCTCTGGATGTATCCATGTGACTACAATTATTTTGGGTTTTCAGCCACTTGTGTTTGCACTGAATCCCAACTAATATAGGAGTGATCACATCAATGCTATAATAAGTAGGTTTAAACCAAGTCCTCTGGCCGAGCTTGATGGCTCACACCTGTAATCCTTGCACTTTGAGAGGCCAAGGTGGAAGGATCACTTGAGGCCAGGAGTTCAAGACCAGCTTAAGCAAGAGCGAGACCCCATCTCTACAAAAAATAGAAAAATTAACCGGGCATGGTGGCTCACGCCTATAGTCCTGAAGCAAGAGGATCGCTTTAGCCTACTAGTTTGAGGTTGCAGTGAGCTATGATGACGCCACTGTATTCTAGCCTGGGTGACAGAGTGAGACCCTGTATCAAAAAAAAAAAAAAATTAAAAATAAAAGTAAAAAATAATAAAAGAACCCCAAGTCCTCTAAGAAAGACTGTCACTGGGAGTACGCCTTATACTTTGCAGGATTTTCAGGGGTCACTCCCAGGGGCTTTTCTGGGAAGGAAAAAGTCACATCTTTCTTAAGATTGCCAATCATCCTTGAATTGTTGAGGTCTAGTACATTTGTGGCAATTCTCTAAGAACTCCTGTTCCTATAGTTTATGTTACCACCTCTAGTTCCTTCTAAGTCTAGGAAATGTTCCCTATTCTTTTGAAAAAACAACTCTAGGCTTGCTCTATTCTGCTTTGTTCTTGCATTCAAACCTTAGTCCTTGAGAGCTGTCATTTTGCCCAGCAGCTGCAAATATGTCCTTACCTCCCTCAATTTGGTAAACATTGTCACTTGACCCTACTACACCCTCCAAAAACACAGACAAATGGTTGTTCTATATCTATTGTCTTTATTCTCTCTCTGCTCCCCTTTTCTGAAACCCCCATTATGACAATTCTGTTTGTACTACTCCACTGAAACTATCTAAAAAGCCATTAATAGCTTTTATTGAGAAGCATTTGTCTAAAATTCTGGAATTTCCTGGAAACCTGCTTTTATATATTTTATATAGTAGGGTAACAGTTTTTAGTAAAACCCGGTAGAACCCTTTTAGCATTTGAGTAGTATAGCAATGCATTCTCATCTGCTACAGGTAAAATCTCATGTCTGTCTGCTCCTGCCCCAAGCACAGGAACCATCTGCAGTAGAAGATGTGACATATTTATTTTTTTAAACCACATATATTTCACAACATATGCATTAGATTTGCAACACAGAGTATTTATTTACTTGATGTAGGTGTGATCTAGAAGCAGGCACAGTTCATTAAAAAACAAAAAACAACAAAACCTTTTACAGGTTGGTCTCACAGAAAAAATTCTATAGATTATTGACAGGGGAAGTCTTTATTATTACTGGGGAGCTAGACCCTACACAGAACGGATGATACTTGCTCTTTTGCAGTCTCATTCTTAAGCAGCAAAGAGTCGTCGTATCAGAATATGAATATGAAGGACAAAAGCAGTACTGGAGATACAAAGTGATAGTCTATGTTACAAGTTTAACACACTCATTTAATTTCATTGGAAAAAATAATGAAACTGGTGAAAAGTATTTATGGAACCAGAGGAGAGCATATTTTGCTGGTTTTACTTTATGTTTGAAGTTTTGGGTATAGCTCTGCCCATAAATACTGAAATGCCTAGCATAAAGAACGCAGCCTGGGGCATACTCCATAAAACTTACAGTGCAATTAAATGAGCAATTTCCACTGGAAATAAAACGGGCATGTTGAGTGGAATATGAATTAAACTGCGTATGACTCAGGCCTGCACTAGGCTTTGTAGAGAGACCTGCTGGTTTCAGTAGCACCTGATGCAGTCCATCTACATAGGTCAAGGCCAGTAAGTAACAAAAGATAACTGTAGTTAGCATGAAGACCAGGGCATTCCAAATTGTGGTTAATGTAGTTCCCCTGTCAGTATGTCAGCTGAAAAGGCCCAGCAAAATTACTACCGATGGCAAAGGATTAAATCTGACCTTTCCTTACACTACAGACATACTGAGCTTCTGCGTCTGTGTTTGCTATGCAGAATTTTTGACACTTCCCTCAAACTTTATTTTCACTGTATGAATGTTCTCTCCTGCATTAAAGTCGCCCAGGTGTCAGAAAAAGATTCTTAAAGGAGATTTCAACTGGAAAACCAAAAAGACATCAAAACAAACATTAGTTTGTGTTACAGACGACTTTCTGCCCTGGTTTATCTCTGGGACCTTTTTTGGGCATTTAAGGACGATGATTCACTGATACCCTGAGGGAAAACTCAGTTCAGGAAAGAATTTAGAACTCACAGCCTTTAAGGAACCATATGTATGAGTTTGGCTGATAGGGAGAGAAAACATGTTTTAATTTTATTTGTAGTACAGGATAAAGCAAGATAAAGCTTAGCATTCTTTCTTTGAGGAATTAGGGTAAGGGTGAGAAAGGAAAACTTGGCATTTTTCTGGCTATGAAAACAAGAGGAAAGCTCAGAGAGACCAGCTCCTTCCCTTCCTCTCTTCTCCCAAGTGATTTTGACCTCTACAGTCACAAAAGGAAGTGAAGGTGTGGGGCTGGCAATAGGTATGCGATTTGAATGAATTTTACCAGCCATTTAATAAGTTCACAGGTCAAACTATAAAGTATTTTTTTAAATTATAGTATTTCACTGTAGTTTTGTCTGAATTTACCTTCTCTTGCCAAAATAATCAGTCAGTTATTTTTCTAATAATAAAAATGTACTACATATATATGAAATTTTCCCAAATGAAAAATAATATTTTCCATAGCAACATATATAGTACTTTGAATTTTTTGCATTCGATTTTGTTCTATCCAGACCTATACTCAGCATATCTTACTTGCATAAGGATCATTTATGTCGTGAACCAGCCGTGCTGTTTCCTGCTCATTGGGCCAGGGACCATCTTTCCCTAAAGTGAGCAATGTTATGTGCGTTTGGATGGTTGGCCAGCTCCTCCTGCAGCCATGGAAAAATCTGGAAGGGCAGTGTTCTGCTTATGCAAGAAGGGGGAAGGTTAGGATGAGAAATCCAAAAGCTGAGCTCTTGGAACGTATGTGCCAAGAAGAGGACAGCTGAAGCTCGTTAGGAGGAAGGAGTGTGTAAGAGTGAATTAGGGGCTAAAGCAGTAAAAGTAGCTTTCTGTGTGACCCTGATGTGTCGGACATTTCTTAGACTAAACGCATAATAAAAAAGGCACTTTATTTAGGTTAACAGAGCATTATATAATCGGAAAATTTTACAGTTTTATATGTATGGCGAATAGTTCGTGGAGAAAAAAAAAGACTTCTCCTCGGTTTATTATTTGAGTAAGATTAAAAAAAAAAACAACCCACGAATTCTTTAAGGGTGTATTTCTTTTTATTTTTAAAGACAAAAGCTTGAAGACATAAAATGGAATTATTTTCATCGGAACGGTAGCCTGTTTACGGCTGCTTTACTGCATGTTCATGGTTAAAATCATTTCATGTTTTCCTCGAATAACTACGATCTGTTTGAAAACAGCTTTGTTAATTAGCAAGCTATGACGCAATATATCACTGCATCTTTAGAGCTCTGGCGCCAGCTAGTGGTAGGAGCAGGGAGCCGCCTTGTCGCTTTCAAATCGCAGGAGGCGTCGGTCTTCTCGCCTCCCCTTGTCCCTCGTCCTCCTCATTTTTTTTTTCCATCAACATAATGGGGGAATCATTGCAGTGTGACCAGAGAGGAGCAGACGGGATTATAGATGAAAGTAGAGAAAAACGGTGGGCAGGGGCAGAGAGAGGAAAGGCCAGACAAATGCAATCGTTTCTCCAAAGGATTTCAGAAGAGATCATTTACTTGAAATATTCCTGCCATGTTGATGGAGCAGCTCAATCTTTTGCCAGTGAATTTTTAGGCTTTTGTTTTTCATTTGTAGATATATTTGAAAATATACTTAGGACATGTAATAACTATGGAACTTCACCACAAACACAGCACTGAGGACATGTTGTAAGTGTAAATTTGTGTTCATTTTTAAGTAGCAAATATTTCTACTGTGAACAGGCTCTGTTACCTCCTCACTGGTACGACTCTAAGATGAATAACTCTCAAATGGTTAATAAAGCAGAAGCCTCTTTAGACGATATTTGTAACTGGTACACTAGGAAAAAAATATAAAAATTCCAGGCAAAAGATACTTTCTTTGGGATGTATGAAGTAGATTTAGGCTTGGAGTCCAATCTATTCTCAAATAGAAATAGGTTATGATGATTTGCAGGAAAACTGAAAACATACAGTATTTATTTGAAGAACAAAGAATCTTTGGCAGGCTATTTTTCTCATTTAATTAAGGCATAACTGATCTTACTAGGGTTATGGAGGGACTTCAAATGCTAATAAATAAAACCTGAAGCTGAGACATTTCTTTCACTAAATAGCGGGAGCTGTTTATAACTCTATTACTTATTGCCAAAATCAATTATTATTACTAATGTTGTATGTGGAAATTATTATGAAAACAAGCTGAAGGTTGTAAAGAAGACCTTTTCTTTTTAAATGTCATTCATATTATATGTCTATATTTATGTCAGTTATAGAGAATAAGGATAATCTGAATTGAAACTTCTTATAATAATATTTTTGGAAGGCATATCTAGTTTAAGAGGAGGTGTCAGAAAGGAAAAATTGTCAGTCTTAACTCACAGTCTAATTTGTGTTACTGTGCTGTTGGAGAAATAACATTTAAAATCTATGTGAGATATTAGATGGTAAAATAGCTGCTCCTGGTGTTGGCGTGTGAGATTTACATAAACCACTATTTTAAGCATATTTTAAACTTTTGCTAAAAACTGCATATTTTAAGTTAAAAATTCACCTAATCTTGTTACCAACCAAGTTAAAGTGTTGACATTTTCTCTTTGATTTTAATCATCTTATAACTCCAGGTATATGATAAGGCCCTGGTTAAAAATCTTAAAATCTTCAGCTCATCTGGTCTTCTCTGTGTCTCTTCTATCTTTTTTCTGAGATGGAAACCAAGCTTATGTAATTAAATAAGAGTTTCAAATCACTACCTGAAAAGGAGTATTACTATTTTTGTTTTGGAAAAAAAGCTTTAATAATGTTCTATCAATGACAGTGGATTACTTGAAAGTGAATTGAATGATAGAGTTGAATTGTCATAAAATTTTGAGACTTACAGCAAAATAAAATAATTTATGCTCTTTTAAAACAGCTTTGTGGTATGTATGTACTTACTTTAAGTGCTGAGTTTGTGATTAGGTCTATCTTTAAAGCTGTTTAATGGTTGCCTTAAAATATTTTGATGCCTACTATAATCCTTATATAATTTCCCATATGCTACCAAGTAGATGCTTTGAAATGTCATTCCATCTTAATTTGAAATTTACTCATAAAGATTTCAGGATTTGTCATCTGAGTTTAATTTCTTATTACTTTTTGATAATATAAAATTAGAAATTAACTCTGTATTGCAAATGAACACATTTGAAGGCAGGAAAACATACCTGAGTATATTTATATTTTCCCTCTTTAGAGATTGCTGCTCTGACTTTGAAATAGTGTTATCAGCAAATAATCAGTTCATTTAATTTGAATCCTCCTTTCATTTGAAATACTCTATCAAATTTTTACAAAAGAAGTAAACATAGGATGTCATTTTTATTGAGGGTGGGGTGGGGAGGATGGTTGTCCCTGAATGTGACAAGATAAAGACAAACTTACAGATAAGGACACTCATAGATTCATTCTGATATTTACATTTGAAAAGACAAGGCATACTAAAATGTATATATAGGGATAATTAAATATTTTTTTGGCCTCTAGACTACATGGTTGTGAAATATGACAATCTTCTCTCACAAAGTGATCCGGGGGTCCTCTGCAGACCCTCCCATCAGGAGACATTGGCACAGCGTGAGGGGGACACATCTGCCGGCAAAGTACTGCAGATGGTTCCCCTCATTAGCCTACAGAACTCCAAGCAGCCATCACGGAGGAGGCTTGGGATCTCTCTTGGACAAGATGTTAAGCTAGCCTCCTGTTCAATGTCATTACCGTTTCTCCAAAATAATCTCCTTAGTGCGCCCTGTTGGGCTGGGGCTAGTCTACATGTCACACTTGCAGACATTAGAGATGGCAGCACTGTTGCCCAACTTGCCCAAGGGCATTGCACGAGTTTTAGATTTGAAAAAGTTCCACAGCAAGTCTGACTTGGAAAACTTCTTAATCTAAATGCAGTAGCAGGACAACCTTGATGCTCCCTGGAAACTCATTAGCGCAGCTTTTGAAATTCCAGGCAAGACTCACCTTCATGTTCACACTTATCACATTAAATGCATTGGCAGTTTCATTTCTCCTGTTCCCCTCGACCCACTGATTTATTGACATAATGGTATTTTAATTTTGTTTTGTTTACCCTTTGTTTATTAATCAGCCTTAAAACCAGGGCACCAAGCCCTGGCAACCGGAAATGTTAGTTAAGTTTAGCAGTAGAAACAGCAGGGGGAGCCCATACTGTTTTATGGTCTGCAGTTTCTCTGGCTGGATTATTATAATAATTATTATAGTTGTTTTACATTTATAACATAGATGTTTACAATCTGTGTACATGTATAACATAGATGTTTAGAATGCAGGCAATCATCATGTGCTAGACTGTTGTAATTTGAAGTCACAGAGGGTCAATTTTTATTCTTGAATTATATGAAATTATCAGGCTACCACTACGAATAATTGATAGGCAAGAACTTGGCAGTAACAGTTTTCTTCCTTGTCTTTAATCCAGGGAAAAATCTTGTTCCAAATTTTGTTATTTCTTGAAAAATGAAATCAGCTAAAGTCCCTGTGTAATCTCTGTGGCTATTTTCTGGCATCTTTAGCTGCAGCTTTTTTTCCTGAAATAAAGAGAAGTTAAAATGTACCATCTGACATGTTTTTGAGATTGTGATGGTGAGGAGAGGTCCTATTGTAATCACTGGGTTTTCCAATGTGGCCCAGACTTAGTTTTCAATTTTAAAGCTAATAAAATGCAGAAGACCAGTGGCCTTTAATATTGTTTTCTGATGCTTGATGAGGTCCTTGGCTCAGTAGGTTTTCACTACTGCAAAATAATTCAGAATATCTGAATTACTTTTCACTCTCTAAATAAACCATTGTAATGTCTATGGGCATACATTTTATATATTGTAGTGCATCCTATATTATTCTGCTCTATTGGAGGGGAAGCAACTCTAGTGTGATATTCACATGCCTGAATTGGCAACTCTGCCAGTAATGTCAGGAAAATCACCCCACAATGGGATTCATTCATGTTAAGAAGGGTTTTGTAAATCTAAACAGTTTCTATTGCAAAATTTTTGGATTTCATAAGAAACAGCTTAAAACTAAGCATCTACATTGCCAAGGATATCCAATACTGGTGCAACACATACAATTAAAAAATTAAGAATAATTAATTTTATTTTCTTTTTTGCCAAAACGGTGTAAGGCTTAAAATTCTATGATGGATCAACAATGCTGTAGATCAGTGCTTCTGGTTCTTTTCCTGTTGAAATAAAAAAATGCAATCTCAAAGTGATCAGAAGACCTTAGGAAGGAGTAGTGTTTGAAAAGGCTGAAGGAATTTTATGGGGATGGTGGTGGGGTGGGATGTGTAGTTATGAGAGGGGAAGTTGCGTAAGGCAGAAAGAAGTTCATAAGCAAAGGAGCAGTGTTGGAGAGGGGCCCCAGTTAAACTAGGACGTAGGAACTTTGGCTACATGCAGAGGAGCAATGGACTATCTGTGATGTTTTGATGGGCAGCTAAGTAGTTAACACTTTATTAGAGAGGCAATGGGAGCCAGGAAGGATTTTAGAGGGAGAGACATATTAGGAATTATATTCCATGGAGATTGATTTGGTAACGGGGTACAGGATCCTTGAAGATTTAAACAAAAGGATTTAGCATCATCATTAAAAAGCAAAATAAAGGAGTTATAATTTAAAAGTCACTCTTCGCATAATTTTATCTTATTTATTTGTTTTTAATTTCTATTTTTTAGAGACAGGGTCTTGCTCTGTTGCCCAGGCTGATCTTGAACTACTGGGCTCAAGTGATCTTCCCACCTCAGCGTCCCAAAGTGCTGGGATTATAGGTGTGAGCCACCACGCCCTGGCTTCACATAATTTTACAATATGATAGTAAGTGTTTTCATGTCATCTTCCTTCATTAATAGAGTCAATGCTAAAATCCAGGAGAATAAGTCTGAGTACAGCTGTGTGTGGATATTTTATTTCTGTGAATATTGATAATAACTTGTTACATTGGGGAGCATATTTTATTAATATTATCATAAATGCTAAAATATTTTGTTTTGTTCTTCCATCAACCTGGTAAAGTTAAACAGATGTTAATAACAAAGGTATTATAAGCTCCTCCCCCACCATGATCTCTTTTTGATTGCTTGTGTAAACATAGATTTGTAGGTAAGACTGAAAGCTTATGGCTGTTTCAGTGTTTCTTTGAGGACTGGAGATTATCATTCTATGGCTACTTATTTTAAATAAGTGCTGAATTTCATTTTGTAGGTGTCTTACAGTGTGGTACCATAGTTGATTCAACTGTACACTCATAGAAAGCATTTTTTGGAGGAAAATAAAATAAAATGTCATCCAGTTATATGTAAGTGTTTAATAATATAGCTTTCTTTTCTAAAAAATTTATAATTTGCATACACAATATATTAATATTATATTCTACTTGATTCAGAGAGAAGGAGAAAAAGTACAGTAACATGAAGAAAGCAAAAGGGGGTTCTAATTACAGACAGAAAAGAGATGTAAAAAATTTTAGTACAATATGATATTTAAAAAATATTTAAAGAAAATACAGTTTATATCAATAAATTTGAAAGCCATATACTATACTTTTAAAAGTACCATTAGGGGTGGGAAGAAGACCAATAAGAAAATAATTTTCTTCTAAAGCATTTGACAAAATGTGGGAACTTAGAGTAGTTAGATGCTCAGTGTTTAAACTCTTTTAATGCAGTACATGTGTTTATCTGTTGAACTGATAGTACCATGATTCATGCAACACATCATTTTTGGCTTATGTGACCATAATTGTCATCTTTGACTTCCATGTCAATGTGTGCTTCCATCTAACTTTATATAAATATATAGGGCTCTTTAGAGTCTGTGTTTGGCATTATCACAATTTTTGCTTGGCTCAGACAGGGCAGGTTGATTATCATTAAAGTGTTATTTATTTCTATTTTATTAAGCCCCTTTTACATTCATGTTACAGGTTAATTTATACTTTTATTTCATGCACTACTTGGCTTTACTGATTAATATGCCCCATGGCATTCAATAAAGTCAGGCGGTGGAGGAAATAAGAGTGGTATTAATTTCTAACATTGCTATAAATTTGCCTTAATAAAACTAGCTCAATAACATTACAGAAGTAATACAATGGATGCTTCCAAATTGTTAACAAAGATGCAACTAAACAGTTTTCTTTCCTGAGTTTAACATAACCTTATTGCCTTTTCTTTGAAGTGTGGAAATGAAACCTGCCATATATTTTTTCTCTCTTTAAAAGGTAATCTAATAGTTAGATGATACTACAGTACAGAGCTCTCCATTTGACTTTTTCCAATACGCCTTATTCAGACTTTAAGTTACACAGGCCCCTGGGTTGGGGAGGGAACTTTATTCATGTAAGAATTTTTATAAAGAATAAAATTATGTCTTTAACATCAGTTATTTATCTTTCCTTAGAATATTAATGTTCAATCCCAATAATAAATATTATTACTCTGAAATCTGATAATATGGAAGGGCTAGTGAAAATCCACATGCTAGGATTTTTTTTTTTCAGTTCACTATGCCCACCCCAACTGCTCAATTAAATAAGGTTAGAATTAGGATTTATAGGAACTTATAAAGGTGAGGACACACTACCACCCACTGAATTTTGGGTCACAAAGTTTTGATGATAAAGAATGTACTCCATTATTAAGTAACCAAATTCATGTATTAGAAGAGAACATTTATTCTTTCCTCTTCATTTATTAGTTGTAGTCAGGCCAGCAAAAAATTGTCACAAATCAGAAATTTGCCTTCGTCTCCATTATTCTGAAAAAGTAAGTGCACTTTACCCTGAAGTTTTCCCTTTCTTAGGTTTTCAATAATTTCTTTGAATTCTAGCATTTAGGGACTGGAAAGAGATTTGATGGAAAAAAGCAACAAACAACATTTAAAAATCTCCCTTTACATGAACCTGCCAGGAAGTGTGTTCATTTATTGGATTATTTATTGATCTGCTTTTGTGCTAGGCTGGGGATAGAACTGTGAGACAGTTATGGCCTCTGTCCCCTTAGAATATATAGACTTGTACTTTTATTTACTTTAATAAATGGTGAAATTTCACACATTAGTAAGGAAGATATTTTGGGGGAGAAAAAAATTTTTTGTCATTTGTTTTTGAATGGATGGGGAACTTCTACCTTTCTTAAATCCCCCTCAAATCCTACCAAAGTAACAGGCACCTTTGCCCATGAAAAATTTCAAGAAACAGTGGAAGAGTGAGTTATCCTTATACCCACTCTGCACTCCCAGCATATTTTGAGACTTTTACTAAATCAACTTAATGGAGTGATTTAACACTCCCTCCTCCGCCAGCTCAAATAAATCTGAGTCTTTAGAGAAGTGGATTTGATGTTTCCACGTTTTCTTTTGCTCAGGTTTTGGTTAAAATTACATTTTCAGATTATTCACATAAAAAGATGTGCCTTTTCATGTTAATGTATTTATGCAACCTCCGGCTTTATGGAAACATTAAAATTCCATTTTTGCTGTTTCCATTACCAAGGCAAAACTATAGACTTTGCTCATAAAAATAAGACTTTAAGCATTTCTAAATCACTCCTCAAACCAGTTTTTAGTAAAAAGTTATCTTTAAGGGAATAATCTACATCCTGGATCCGGAGAATGTGGATTCAAAAACAAAGCAACCATTCTGGAGACTTGGGAGTCCCATCTTCTTAGTTTTAGCAAGCTAAGAACCATTTGTTTCCAGAGACTTCCTTATAGCCTGAGCCTGGAAAATAAGAGGCTTCCACTGGGTTAATAATCTTCACATAGACATTCATTTATAAATATGCTGATGACTCAATGAATTGACTCTGTCCACACAGGCAGCCATCCCTGTAGGCATTTATTTGCTGTAGGAAATCTATTTGTTAGCTACTTTGGAAAAAAGAGTTTAGAATATTTGACCCAAATTCATCATTAATTTTGATGCATTTTGATGGATTTTTATGAAGTGGACAAAATCTAGTTTATTATATTTCAGGGTGGATTTGATAATGCCTTTGATTGACCTAATAGCTACTCAGCACACAAAGGCACTTAAAACAAATACACACACCTTAGCCACTAGGCTAAACTCCAGTAAAAGTTTTGCATTATAATCAAATGAGAAAATTTTATTTAGGTAAGAATGGGAAAATTAGGCCTGTTGGTGAAATGAGTTAGGCAGTGAATTAAAACAAAATATAAGGTTGTATGTTTTTAGCTAATAGGAAATTAAAATATACTGTTGGTAACCCCTCAGGACTTTGAATCCATGTACAATTACATTGCTTGGAATTTTTCCCCAATACCATCTAATCCAAAGTCATTGCAAATAAAATGCAAATTAAACCATGCCAAAAATGTTTCATCTTAAATCCTTATTTTATAAGTAAGTCTAAAAATTTTAGAAGTCTGCAAAAATGTACTATTTTAGTAAGTCATTCTTTGTAGAGCTCTCAATGGTATGATGATGCTTAACAGACTGGATCAATTGCAAAAATGTGATAGTTTTGCAAATGTTGGTGTAAGAATAAATAACTAATATATGTAAAAAAGCAAATAGACCTTTTTGGTGACAATTGATTATATTGATGCCATTTTAAGTTTCAGAGAATGTCAACTTAAATCCTTAGTGAAATACATTAATTTTTCAAATGATCAGAACTCAGCAAAATATATGTGAATGTGAGATGAAGGGTGCCAAGATTTTCCCCACTCCTCTATTTTTTTTTAAAACAGCTATGTTAAAGAATTAGTACTCTTTGAGGATAAGGATATTATTTTCTTTTTCAAGGGAAACATTGTACTCTGTAGTATGACTTGTACTGTCTTTTGTGCCATTATTAATACATTTCCTGTTTAAGGAAATGACTTTTTTTTTAACATGATAGTTTAAACTTCAAAATAAGTGCTATTGACTTTTAAAATGTCTTATCTTACCAATGTCATTCTGGGCATGAAGAATAAAGTGTGGAAAATGCTTGTCATAATAATCCTATTGTCATCAGAGTCTCATTTTTGAATAAAGTAACTCAAGTTTGGTGTTTCTTTTTTGGGAATTGGGGGAAAGTAAATTTTATAGATAAAACAAACAGATCCTTCACTTTTTGATTAGTGAAGGATAATGTGATTTTTTAAAAATATAAATATATACTATATCTGTAATATAAATTAAAGATCAGACATATTTTCCAAAGATCTTGCCCTCATATTTACAAAGGTCATACAAACATCCTCATATAGTTCTATTGAATCAATTCTGTTTTCCTTTATTTCTATTTTTCTGTTCTTTTGCATTCTTCAAAACCTCCATTTAAAATTTAACAATATTTGAATTGAAATATTAAACACAGAAAATAAGAAAACCAAAAGTTAAGTTTTTGTGATATTGGATTATTCATGTTATCTATTTAAAGCATGTTTTACCAATGAATAACACATGATTAGTGTGCGTTTAATAAAAGATGTAGATTGCACCGTGAAAATGCTAGCATTTACTCAGTGAAATCTGTATTTTTATTTAATTTCTAGTTTAGATATTTTTCAATTATGAAATAAGCAAGATGGTTATACTCCATATATATTTTATATTATATATGCATATATGACATATATGCATATATAAAATAGACATATATAAACTATAAGCGTATGTTTTGGGGTTTTTTCCCTTTGGGAAAAAATATGTACCTGTATATAGTTATTGAGACCTTACTTTTAAAACCAAGGTGACCTTTAGTTTTGAAAAGCACAGAACACTACAATGAAGGATTAAAATATTACAGTCTGCAAAGTAACTGTCTTAATTGTGCATTAATAATAATAGATAATATTTATTGCATACTTATTTATGCTAGGCAATATGCTAAGTGCTTTATGTACATTAGTTCTTTTAAACTCACAAGAAAAACATTGGTTAGGTATTTTTACCCTCATTTTACTGGTAAGAAAACTGAAACGTGGGGTTGAGCAACTTAGTCAAAGTTTTATGGCTAGTAAGTGGTAGAGTTAAGATTTGAATCCACAATTGTCCAATTACACATATAGCATATTGAACAAGATCAGATAGATTTAATTTACCTGTAACGTTTTTGATGAGTTATATATGGTGTGGAAAAATGTAATAATTATGACAAGACCAAGAAATGTTAGAAGACATGGTTTAAGAGGCAAGGATACAATATACAACTCATTTCCCCTGTAGAAGATGTGGGAAAAGAAGTTACTGTAGAGGAGATGGCAGTGCTAGTTCTGTAAAACTGTGAAATGGGCATCAATTATTTGCCCTATTCATGAATTCACTAAACTAGGTTTTTTTGGCCACTGTGTTGGGTGGTGGTGTACAAAGGTGAGTAAGAAACGTGCCTGCCTTTAAGGAATTTGTGGTCTTTTGAGTATTGTAGACCATCTATGGACAAATAATGCAGTGGATCATGAATGATCATAGATTGTACTGATTACAAAGGAGGGTATGCAATCTAGAATGGAGTGGGTGGTGTGTGGGAAGGAGACTTGTCCTGAGTTTTAAAGTTTTATAAGTGTGGCAGTCAATATGGCAAAGGGTTCCAGGCAGAGAGAGCAGATAGTAAAAAGGCAAGAAGGTCTCAACGAGGGCAGGTGGGTTAGCATAGCAATAGATAAGCCTGAAGACTGACTTACAGACCAGATCTTCCAGGGCTACAGAGAATAGTGGTTCATATAAAGGCTCTGGGGAAGTGGCATTGTGAGATCTACCCGTCAGTACAAACACTCTGGCTACAGTGTGGGGAGAGGGCTGGGGAGGTGCCGAACTAGAGAAGACCAGTTAGGAAGCTGTTGCAGGACAGGAGGAAAATGACAAGGGCCTGATCACGGGTAGTGGTGGGAGTTTTAGTGAGAAGGAGACAGCTCAGAGTATGAAAGAAAACAAGAGAAGAAGAGTTTCAGTGAGGAAGAAATAGTCAACAGGATCCGATGATGTAGAAAAAAGACGTTCATTGGGTTTAATAACAAGAAGTTTCCTGGTGACTGTTGCCATAGATGCAAGAGTGAGTTTTCTCCTTTTCTCCGTGTTAATTTCCTCCTCTACTTCTAACCTCAGGGAAAAGGAAAAAAAGAAAAACTCTCTTTGGGCAGTTAAAGAAAAGTAGTACATGGTATAAATCTCAAAATGACCTCATGATGTAGGGCCTACTGTGATCTTCATTCTGTAGGTGAGGAGTGGAGGGTTTGAGAATTTTACACACCAGCCCAAGGTCCACAGTTGGTAAATGGCAGAGTTCTAGTTCAAATCTAGGTCTGTCTGATTCCCGAGCTCACAGTCTAGCCACTACCGTCTTCTGGAATTTACAGACTTCCCTCCTACTCTTTTTTCCTATCCTCCCAAGACTGCTTGCAATCATGGGGCCAATAAATTTATTTTCACCAAGCTTATTATGTTCTTTTTCCAGATACATTTTTGAAAAGACCATTGGATATGCTTCTTTAGCATTTTTATTGTGAAATATGACATATGAAGGAAAGTGAACACAGCCTGAGGGTCCAATTTGATGAAGTATCACCAGTACTCCGGAAATTACCTGTATTCCTTCTCTGCCCCATTCTCCCTCCTCTCAGAGGCAGCCACTAGCCTGCCTTTTGTGGCATCATTTTCTTACATTTCTATGTAGTTTTCCCATCTGAGTTATGCATCCCTGAACAATAGAGTTTAGTTTTGCCAGTTTTGGCACTTTATGTAAGTAGAATTATGTGTCTCTGTGTCTTGCTTCTTTTGCTCAAAATTATATTTTGAAATTCATCCATTTTGAGTGTGGCATTTTTGAATTCATTTTTAATGCTGAATAATATTTCATTGTATGACTCTACCATGTTATTTATCCATTTTGTTGTTTAGGGACTTGTGGGTTATATCTAATGTCGGGTACTTATGACCAATACTGGTCAGAAAATATTGGTCGTACAAATGACCAATACTTTTTTTTTGAAAAGTCCCCTTTTCCATTCAAGAAGCTCAAAGAATGCAATTTTAAACATCTTTAGATATTTTAGGGGCCCAGGAGCCCTTTCCAGTTCTCTTGAAATGAAACCCCACAGGTGGTTCCTGTGGGGTCCCTGATTGCTTACTCATGAGGCCAAGCTTGAGGAGCATGAGGAACATGTCTAAATTAAAATGTTTAAAGAGGTCAGGTGAACTGAAAAAACAAAGAAACAGTTATTACCAGATCTCCCATTTCCCCTAGCTCTTCCACTCCATTGTTGCAATCTTAGCCAAATGCAGTCAGCTTGCATATTTTCCTACATCAGTCCTTTGATCAGTAAAGTAATTTCTTTTCCTTCCTCTGTACAAATCTTTTGATTATAGTAAGCTCATTCTTTGAAGAACAAACATGGTAAAAAATATTAACTTGAATAATTTTACCAACCATCTAAAATAACTGATTTTGCAGGGGATAAAATTATAACTACTTTATTTTTATAAATTGAATCATCAAAATATAATACAACCAGTAATAAGATCATAATGTAGCATAGATTTAATAACAACCTATAAGTTATATATGGTATTGTATAGGGGTTCAAAGTGTAGGCTCTGGAATCAGAAAGACTGGGTTCAGATTCCAGCTCTACCTCTTATGTCTTCATCTACTGGGTGACTTTCTTAACTTTCCAGACTCAGCTTTCTTCAACTATAAAATAAGGATACTAGCAGTACTTATTCAATAGGGCTGTTGTGTGCATCCAATAAGAAAGTGTACATACTTAATATAGGGCCTGCTTTAGTAAAGCTCAATAAATGTTAGTTATTGTTGATATATTTAGCCCATCAAAAGGGCAGAATAACTAGAATATTTATTAACAGATCTTGAAACAGTCATCTACTTATGTCATACTATTTTATTCAACATTTAATAGGCTCCTCTTCTGAGCTAGAGTTTGTGAATCAAAGGTAATATTTGTGGAGACAAGACAATTAGGAAGTCATAATCAAGTGGCAATGTTAAAGTATGTTTGGAAACATAAAGTAGGAAGTGATTGCAGATCAGTCAGAGGCATAACTTTCTAGGAGTTGTATTTTGAATTTGATCTTAAACTGAGTAATAG
Organism: Lemur catta; assembly: GCF_020740605.2. NCBI lineage: Eukaryota > Metazoa > Chordata > Mammalia > Primates > Lemuridae > Lemur > Lemur catta. The sequence continues at coordinate 49,948,223 of NC_059135.1, forward strand.
ACACAACTTTGTAAAGAAGAAAATTAAAGTTCTTTCTTCCATAACATGTGTGTATGTGCAAAGAATAGAGAAGGAAATGAGTAAGACCTCTTTTGGGATGATAGGAATGGAAAATGTTGGGGTTAAGAAGGGAAAAATAGTTGGTGGAATATTTTATTTTATTGAGACAGAGTCTTGCTCTGTTGCCCAGGCTAGAGTGCTGTGGTGTCAGCCTAGCTCACAGCAACCTCAAGCTCCTGGGCTCAAGCAATCCTTCTGCCTCAGCCTCCCGAGTAGCTGGGACTACAGGCATGCACCACCATGCCCAGCTAATTTTTTTCTATATATATTTTCAGTTGTCCAGATAATTTCTTTGTATTTTTAGTAGAGACTGGGTCTTGCTCTTGCTCAGGCTGGTCTTGAATTCCTAAGCTCAAGCGATCCTCCCGCCTCGGCCTCCCAGAGGCTAGGATTACAGGCTTGAGCCACCACGCCTGACCTGTAATATTTTATAAGCAGTGTCTTTGAGGCTCATGTATTTGTTAGATGGTAAGAGAAATAAGAATTCAATTCCATTTGGATTGGCTTACTGAATTATAAACCTATTAAAGCAAAATGTACACAGTATCCAAACTGGCAGATTATAGGAAAATGATAATATTTTGGTAAAATAAACTTTCCATATTTCCCTTTTCTTAATAAAGATATAAATAATAAAGCACTTTGACTTTAAATCAAAGATTTTTAATATTTATATTGTAAACCAGTCTTGAAATTCCTGTAAGAGTCATTTAAGTCATTTGCTTCTTTTATCATTTTCTCCCCCCCCCTTTTTTAATAGGTAAGACTGTTTCCCTATTACTTCTACTGTAATTTGAAGAAAATTTTATTTTATAGATTGGTTGTAGAGAGTGGTCCCAGAATCTTATATAACCCCAATGCCTTGACGACTCCCCCAAGGTCAATAGAATCCACTAGATGGCGCCCAGATCTACTGCCGCGTTTCGCCTCTTCTGGGCGCAGATCTAGGAACAGCTGTGGGTTTTCCAAGCGTGGGCTGGAGAGTTCAATATGCTCCATGTGGAGCAGCTTCCCTAAGCTCTGCTTCGAAATGCGGTAAGCCTGGTGTTCCTTCAAACTGTTACTGTAATGAAATCCCCAAATATGGACAATAATGGTGTGGTTTTCAGTGCGAGAAAGCCTGCAATTTTGCTCTATGAGACTTAGCGACGAGCAGGCAGTTACCCGGCTGCAGTTCACAGCCTATACACCGGGCAAGTAGAAGGCTGGCGACTTAGAAGCTCCCTAGAAGCTACTTCTTAATGCCAAAATATTAATTTAGGCAGTGACACTGCTATTTATGGGAAAAGAAAAAAGAAACAAGAGGAAGGCATCAAAAAGAGGGAGATTATTTTAATATTAGCTTTAATGCAGGCATAATTTTCTCTCATTTCTGCCAGACAATTGAGCACCCTGCTTGATATGCAAAATCGTGGATACATTCTGATGTAGATTGCAGATAGTAGGAAATGAGAATAGTTTTTATTTTAAATAGCATTAGGCAATGTTCTTTATATCTTATGTGAAACGCCGAAGGCTTTGTACAATTATTTTATACGTTATTACTATTCTTTTAAAAAGGGACAGGTCTCTTCTTTCCAATTCAAAGTAGTGGATAATGACTTTGGCAGCATTTTCCTGCCTTTTTCAAGTTTATGGAAGCCCATTTCTCATCATTAGGCTGAAGATTCAGATAAGAAAGGATGACCCTTATTCTGGAGCTTGTCACATCAATGGTGCTTCTTAGGTGATTAAAAAGAAGCAGCGAAGATCTTGGAGAAAACGTCTGACAAAAGGTAATGGAAAACCCAGTAACAGATGAAAATTCGTGATAGATTAGGCAAACTGGCCTGGAAAACCCTCTCTCCTAAGTGCATGTGTGCATTTCAGCCCAGGAACCAAAATAAGACCCTGTTCTACTGAGGCTCTTAAAAACCCTGACCTGTGCTGGCCCCACAAACTAAGGTTTATTTTGAGGCTCCCGAAGGTGATTAGATCAGGGAGGAGGCATTTTTCTGTGGGTTAGTTTAAGAACTCAGAGTCAGCCAAATGCTTAATGCAGCTGCTTGTTGGCAGGTTCAAAGGTATGGAACTTCTTTAATTAAAAATCGGCAGGCTCATTTTGATTTTGGTCAAAATAGATTTTGTTATTTTTAAACTTCCTGTGGAATAAAAACGTTTTCTTATTCCTTTTCTTTTGTTCAGTATTCTTATTCCCATTTCTATCCCCTGCTATCATAATAATGGGAGAGTTCAGTATAGAATTCTTAAAATCTTCCCAGGGTTATAATTTTGGTTCAGGGATATGCAGTAGTTCAACATAAACATTTTTAGCAAAAATATAATTTGGGGTGTATGGAAATTGTAGTCACAGAGCTATTTCTTAAAAATGTATTTCCTGATAATTTTGTTAGGCTAGAAGTAGATGAGTGGACATGATATTTGATTATGGAAGGTACTTTGCCTGGTGTTCTGTGGTTTATTGTTTTGAAAGAGAGAAATTTACCTGCAGTTAAATAAAGAAGTAAACTACTTTTTCTAAAATAAAAAATATTTTTATTTATTAAAATATGATATTTCAATATGCAACCAAGAAAAAATGATTTATGGTACGTTACTAGAGAAAAATCTGGAAGTGACCAAAAAAATGGCTGAAAAACAGATTACGGTTGACAATATAAATCTCTAGAAGTAATATACTTTTCACCTCTGGGTGCCACTGTTCAACTGCTTCTTGTTTTTATGACTGTTGGAAAGCCAGATGCTTCTTGTAGACGTATTCTTAAAAGAATTTGTTAAAGAGACATTTCCTTTATCTCTAGTTATCTGCTAAATAACTTTCTGGCACCTGGATGTGAATTCAGCATGGTTGTGATTTGCCATTTTAATTACCAAATGATGACCAAATAATATTGAAGATTGTTTATATGGGCACTTGGCAGGGTTAAAAGCCTGATTTCATCTCTTATGGAAATGAATCTTATATTTACCTTTTTGGTAGGTATTTAACCAGAAAACAACCATTAAAACACAGGGAGTTTTAGTTTAAATTTGTTGTCATTTACAGATATCATTTTAATTCTGCACAAATATTTCAATAGAAATGAATTTTATTAAAGAAGTCATGGATAGACTTTGGGAAGAATTAATTAAAATATAATTTTACAACTCTAATATTGCTAATTGAGATATTATTGTTCACTTAATTTTAAAGCTTAACTCCTTTAGTTTTTCCATTAAAGAAACCTTACAGGAATTTGTCTATATAGTTTTTGAATTCTTAATTCTCAGATATGATTATTTTAATGAAGAAAATAACACTATTTGTAATTTTGCAAAATGTATGTGATCTTTTCTTTTTTACAAAATAGGCGGTGAGTTAGTATTCTGTATCAAGAAAGAAATGCACATGTTTGGTTGGTTTTCTTAACCTCTAGTTATTTATGTTAAACTTGGGGTTCATCAGAAATGCCAGAGGAAGGAGTTTTAATGCAAAAGTTAATTTTGTTTTGTCATATACAAAGTAGTTAATCTAAAAATTATTGATTGACATTTTCCTTCTTTTAACTCTTTTAGGACTCAATATTTAAAGCAAAACTAATTTATCTAGGTGTTCTACAGCACAAAATTAATTCTCCTGGGACCGGTCCAGGCCAAGTCTCATTATGGAATGGTTCCTCTTGCTGAACTAGCCTAAGCCTGATTCTTACTGGGATACTTTTCAAAATTACTCACAGCAAAGAATTTAACCCTTGAGATACAACAGAATTGACCTTCAGTATTATACTTATTAGTCCATTTTATGGGATCAGGGAAACATTTAAATTAGAGTATGTCTTACCTTTGTGGGTACTTCCTGGAACTTTGAAGTTAGGCAATTTATTTGCATATACTGGAGGGATTTTAGCTTTGTGATTCATATACCAGAGTTGAAGTGTTGATTTAAAAAAATGTTCCCCCTTCCCTAACCTGTGTCACCATAAGTATATTACTGACCCTGTCTTTTTTCATTTATACGTAAGTGGTGAATTTACCTCTTTGCCAGGGTGGCCAAATAGTTGTTTAGATTACACAGCAAGTTTGACTGACTTTCTTTGCTTAAGTGTCTGACTGAATCAATTGGTTACTTGGTGTTTTTATTCATACGTAGAGCCCAAGAGTTTAAGTGTTAAACATTAGTTATTTGTTACAGCAATAAAAGTAGTTCAGCATCATTTACATTTCTCTTTTCTCTGTGCATGTGGTTTTATTTTAATATGTTTAAAAAATATTATTGGGGAATGGATTTTTTAGATGTCAATTTTTTTGTGTTGACTTTTTGCCTGTTGTGCAGCCCTTCATAAAGATTATCTCATTTTCCACTGGAAAATCTCTTGCATTTTAAGGTTCTTTGCTTATTGTGGGCATCTCACCAAATTTTTTCATTGAAGCTGTCTTCTTCATTCAAAATGACTTATTTTCCATTAGAATGTTACTGATTTGGCACATTATATTTTCTTTTTGTGACTGGTAAGAAATGTTTACTTGGTGGTAGTGAGAAGGTGCAGTGTACCAGTGAGATCTTTCACAGAGAACAAGATGGTGGTCTGCTTGAGGGTGGTAAGGTGTCTTTGTTATAGAAAGCGGTGGTTTAGTCTTTAGTAGCCTGCTTGATCTACAGGATAACAAACAAACACCTTTCCTGACACCCTCCTCCCCGACAGATTTCCATTAAATTAGTAATAGATTGACTGTTGTCTCAATGTCACGTAGCTGTACCACCAGAAGGTGTTGTAATTATGCTGTGAAACCTAATTCATAGATTTAAACTCATTTGATCTGAAATGCAGTGACAATTGCTGAGTTTTCCTAATGTAAAAATAGCCTTAATCAATTATTCTAGGCTATCTTTAAACCACACTAAATAATAGGAGTAGTAAGTGAACATTTAGGTAGTTCAGATAAGGAAATCCCATTGGCTTACATAAAATTAAATTTTAAAAAATTACCTATATATAGGCTAGTTGCTGTGGTTTGCACCTGTAGTCCCAGCTACTCAGGAGACTGAGGTGGGAGAATCACTTGAGTCCAGGAGTTCGAGGCGCATTGAGCTATGACTGCACCACTGCATTCCAGTCTGTTAGATAGTGAGACCTCATCTCTTAAAAAAAAATAAAGAAATAAAATGTTAAATCTAAAAAAATTACCTATATAAGTCCTATTGTTTTAAAGAAAGCAAAAGTAGGTTTAAAAAAAGCTTTATAAAAATATAGACTAGCCAGTGAATTTAATTTCTCTACAAATAATAGTTTTACTAAAAACTGCTGCCTTGTGAAACTGAATTCTCAATCTTTAATGTGGTGTGTGCTTCTGCTTTAAATCCATCATAATGGGTATTTAAATTTCATAGATTTTTTCCCCCTGTATTCTTGTCAGCCTAGATGCACTAAGAAAGAGTGAAACTCTGTATCTTGTGCACATTTAATAAACATTAATTTCTTAACAATTTAAATATAATCTCCAAAATAGATGCAGATTTCTATTAGTTTAAATCCGTTTACAATAAATAACAGGGTAGGGGGTACAGAAAACTTTAGGAAGGTTTGTAGTTCTCCATAAGCAAATGTGCTTAGAGCTTAGAGAGGAACATTTTACAATTTTTTAAAAAAGCATCTGCATCTTTCTTCTGCAGATACCAATACAATCAATCGACAGTGAAGGAATAACTAAAAGAAAAGAATGCCCCCTCCCCAGTCTTCAATTTATTTTTTATTTCAGTTGGAAAATCCCCACTGAATGAATTAAAAAAAAAATTAAACGTATCCTGGGAACATGCTGTTCAGGATTTTGGAATGGGAACTTCAAACGAAGTTGGTAAGGGAGGCAAATGCGTAAGTGGAAACTTTGAGGAAACTGGCAACGAGAGACTGGAAATCAGGCAGTCATTTACGTTTTACTCCACCACCCTCTGCTTGTGTGAGTACAAAGCAGGGAGCTGGCACGGCTGTGAGTCAGAATTCTCCTCTCAGGAACTGAGTGGAGAGAGATTCCCAGCATCTGTTTCCTCAACTATCACCCAGAGGATACTGGTGGTAAATCACAAGGAATAAAAATAGCTTCAGAAGTCTAGTTCCAAACAAATAAGACATGGTGGATATTCTATAGTGGTTTGGAGTCTCAAAATTCTTCATTAGCTAATTAATAAATATATTATTTTTACACTAATGACTTCTATTTCTTACATTGTTCACCTAAATGTTGAGCAAAATCTTGACATTTTTATTGACCTGAGTTGAACTGTTACCTAAATTGCATTGTGTTTGATATTAAAATCTGAACCATTTAGTGTATAAAGCTAGTCTATGATCAATTATCACAAAATGTTAAAGCTTTACTTCAGACACAATAAAACATGTATTTCTAAGATATTCAAAAACCCTGCAAGCTTCTTCCCATAATGTCAATTGCCAATAGGCTGATAATATCTTTCTGCATTTTGGTTGCAGGAAATTTTATGGCTAGAATCTTACAATTTAACACAACTTAGGATCCTTTAAGGTTATATTTCACATGTAGAGAAGTATTTTTTTAGGTCTGCCTAGAATTGTTTTAATTTGATATTAACTTATAGCTTCAGATTTTCAACAAAAACAGCAGCTGTAATAGATGAGATTAGCAAGTGGTGAAAAGTTCAAAGCATTTAATGGAATTGATCTACTAAATTAGCATTGACAATTTTTAGTGGCTATCTTAAATATACATTATTATCATGAAAGAATTAGTCCAATTAAGCCTTTACATTTGGAAGATGCCCAGTCTGACCTTGTTCTACTCAATGTGAAAAGTGAGAGGGTCTCTGGGTTTATTTAAATTTGGTACTAAATCAATAGGTTTGGGGAACCCTTTTTCTCCTTTTTGGAAAGGAAGAGAAACTCAAATACTCTTTATGGTGACAAATGGGTTATTAGAATGGTTATATATTGCAAATGAAAAAACAATGGTTAGAGACTAGAACAATATAATATTCAATAAATGTTAATTGATCAGACAAGTCAATTAGAGTTGAGTTTTTTCACAATTTCTTACTACAACCATACTTACTGTGTATACTGAATGTATTTTAGAACTGAAAGAATTATATTGAATTTAATATTAGGTTTTATTTAGAACAATCTGAATTAAGAAATAATGAGCTAATTTCTTAAAAATAGAAATCTATGCATAGAAGAAACAAGTATGAGACTTTCCAGAAATCTACTTCCTAAACATCCATAGTGTATTTTTATATTCTATTGATATAGACTTCTCTGATCCCTTGAACATAAATGTCATGAAAATAAAATTGAGGTTTGTATTTTCAGCTTAATTGTGCAAAATTTCAGATGATGGCTGATTACTAATATCACGAAATTGTGGAATCTTGGCTCTGGAAGGGGTTTGATTGAGAGGCCAGATCCTTATATTAATAATTCATATGTAAGCCTTCATCATTGGAGCTGAGGAGCTAGCTTTTTTGTGAAAGCGTTCAGTAAAATATATTTTAGGGTTTTTTTTTGTTGTTGTTGTTGCTGTTATTAACCATTACAATATTTAGTGGTCCCGAATCTGAGCTTCTAACCTAGACTTTTTTTTTTTTTGAGACAGAGTCTCCTCCACAGCCATTATGACTAGAACTAGTGAAAAAAAAGAAAAAAAGAAAAGAGACAGAGTCTCACTCTATCACTCAGCATAGAGTACAGTGGCATCATCATAGCTCATTGCAACCTCAAACTCCTGGGCTCAAGCAATCCTCATGCTTCAGCCTCCTGAGTAGCTGGGACTACAGTCGTGTGCCATGATGCCCAGCTAATTTTTCTATTTTTAGTAGGGACTGGGTCTCCCTCTTGCTGGTCTCGAACTCCTGAGCTCAAGCATTCCTTCCACCTCAGCCTCCCAGAGTGCTAGGATTACAGCTTGAGCCACCTTGCCTGGCCAGACATTTTTGGATATTTCTAATAGAAAAAGATATATCCTTTGTGTAAAATCTCTTCAGAAAGAACATTGTAACTAATATACCCCTAGCTTTCTCTTCTATAAACTGAGTAGTCCAATCTGTAAACTGAATAATTTCATTCTCATTTATCAACTCATCATCTTTTCTAGGTTCTCCTCTGAATACATAGCAAATTATTCATATCCATCTTTAAATATAGTGCTTTGAGGGGAGCTTAGCACTTTAGGGGGGTATCTGAGGAAGATGGGAAATGATCTCATTTATCCTTAAGGTTGTATTGAATACCGTCTCTCCACCAGACTGCTGGGTGCTAGGAATACAGCAAGGTACACAAACAAACAAACAAACCAAGAAACCGTAGGGAGAGAAAGACTTGCCAACAAATAATGGCAATACATTGTGGCAAGTGCTAATATGGGTGTGGACAACGTGCTTTTGTATGGCGTAGTCTTAATTCTGTATCCATTTTAAGAACAGTATTTTAAAGTGCTACCACAATGCCTACTGATAGTCAGATTTTTATCCAAATAATTTCTAATTCTTTATCTCCTACAATTAGGTATACTTGGAGCACATTTTTCATTCTAAGTTTAAATCTTCATTTTGTTTTTTGTTATTTGTACAGTTTCCTCTTAAATTGTTATTTTACCTTCTGAACACCTTTTTTGGCACTTCTGTCTGTTGTTCAGTCTTAATATCACAAAACACTGTTTGTGGCCTCCTAAATTTGGATGTTTTGGTTATAATTCCCCAGCCAGTCTGTAGTTAGCAAATAAACAGTTGTCTGCTCCTGGTCATATTTTCCCAGCATGCTTTATAGAACAGGATCAAAAACCTTCTTAAAGTCAAGCTAGGTTTTACCAAGTAATTTCCTGTGACCTACCAGACCTCTTTCTCTGCTATGTAAGATGACTGTATATTAGTATCATAGAACAAATTCTTTGTGAAGCCATACTGGTTATTAATGATTATATAATTAGCTATACTCTCAAGAGGTCTGGTTATTTTGGTCTTTTTTTGAGTCTTCAGACATGTACTCAGTTTTTGAAAATTACACAAAGGTATAGATAATAATTTCGTACTACTCATTCAGTGTTGTCAAATGGAAAAAAATCAAAGCTGGGGCTATCAGAAAAGAAGTAAGCAAGTCCTACATCCTGATCATAATTTACCACTGGCCAACATTAACTCTTTCATGGTGCAGCAGTAATCATGGCATGATGCAAGCTTTTATTTGGTCACCATGGGCAAGTTTCCCCTTTTTATTGCTTTGTAATACACGATTCAGGTTCATTGCAGAAACTGGGACATGATAGATAGCAAAATGATAAAAGCTACCCGTAATTCCCCTATCTAGTGACTAGAATTGTTGCCAGTTTGGTATATATGTGCATGTTGGCATATGTGTGTGTATGTGTGTAAAACATGTATGATAGATGTGCATATTGTTTTGCAACTTGCTTTTTTCACTCAGTACTACATAGAGTTCATTTTTCTAAGGTAATGCACATCATATAACCGTGCAAATTCAACTTTTTTACTTTGAGTCTCAACTGTGTTTTTTTTTATTGTTCAATAATCCTTCCTTAATTCCCTGAGTAAAAAGAAACCTCTCCTTCAAACATGCTTCACTTGTAGCATTATCTTTTTTTTACTTCAAGTAGTTTCCTTACTGTCTTAGTAACTATAGTCTCTGAGAATTGGATCTGTGCATGATTTATCCTTATGTTCCTTAAATTTTAGCCATGTAACAAATATTTATTGAATAAATGAAAAAATAAACTTCAGTAATGGGAATTGAAATTCTGGATCTTTGTGTTTTGATTTTAGTTCTGTCTCTGATTTTGCTTGGTATCTCAGCTTACCCAGGGAGGGAAGGGAAATAAAGCAATTTCTCACTTACCTGGGATCACTAAGGTATAGAAGTATGCTACGGAAGCTAATGTACCACACAGCTGAAAATAGTTTGTTAATATTAACCATTTTGAATATTGCTCTTTCTGATGCACTACATACTTTATTACTTTTTTAGTAAATGAAACGTATTAATGTAAAACATTTAGAAAATACAAACAAAAAAGCAAATCATAATTCTACCCTAGAAATGAACATTATTATTTTGATGTGTGTCTTTCCAAACTTTCTTTTCTATGTCTACCTATATATGTGAAATATAATTTTCACTGTAGATTTTTATCAAATTGGAGTCTTAAGAAATACTGCTTATAACTACTTTTTCTCATTAATATAAACATCTTTAAATGACAATAAATTTGGGCCTAATAATTAATGATGATTATATAGTATTTCATTATGGGAATATGCCATTAATTTATTCAATCTATCCTCCCCTTATTATTTTGGTTTTTATCTTCATCATACATTATACATTACAGAAAACATTGTAATAAGTACCCTGGTTCACACATCTTTGGGCATTCAAGGAAAAGTTTTAAATATCATCTGTTAAACTATCAAGGTTAGGTAAGCTTAAAGTCCCTTTTTCTTCCATCCCAAGATTAAAAAAATATAGCTTATTTTAATTTCTTCAATGTATGAGATGGCCTAAGATTTAAAAAATTATTAAATAAGGGCATGCTACCCTGATTGATGATAATGGAATTACTTTTTGTCTAAAATTGATTCTAGAATACTTGTTTGGCCTCATTTGGTCTTTTGTGGCATGAAAAATGGACTTCTTTATTAGATTTAGCCATATAACAGAAGAAATAAGATTCTAAATATTCACGTTTCCTGGAAGAAGTTGATACCTAGCTATATCTTTGTATAGTTTCATAAAACTATAGGTTGGGAGGGAGACTGGTTTCTGTGATTAACTCTGTTCCCCAGTTTCCATTTTGTAAATGAGATTGAACAAATCACTCCAAATATCTAGATATCTGCCTTTGTAAACTTTTAAATCCAGAATGCTTTACATTCTGTCCCCCCAGTTTGTGGTTGTATTGCTGCAAATCTGTTTTGACACTAATTAAGCAAGCACTCTGAAAAGAAGGATTGCAGTGTTTACCCATAGCATCTACTATGTTCTACTCTGCTACTGTCTTGAAAGTGCTTTGGGTATCTCTCATTTGGCATAGAGGAAGCACTGAAGTAACATTATGCATTTCGGGAACTGATGAAAAAGGAAAAAATTGCCACTATTTTTGCATAACATAAACCACTGTTAATTGGAAATTATGGAATTTTGCAATTGGAACTAGAGAATAAAGAGAGATCATTATTTTTATTTTAAATAAATCGATGCTATGCTGTTAACTGAGATCTGGTCCTATTCAAAAGCGAGGGAAATTGGAGATTATCACTTAATTTTATCAGGTAACACCAAATAATATTAATTAAATTTGGTTGATTAGAAAGTTTTCCCCCAAATAACTTATTAAAGAGGAAGTGGCCCATCTTGTGAAGTTTTAGAATTAAAAACAGTAAAGGAACTAACAAGATTTCATCATGGTTTTTGTTACTTTTAAAAATTATGTGTTAGCAGAAATAAATCTACAAACACATCTTAAATGGTCATATAGTAATTTGAAATATTAAAGTGAAAGTAGTGCATCTTTTTGCCCAGGAATTATATAGTCCAGCAGTCAACCAATTGTGTAGTTGTTGGTGTTATCTGTCCCAGTGCACCACGGAAGAATGATCTGCAAAGCAAATGCCAGAGGAGGAAGAGGTGGGAGGTAAAGAGGGAAGGGAAGAACCACGGTTAACCAATGCAGTCTGATGAGAAAGGTGAAAGACATCTGAGCCTTTGGCCGAAGAGTTGAGGTAGACTCAGCTCTGGCAAAAAGGCATTGTGGGATCGTAGGGCCCTGCAGAGCCGACAGGGCCTCTGCTTTATAGGTCTCATTGGGAAGACGTTCATGCAGTAAGTGATACTGGGCTTGAATTTATCTACCTTAGGAGGAAGAGGATATGTTAAGCTTGTTTGAGTCAATGAACTGATGGCTCCAGAGCGCCAGTGCATAGGAGGATGAATTATGGTGTAGAGGAAGAACCACAGGATGGGAAGTGGGTTGGCTGGAGTCCTAATGCCAGTGCTGCTGCTTGCTGGCTCTGTGGCCTCAGCAAGTTCCTTAGCCAATCGTGCTCACTTTCCTCTTACCTAAAGCAAGGAGCTTGGTATTGGACCCTGAAACAATGATCTTTGATGTCATTCCCAAATTTTGGACATCCTGGTCTCAGGCAGCCTGGCTCCATAGGGCTGAGGTTTTTGTTTGCCCTGAGTGACTGAAGCTATGGTGGTTAAGAGAGAAGTGTTGTCCTCTTTATGCCTGCTTTATGCCACTGGAGCACCCAAGGGGGTGCCTATTGACATTAATGATGAGATTTTTTTAAAGCTTATTTTGATATGTTGGTACATTTTATTCCTTCTTAAATTCTTAAACTATTCTTGTGTATGTACTAGCAGCCTGTATTCCCTGTGAACCTATTTATCTTTTGGAATTTCAGTAGAAATAAATGCTATCAGTCACTATTTGAGGTTGATAATCATTCTGATAAAAAGGAGTTACTTTTGTTCTTGATCCGATTCTTGAGTAACCAAGAAACAAGATTTCATAACATAATCATCAGGAAACTACCTAAAAATGAACTTTTTGATATTTGGTTTTATGATATGTGATTCTTAGCCAACTTTGTCCTCTACCTTTTCACCATTAGAATTAAGGTATTTACAACACCCAGAAAACAGTACCTTTCTATAACAGAATGATAAATTATTTAGTAAAACAAACCATGCTAGTGTAATATCTAACAATTCTATTAAAGAAATGCCTCTTTGAGAAATTTGGAAAACAGTGTTTATTTACTTATGCAAAAATTATCGAGTAATCATCTATTTTTGAGCTTGTATAGATCCAGAAATGCTTCTTATGAGAAATTCTAGCTTTGCCTGCCAGTTCTCCTTGATCCAACTTTGCATATAGAGGAATGGCCAGAATCTTGTTCAGACTCCTTGATGTTTCACCAAAGGTATCAATTTTACCATCACTTCATTTGGTCACTGATGCCTGTGAATACATTTCAACCACCAGTCAGGCATATTTGTGTTTCAGGTCACTGCCTAGAAGTACCTGTTGCTCAATTCTTAAAAATTTGTATCAGTTTAAAACAGGGGTTGACAAACCTTTTCTGTAAAGGGCCAGATGGTAAATATTTTGGGTTTTCCTAGTCATATGGTCTCTGTTGCAACTATTCAACTCTGCTATTGTGTAGTGCAAAAGCAGTCATAGACAATATGTAAATGAATGAGTGTGGCCGTGTTTCCATACAGTTTTGTTTATGGAGACTGAAATTTGAATTTCATATAATCTTCATGTGTCACAAAAAATTCTTCTTCTTCTATTTTTTCAATCATTAAAAGATGGAAAAACCTCATGGGCTATATGAAAACACGTGGTGAGGTAGATTTGGCCTGAAGGCCATAGTTTGCAAGACCCTGATTTAGAAAATGGAGGTTATGATGAAATGTTTGAAAGGTACAACTGATACTTTATGGCTGAGCATTAAACATTCATCTGTTTTTCATTTTTCTGGGCAAGTGATTTTCAACTATGTGCCCAGACTCCCGGATAGTTAGGACTGGCCATATGACTATGTTCTAGCGGTGGGACATGAACAGAAGCGATGTGTTGTTGGTTCCAGGCCCGGTGTAGGAAAACTTCCCATGCGTGGGTCTCTGTGTTATTTTCCTTTGTGTAGAATATGGCGGGACCTCAAGATGGAAGGAGCTTGCTTCTCATTTTGCTTTTATATGAGTGAGAAATAAGCTTTGATTTTGTGAAGCCACTGATATTTTCAGAGTTTTCTGTTAACAGCAGCTAGATTTATCTTAATTAATATGTCATTAATTGATTCTTATACTAAATTTGGCTCTCAAAGATTGCATACTTGGATGGACTTGTTTTTCTCCTCCTCTCCTCTTCGTTTCTTCCTTCTCACACTTAACTGGCAGATGATACACTGGGTTGCTTTCTGTGTTCTAACCTATATAGTTTAGTGGCCATTAGCTTTCATGGAGAAATGTTATAACAAACAAGAAACATTGTTTTTACCATAGAGATGTTGATGAGGAAACTGTCCCCCGTATGAAACCCACCTGAGAAATTCTTTTGAAACTCAGGGCCAGGAAAAGCTTATCTTTCCCTGAGAAACTTGTTATGTTTTCTTATCAACAAAAAGAATATGGTTGAATGTACCTGATTGTATTCCCTTTTCCCTTTTCCCCCTGGTTGCCAAGAAGCTCAGAGCCAAATTTTTGGCTCAACATTAATAACTTCGTAGGACCCTATGTCCTACATATCTGCCTTCTTAGTTTCCTCCTGATCTTGACCTTCTATTCTGCTGTGTTTTTTCCTTGTTCCTGATTTTAAAAATTTTATATATTTTAATTTTATTGCTTCTTTTCTGGTAAGTTTCCTCGGATCCTTTGTGGAACAAGGTGGAATAAATTAAAAATGGCTTCAGCTTATTAATAGAATACACCAAAAGCAGTCCTTAATCATCAATTTAGTGGTCTAGGAATTTGAACTTTGAATTTATTTCTCAGGCTCTCTCCTTAGTCATGTGTCTCCTAATTTGGTGAAGGGGTGGTTTTGCAATTATGAGAGCTGAAGGCCTTCACATTTTTCCAGTCCACTTTAAAGGAAAACGAATGTCATTTTACCATAAAGTCCATATTATTTGCCATAGAAAATGTAGAAAGTTCATAGAAAAACTTGATAGATGATAGATTGGGATAAGATATTTGCAATGTTTAAAAGCAACAGTGAATTAATATAAAGAATATACAAATTTATCTTTTCCTTGAAAATCAAGGAAAAAATAAGAAACCCAACAAAGAAATAGTTAAAAGACATGAATAGGCTATTTTCACAAGGGTATACTAGAAAATCTAACAAATATATATGAACAGATGCTAAAACTTAGCAGTAATCAGAGGACAGTAGATTCAAACAAGTTATCACTTCATGCTCATCCCATTGGCAAAAATTAAAAGGTGATAACAAGTATGGGCAGGATATGAACAATGGGGACCCCTGTGTGCTGTTGGTGAGTGTCTAGACTGGTATGGCACTTCTGGAAAACAATCTTTCAGTATTTAAAGTATATAAATATCTCATGACCCCACCGAGGTATAGATTCTAGATATATTCTTCCCTAAGTCCAGTAGGGGGTACACACAAAAGTTCATCACAGTCTTGTTTGTGGTAGCAAGGTGTCTGAGGTATTGTAGGTGTCCATCCCAAGAGGGGTGGATGAATAAAATGTAGTGGATGCATATTTTGCAGTAGTTAGAAGCAATATGGATTTACAGTAACATTTTATGATTTAAAAATGTATGAATGATACATTTAGCATAATACTATTTACAAAATTTAAAACAGCCCCAAAGAAAATAATACAACATGATTTAAAAGGATTCAGACAAATTGAGTTAATGTATCAATCTCATTGAAGTATCTATGTATAGAGTGGAGAGGAGCAGGAGGGACAGATACATGGTCATTTACCATGAACTCAACTATCTGTACTGAAGTGAAAAAAGAAGTGTATGTCATCCTGAAAGGAAGTGGCATTGTAGTGTTGCTTTTACAAGTCCTAGGGTATCCAAGTCTAGTATGAGAATTTACTGGTGGTGGCAATACAGGATATGAGGGTGCATTCAAACTCACCTGGCTTACATCTCAGCAACAACTTTGAATTTACCAATGTTTTGCAGCATTTTAAATATGAGAATTTGTAATTCTAGCCACTTGGGAGGCTGAGGCAGGAGAATCATTTCAGCTCAGGAGTTTGATACCAGACTGGACAATGTAGCAAGACCTTGTCTTAAAAAAAAAAAGTAAGAACTTTATAAAAATCTCTATCTCATTAAGAATTACCTCTGACTTTACTTATTCATGTGGAACATAGCATGGTGGCTGAGAGCATGAACTCTGGAGCTAACTCCTGGCTCTGCCGTTACTTACTGTTGTGACCCTGGGCAAATTACTTCCTCTGGCATGCCTCAGTTTCCTCATCTGAAAAATGGGAATAAGAATGGTTTTAACTTCGTAGGGTTATTGTAAGGATTAAGCAAATTAATATTTTAAAGCACTTAGAATGCTTTAAATATATAGTAAGTATTATATAAGTATTCATTAAATAAATAAAGCCAACTAACAAATATCTGAGTACCCAGCACGAGCAAGCACCATGCTAGGTTCTGGGAATACATCTCAGAAAAGAGGATCTTTACTACGGCTCTCATCCTGCCCTAGACCTGGTTCCAGGACAGGAGTCCTTGCTTCAGTGCTTATGTCCACGCTCTATCTGTTGCTATATCTGGGTCCTTTTCTCTTTTCCTATGCTTGAGTCTGTCTTTATTCTCTGAAAGATATCCTAATCACTGAAAGGTTGGGGACCTAAGGAGGTGCACTAGTGCTTGAGGCCCCATCCCAGGCTGCTAGAGCCTCCTAATGTTAAATGCAAACCTAGATGTCTGCTCTTGCTAGGCTCTTGGCTCCTCTAATATTCTAGTTGGTGGTTCCACTTGCCTCTTGCCCCTCGTATCGCTGGATGGTTGCCAGAACATGTCAGCAGGTCTGTCCAAAGATTCTGTCCTTTGCTAGTTGTTCCCATTACAGCAAGCGGCCCTTTTCAGAGGTTCAAGCCAGAAACGTAGGAGTCATCTTGATTTTTCCCTCGTCCTCCCACCTAATCTAACCCATCAGCAAATCCTGTTAATTCTACCTCCAAAAAAATCTCTTGAATCTGACAAGTTCTGTTGATCGCTGCTGTTATCACCCAAGTCCAGCTTCGCACCGTCTTGTGCCTGGACCCCTGCAGTAACTTCCTGACTGGTTTCCCTGCTTTCACTTTTGCCCCCTGCATTTTATTTGCTACACAGCAACCAGAAAGGTCTTTTAAAAGTGCAAATTGGATTATGTCTGATCTCTGTTCAAACCCTTCAATGACCTCCCATGACACTTAGAATTAGTGCTACTAAACTATAATTTAATTTATAAGAGGAAGTTTTAAAATCAGTGTTTTCTAACTCTCAGGTCAACCCCAGAGCATTTTGCTATGAAATTTTCAAAATTAAAGAGCACAATCACAACACTTAATTTTAATTTTCTTCCCTGGTGCTAGATATTTTGCTGCTGTAATTAGTTGAAGTGGGGAGGGGAAGATTGGGGTGTAACTACAAGGAGCTTCAACTCTGAGAAGCTGGTTCTACAGTCTTCCAGAAGGTGGATCCCTCCCATCCCTCTGCGTCTTTTGTTTTGAGGGGAAGGGTTTTTATTCTTTCTTCCTCAGGACCATGGCCCTGAGAAAGTCTCTTCTAGTTCTGACCAGGACCAAGATCAAGGACCAGTCCTGGGCCAAAAACACAGGATCTGGGTGAACAAGCAGGGGGCAGTGAGAAGTCAAGGTGGAGTCACCAGACTGTGCCTGGACCAAGGATGGCTGCAGCTGGGGGTGAAGCAGACAGAGGTGCAGTAAAGGCGAATGTACCAGGCTAGGGTCAAAGCATTTTGGTCAAGATTTAAGGAGAGGGGCAGTAAGGACTAGAGTAGAAACCACAGGTACAGACATGGAGAAGGTAAGGCATCACAGCGTGGGGGAGAACAGTGGAGGTTTTAGACACATGACAGATCTTAGTGGAACTCTTTCCTCTACCCCTAGATTAGCTTCTTTTTACTGATTCAATTTCTTTTCTTGATGAGGCTAGTCACCAAGAAGACCTTGTCAGAATTTAATGCTCTCTTTAAGCTGGTGGATCTCAATCTCATTAGAATCACCTGGAAAACTTTGTAAAAAAAAAAAAATAGGATGCTTAGGTTCCACCAACTCCAGTCAACAGAAGAGAATCTCTAGGGACTGGGGGAGAAGATGAGGGTGGTGTAGGCTTGATGAAACTGGGCCCAGCCATATGTGATTTCTTTAAAGGTTTACCACATGATTCTGATGTACAGTTAAGGGTTAAGAACCACTGCCTTAATGAGTGAACAGGATCATTCACACCTTTTGAAAATATTTTAAATCATGGAATGTTGCAACTAGACAATACTTTTTTTTGTAGATACAGGGTCTCACTGTCCTCAAGCAATCCTCCCACTTCTGTCTCCCAAAGTGCTGGGATTACAGGCATGAGTCACTGTGCCCAGCCAACTAGGCAGTACTTTACAGCAGTGTTTCTCAAACTTTAATGTGCATGTGAGTCACCTGGGGATCTTGTTAAAAAGCAGAATCTGGTTTAGGTGGCTGGAAGTGGGGCCCACGATGTGGCATTCCTCACACCTGTCCAGGTGATGTGGGAGCTGCTGAACTGAGGGTTGCCTTGAGCGCCACAAAGTTTTAGCTCTAACACTCACTGATGCTGCCTCTGCCAGGCCCTGTGCTTAGTGCTTTACATTCATGGAATTCTCACAAGTCAATTTACAGATGAGAAAACTGAGGCCTAAATAGGTTAAGCGTCTTGCCCAGGATCATAATGCTGGTAAGTAGTAGAGCCAGAATCTGAATCTAGGCGGTCTGCTTCCAGAAGTCGTGAGCTGAACCACAATGTAATACGACTTCAGTGGCAGGATGGGGCTCAGGGGACGGTCTGCAGTTGGAAGGGATGTTCAGGGACTTGTCTTGAAACTGGATTTGTATAACAAGTACGTTATTTTTACAAGGTTGTGTATTTATTGGAGATGGCTCCTGGAAGAGGGGAATAAAAATGGATATCACAGAGCAGCTAAGGCTCTCTAAGCCAGTCCTTGGCCTGTCCCTGTAGGCCATGCCTTCATGTTGCTGGGCAGGAAAAGGGGATCTAAATAGGGCAAGGGGTTCATCGAAAGGTATGTAGCAATTCATGGCAATATACCTCAAGTGTTGCTGTATATCTCATATTACATACAGCCAATTGGCTTCTTTCTTTCTTTAGACAGAGTCTTGCTCTGTTGCCCAGGCTAGAGTGCCATGACGTCAGCCTAGCTCACAGCAACCTCAAGCTCCTGGGCTCAAGCAATCCTCCTGCCTCAGCCTCCTGAGTAGCTGGGACTATAGGCATGTGCCACCATGCCCGGCTAACTTTTTTCTATATATATTTTTAGTTGTCCACCTAATTTCTTTGTATTTTTAGTAGAGATGGGGTCTTGCTCTTGCTCAGGCTGGTCTCAAACTCCTGAGCTCAAGCGATCCTCCTGCCTCAGCCTCCCAGAGTGCTAGGATTACAGGCGTGAGCCACCATGCCCTGCCAGCCAATTAGCTTTTGATCTTGTGTGACTTTGTGGCCAGACTTGAGGCCCCTAGGACTGTCATGACTTGGCCTCTGCCTGTCCTTCCCCCTCCTCTTCCCCAACTTACCTGATGGCAGGCTTGACACATTAACTGCTTTCAGTCTCCTGAAGGCCTCACATTCATATACTTCATGAATGTTCTCTTCCCTATTGAATGTCTTTGTTATCCTTTCCTTGCCAGGTTGAATGCTATCTTGCTTAAGATCCTAGACAATGTGTCTCCTCCTGAAAGAATTTTCTAACCCTCCCTCCCTGGATTAAGTAATTCCTCCTCCTTTGGTCTATCATGGTCCCCTGTTTCTTTCCATCATAGCACTTGAGTAATTTATTTTTCTCTTTAATCGGACTTTGAGCCTCTCTAGGGCTGTGTTTTATTTATCTTTGCATTCCAGGGCTTAGTATAGTGTCCAGTACATAGTGAGGTGGGTTAAAAATGTGTGAACTGCATGGATGAATGAGCCTCTTACTCCCAATCCAATATTCTTTCCAATTGATCATTTGACTCAACTAACAGTTTTCAATCCTGATTTTTAAAATTCTACATGTACTTTTAAATACTTCTGATTTAAGAAATCCTATAGGTATTTTTATTTGATTTTATTTATTTATTTTTGAGACAGAGTCTTGCTCTGTCGTCCTGGCTGTAATGCCGTGACATCAGCCTCACTCACAGCAACCTCAAACTCCTGGGCTCAAGTGATCCTCCTGCCTCAGCCTTCCGAGTAGCTGGGACTATAGGCACACACCACTGTGCAGGGCTAATTTTTTCTACTTTTAGTAGAGATGAGGTTTTGAACTCTTGACCTCAAGTGATCCTCCCACCTCGGCCTCCCAGAGTGCTAGGATTACAGGTGTGAGCCACCTCGCCCCGCCCCTACAGGTATTTTTAAATACCTGGATTTTTAAAATACCTGGACCACACCGCAAGTCAATTAAATCAGAATCTCTTGGGGGTGAGGCCCAGATATCTGTGTTTTAGCAAAATTCCCCAAGTCACTGTAATGTGCAGACGGGTTGAGAACCAATGAATTAACCTTTCAGTCACTGCTGCTGTGGTTGGAGCCTAATAGGAGAAGATAACATGGAGGAAATGTTGTCTTTTGTCTTCGAAGAGGACAAGGAGAAATAGAAGGAAATATGTGACTAAAGTAATGACTTAACTAGATTTTTTTGAAAGTTTATATGTGAAATAACTATATTTTAGGGCTGGGATGAGGGAACATCATAGAATCCAATCATTGATTGAAAAGTGTGACACTTCTAAAAAAGTTGGGAATCATTTTTCCAAATTGATATTTTAATTACTGTCAACAGCACATCTCCCCAATCTGTGCTATTTTAGCGAAAATACATCATTTGCCTTGAGTGATGGTGAACAATCTTTAAAGGCTTTCAACAAATGATTTATCTTTTTCTTACTTTAATATAGAATACTAACTGGCAGCCATCCTAGGAGTTTTAAATATGGCAACAATAATACAAAGTTAATTGTAAAGAAAGGGAGTTGGTTCTTTGTGACTATAGATCATGCCAGGTATGAACAAATCTGTAAATACATCTGTCTATTTATTTTAGTAATTATCTACTCTCAGATAATGCACTACATATTGGGGGAATAAAGGTGAGTAATGCAAGACTCTGCCTGCCAGAATTTTACTCTCATGTATGAGCAATCTACAGTCCACCATGTTGTGCAATAGTGGTCCTCTCAAATGAGCACAGCAGGGAAGAAGTGTTGGGAAAGGAAGCTTAGCTATGTGCACATAACACAGAACAATGGTGTCAGAGGGTGAGGATAGCATTTAAAATGGTACTGAAAGGACAGCTCCAGGCACTTGGGGCTATGATGTGTTTGTATATGATGAAATCTGTGGCACATCACCATGCAGTTTTATTGGAGACCCGCTTTCAGGAAAAGCTCTAAAAGAAGTAAGTAATGGCATTTCAAAAGGTGTCTAAGTGACAAACACATGGAAAAATCTGGTTTCATATCTGAAAGTAACAGTAACTATTTCTTACGCCAGCAGAGAAAGTCTATGTTGGTTATGGGTTGGCACACTAGTCAGAATAGGCTAGTTATTATGCTTGTCATAAAAATTAGCCCATATATCAGTGCCTAAAACAAGAAAGGTTTATTTCTTGCTTAGCCTTCATGTCCAAAGTGGGCTGGTTTGTAGGTGAGTGGGGAATTCTGCTCCATGTGGTCATCTTTTATAGAGATGGAAGTTTTACCATCTTAAGATAGCAACCTGCCCCTGCAATCTTGCAGAGCTCATCAAAACAGGGGAAAGGAAGAATGGAGTCAAGAACTGCCAACGGGCCCAGCACTGTGGCTGATGGCTGTAATTCCAGCGCTTTGGGAGGCTGAGGCAGGAGGATCGCTTGAGGCCAGGAGTTTGAGACCAGCAAGATTCCCCAACCCCCAATATCTACAAAAAATAAAAACATTAGCTGGGCACAGATACTCAGGAGTCTGAGGCGGGAGGATCACTTGAGCTCAGGAGTTCAAGGTTACAGCGAGCTATGATCACACCACTGCACTTCAGCCTGAGCAACAGAGTGAGATTCTGTCTTAAGAAAAAAAAAAAAAAAAAAAGAATAAAAAAAAAACCCCCTGCCAATTAATGCTTTTGCCTGTAAGCAATGTACTTCACGTCCTTTTCTCATTCATTGGTCAGAAATGATTACATGGCTATGTCTAAATTCAAGGGGATGGAGGAATTATAATCTTCATGGATCCTGAAGTGGAGAACAGCTGCATATTGGGGAATGTTACTAATGTCTGCTACAGCCAGTCTCGTCAGCTTCACCCATGTGTGCTGAAAACAAAAGGGTGTGTTTTTCAGACATGAAGAAAAAAATGACTTCATTACTATTGGTTATTATTCTTACTGTATTTTAACATATGTGGGATTGTTGCCAAGCAAATTTTTATTTAAAAGGAGATCAGTCTTCATCAATATTAAAAATATTTTAAAGCTGTGGCTGGGCAAGGTGGCTCATGTCTGTAATCTTAGTATTCTGGGAGGCTGAGGTGGGAGGATTGCTTGTGCTCAGGAGTTCGAGACCAGCCTGAGCAAGAGTGAGACTCTGTCTCTACCAAAAAGAAAGAAAGGAAAAAAAAAAAAGTCCAGCTGGATGTTTCAGCTCACACCTGTAGTTCCACCTACTCAGGAGGCTGAGGCAGAAGGATCACTTAGAGCCCAGGAGTTGGATGTTGCTGTGAGCTACAATGACGCCACTGCACTCTATCAGGGTGGTGGAGCAAGACTCTGTCTCAACAAAAACAAGGCAACTGAACACCCCTCCTCACAAGCCTCCACACCTTCATAAACAAACAAAAAAAGTGTAAAAAACTAAAAAAAAAAAAGAAAATTATAAAAATATTTTAAGGCTTTGAAATTAAATCACCAAGGCTATTACTTAAGGCAGCATAAATATGAATTCCAAATACCAACCAGTATGATGATTGGATGACAAAAATAATTTTAATTGAATAAATGTGCCCATGCTAAAACCCTAGGGATTATAAGAGCAACTTTCATTTGGACGTTACCCCATTGAACTGGTTTTCTGTGTGAACCAGCAATATCACCGCATTTTCAAGATACATGGATTTTTTTTTTAATTGCCTTTAGCATCTCTCACACATTACCACTCCCTTCCCCCTTTGTGCTCAGGAAAGAGGAAAGATTTGAGGAAGAGAAAGGATGGAATCCATTGGGGTAGATTTGGGACTAAAGGCGACTGCCCTATTTCTTCTCTTCTTTCCTTCTTGGCTGACACTTGAAGTGGCAAGGGGACTTATTCCCCTCCTTAGCCACTCTGTCCAAAAGACCCTTCTATGTCTGCACTATTGAGTGTGGTGGCCACTAGGCACAGATGGCTATTGAGCACTTGCAGTACAGCTGAGGAACCTCATGAGTTATTAATTTCTTTGAATTTAATAGATTTAAATAATAGTGTGAATCCAGGTGATAAGAGAGGGAGGTTGTTCTTATTCTTGTCTCCTTGGTGTAAGTTTTTCTGCACATCACAACTATTTTATCCCCCACACAAGGAGTTGTTAAAGATGAGTTAGGCCAGTTGGAGGGAGGGGTTGGGGTGGACCTAGGCAGAGCCTGCTGCAGTGCCTCCTCCCATACAGCCCAGGCTCCCATCATCAACAGTGGGGGCCAGGGCAGCAAATGATGCCCGACGACTTTGCAGACATAAAAATGGGGACTCCTGCATGGATTTCAGACCTGGTCCTTTTTTAAGGAAAGGCAATGCCTTTGAGTATGAGAAAAAAAGAAAGAGGCAAATGAACCTAGTGTAGTAACCTTTTGATGTAGCATCAGCATCTATTTCTTTGTAATATATTCGAATATAAAATCTTTATTGTGCTCAAAATTCTTATTAAAAATGCAGTGAACTTTAATTTGCCCACAAGCAGCCTTTCATTCCTCAAATCATTCTTTCATAAGAAACGATTTCTTTGATGGTCATTGTTTAATGAAAGACACAGGCAGTTATTGAAAGAAAACAAATGTCTGGTGGCTACAACCCCAGCTAAATAAAAAAGAAAGAAAGAAAGAAAACCAATGTCATCAAACATTTATCTGGTGACTCTGATGTGCTGGAGCTGTGCTAACACTTTGCAACCTATTTTTTAGCAAAATAGTGAAGTTCCTCATGGGCGTGTATCCTAGAAGCCTATATTCTTTTCTACGTTTGTCTACTGTGTATTTGGGAAAATATGTACTTTTAGTACAAGGTAGTAAAAATTAGTGCTCATATTAAATAATTTAATGAACTGAAGTGCCTTAGATCTCTCATAGTCTGACCGGCCTCACCAAGATCCTTATGTGGAGGTCAATATAGAGTGCTTTGGTGAGATGCTTGGATTTTAGTCTTGGGACTTAACGTGAAAGCAAGAGGGTGAAGAGAGGTAGGAAAGCAAGTATGATTCCAGGATAATTTGATTTAAAAAAAGATAGAAAATTTCACTCTCTGAATTAATATTATAATTCACCTTAAATTATCTTAACACAAAGGAAGTCCTATTCCAAACATAATATCCAATGATATCAACTTTTTTCTTTCTACCAGAGCATACCTATAAACAGGAAAAATATTTTTCAGTGGAAGGTTAATTGTTGACACCACCATATTTACACTTAAATACAAGACCATTCCTAGTTTCAGCAACTCCCCCTACATTCCAGAGCCCACCTTTATTTTACCCTGACAGTGTATCAGTATAGGATTCCAATATGCTAATTACTTCTGCAGATCATACCATAGTTCTGATGTTAAAAGACAAGTGTTAAAGGTCTAGTTTTTGAGTTCAGAATAATTGGTAATTGGCGTCATCCTGTGACAAGTTTCCCCTCTTCCTGAGGTCTTTTGACTAATGGTCCTATTGTTATTGTCGGAGTGGCTCATGCCCCATAGTGTTATGACGCAAAACTTGATCTTTGGTAAAAATGCCTTACACATTTATTCCTTCCAGGAAACCAAAGGGCAAGAAAGCAACATTCCAGGTTGAGAACCTGGCTTTTTGCACCATGACCTAACCTGTTCCAGGTGAAAAATATTAGGTCCAAAATAGTTTTATGAGAAAATGTTTACTTGGGTTCCTGCAGTGGTTCTCAGTCCTAGCTGCACATCAGTTAACTAATTAATGGGGAACTTAAAACAACCATCATCCGGGCCCCGCCTGAAACTTGCTAAAAAGGCTGACTACCGGAGGCCCCATTACATACCGATGAAATTTAGACTCTGCATTGGAGGGCCCTGGGTATCTCTCTTTTAAATAAAACTCCCAGATGGTCAGAGAAATTTGATCAACCCGATTTAGGGTATTGATCCTGAGAAAGAGCACTTCATATCACATTTTTGAAATAAATTTAGTGTCTTGTCTTCTTTTACTTACTTACATGTGAACATTACTAAAGAAGAAATATTTAAGAGAGGAGGTTTACCATTTTTATTTCCAACCAAACCAAGTCTCTGATCTCAGGGGATGATTTTATGTATTAAAAATAAAATTTGCATTTTTAAATGGCACTTTTAGCAGTAGCAGATAGTCGGTATGTGGCAGCTCAGAGCCCAGCAGAGGAGCCCTTCCCCCTGCCTATTTTAAAAGAGAGCTTAATACTAATGGAGGAGCCTCTTGGGTTCTTATGCTTTGAGACCAATTTGTCATTCCATCTCCAAATGAAATGGCAAAGCATTCACTAGTTCATCCATTCTTCTATCCAACAGATATTGTTTGAATGTTTACCATATGTCAGACTCTGTGTTAGGTGCCAGGGATGCCAGATAAAATAAATTGGGGTTCTTCTCCTCAAAGAACTGGTAGGTTAGAACAGATGTCCTTAAAGTATGATCTAGGGCCAGCAGCACTGGCATTCCTGGGAACTTGTTAGAATCGCAAATTATCTTGCCCTGCCCCAGACCTACTATTTCTGATTCACCATAAAGTTTGAGAACCACTGGCCTCTAGGAGGAGTGTTCGATTCAGTAGAAAATTACAGTACACTGTTATAGGTACAACGGAAATGGGGATGGGACTGGGGCATTAGAAATGTTTCTGGGAGAAAGATGTTTGAACTCTCTAAAATTTTAATAGTTGTTGCAGAGTTGGGGGAGGTGTTCCTAGAGAGATCAGCAGAATCCACATAAAAAGGTTTGCATTTTACTCTGAATTCAGTGTGGAACCTTTCTGACCCCCACAGTCGGTTATAATCAGTATTTTGGCCAGACTTTCAGCTGAGTGGTGC
Source organism: Lemur catta (assembly GCF_020740605.2). Taxonomy (NCBI): domain Eukaryota; kingdom Metazoa; phylum Chordata; class Mammalia; order Primates; family Lemuridae; genus Lemur; species Lemur catta. Next base: position 49,974,292 of record NC_059135.1, read on the forward strand.
TGGGCTTGAGCTCTGGGCTTTAGGTACTCCCTCAGAGATGGCGTGTTAGAGAAATATAGGTATAAAAAATTCCTCTTGCATTAAAATCTAATACAGTAGGTGTTAAATATTTGGTGAATGAATAAACACAAATAAATGAAAGAATGGACAAAGCTAGGACTTGGGAAGGTGAGGAAAATGTGTAATGGGAACATAGCAAAGTAGGCATTGGTTTCTGAACTAATTGAAAATGCCATGACATTAAAAAGATTACAAAAGCCATCAGTGGCTTAACTAAAGAAAATAAGTATATTTCCCATTCCTCAGAGGAGCCAGAGTTCAAAGCTCTGTCCACGTGGGAGGGAGTGGGAAGAGAAGCAGTGAGTACTCTGCCAGTTCTTCCAGATTGTCTTCACGTCCTCCTGCATATTCGCCCAATACAGCTAATGAGCACTGACTGTGTTCCAGGGACTCTACACATGTTATTTTTAATGTGTTCAATAATGCTGAAAAGTAGATGTTGTGCTCCTGAGTTTTGAAAGGATCTAAAAATCACAGGGCTTGAGAGTCCAAGGAATGAAATGATTTATCCATAAATTACTGAAAGAAACATTGCTATTCACTCACAGTCAACCTGAGTTGAGGAAATCGGGGCATAGGAAGGTTAAGTGACTTGCTCAAAGCCAACATGCTGGTAACTGGGAACAGCTGGGACTCAAAGCTAGGTCTGTGTAAGAGCACGTACACTGCTCTACGTGACCAGAGGAAGTCTGAGTGTCCCACCCCAAGGAATGGCCGGGTAAATGTGCAGGCCTTTCACGATGCCTTGTTCATTCTTCAGTTGACTCCACAAGGCACTTTCCTTTCTTGGCAAAGTCAACTGTCACAAAAACCTGCCCCACTATCACACGTATATCTAAACTCATGTGAAAGACACAAACTGCTTGTTCTCAGGTACCATGAACATTTGAATTTAACCTTTTACTGTATTGTAGCTAACCTAGTGATTTATGGAACTTGTTTTCACTTTCTCTGTCCAAACAGTAAATGATTGTTTTGTATTTATAGCAACATAGGTGCAATCTTCACAGATCTCAATAGCCAAAGTTTTCATTTTATTGAAATGAAATGAAAGTATTTTGTGGTTCTTTATCTGTTCAAATGACAATGAGGTCTAGGCACAAAATGGCCTGACTTCTCATGGCTAAGCATTTTATAAATTGAATTTAATTGTCGGCTTTAACTGAGTGCATAAATGTTGAAAAAAATACATATGTATATATGTATGTATACCAAAAATCTATTTTATAGCACATTCTAACATGGATTATACACCATATATTATAGGTTTTTATAGAAACTAACAGAGAAGGGTAATAAATCACATTTACTTTAAGAAAGCCAACTCACCCATTTAATTCTGTGTTTTTTCTTCTTATACTTACAATAAACAATAAAAGAGAAAAACTTTGATTAAAAAATGAAGCTTTCTGCAGTTTTATGTCAAAGAAGTCTTGTAAAAGACATGTTTCCTAACTTCCCACTTCTGTGTTCTGGTTTATTAAAAAACATGACACAATAAAAGCTTAATAATTATTAGTCACTTTCTATATTTTCAGTTGGATTATAAGGTTTTTTTTTTCTTCTGACAATTATAAATATGTCTGTTTTTCTATATTCTTCTACTATAGGAAGTTGTGGAGAAAATGTAATGGCAAACTCAGAAGGAGGGGGAAACCAGAAAAAAATAATACCTCTTTCAAATATAGGGACAGCTGCTTCTTGGATGTATGATCGGGTGTCCTGAGAATCAAGCAGATCTGAGAAGGTCTGTGCCTGTCTCTTGTCACATGGCTCTTGTCATGATGGATACACTAAGAATGAACTCAGCACAGCTCAAGAGAAGAGTTTCCTCTTCTTTTCTTATCCTCCTTACCTTCTCTGGTTAAATTCAGCAGATAGTAACACAGATTAAAACCTACTATCTAGATATAAACAACAGTGCTGATTAAATGGATCACTTTGCCAAGGGAGATGCAGCTGGAGTGCCCATTTTTCATTCAAATGTTCCAGCCTCGTAGAAGTAGCTTCCAGCTCTAAATATATTGAATCACCATTAACCTACTGGAGAAAATAGGAACACAAACATACACTTTCTTATTAGATGAACATGGCAGGTTGTCTGATAATGCAAACAATTAAATGGAAGAATTTATTTATAGCTCTCAAAGGGTCTTGACAAAGTCCCTTCTGCCAGAGAAACACAATTCCTCTCCTTTAGAGCAGCCTAACTGTAATCTCTGGGTGAGAATCCTTCAGAGTTCAGGGGTGTGTGCCTATTTGTATTGGACATTGGTCAGGGTGCTCTATAAGGAGTAAATGTTTTAGGTCCTTGTAATCTAAAGAATGATGCAGGACCAGCGGCATCCAGCATCATGAAGGAGTTTGATAAAATTGCAGAATCTTGCGTCCCACCCCTCACCTATTGAATTAGAATCTGAATTTTAGAAGATCCCCAGGTAATTTGTATGGGCATTAAAGTTTGATGAGCATTGTTCTAGGAGTGGTTCTCAAATGTTAACATGGATCAGAATCTCTCTCTCAGAGGGCTTGTTAAAATGCAGATTGTGGGGACCTAACCCTAGAGATTCTGATTCATTAAGTCTGGGGTGGGGCCTCAGAATTTGCATTTCTCACATGTTCCAGGTGATACTGATGTTGCTAGTCCAGAGACCACACTGCGAACCGCTGCTCTAGGGCAATGCTGTCCGATGGAATCAGGATGGCAGCCACATACGCAATTAAAAATTTTCTTGTCACATTTTAAAAGTAAAAGGTGATACTATTTTAACATCTTTTATTAACCCTGTATATCCAAAATGTTATAATTTCAACATCTAATCAATATAAAAATATTAATGAATCCTTTATAAATCTGTGTATCTTATACGTACAGCACATCTCTATTTGGACTAGTCATATTTGAGGCACTCGGCAGCCACATGCGGTTGGTTAGGGCTGCTTATTCAATAACATTTCTAGATGTTAGTTGTAGGACTTGTTACTGTTTGTGAAATTTTCACTGACGGGGGAGAAGTAAGAGAAATAAAGCTAAATTTATTCAATTTAAATGATTCTCTTGTATTCTGAGATTACCTCCTCTCTTCATTTTTGCTGCTGAGATGGCCTCTCTTTAATGCAGTGATTTTCACAGTGCTACCCAGACCAGCAGCGTCAGCATCACGTGGAATTTGTTGGAAATGCAAATTCTTGGGCTGTAACTGAGACCTACTGAATCAGAAGCTCGTAGGTGGGGCCCAGCCATCTGTGGCCTAACAAACCCTCCAGGTGATTCTGATGCGTGCTAAAATTTGAGAACCACTGCTTGAATGAAATGATGGTGATAAAATAAGTGATAGACTTTAATTATTTTTTTATAACTATAATTGGCAAAATAGGAAATTGGCAACTTTATGCTAGTACCTCAGTTAAAACATTTATTTTTTTATTGGTTATGAAATCTGAAAGCCAGAAAACCAATGTACTAGAGGTTAGTTAAATAATACTTTGTGCTGCTGTGGATAAAATACAGTTTAAAAAATGGGGAAAGACCAGGAAAATGAGTGTGTGTATAAGCATACAAATGAGTCCCGGGAAGTCAATGTTTGGTTCTCATTAGTAGCACCTTTATGCAATTACTACTGGAAAATGAATACACTTACTAAGAAAATTCAGGTTTCCTATGCAAAATAATGAAAATGAGTCAGAAAAAAAATTCCATAAATATTGATGATCTCATTCTCCAGCTTCTTATAATTAGTCAGTATTTGGCTTTTGTTGCTACAACAGTTGTTCTACAGTAATTATAATATCTGGTCTTTAAAAAATAAGGAAACAAAACCTTTTGGCAATTGTGTATCTCCTTTTAGAAACTTATTAATAAGACATTAAGTCAGCATATTAAATTTGGCTCCTGCAGACAACTAACTAAGGGATGGGACAATATTGAAATGAATTTAACCATACATGATTGGACAAGTGGAACCAAAAGAAAATCTAATTCATTAAAGAAATGTGTGTGTGCTTAGGGGAGCCATGGGACTCAGAATCCCAGCTCCTGGTTCAGTTTCTGTTTCATATGTGATACTAGCCGTTCTAGTCTAAGGCTCAGTTTTTCTAAATACACATAAATTGAAATGGCCGACTATGTCAAGACTGTTGTAAAGCTGTTTAATCATGGACCAGTAGTCTTAAAATTTTTTAGATTCCTGAGGAAAATGGGCTTAAGAAGTCCAAAGCATTATTATTTCCTTTTACAAGAAGTTCCTGTTAGGCCTAATTCAGAGGAAATTCAGGGATATAAAGAGAAAAGATGCGATAAAAACGACTAGTTCTATTGTTCTGTGTGAATAAGATACCTACCTCTACTTACTGCTAAAATTAGAAATCTTCTCCTTTGTAGTTTGGAAGCCTAACAGGGCTCAGGGTTTGGTGGGTGGTTCTCTCCTTCTCATTTCTACAGCTGAAGCCCAGTGAGTCACTATTAACCTGCAGACCATAAAGCTGTGCTGGGCAGTATGGTAGTCACCAGCCACTTGTGGCTGTTGAGAACTTGAAATGTGGCTAGTCTGATCCAGATGCGCTGTAAGTGTAAAATACACACTAGATTTTGAAAATTTAGTATGAAAAAGAATGTAAAATATTGATAATTTTAAAAATATTGATCAGATGTTGAAATATGGCTACTAGAAAGTATAAAATTATATATTTGGCTTATGATATATTTCTATTGGACAGCACTGCTATCGAGTGATATTTCTTGAATCTTATGAATGCCATTAAGAATAAAAGATATAATTTTCCACTATGCTTTCAGTGACTATGAAAACCTACACTGCTTAATTAAAACCTATTGCTGGCCGGGCACGGTGGCTCACGCCTGTAATCCTAGCACTCTGGGAGGCCGAGGTGGGCGGATTGCTCGAGGTCAGGACCAGCCTGAGCAAGAGCGAGATCCCTGTCTCTACTAAAAATAGAAAGAAATTAGCTGGACAATTAAAAATATATATAGAAAAAATTAGCCGGGCATGGTGGCACATGCCTGAAATCCCAGCTACTCGGGAGCCTGAGGCAGTAGGATTGCTTGAGCCCAGGAGTCTGAGGTTGCTGTGAGCTAGGCTGACACCACAGCACTCTAGCCTGGGCAACAGAGTGAGACTCTGTCTCAAAAAAAAAAAAAAACCTATTGCTAACCTAGGGATTGTGCATAAAAATACTTCTTTAAGTTTTGTCATAGAGAGAACCCCAAGTTCTGTGACTCCTTTTTACAAGTCCTAGAAGAGGAAACTGAAAAATGATTATTTTTGTAATTCAGGAAAAAAATTCAGACAAGACAAATATTAAAAGTTTTAAATCTTATTTTTGTTATAAAATATAGCAGGTATACAAAAGAATGTATAAAAATATATGCATTCAGTCTAAAGAAAAATTAAATGGATTCCTTTGTACCTAGCACTCTGGGCTGAGAAATAGAACATTACAGGGACTGTACTCCAGAAGTCCCTATGTGTTTCTCTCCTCCCCTGAAAGGAGAAGAGGGTTCTCCATGATTTTGAACTTTTTAAATCCTTTCTTTGCTTTTCTTTATGGTCATTACTACCTGTTTATGCCCCTTAATGTTGTATTATTTAGTTTGGATTGTTTTAAACTTCACATCAATGAAAACATACTGTACATATTCTTCTTGACATGTTACTTTTAATTTAACATTTTATTTTTAAGATCCATCCATGTTAATGTTTGTAGATTTGGTTCATTAATTTTTATTGCTTGATGGTATTTCATTATGAAAATATACCACAACTTATTGATCTCGTCTGTTGAATGCATTTAGGTTGTTTTTCAGTTTTCTCTATTATAAACAATGCTGTTATACATAGTCTTCTACATGTCTCCTGGTACACATATACAATATTTCTCTAGGATATATACTTAGAAGTGGGAACATTGAATTACCGAGTACCTGTATATGTACGTTTAATTTCACCAGGTAATGTCATGCTGTTTTCCAAACGTGTTATACCAATTTACATTCTCCCCAGGAGAGTATGAGCATTCTCATTGCTCCTCACCCTCCTAAACAGTTGGTTTCATCACACTTAAGTCTGGAATTTTTGCAATAATCTTTCCGTTTTAATTTCTCTGATTTGCCATGACTTTGAACATGTTTTCTTGTGTTTATGGGCTATTTGTGCTTCAATTTTCTATTTGGTTGTTTGTCATTCCTACTTATTTGCAAAAGTTTTAAATTAGAGTTTGCATTTTGATATTTCGTTACTGCGTTGCAATCATCTTCTCTCAGTTTGCGCTTGTCTTTTCACTTTTCATAATGCTTTTTGATCAACAGAAGACATTAATTTTAAGGCAGCTAATATTTTTCTTTATAACTTGAACTTTTTATGACTGGTTTAGGAATTCCTTCCTCAGTTTGAAATCACAAAGATGTTCTACTACATTGTCTTCTAAAGTTTTATATTCTTTCCTTTCACATTTAGGTCTTTAATTTACCTGGAACTGATTTTTATTTTTTGTGTGAAGTAGGAGTAAATTTAATTTTTTTCATATTGAAACAAATTGTTCCAGCAGTATTTATTGAAAAAAAAATCCATCCTTTTCCTACTGATCTGCAATGGCACCTCTCTCATATGTTAAATGGCAAATTATGTGTGGGTTTGTTTCTAGACACCCTATGGTGTTCCATTGGTCTAAGGTTCCATACCTTAGTCCCTTAAAAAAAAATTTATCATATTGTATATCTCTTCATTAATTAAAGTCTTATTTAATATCTTTAAATAAAGTTTTGTACTTTTCTCCTTAAAGTCTTGCATATCATTTGTTAGATTTATTCCTAAGCACATCATATTTTTGATGCTATAATAAATGTCTTTTAAATTTTTTATGCTTATTGCTGATACATAGAAATACAATAGATTTTGCATAATGATTTTATATCAGCATATTTATTTTTATTTTAATAATTTATCTTTGTAGAAATTCATATCAATTTTGAATAATGGCAGGTTGTTCTTTCTTTCTGAATAGACCTTTTATTTATTTTTCTCTTGATTTCTTGTACTGTATTAGGCCTCCAGTTTAATTTTGCATAGAAGTAGGAATAGCAGCTAAGCTTATTTCTGATCTTTAAATGGAATGCTTTCAAAATTTCAACATTGGATATGATATTTGCTGTAATTTTGGGGGTAGTTATTGGGTATCAGAGTAAGGAAGTTCATTTTAATTCATATTTACTAAACATTTTTATTATGCAGGAATGTTGAATTTTATCAAATGCTTTTTATGCATTTATTGAGATAGTCATATGATTTTCTTTCAATATTTACTGTAGTCAATTATATTACTTATCTTTCTTTCTTTAATTCATTTTTATTTCTGAATAAACTCACTTTGCCATAATGTGTGTGTGTGTGTGTGTGTGTGTGTGTGTGTGTGTGTGTATTTTCAATACCTTGAGGGATTCACTTTGTTAGTATCTTATCTGGGATTTTTGTTTTGTTTTGTTTTTGTTTTTTTTAATGTTTTGATTTCAGCATATTACCGGGGTACAGATGTTTAGGTTATGTATATTGCCTTTGCCCCACCCGAGTCAGAGTTTCAAGCGTGTCCATCTCCCATTGTCTGGGATTTTTGCATTTATGTTCATGAGTAAGATTGGTCTGTAAATTCCTCCTTTTGAATTACATTGTTGAATTTTGGTATCAGTGTTATATTAGCATAGAAAATGGTTGAGTAGTGTTTTTTGTTAGTTTTGCTATAATCTCATATAGTTCCTGTAAAGTTGAAATTGTTTCTTGAATGGTGGTTGTCTACCAGTAACCCCCACCTGGGCCTGATGTTTCCTTTGGGAAGATTTTAAACTAATGAATAGATTTTTTTCCTTTATAAAATTCTTTTAGAGACAGAATCCTGTTCTGTTGTGCAGGCTTGAGTGAAGTGGTATAACTCATTGTGACTTCAAACTCCTGGGCTCAAGCGATCCTCCAGCCGTGGCCTTCCAAAGTGCAGTGACTATTGGCATGAGCCACCCCACTAACCTAAATTTCTTTAGTGGTTTTAGGACCATTCAGTTTTGGCTTTCTTCTTGAGCCAGTTTAAATAATTTCTGTTTTATAGGAATAGTTTCAGCTAAATTTTGAAGTTTATTGGCATAATGCTTATACATCTCCTAATTATTTAATGTCTGCAGCATCTGAATTTATGTGCCCCTTTTATTTCATATATTTATGTAATATTTTCATTTCATTTTTTTATTTTGAAGTTATCTCATTTCTTGTCTCTAATATTGTAAGAGGTTTGTAAATTTTCCTAGCTTTTTCAGAGAACCAACTTTTTATTATTAAATCCTTCATTTTCTACTTCATTAATTTTTGCTCCTAACTTTATTATTCCCTTCCTTCTCTTTTCTTTAGGTTTATTCTGCCTTTCCCATACTAACTTCTTAAGATGGATGTAGTTTTCACTATTTTTTAGCTTTTCTTATTTTCTAAAGTCAGCATTTAAAACTATGTATTTTTCTCTAAGTTTTCTTTAGTTTCAAAATGTAAGTTGTAATATGTAATATTTTGTTCGTTATTCAAGTCTGAATAACATGATTTATTCCTTGATCTTTAAGTAATTTAGAAGAGTGATTTTTAATTTCCAAACATATAGGGATTTTTCTCATTATGTTTGTTTTTGGTTGCAAATCCATTGTAGTCAGAGAACTTGATTGGTACGCTATCATTTTTTAAAAAATTTGTTAAAACTGCTTTATAGTTCAGCATTTGATTAAAATGTTCTGTGAATCCTTGGAGAGAATGTTCGTTTTGAGCCACTGAGTGTAATGTTTCATATATGACAATTAAGTTAAATTTATTCATTGCATTGTTTACATCTTTTATAAAACTATTGATATTTATGTCTGTTTCAGCAGTCACTTGCTGAGAAAGTATGTTGAAATCTTTCAATATAATGGAGGATTTGTCAACTTCTCCATGTAGTTCTGTCAGTTTTGCTTTATATATTTTGGGGCTGTAATTAGGCATAATTACATATATGATATGTAATTTATATCTTCCAAATGAATTGAATTTTTAATCATTATGTAATGATTGTCTCTGTGTTTAATAATATTTATTTGTCTATAAATTTATTTGTCTGTTTGAACTGGCTACACCAGGTTTCTTTTGTTTAGTAAATTGCCTAATATATTCTTCTCTACCTTTTTATTTTTATACCCTCAATCTTCCTGTATTCATAAGCTTTAGACATGTCTCTTATAAACAGCAAAAAGCAAGATTTAAAAAAACTCAGCTCTATGTCTTTGTCTTTTAACTGAAGCAGTTAGTTTGCTTATATTTATTGTAATTGCATACATATTTAGATTTATTTTTACTGTCTTGTATGTTTTATATTTCCCCACTTTTTCTATATTACTTATTTCTTCTTCCTTGCCCTCTTCTGGGTTGATTATATTTTTTCATATTCAGTTTTTTTCCTCTACTAATTTGGAAGTTATAACTTCTTTTTTCTGTATTTCAGTGATTATTTTAGAAATTTTTTCTCTTTTTTAATTTATTTGTTTAAAATTTTAATTTGCGTGTCATCCTTGCACAGGGGCCATGCTAATCTTCTCTGTATCGTTCCAATTTTAGTATATGTGCTGCCGAAGTGAGCAGCACTACTTTAGAAATTTTTAACTTGCACATTTAACTCATTAGTAGCTTTATGGTCTTCTGGATAATATAAGAGACTTAGAACACTTTAATTTCAATTACCCCTTATGTGCTATTGATGTTATATATTTTTGTTCTATCTTTTTTAACCCCACATAATTTTTTTCTTGAGACAGAATCTCTCTCCATTGCCCTGAATAGAGTGTCTTGGCATCAGCCTAGTCCACAGCAACCTCAAACTCCCGGACTCAAGGGATCCTCCTGCCTTAGGCTCCTGAGTATCTGGGACTACAGGTACACACCATGACACCCAGCTAATTTTTATATTTTTGGTAGAGACAGGATCTCGCTTTTGCTCAGGCTGGTCTTGAACTCCAGAGCTCAAGCAATCCTCCCACCTGGGCCTCCCAGAGTGCTAGGATTACAGGTGTGAGCTACTGTGCCCAGCCAATATTTTTGTTTTACATAGTCAACATTTTAAAATATTTACTGCTTTTTTGCTCTTTATCCTTTTGAAAATCTGAGTTGTCATAGGATCGTCCTCTTTCTCCCTGAAGTACATATTTTAGAAACACCTTTAGTGAGGGTGGCAGACATTGTCAGTTTTTATTTGTCTGAAAAACATCTTAATTTGTATTCATTCTTAAAAAATAAAATTTCCTCTGTATATATTTCTAAGTTAATAATTATTTAAAAAATTATTTTTTCCTCAGTATATTTTATTCTACTATCTTCTTGATTACATTGCTATTGTTGAAGTCAGCTGTCAGTCTAATTGTCTCTCTTTAAGGTAATCTATCTTTTTTCTCTGGCTGCTTTTAATATCTCTTTGTCTTCATGTTCCGTAATTTCACTATGATGTGCCTACGTGTGAATTTATTTTTATTTTTTCTATTTGGGGTTTGCAGGATACTTGAATCAATGGATTGTTGTCTTTTGTTAGTTGTGGAAAATTCTTAGTTATTATCTCTTCAAATATTGCTGCTACTTCATTCCCACTCCTTTCTTTCTTTTTGGTACTCTGTTTAGACATATGTTAGATTGTCTTACTCTAATATCACAGTCCTTTAACTGTATTTAAAACCTGCGTTTTCCAGCTTTCCTTACAGCTTAGTGTGGTCATGTGTATGACCATTTGCAGGCCACAGCTTTTAGGAAGTAGATTTGTCTCCTGATGTTCTTTCCCTTTATTTGAGCTGAATACAGATAATAAGGAGGCTCCAGGCTCAGGGGATGGCAGAGCCATCAGTTGGAGGGAGCTGCAGTCCCTGAATCACTGCAGCCAGAGGAGTACTCATGGACTAGGAACACCCAGCCTGGACTGTTATGTGAGAGAGACATAAACTTCTATTTTGTTTGAGGCATTTCATACTTTGGGTCTATTTGTTCCAGCAAGCTAGTTTACTGCCTTAATGGACACAAACTTTCTTTCAATTTTTAGCAAACATTTATTGAAGTATAAATCACATACCATACAATTTACCCATTTCAAGTATACAATTTAATATTTTTGATTACATTGTGGTAATTTCTAGGAATTATTTTAAAGTATATGTAACATAAAATTTTCCATTTTAACCATTTTAAGTGTACACTTCAGTGGCATTAATTATATTCACAATGTTGAGCAACTATCACCACGATTTCTAAAACTTTTCCCCAAACAGAGCTCTGAAACCATTATGCAATAACTTCCCATTCTCAACTCCTTCCAGCCCCCTAGTAACCTCTAATCTACTTTCTGTCTCTATAAATTTGCCTATTCTAGATATTTCATGTAAGTGGAATCATGCAATATTTGTCCTTTTGTGCCTGGCTTACTTCGCTTAGTATGTTTTCAAGGTTTATTCATTTTGCAGCATGTATTAGAAATTCATTCCTTTTTATGGTTGAATAATGTTTCTCTTTCTCTCTCTGTTTTGTTTCTGTCTCTCTCTCTCTCTCTCTCTCTATATATATATATATGAATATATGAATGTTTCAATTTTCTCTTTCTTATGTCCTTTAATGCACAAAAGTTTTTTAATTTTGATAAAGTCCAATTTATCTATTCTTCTTTCAATGTTTAAACTCTTGTCTCTTTTACCTTCATTCTTTTTTTTTTTTTCTTTTGAGACAGAGTCTCACTTTGTCACCCGGGCTAGAGTGAGTGCCGTGGCATCAGCCTAGCTCACAGCAACCTCAAACTCCTGGGCTTAAGCGATCCTCCTGCCTCAGCCTCCAGAGTAGCTGGGATTACAGGCATGTGCCACCATGCCCAGCTAATTTTTTCTATATATTTTTAGTTGTCCAGCTAATTTCTTTCTATTTTTAGTAGAGACGGGGTCTCGCTCTTGTTCAGGCTGGTCTCAAACTCCTGAGCTCAAACCATCTGCCCGCCTCGGCCTCCCAGATTGCTAGGATTACAGGCATGAGCCACCGCGCCTGGCCTTACCTCCATTCTTAATAATTTCTTTTGTTTATCTTCTAGTGACTAATTCTCTCAATTACACTATGTCTTATTTGTTGTTAAATCTGTCAATTGAGTGTTCAATTTGAACTGCTACTTTTTTTAGTTTCTAGAATTAAACATGTTAAACATGCTTTTTAATATTCTCCATCTGATAATTTGAGTATTTGGAATTTTTTGGGTCTGCTTGTGCTGTCTTTTGTTTCTGCTGGCTCTTACTTATGGCCTTGACTCCTTGTGTGTTTATTAATTTTGACCCTTGAGTTGTTTAGTTTTTCTTGAAAATTTATCCATGGAGATTCTTTGTGTCCGAAATGAAAGAGGTGTTTCCTACAAAGGATTTGTATTTGCTTTTATTGGGTACCTGAGACATTACCATTCTGGGACCAGTTTACATAATATTGACTTCAGGTTTTTTTTTTTTTTAAGACTGCTTCAAGAGTGTTGTGCATTTGTGTGCAAACTTGTGTGAGGGTCAGATTGTGGTTACAAATTCTCAGGTATAATATTCCCCCATTCTACTCACTGCCAAGTTTTGAGACTGTTAGTTTTCCAGGCAATTTCCAGGGGAGTGAAAGTGGATAGTTTATTTTAGTCCCTTCTTTCATTGAGTGTATGCTTTTGGGCCCCTGTTTTATGAGGGTTCTAATGTAGGACACTCTAACGTGGGTGGTCCCCGGGCTTTGTTTTCTGTCTCCAGAGCATGAAACTCTATGTCCAACTTCACTGGGTTCAGCCTGAGAGTAAAGCTGATTCAGTGCTGCTTTCCTAGGTATTCCTTACTCTTTTGCTCACATATGGATGCATTCTCAAGGATGTTTTTAAGTATATATATGTTTTAAAGTATATATATATTTTTATGATGTTTTTATGTTTTGTCCAGCATTTTTAGTTATTACCAGGGAGGGTTGGTCCTGATACTTAGTCTGCTATGTTGCCAGAAACTGGACTACCTTTCTTGAACTTGAATTATCCTGATAAAGCCTCACTTTCAATAAAGACTTACCTATCAATTGTAGGTTTGTGGAGGTTCCTGATGTTAGACAGAGTATACATAATCATTGACTCTCTCCAGTCGTTTAAACTCCAGGTATAGCTGGCAAGGGCAGGAAAAGCAAAGGCAATCCAGGAAGAGATGATAAGTAATTCCATGGGCTTTAAAAGCAAAGTGTGGAGAAAAAGTAAACTGTATATTAGCCCTTTGCTTAATAAATATTAAATCATCATGCTAGTACTTCACCTTTGTTATCTTATTACAATACTCCTATAAAGCAGACATAATTACAGATTATTTTTACAGATGATATAACAGCTAATATTAATATTTACTGCATGTCAGGTAATTGCCAAGTAAATTACAAATGTTTTTTCAATTAGCATCATTTTATAGATGAAGAGACAGAGGTTTAGAGAGTTCCTTGCTCAATGTTACTTGATAGCCACTGATCACATACTCAGAGAGTGCTTTAGATTTAGGGTAAGGTAATGGCATTTGGTGTCCTATTTAAAATCATGCTTGACTCCTTACATCCTCAGCAGAATAGTTTTAACTTCTTTACAGGTATTACTCATTTGATCCTAACAACAACCCTATCAGGGAGATTCTGTTATTATCATCATCCCCATTCTAACAATAAGGAAATTGGAGTTTAGAGAATTTATTAAGTGGCCCAAGGTCACACAGCTGGCAAGTGGGGAGGCTCGGATTGGAGCCTGGGTGATCCATTTCCATCAGCTTGACTGTCATGTGGTACTGCCTGTCAAAACATGAACCAACACTTTGAGACTGGAAAGAGAGGCGATTCTGCTTTCTGACGGAATCAAGATTTCTTACTAATGAGTAGCCCAAACATATTTACCAGGATCAGGGAGTGTTGAAACAAGTGAGGGGATAAAGAAAGGATTAGTATCATGTTTCAGAACGCTTGATCTTAAAATAAATTATGGAATATGTATTAGTCCATCTTATGTGGCTATAACAAAATACCCGAGACTGGGTAATTTATAAAGAACAGAGATTTATTTCTTCCAGTTCTGGAGGCTGGAAAGTCAAAGATGCCAGGAGCTGGCTTCCTGTGAGAGCCTTCTTGCTGTGCCATCCCATGGTGCAAGATGGAAGGGCAAGAGGTTTTGAGAGAGCAAAGAGGGCAGAACTCTCTTTTCTAAAAACTCACTCTTGAGATAACTAACCCACTCCCTCGATAACTACCATTAATCTATTTATGAGGGCAGAGCCCTCATGACCTAATCATCTCTTATTAGTCCCCCCCACCTCCCACCTCTTAGCATTGGGGATTAAATTTCCAACACATGAACTTTGGGGGACACAGTCACACCATAGCAGAATTGAAAGGGTACCTGCCATTGCCAAGATTGATAACCAGTTAGAAAACTGTTGTGTGTCAGGGAATAAGTGTATAGAAATAAAGAACTCAGCAGAGAAAAACAGCTCTCCTGAGACGCGCTATCAATTTCTTCCTGTGTTTGCATTTAGCCAGGTGAAAATTATCATGCGAAACACAGAGTTACTGGAACTCTTGTGTATGTCATTGATCTTAGAAAAAGTATTTCTAAGCTACTCTCCCATCCCTTATGGGTAAGGGCCTCAAAGGTTACCCATGAGTAAAAACATTTTGCAAATCATTTATGACATCATTAAATATAAGTGGTTCTGTTTGCCTGGTTTTAAATACTCATTTACTCCGTGAGAATAAACAAATGGGAATTTTAGGGTTTCATACTTTAAATTGTTTTGGTGAAATTTTATACCATCTGAAGAAATATAATGACTTGCTATAATCAAAAAAATTCTCTCTCAAAATAATAAACCCAGAATTCTAACCAAAGAGACTTTCTCTAGAGGAAACTACTATTTGTTGAATATGTGTGGGTACATCCAACAGATGCAGGGGACAACACCTAAAGGAAAATATTTGTAAAGGGAACTGAAGAGCATCCAAAGATACTGAAGAAAGGAAGAGCCAGGTACCACTGACCCAGTAATAGAGGTCTGTTTACTGTGGGGAGCAAGTGGCCTATAAAAATCAAACCACAAACAAAATCTAAAATTCCATGTGACACAGTCATCCAAACATCACTATTTTGGAACCTTAGAATGGGTTGTAATGCCAATGTTAGTCACCATTAGGCAGATGTCAGGCTATCCCCTTCCTACTGCACGTCTTTGGCACTTCTGGTGGCAGAAAGCATGCAGGTGACACAGCAGCAGTGTCTGGTGACATGGATGCTGGAGAGAGCCATAGCAGATGCCATGCAAAAGTGTGATTATTCACGAGCATATCTGAATTCTAGAAGCATCTGACTTCAGAGAGCACCTGGACTTCCAGAAGCACTTGAAAAACCTTTTTAAATAAAGTGCTGAGGCTGTGTTAGGTGGAAATAAGAGCCAGTAAAATTTGAGTTCTAATTATTAGGGTGATTCTGTTTCTATTCACAGGTTGGAGAGACCTGGGAAAATGCAGCTTACAGTCATATTTGTACAAGAAGATTTTCAGTACAACTAGAGGCCACCAAGTGCATATACACGATGCTGAACATACAGATGTCTTAGAATTTGGTATTTTTAAAGAGCTTTTTAAACATGTATTAATTGGCACATCACTGTTTTGAAGTTTAGTAGTATTGTATATATTGTTAGGTTTTGTATTTGAAAATAGAATTCATATGAGTAAATTAAAAACTTTATGTTAATCTTTTAGTTTTTAGGTGTTATTACTTTTATCTCTTATTGAGTGGAGAAGGCTTTGAGGAAGAATGTCTCATGGCTAAGAGTCAGAAAACTAATCAGTGGTTTTTAAATTTCTACTGATGAAATAATTTCAACACCTATTTATTTCATAGTGCATTTCAGAGAGTAATTGGTTAATAAATATTTGCTAAATTATAGTTTTCTGATAAGGTCAATGGGCCACAGGAAGTTTAATTTACCAGTTTCAGGTCACCTAGCAATGCAGAGGTTTAAGAACAAATTAGGAGGACTATGCTTTCTAGTGTGAGATTAAAAAAAAAAAGTAAACATATCAAAGACTGCAAAAATACCATGTGAAATTTGTTAATCTCTTTCCATATTCTTGTTATGCATCCTTTGCTAATACAGAAGCCAATACCCTATAGATTGTGGTGTAAACTTTTCTTAGTTATTGCTTTTATTACTTATTAATGAAAGTAGAACATGTCTGATTTACATTTAATTTTATTTGATACTCTATTGATTGAGCTTTGCATAATTATCCAGGGAAATTTTTGTTAGAGTTGACAGGAAGCTCTGGGTGGTCCAAAGGTGTCCATTTCTCCTGGTGAAATTTGGGACAGGGAAGAAGGGTTCCATCATTTCTGCATGATGACTGGGGGTAGCCAGGATTAGGTTATTTCTCGAAACATCAGGCACTATAAATTGTCATTTCATTACTGCTTGGATTAAAGATTGAAATAATAGAAATAGAAGTTTTATGGCAAAATGGAATTTACCTGTTGACTATTTTGACTGCAAATGGAGAATAGACTGATAATTTAGAAGACTCCATCTTAATTGTTATAAATCATTATAGTGACTTTATACTCCTATTAGCATTTATGCTATCGTGCTAAGATCTATAGAATGATGACTGAGAACTTGTGTAAGAAAAGGATGGATCTGGTCTCATTGTCTTTCGAAAGTGTCACAGCAATATTGTGTAATTTTCCTTTTTATTTGTGCTTTGCTTGTTTTGGACTAGTGATCGAAATTTTGAAATGTTCCTGTGTTGTATTACCATACCAGCAGTATCAATTGAAAGCCAATTTAGACATTTTGGGAGAAGATTTGGTAGAGAGAATGAACTATTTCACTTTTAAAAAATTTTGACTCATAAAGTAAACATTTTTGGGAAAAGCCTAAGAAAGTTACCTATTTGGGTCTCTTTCTTTCTTTTTTTGAGACAGGGTCTTGCTCTGTCACTCAGGTTGGGGTGCAGTGGCCTAGTTATAGCTTACTGCAAACTCTAACTACTAGGCTCAACTGATCCTCCCACCTCAACCTCCTGAGTGCTGGGACTACAGGTGCATGCCACTGCACCTGGCTATTTTTCTTATTTTTTGTAGAGATGGGGGTCTCACCATGTTGCTCAGGCTAGCCTTAAACTCCTGGCCTCAAGTGATCCTCCTGCCTCAGCCTCTCAAAGTGCTGGGATTATAGGCATGAGCCACCTTGCCCAACCTACTTAGGTTTCTTTTGTCTATATTTCTCTTTATTTGGAAAGTCTACGAAGTATATATACACGTAAACTATATTTTATCAAGCCTTTATATCTTTTCTGGTTTCTCTGTTCTGGCACTTCACAGTCTTAAGCACTTGCTCCTTTATTTAAACAAACAAATAAACCCAATTAAACAAACAATTCCCTAATTATCAAAGTGATATATACTTATTAGTGCAACGCTGAAACAAATTACCCATAGTGCAATTTCCCAGGGATAACCACTGCTACTACTTTGATTTCTTTCTTTCCAGATGGGTGTGAATGTATAATTTTTGGTTTTGCTTTTAAACATTGGCATTGTAGGTGGTCCATGATCTGGCGTTACTCCTCATTGGTTCAGTGTTATCACATCAGAAATGGGTCTTACGTTTTCATTGGCTTATTGGTTCCTAACACCTACTCAGAGAAGTAGAGTTCAATTATTATTAATTCACCTCCTTTGTTATGCTTAGGGAGATAAACCTGCACTGAATAATGGAATCAAAATATTCCTTTGGCCAAGTCATGCTGACACATGAAAGTTTTCTCTAATTTATTTACTCAAAGCAGAGCGTTATAAACTAAAACATGTTCATTATGACTAATGGTCTTTTCCTAAGGCAAGATAAACACAACAGTGTCCTTAGAAAATTCTCCATATAATTGAGGTCAAACTCATATAGAGTTTTGTGTCAGTGTTTCCACTAAACATTGCATTACCAGCGTTTTCCATGTCAATAAATATTTTTCAACAACATTACTTCTAATGGCTTCAAATACTATCATTTACTTAATGGCCTTTCTGGTTTTGGATATTTTGGTTGTTTTATGTTTTAAAAAACTTGTTTTTGCTTCTATAACGCTGTGGTAAAAATACTTGTATATAAACCTCTGACCTTATTTAAGATTGTTTCCTTGAGAATGTATGCCTTAAGCATCCAATAACCTCTTAATTGGCCTCTATTACTTCAGAGTTTATCTCCTGCCTATTGCTGCCAGTTGAAACTTCCTAAAACATCAATTACTTCATACCATCTCATGTTCGACAGCCCTCAACAACTCCTTATTGCCTATGGGAAAAATCTCCACATTCTTTGGCTTGGGGATTGAAGCATTTGACAGTTTTATTCCTTCCAGTTTCTATAATCTATTTTACCAGCAGTACCTGGGCTCTTTGGATGGCTCTGCTCTCATCCAGCACCCATCTTGAGGACTCTCACTGTTGTTTTTAATCCTGCCTCCCTTCCTTCCTGTCCCAAACCAAACACATAACACAACTCCAACTCCAGTGTTGATGAGTGAGTTACAATGCCTGTCACAAAAGAAAATATTTTAATTCATCATCAAACATCTCAGTTCTTTCCCCCCAGTTTCTTTCCTTCCCCTGATGCCATATCTATTTCTAATCAATCTCTCCTCCCACCTGCCAGGACTCTGTGTGTGTGTGCGTGTGTGTGTGTGTGTGTAAATGCGTTGTAAAAGGTCTGAAAGTATATGCACCAAACTTCACGTATAGAGAAGGGACCTAGGATGGAATTCACAGAGAGCATTAAGGGAAACTTTCACTTTTTACTGCATGTACTTCTGTATTGTTTGAACCTTTTACAAGTATTCATTTATTTTTAACTTAAAAACAATAAAATTATATATATTTGTTTTTAAAAAGAGCTTATAGGGTTGTAGGATATAATGGAGGTAGGGTTTTGAAACTGCTTTCTAAAATTTTAAAGGTCAAAGAAAATGCTAATTGTGGTTTCATCCATAACTTTGCTCTAAGCATCTAAAAAGCACTCTACTTTTCTAGTTCAAATGCTACCATCTTTCAAAGTTCAGTTCAATTTCTATAGCTTACAAGAGCCTACGTTGATTACTGAAACACACAGTTATCTCTACCAACTCAAAGTCATATGAAATTGACTTCCTTGGTCTTTTGCGGCATATGATGATGGATAAAGAAAAGTTCATTTGATTGATAAAGAAAGGCCCATTTAGTAGCAAGCTAAACCATTTAAAATAGTTCAGAGTAATTATTTATGTAAATCTCTTGTGCTATTTTTTGGGTATTTAATAGATATGATGTGGATTTTTTTTCTTTTTGTGTTTAGTGAGGGGCATTGATCCCACTCTCTATGTGATCTTGGGAATGTCATAAACCTTTTGGGATTTCATCATCCAGAATACGAAGGGGTTGAACTAGGCATATCTTCTTTTTTATTTTTTAATTTTTTTAAATAGATATGGGGTCTCACTATGTTGCCCAGGCTGGTCTCAAACTCCCGGCCTGAAGTGATCTCTCACCTTGGCCTTTCAATGTAGTGGGATTACAGGTGTGAGCCATATCTTCTAATGCACCTTTTGGTTCAAAAAGTTTGCGATTCTGTTAGATGCTATGATTTTGCCTGATAACTGGCTTAATTTGAAAATAGTTACTTTCTCTTTTGAAAAAAAGTTACCGGGTCTCCTCTTCCTTGTCAGCTCTGGTCTCCTCTTTGTCTGGTCTGGTCTGGTCTCATCTCCTCTTCCTCATCCAGTCTTGTCTCCTCTCCTCTTCCAGTCTGTTCTCCTCTTCCTTGTAGGGTCTGGTCTGGTCTGGTCTCATCTCCTCGTCCAGTCTAGTCTCCTCTTCCTCATCCAGTCTGGTCTCCTCTTCCTTGTCCGGTCTCCTATAGATTTGTACAGGACCAATTTTTCCTCTGCTTCCTTATTCCCCTGTGATAGTCTACTTAAGAAAAGCACCATACACAGATTACTTTCTTCTGGGCATTCTCATTTCCGTATTATTAAAGAACTATTTGTTGTTAGGGAATGGTTATTTCACTTGTTCGGAGCATTCTATCAATGTGTAAGGTTCACCCAGCAAGTTTCCTGGCCACAGACTTTATTTCAGAAATGCTATGTGAGTAATGGAGAGGGATTGATTGGATTTCATCCTCCCTCAGGGTGAGCCCATAGCACCAGTGCCACATTGTCACAGATGGAGGGGAGAACTGCCCTGCAAAGGCTTTGAGATGCCCTATTCGGTCCCAGGCAGGATTGGCTCACCATGCACAACCAGAAAAACACAAAAAATGGTAGATCAATTATTTCAAACAGCTTCTCATAATGGCAGAAAGTGCCCAAGGTGTAGCTTCAAATGGGAGAGCAGGAAACTGAAGAGCTAAGAAGACTTATAATTGAATTTTTGAAGTAAGGAGTTTCTTTATTTAAAATAACTGACACTTTTTACTCCTAGGAATTGACTGGAAAGGAGTGAGATTTATGTAAGAAACATTAAATTTAGCCTGTGATTAATCAATACTCAGTTTTGAGGTTTTATTGGGAGGACCTCACTTGGTTCAAATGCTACGATCCTTAAGAACTTGAAGCAGAGAAATGGGTGGTTAAATTACATGCCAGAGACGCTGCTTATTTCTGTTGTAAACTGAATAACTTGATTTGGAGCCACACTCATCTTCCAAGCTGACAAATCCATCTCTGAGGAATCTGCTGAGGTTCTTAATTGGCCATGCCAGCAGCATTGGGGAAGAAGTGAGAAATCAAAACCAACAACCTAAGGAGGAAAAAAGGGAGGGAGGAGGAGGAGGAGGAAGAGGATGGAGACATGAGGAGGAGGATCTGCATGAGAAGAAGGCAGGATGGCAGTCATGTGGGAAGATGGGCAGCTGTGCAGTGGCCTTGAGAAGAAAAGGAAAAGCAACACTAAAACCAAGGTCTCAAAATTGAAGTTAAGAAGGGAAATAAATTACTAACAACAACAACAAAAAAGTTACTCCAAATCTTTTTATCTAAAAATACTAAACAGGACAGCTCTATATAATGAATCTATTTGATGTAGTAGAAAGGGCATTGATTTTGAAGTCAAAAGGACCTGAATTTGAATTCTAGCTCTGCCATTACTGAATTATGTTATCTTAAACACGTTATTTAACCTCTTTTAGTATCAGTTTCCTTATGTATAAAAATGGGGGTCATAATCTTTGTTTCCTCGGACTACACACATGAAGGCACCCAAGACAGTGCCTGATGCATAGTATGCTCTCAGTAAATGTTGATTTCCTTTCTTCCTTTATCCCTAACTTTAATTTGTTAAAGACACACTTTAAAAAGCAGCAAATGGGCAGGGCGTGGGTGGCTCATGTCTGTAATCCTAGCACTCTGGGAGGCCGAGGTGGGAGGATTGCTTGAGCTCAGGAGTTTGAGACCAGCTTGAGCAAGAGTGAGACCCTGTCTCTACTAAAAATAGAAAAATTAGCCTGATGTCGTGGCTTATGCCTGTAGTCCCAGCTACTCCGGAGCCTAAGGCAATGGGATCACTTGAGCCTTGTCTCAAGCAAACAAACAAAAAAAGCAGCAAATGCTATTTTATATATCTATACATCTAAAAATGAGATTCAGAGAGAATAAAGTGATTTTTAAAAGCAGAGATGTGGTAAGTATGGATATGTGCAAAGTGTTTGTGTAATTCTTGCTCCAATCTTATGCAGAAATCCAGAGCCATGATAGGTCTTATGTTATTTTATTTCTTATAGGGCCTTAGGTTGTAGCTAGTAAAGAAGGTTATAAAAGTCAAATCCATTTTTGATGCCTTATAATTAGTTGGTTAAGGTGTCAGTAACTAGGAACCTTAGACTGGGGTCTGTGACAACCTGGGCTTATATCAAATACTATGTAGTACCTCAGATGCTTTCAGGGCTGACATTCATTAGGCATAGTAGACATAGTGTCTTGGACACAATACTTTCAGGACCCATGAAATTGTTTTACTTTATTTTAAAATCAGAATAAAAAATGAACTTTTAGGTTAAAGAAAATGTTATAATGTATATATTAATATATTCATCTTTATATCAATACAGTTGTATAATTTTATTTTATTTTGTTTTTTTATGTAGGAAGGGGCCCAAGAAAGTCATAATGTAGTCATGGATGCTTTAATGAAAGTTTAGACTTTGCTTCCAGGAAACACATCTAGTGGGTCAGGCTAAGCAGTGTTTATGTAAACTAATTACCTCCTTTTCCTGAGAGGCACCAGGGAAGGAGGCTCACCGGCGTGGTCAGCGTCCCAACCCACCGCATGACTTTCTATTTTTATTCCTGGCTCCATGAGAAGGTAGGAGATAAGCCAGACATGAAAGCAAAACAATAAAACAGGTATTTATAGCAAGACTTAGCATCTCCTAGCATAAGACTAGAATCTTGGGAGCAGAGTGTTCCCTCTTATCCCATACTTATGTAAACTTAATATATAAACTGCCTCATGCATATTAATGAATCTGTAAAGGAAGGTTTGGGAAAAAAATTCAACAACAGCCAAAAAAAAAAAAATTAGTAATCTAATTTGGGCTGAATAAAAGAGATTTTTGAATTGTTTAAAAATAGGAAATGTAGAGTAGAGGGACTTTCTAAGATGTGAAAACAGATACTGTAAGAAGGAAGGTCTGCATCATAATGTCCAGCGTAGAGGATCCTCTGTAAAGTAGGGCATTTGGTCAGTAAATGAACTGACCTAAGCTCTGCCTTTTAAGAATCTGGTGGCCGTTAAGTAATTTCTCATCCCTTAGTGTTGTCTTCAAGCTCTGAGATTCTTTCTTCTGCCTGGGCTAGTCTATTCTTAAAACTTTCCACTGTGTTTTGTATCTCCTTGAATGAATTTTTCATTTACAAAAGTTCTATTTGATTTTTGTTTAGTAATTTGATTTCTTTAGAGAGTTTTTCATTCATTTCCTATATTGCTTTTGTGGTTTCTTTGTGTTGCTTTTCAATTTCTCTTGTATTTTGTTGAGCTTCCTTATAATCCAAATTTGGAATTCTTTATCTGTCATTTTGATATTTTCATTTTGGTAGGTATCCATTGGTAAAGACTTGTTGTTTCCTTTTGGGGGTGTCCTTTTGCTCTGATTTTTCACATTTCCAGAGTTCTTTTGCTGATTCCTTCTCATCTGGCCTCTTGATTGAGTTCTGGAGGTAGTGGGTTTGCCTTGTGGGCCTGTACCCGGGACCCCAAAGATCAATCCCTGACTGTACGAGGGAGAAGAGTGCTGGTCCTGAGTTGCCCATGGGATGTTCAAGCAGGTTTGATGATCCTCTCAGTTTGCCTCTGTCCTGCTGTCTTCACCTGTTCCCAGCAGTGTGAATTGCACTGGGTCCCCCAGCTTAGTCTCTGATATGGCAGGTGGTACTTATGAGTACGAATCAGCCATGTCCTGTTTGCTTGAGTTGGAAGATGCTATGATGTGATATATAGTTGTTCTCCCTGTCATTGGTTGATGTTTGTGTGAAAGAGACAGCTGCTGAGGTGTTCTTGTGTGCACATGGTAGACTCTGGTATCCCAGATGGAGTATTTGAGTGCCGCAAGCTTTAGGAGGACCCTGTAGCTACCAGGGGGTTGCTTGATCTCTACCACCATTGAGATGGGGAGAGGAGCAAGGCAGTTTGTGGTTAGGTTACAGGAGCCGGAAAGGCTTTGCAAAGCCTCAGTGGGCCTTCAAAGTTGCTTTTCTGGCCACTAGGGGGAGCCGCTGGTATAAGGGTCAGGATGAGCTCTCCAAACCAGGAAGGCTGTTCATGGGGGAGGGGCCTAAATGCTTGAGTGCTAAGGGCCTCCGCTGGGATCTTTCCGCCCTTACCCAGTAGCACAGCTTTTCTGTGGGAAGGGGTGGGCATTCCCCCAAAGTGCTACTCCTTGGACCCCTACAACACACTCCCATCAGTTCAGCCCACATGTGCTCCCTCACCACCTGAGTCCGACTCTCAAACCTCTCCCTAGTCTGTGTGTCTGACCCACTAGTGTGCATCTCCACGAAATGCCAGCAGGCAGGGAATTCAAATATTGTGCACCCCTGTTTCAGTACAAGCCCTCAAAAGAAGAGGTGTGG
Source organism: Lemur catta (assembly GCF_020740605.2). Lineage (NCBI taxonomy): Eukaryota > Metazoa > Chordata > Mammalia > Primates > Lemuridae > Lemur > Lemur catta. Next base: position 49,998,564 of record NC_059135.1, read on the forward strand.
GCTCCTGTATTGTGCAGATCTCAGCCAGGAGCACACACCCAGGGGAGAGAAAAGACCACTTGAGAACTTCTCAGCTCAAACAGTTCTCCCTGTTGTAATGAATGGGGGGAGGGGCTGCAGCACCCAGCCAGCCAGGGCATGTGAATGCAGGGTGTTTGGTTGCCATGGAACCAGGAGCTAGACTATGCCTTTAGGAATGCCGCCCCATTATCCAATATGGCGGTTCTCTTGGGGTGGGCATGGGCATGCTCCCAGGTCCCCGTTCCCCAGCTCCTCACCACACTCGCCAGTCGGATATGTCCGTGTGGGCTTCCTTGCCACCGGAGTCCAGCTCCCGGGCTTGTCCCTGTGTCCTCCTGCACCCCTCTCATGTCTGGGGGGCACTGGGACTGGCTTGATCATCTGAGCCACCTGCGTCCGACCCCACAAAACACCAGTGGGCAGGAAGTTCCCAAATTATACACCCCTGTTACACCACAAGTCCATAAGGGAAGAGCGGTGGGCCCCACTCTCTGTAGGGACCTCACCCTGGGATGCGTGGAGAGACACGGCCATTTGGGAACTTCTGGGCTCGGCCTATGCTCAGGATTGTGACGGGTGGGGGAGGGGCCACAGCTCCCCGTCAGCCCAAGCTCAAACTGCTTTCTTGGTTGCAATGGACAGAAGTGCAGGGGCGGAAGGATCTGGTGGAAGAAAGCTGGCACTCTGGCCTCTTGTGGCACTCTTCTGGTGCCCCTCACAGACTGCCCAAACTCCTGGGACTCTCTAGTTCACCCCACTGGTCCTTATTTGCTGCCTGGGTTGGGGAGGGTGGAAAAGCCTTCAGTAAACTTAGTGCCCCGTTGCTCACTGAATGCATGTAGGAGGGGGAGGGGAATCCACGCTTACCCTTTCACTGGCTTCCGAGCCTCTCTGGGTTTGATCCTTGCCGATATCCTCTCCTCTTTATCTTCTTCCTACTCAGCTTTGCAATTTTTCTCCATGTGGTCTCCAGCTGTCTCTGTTGTCTCTCTGTGATCCACACCTGAGCTGGGACTCTTCTCTCTCCTCCACCCGATGTCCTGCCTTCCTGCCGGGATGGTCTGACAAGCAGTCTCTAGTCCCTCGGGTTCGATTTTCAAGTGAACTTTGTTTAGGACAATCAGAGTTCTATAAATGTTTAGTAAATTGAACTGAATAAGAAAATAAGATCTAGTGGGGGCTTTTGTTTAATCATTTTTATTTTTCTGTGTTTCAGAAGAACTTGATCCGTTCCTCCTGACGTGTCATCTTGCAGCTGCCTCTGGATTGGGAAGTGTGGTGCCTATAAAGAAATAATCAACAAAGCATTGCCAGTTTCATTGATAGTAAGTGTTGTATCAGATGAAGAGAAGTCACATTACCAAAAGGCTGATTTAATAAGGGAAGGGGAATGGTGAATTATTCTGGGTGAGAAGAGAACAGTCCCTGTTGTGGGCCTGAAGCTCATTTTTCCTCAGAGACATAGGTCACTTCTAGATAAGTCACAGCCATCTTCTCTAGGTACCTCCGCAGTTAGGAAAAACTGCTACATAAATTCTGGCCTTCATTCTTCCTTGAGAAGCAAATTAAAGTATTTCTCTAATGTCTATCCAATTTCAATGGATTTGTGATGTGTATATGAGACTTGAAAGACTGAAAATGTGAGGCTGCTTTGTGAAAAGGACACAAAAGGAGAGAAGGCAATTTTAATTTATTTTTTTTTACCACTCTCTTGCCTTTAGTAGCTGAGAATTGTTAGAAACTTACATAGTAAGTAAAGGAAAATTGGCTAAGACATTAAGGATGTTAAAAAATGATACATAGCATCTGTTGTATATTTTAGTGCATGCCTGTACAAAGGGCCAAGACCTTTGTGCTCTTGGGAAGGCAGGCAGGCATTATTACTATTTTTATTGTCATCACTGTTATTAATAATAAAGAAGATGGCTACAAAAATGAAAGTACAGAGGCACCAGCTATGCCGACCTGTACGAAATCTTTTGCAATTCAATGAAAAAGACAAAAAGAGACAACATTTAGAGTATGACCTATTTTTTTGTGTGTATATGAAATTGGGTCAAGTAACTGACTATATTTGCAGGTAACTTTTAAAGAGAATTATATGTCAATTATACTGATAGTAAATGAGGAAAATTATAAATTTGTTTAATCTGAAAACTGAAAAGTATGAAAAGTGAAGCCTTGGTAGGGAGCTTTAAGTGAAAAAATAAAAACCTGAAATGTCTGCTTTTATCAAGATACATGTGGGAGAGATTTATTATAAATCAACTGATCCGATGTATGACTCATTTCAGGGACGTTACTGGAACTGGCTATTTGGATCTTACCATCACTGGAGGTAATGCTTGATCTTTTCACTGACCATAAAGATGTTTCAAAATCAGTGACATAAGCTGCACTCTGCAGTAGAGTTCACAGAGGCCAACTGCAGCGACAAACGTACTTAAGTATTTAGTCTAGCAAAGACACAATGTTCATCTGGCTTTTCCTTTTGCTATAAGGGCAGAAATGAAGAAATATTCATTTTGGCTAACACCAAGTCATTACAAATGAGGCAAGAGAGCTGTGGAACATAAAGAACAAGTTGTCAATCCATATTATTCGGAAAATTAAGAAATGGTGTTGTGCTTCATGCTGATGGAGGTGGAATGAGCAGGATCCACATGTCCATTCATTGTGGTCATTTCTAGAATGTCTGCCGGGAATCCTAGACTGACACGGCTGATCCGGGCAGGGGTGGCACCCTCAGGTTGCATCAGTGTGTTAAGCCCTAAGTGCCATATGCGGGAGAAGAAGTGTGAGTAGTAGGCAAGATTAGTAGGCTTCAGGTTTGGGTAGAGGAGAAAGAAAGAAGAGGAATAAACAATAATAGCATATAATCCAACCTAGACTTCCCCTTGGTAAAGAAATCACTTTTATTGTGTCTTGGAAAAAGTACAATCAGTAGTTTAGCCCAGGGGGACCCTAATGTCCATCTGTGGATTGGCTGCATTAGAATCTCCTAGGGAGCATTAGAATTACACCTCGCAGAGGTCCTGATTCAGTAGGTTTGAAGTGGGACCTAAGGTTCTATATATACAAAAAAATCTCTCCAGTCATGTCTGGGAATCTGATCTAAACTCTACTTAAATACCAGCAGTAACACTGAGCTCATTATCATTTGGTTGCTGGTTAGCTGAAGTGGTTATAAGGTTCCATATTATTTTAAACCAAAAATCTGTGTCTTGAGAACATTCACCCATTCTTTGGTTCTCTTTAGGCCTTTTGGAGTAATTTAAAGGTCTTAGATCAAGTTGGATGATTTGAAGTTTTGGAGACAAGTTATTATAGTTTTATAATCTTATCTGGCAGCAGGGTAGTCTGGGAGAGAGAATGGGAATGATGGAATGATGCAGAGTTGGGGATTGAAATGATGGAAGATCAATAAATTGAAGGACTATAGGATGCTAGAGAGGGTAATGTTGAAATGACCATCCATCGCTGGGGAGACGGTTGAGGCCTTCAGAGCAGGTGTGGACTATGTATGGGGCAATACTAAGTGGTCAGGGCTGTGGGCTGGGCTGAGGTGGCAAGTTCAGTGTGGCCTGGGTCGGTGTCTAGCTGGTCTTCCATCTCTTTCTCTTAGGCCCTGGTGCAGTAGGTTTTCAATTGGTATTTTTTGACTGATTATGGCAAAAGGCAGATTGAATAGACACATGGGGGTCAGAGAAGAAAGTATGGAGATTGTATCAGAAAGAAAGAACTGGCTAGACATTTTAGAGGTGAGCAGTTCCTAGTGATGAGAAAATCCAAGTAGTGGCTAACATGTAACGGAGTTGAAGGTGAGATCTGTTGAAAGATTTTGTGGTCATCAGCATGCATGATGCTGCTATTTTGTATGATGGTTAAAAGTAGGAGAGAAGAGGAACTGTGACTCAGATGCCGAAGTGTTTGAGCACAGTGTTTGGAGGTGGGATGGACACGAAATAGAAATGATAAGAGGATGTAGACAGCATAGAGTGCCTGGTCCTGGCTCTGTCTTGTGGGTGAGTTTGGGCAAGTCCCGTCTCCACTGGGGACCTCTGTATTCTTTTGAGTTAATGACATTCTCTCCATCTCCTATCCAGAGTTGTTGGAAGCTCATGTGAGATACAGTAATCAGGTATGTAAAAGCCACTTTGAAAAGATAGATAACTGATAAAGGCTGTCCTAGTTTTGAGATCACGTAATACAACTATTCTAGTTATGACATACCAATGTTACAAGATGTCATAAAAATGTATGTATGGTAAAGCTACAATTTTGCTTGAAAGAAAAATATCCAAAACTAGTGCTCTATAGCAGAAGCAGCCAAACAACCATTAAACTAAATGACTTTTATCTCTGGAATTAATAGGTCATGTTTGGGGAAGATGATTCTAATATTTCTTTTTCTTTCATCTAGCATATGTTGGTACCTTTGGAAAGATCCAGAAATCCACATGTTGAACATGAATGTGAGGCTGTTGTTGCTGCACATATACTTTCCACAACTTGATTTTCTGTGTATCAATTACTCAGGTAAAAATATGATGCCACTAAGTGGTCCTTTGATTTTGACATTTCATTTGCAAACTTTTCAGAGTTAAGTTATAATTCTGTGACTCTGACTTGTAAGTTCTAGCGACTAGACATCTTTCTGTACTGTTTCTTTACATGTCTTTTGAACCATGGCTCCTCCTCTGACTTTGGAATATGTGAAACTCAGCACCCAGTCTAAGAGGAAGATACGGTTACAAAGATTAACCTAAGCATTTCTTACATTGGCTTTACTTTGCACGTTATTGCTTCTGCTATGGAGTACAGCCTCAAAACCTTACATAAATCCAAAGTTGGATTCGAATATGGTTTATATTAATTAGTCTCTTGTCTCTCATTTCTAGTATGGTAAGTGCCACCTAGTCTTTCGGGAGGTTCAAAAGCTGAAAACATGAACTTTTGGTAAAGGGAAAAGACATTCCAAGATTCATAGTGTTCTTCCTTGAATTGTACTTGAGAGTAACCGAAAGTCTATTTCCAGGAGGCTGGTCCTTGGCAGAGGCAATATTTATGGCATAGAAACAACATAAATACTGTAGACTCTTTATTTAAACTCTTCCTGAATGGCGTTGCTTCTAAGAAGCTAAAAGCCAGAGGTGAAGAGAGGAAAAATATTCTTCTGAGAAAGATGAGATCAGTTTTCCAACATTTGGAAAATTTTTTATCAATTTATAACTCACTTATGTCTAATGATAATAACCATGTACAGCTATTTCTCTCAGCAAAGTAAGATACAGAGGAGTTGGCTGCAAGTTATTCCAAACCCTCTAGTTAAAGAAGTAACAAACAGAAAACTTAGGGGAATCTTGTACCTAACAGAAGAATCTACTTGGGAGCTAGATTTCCTAGACCAGATCTGGGGAAAAAAGTTATTAACTTGTTTCCTGTGCTTTAAATTACAGAGATTCAAAGTGACATGATATTATAATAATGGTAGCTTGCAGAAAAGGAGACTAAAAAACAGAAAGATATTAATAGTTTTGGAAGACAAGAAAGGGAATGTTTTGTGTTACTTTGGTATTTTTCCTGGGCCTGAATTGCTGTAATGTGACTGTGCCACTTCCTTGCTCTGTTCAGCTCAAAGAGTTTCGCATATTAAGTATTAGGGGTTGAATTGTACCCCCCAGAAAGATATGTTGAAGTCCTTAACTCCCAGGATCTCAGAATGTGATCTTACAGAATTTATAAAAAGTGTATTTACAGAGGCAACTGGGTTAAATCATTAGCGTGGGCCTACTCTAGTATGACTGGTAACCTTATATAAAAAGGGAATTTGTACACAGAAACAGACATGCACAGAGGGAAGATGATGTAAACACACACAGGGAGAACATAGGCATGTGAAAATGGAGACAGAGATTAGAGTTATGCTGCCATAAGGCAAGGAACGTCTGGAGCCACCAGAAGCTAGGAGAGGCGTGTGGAACAGATTCTCTTTCATAGTCCTTACAAGGAACCGACCCCGCCAACACCTTGATTTTGGACTTCTAGCCTCCAGAACTGTGACAATAAATCTTTGTGGTTTAAGCCACATGGTGTGTTATGTTATGGTAGCCCTAGGAAATTAATAGACCGTACTTAAATCAAACCTAGGAGCTTTCACTGTTTCCTCCAATCCTTCACTGCCTATTGAGAAACAAATTTTCAGTGCTTCTGAAATGCCCTTACCCCTATTCTCCACCCTGTTTCCTCTACACGGCTGTGAATGAATAGCATGTAAATATAGTCCCTGTTGGGAAAGTTCTCACTGTTGAGAAAGGTTGAACTGTGTAAGTGAAGTGAATTGCGTGGGGATTGTGATGTAGATTACTTCACGTCAGGACCAGTAAAACCTTAGACCTTAAGAATCTCCCAGATGAAGGAATATTGACAGATCTTAAATATGGGGAGTGTGTTGTGATAATAACCAATTCAAAGCAGAATATTGCTTTTCTCCAAAGAAGATTCAAAGAGGGAGTCAATAGCATTAACCTTCACATCAGCTAGTCCAAGATGAAATACTATCTTGGGCATCGACTAATCAAGATTGTCTTGTCCCTTGTGTTCTTGTGTTGGGAAATAACTTAGTTCAGTATCTTTAAGATTTATTCACCTTGTATTTGCACTGATCACATTCATTGAACTGCGGACTGGAGCCAAGAACTATATTTTTGAAGCTGAGCTGGTGATAGGCAGACTGTCTCTCAGTCCTTGGAGTCAATCCAGCCATCTTAAATATTGAAGTGTTTCTTTATGATGCTCTAGAGACATTTTCATCATGTTGTATTCTTTGTGATCAGCTGAACCTAACGATTACATTTGAATGCTTTTCTAAGAAGGGTAGATTCTTTTATAAAAATTATTTGAAATGCTGGTATGAATGACTGACAGAACGTGTCTATGTGGACATTTAAGAAATAGAAATAAAATATACCTGGTGAAAAGGGAAAATGTAAATATTTCAACTAGACATATATGTATGTATATGTGTATATCTGTATGCATACCTACATTTTTACTTAAGTCTACTTTATACAACTATGGAGAGAGTACTAGAGCTATAAAAATCCATTTGCATCTTTATCAGTACTTTACTTTATGCCATCATAGTCCTTTATTAGTTAGATATTGTCAACCACTATCACTACTACTAGCAATGCTACTACTACTATTGTTACCACTTAAGTAGGTATTTACTAAGTACCAGGCAATGTGATAATTGCTTTATCTACACAATCCCCTTTAATCCTATTGACAGCTGTATGAGGTATATATCTTTATCTCTATTTTGCAGACTACGACATTAAAGTTTAGAAATACTAAGCAGCTTGGACAACATCACACAGTAAAGGGTAGAGCTGTAAGTAGAAATGCAGATCTTTCTGATCCCAAAGCTCATATTCTTATCCACTTTGCAATTTAGGCTCAAGTATACTGTTGGGAGAAAAAACATTCTATTAGGAGAGGTAAAGACTCTACTCTGAGAGCTCAATTTTAAGTTGGCAGAGATCAGTGCAGAGCTGAGACGCTTACATACAAGGAAGCAGCAGAATGCCTCGGGGACTGAGGCAATGCGAAAGCAGCACTAGTGGAGAGAGAAGCCATTCTTGGCACTAAAGGACCAGCAACAGCACCTTTAAACAAAATTAATAGGGACTCAGTGTCTTAGTGTATATCTCATGCAGCCATAGGAGAAGACTGAGAAGCTTGTGTAATTAGGTCTAGTCTGCTGGAAAAGGAATGGGTGGTAAAAGTGGAGACTCAAACATTGGGCTAGACTTTTGTGGTCTCTAGCTTTAGTTCTGCAACTGATAACACTGTCAGAACTTGGGCAAGTCTTGCAACCTTGGTAATATCTGCCCTACCTACCACATAGGGAAGGAAACGTGGTCTTGAGGAAACATGAGTTAGTATGTGTGGAAGCAATTTTAATTTTTAAACTATGAAGCACTACATAAATGTATTACTTCTCTATTCATTCATAGAGTTGCATTTATACTGCTGCTTAGCACTTATCACATTGTATTTTAATTAGACTAATACAGTAATCTCTGCCCTACTCCTTATACCTATAATAGTGCAAAACTCATAGTAGGTACTTAATAAATATTTGTTAAAAAATAGCTTCTTAGAATTAACACTAGATAAGGAAGACAAGAAAATTTAGTTGGAGATTAGTGAAGAATTTTGAAAATAATGTTTGAAGTATAAAAGATGTTAGAGTAAATCCATTCTCATCCACCTTAATTTTCTAATGCTAATAGAATACCACTTATTTGACTGTGACAAATACTAGTAAAAATCCAGATGGGATATGTCATCCAGTGGTTGTAGTGGGTACAGTACTTACCAGTTCTGCTTTAAAATGGCAAGGAGCTTGGTAGGAAGGAAGGATGAAGGAGTGAGATGAACATGTGCCTCATTTCAATGATTAATGAAGACAGCATTGTCCAGAAAGTTTATGGCTTGGAAAATCAACTTGCTAGAAACATTGAGTGTCCTCTACTGGCTGAGAAATGCCTTGGATGCTCTGAAGAGTTACAGAGGAAGTCCAGGGGCCAGCGCTGTCTTAGTTCAACAAAACAATCACTGTGAACCTCTTCTGTGGAGGATAGGCATGTCAAAGACGCGATCCCTTCCCTTGGGGAGTTTACAGTCTAGTGGGAGGACACTGCCATGGAGTTGTTTGCAAACTTAGTTTGTGAAACTGTTTCTGATGTTCTCCTTTCTTTGCTCAATGCTTGCTTCCTTCTAGGATTTGAGAAATCTACTTGTAACAACCAAAAGCTATTGTGAAGTTATACAGATGGGGAGATTTCTACACATTCCATTTTCTTCATCTTTTTTTCCCCACTCAATTCTTTTTCTATAAAGTAGGGATACTAGTTTCTTTACTGTTTTGGGAGTAATTAAAAAAAATTCCAGAGTGCTTCTAGAACACTGCTTGGAATGACAGTTGGGCGATAAATATCCTTCCTCAGTCTCCCCTTTTTCTTCAAAAGTATAGAGGGGTTCTGTTTGTCCACACATCCTATAACTCTTGCATACTTCACAAGGGTGATGGATTATCTCTGTCGTTGGCCCAGCCGCTTACCTCTCTGCAGAAGTGGGGTGGTGGGTGTAGAGAACAGTCACTTGTATAGCAAGTTGGAAGGGGTGTCTAAAGAATCCATATCCCCAAAGAGGTCTACTTCTGATGATCCCTGAAATTCTATTAGAAATCTATTTCTTGGAAGTACTTGGTTTTTAGAAACTCGCTATTAAAATGCAAGATTTCTCCATGCCAGAAGGAGGCAGTGTAGTGTAGTGTAGTGGAAATGGGAATAAAAGATATAAGCCATGGAGACTTGAGTTTAAACCCCAAATCTTTCACTTTGTTGCCCTGGACAAGTTGTTTAACCTCTTTGAGCTTTAGTCTTTTCATTTGTAAAATGCTTGGGTGGATTGTTATAAAGTATAAAAAAAATTTATGTAAAGTGGTAGATGTTCAAGGAATGGTGTTTTTTTTTTTTTTTGAGACAGAGTCTCGCTCTGTTGCCCGGGCTAGTCAGCCTAGCTCACAGCAACTGGGCTTAAGCGATCCTACTGCCTCAGCCTCCCGAGTAGCTGGGACTACAGGCATGCACCACCATGCCTGGCTAATTTTTTCTATATATATTTTAGTTGGCCAGATAATTTCTTTCTATTTTTAGTAGAGATGGGGTCTTGCTGTTGCTCAGGCTGGTCTCGAACTCCTGACCTTGAGCGATCCATCCGCCTCGGCCTCCCAGAGTGCTAGGATTACAGGCGTGAGCCACCGCGCTGGGCCGGAATGATGATTTTTATTCATGAGCCATCATGTCAACTGACTGAGCCTACTGCAGGGTAGGTGCCTTGGGAAGGAAGAGCAAACCAGAAGAGGACAAAAAAAAGGGGGGGGGCAAAGGGAACGTGGGAAGGCCTTCAAAATATTGCCAGCACCACATTTGTCCAGAGCCAGGGATCCATGAACTTGGATGGGGAAAAGACTTAAATCTTTTTTTCACCAAACTCTAACTGAAATTTAGCATTTCTTTTATTATATATATAAGCAACAAGCCCCAGTAATATCAGCAGTATCTGTGAATTTATCATCAAATCATAGATATTTTCATATCACGTAACAGTGGTTGCAGATATTTCAAAGTATCATTTATACTAATCACTACTTTAAAATTATAGTAGTTATTCCTGCCACTGACACTTGCTATTTAATGTTAATGGAAAAGCACATACACCTGTGTCCATGACTGGATACTTTCCAGATAGCCCTCGTATATTACTATGCACAAAATTGCTTTTAAAATTATTTTGATATCAATATTTCAAGAGAATTAGCTCCTTTTGCAATCCTATTCATTTGTTTTATGTATTCTGAGAAGGAGTCCATTGACTTCACCAGACTACCAAAGGGGCCATGCACAAAAATATTTAAAACACTTTTGTCTAGAGCAAGAAGCAGTTGGGCAATGTAGCTACCAAGAGTCACTGAGGAGTTTATCTTTTTTTCTGAGGGTTGTTGGTAACGATAGACATGGTTACCACTCTGGCCTTCTATAACTCAAACAAAGGGAAGTGGACATATCTATATATCGATATCTATATCTATGTATTTTTCCCTTCTCATTTTTACGTGTAGGAGTGGTAATTTTGGACAAAAAAGTGAATTGTATTAATGGAACATAATACAAAGAGAAAGTTAAAAAGAAAGGGTGCTATTCTGTCTGATTTTTAATAATATATCTATTTCTTATGTGTGGGAAGGAAATATTAAATTGATCCACTGAGGGAACTGGGAACAAAACCAGTTTATAATTTTTTCTGAAACAGTTGAAATGTTCAGTCTGTTTGTTCTAGTCCCCTCCTCTGTAAGATAGTCAAGATGTTTGGGAGGTGGTTTGGGGACTTTATGCCTGATGTCCACAGCTTCTCCCTCTACATCTTTGGGTCTTTCGGCTGAGTTTTATTTGGGGGAGCGTAGAGTGATGTACTGGGAACAATGGCTCTTCTCCATGTGCTAGGACTGAGAAAGCAGTTGGGCAAAATTAGCAGGGCATAGGGCTGGATGCAGAGAGAGGCAGAAAGAAAAGAGAAATTTCCCAGGCAGTTTGACCTGACAAGAATTAACTAGACTAGGGACTTCAGACTTCTTTGCTCATGTATTCCATAAAAGAATTTTGAAAAACTCTTTTCAAGTTGACATCTAAAATTTATCATACATTTAAATAGTTGCAAAGTATATATTAGATGATGTACTAAATATCATTTCCATGATTAAAATATATTTTCATCTAAACTTTGGAGCTGCTGATTTAGCTCATTAAATTTATGGAGAGTGTCCATCATATAAATTAATTGGCAAAGTTAGTCCTTATTGTCAAGCCATTCTGCCAATTTGGACTTACTTTCTGTCAGAAAAAAAATCCTATTTCATTTTTTAATTCAAATAAATGTGTTAGTATGTGACCCTTCAGAACCTTCTTGCTTCTGAATTCTAATTCTAGGAAATGAAGGAAGGAAATAAGGGAGATGGGGAAGGAAGAAGGAAAGAGAGTTGGCACAGAAGGTTGCCATGAGTTTGTCACTTCCCTTCAATATTTCCTTCTGCAGTGCTCTTGCTTTTTTCTCCAAGGCTCTCCCTCTGGAGGAAGCCATGGAGGTTTTCACATTCCAGGAAAATGCACCGAATAAGACTGTGGTGAGTGAAGACTAGAGATTGGGGTGAGAATGTCTTTTTTTTTTGCAAAGTAGGAAAAGGACTACTGGGGAGAAAAAAGAATATTTGTGGCATGATCTTAGGCAGATTAATTTCAGGAAAGAGTATATGCTAAAATTGAAGACTGGCAATTGATTCTGCCCAGGTACTACTTGGAAAGTCTTTGTGCACCAGGGTACATGTACCTCTGCCCTAGTTTGAAGACCCCTGAACTAGTTCAACTCCATCATGTTTATTTCAATTTGCCCCAATTGATCTTGATTTGAGTGTCAGAGACCAGAACAATCTCTTGGTCCTGAACTCTTTCCACCACTACATCCACCACTGCCCCCAGGGAGCCACCGGCCATCAGATTGAGGTGGATGCAATGAAGCACTGTGATCACCTGGAATCAACCAAGTCCAGGGGGCCATTATTATCATTTTTCTTTGTAACCCCTACATTGTTAACTGCCCTTTTTTGTTTCACAAAACATGAATATCCCAGCTTTTGTTTTCTTTCTGCAAAAACACTGCCTTTGTTCTCGTAGTCCCACTGGGAAGGAGGGGAGCACAACTTCTCATTTCCATGCAGTCCTTGCCATTGAGCTGCAGTGTGGAGCAAACACTTTGGAAACATATGAGTCATTTGTGTTTGACGTGCTCAGAGGGAGAAAAGCTGAACAAATACATAGATCTCTTCAAGCCTTGTTTCCACACCCCACCGGAGTGGGAAGGGGGTGCCCCATCAGTACGAGATCGTTGGGCCAACTGCATGTTTCCCCACAGGCACGAATTTACATGGAAATTGCTGCTCTATGTTGTCAGGACTCTTCTAAACATTTCACCCAAAGAATTATACCCAACTTGGGAGTTTGCCCTCTGGGCTGTATCTCTATTGGACCAGGACAGTGAAATTCCTCCAAGAGAAAGGACTTGCTTGAGTCTTCAGATAAAGAAATTGTCAGCATAACACACCAGTAGATTTTATCTGTCTCCAGAGTTGTCTGTGTGAATACTGTGAACGCTGAGATGGTGGGGAAGATGGGTTAGGGTTTGATCTTGTCTTAGTGACTAGAGGAAGTATTAAAGTACTTCCCCAAATTCTCACTCTCCCACACTGCTGGGCACAGATACTGACTGCACTAGGGCAAAATAGTGTATAACTGCCTAGATTCCATCTGAGATGCCTTCTCCATGGGGTCTCCCACCTGCTTCGGGGGCCCTGTGTCTTTTTTTTCTTCTGCATTCAACCTTGCTTTCAGGAAAATGCCTGGCATCAGTCATCACTGCTCAGTATGGACTGAAGTGCACTGAAGCTTTTCCTGGGGCACAGAGTCCTGCATCTTTGTGGTGGAATGAGAAATGTGGCCTGAGTTTTCAGCCACAGTGAACAGGTGGGGATGTTTTTAGTTTTTTTCTTATTGTACTTTTTTCGGAACCTCTGAATATAGAGGCAAATGCCTACTCTCTCTAGATGTAAGATTGGCCATATTTTTGATACTAGTCCTGTGAAATGACCCCAAATTGTGATGAACCCAGGAAATGAGGGCTGCAAATGCCACAGTGCAGGTGGAGAGTTGGGTTTCTGAGGTGCTGGATAAATAGCTACAGAATTCCCTCAGAGAGCTCCCGTCACAGCAGGGTCTTTCCTCGGACAGGGGTAGAACAGCCTGGAGGCGAGGGGGCTGCAGGCACCACCGTCAGCTGACTTAGAAGAAAGGTGTGAAATGTTTCCAGTTTTAGTTTGAAGAAGGTTGTGTGGCTGAACAGGGGAAGCTGACAGGGCTCTTCACGTCAACAACTTGAAGAGAAAAGATAGTGCATGTAAATAGTGATATCAAATAGGAATAAAAAGTAAATTCAATTAAAACATGAGCTTTTGAAATATTAATACTTAAAAAGTGCCCACAGGGACAGAAGACTCTACTAGGTGCTTTTCATGCAGGGCTTGAAAGTTTTACTCATTTTGATTTTTCATAAATTCCTTTGATTTTGGGGGGGTTGGATCTTTTTACATAATAATTAGAATGGAGTTTTGACAAGAGGACAGCATTAGAGGAGGGGGTGAGGGTTTGGACTGAAGGAATTAGGAGGGTGTGAGTCAGAACAGAAGAGGAGAAGGCAGAGGATAAGCCAAGGGGGAGGGGCGGAGGCAGAGGGAAGGCACAATGGAAAGGAGTCCCTCTGGGGACAGGAAGGAAGATGCTGATGTCAACCTTACGGCTGCAGGCAGGGGTGGCACACTGGCAGTCCCTAGCGCCTATCTGCAGATCCATAGTCAAGGGCGTGTCTTACCTGACTCACACAATTTAAAAATATATTAAAATCATCCATTACATTGAAAAACTCAGAGACTTCATACAAAAATTTGGGTTTTTGAGTTCTTTGGGAAAATCAGAGAAGCGGCCACAATCGTACGTGGTAATGACTGGATTAAGCTGAGAGGTGGCTGGCCCCTCTGTTAGGGCAGTCGCTCTTCAGTTTGCACATGCATTCGGGATGGCTTGACATCCAGCCACCCCACTTGTGTACATTAGCTGCTCTGCCTGTGTGGACGCTTAGTTTGTAAGCTTTGGACTCAGCCTGTCTTGGCCTAGGGAAGGGAGGCTGGCCCATTGCCTGGCATCCCAGTCTATGCTGATGTTCTGGTTGACTCCTCAGAGTAACCCTCTGATGGCTGATGGAGCCCAGAACATGCTACCCCCAAAATGTAGCACCTTGGCATTTGAGAAAACAGCAGAAACAGGAAGCCTATTCTCACCTTCTCTTTGCCCTTTTCCCCTGAAGCAGCTCATAAAACCTTCATTCCAGATGTACCCTCCTTATATCTAGAGGGAAGGAACACCCTTATCTTCAAGGACACAGAGAAGAATCTGAACAAATGGGCCTTGTTAAGTTTCCCCCCAGTTTATTACCACTAGATCATACCCCTTTGTCTAATCATACTTCTCCACAACTATCCACTCTTCATCAAACCTAAGCATGAAAACACACAGGTTTACCTATCTCTTTGGGTCTTCATTTCCTTTTGAAGGCTCCTGTGTCACACAAAACTTATTAAATAAATAAAGTTATGTGCTTTTCTCTTGTTAATCTGTCTTTTATTTATTTATTTATTTATTTTTGAAACAGAGTCTCACTCTGTTGCCCAGGCTATAGTGCCATGGCATCAGCCTAGCTCACAGCAACTTCAAACTCCTGGGCTCAAGCGATCCTCCTGCCTTAGCCTCCCCAGTAGCCGGGACTACAGGCATGCACCACCATGCCCGGCTAATTTTTTCTATGTATATTTTTAGTTGTCCATATAATTTCTTTCTATTTTTAATAGAGACGGGGTCTCACTCTTGCTCAGGCTGGTCTCAAACTCCTGAGCTAAAACCATCCACCCACCTTGGCCTCCCAGAGGGCTAGGATTACAGGCATGAGCCACCATGCCCGGCCTGTTAATCTGTTTTGTGCTATGGATACCTCAGTCATGAGCCTAGTGATGGGGGACGAAAGAAATCTTTCCTGTCCTATGAGTACATGTCACAGTGGGATGTAAGGAAAATTAGAAAAATGTGTTGTGGCATCAGAGAGGGCCCATGTAGATGACAGTAACAGGCTCGGATGAACATGCTCAAGATCAGACATTGGAAATGGTGCTTAAGGGAAAAGAGTCTGCCAACCTTAAACACAAACCACTGAAACAGTGATTTTTTAAAATAATTAAATGTATTAAAGCTGTGGGAAGAGTAATTGTCCTGTAGTTGAAATAGTTCCAGAAGTGCTAGAAAAATAAATATGTCAATTAAGCAGTATTCTAGGAAAACAGTCCATCTAAGAAATGCATCTAAGAATACACAGATGTGATGAGGTGAAAACTCAGACCCACATGTCTTGTTTACTGAGATATTTTATTCTCGTGTCCATGGTGCTTTGAATTCCATGTTTTGGCATTGTTATTGCTTTAATTGGACGTATTCCTATACCTCTGCATAACAAGGTGATTTAGTCTCACCTTATGGCAGAGTCAAGGAAGGCATGTTTTCCTCTAGGATAGTAGGCATTGTGGGCACTAAGATTAGCCTGTCTGGGATCTGAATTCAAATCCTGTCTTTGCAATTTACTAGCTATTAATCTTGGTTATGTTACCTAAATTCTCTAAGCTAATTCTAAAATAAAGATAATAATATACAATGCATTGGGTTGCTGTGGGGATTAAAAGATAAATGTATAAGGCACACAATTTAAGGTACAGGACCTAGTTAGTCTCAATAAACGGTAGCTTTTATTATAATAGTGATGATTTGTATTGCTCTTCCTGAAACCACTTTGGAAGGCCCCAGATTATCTGGGTCAAACTAATTATGAACCTATCAAACTGTGTAGCACCCGGATAAACTGTGGGCAAAATACACAAGTACATGGTTGCTATCACCATTTCATTCTTTCAAACCATCTCAGCTTTGTAAAACATCCACAAAACTTGTGTTTACTGAGGCATCCCAGTGGGTAAAAATAGTGAAGGGAAAGGGGAGAATAGATGGTTAGCACTATGTCTGAAATAAAAAAAAGGGAAAGAGGCCGGGCGCAGTGGCTCACGCCTGTAATCCTAGCTCTGGGAGGCCGAGGCGGGTGGATCGCTCGAGGTCAGGAGTTCGAGACCAGCCTGAGCAAGAGTGAGACCCCGTCTCTACTAAAAATAGAAAGAAATTATCTGGCCAACTAAAAATATATATACAAAAAAATTAGCCGGGCATGGTGGCTCATGCCTGTAGTCCCAGCTACACGGGAGGCTGAGGCAGTAGGATCGCTTAAGCCCAGGAGTCTGAGGTTGCTGTGAGCTAGGCTGATGCCACGGCACTCACTCTAGCCCGGGCAACAAAGTGAGACTCTGTCTCAAAAAAAAAAAAAAAAAAAAAAGGGAAAGGCTCTTTACTATCTTCAGGGAGTACCTGGTGGAGAAGGAATTTACCTCTGGGCAGGAGAGAGTTGAGATGCTTAGATTTCATGCTAGCCGGTTGTCCTAGGGGAAGGGGGGCTTGAATGCCTTACTGTGTTTGACCTTCTGCCGCAGCCTAGAGCCTAAAGGAACTTAATTACACAAACAAGCAGGCAAGCAAACAACACTCCAACCTGGGAAGGGCACTGACTGGTTTGGGAGCTTTAGAAAGTTGGGGTGAGGGAGCTGCTTAGTGACCAGGGACATAGCATTGGCCTTGGCCTTGGCCTTGGCCAGCAGTGGCTGTTCGTAGGTTCTTCAGCATCAGCAGTGACTGGGAAAGAGCAGCAAGGGGGCGGCACACTCTAAGCCAGTGACACCTGGTGGAGTCAGCAGCCTTGCCCCTGTGACGGCAGCTCTGGTGTGGAGTGTGGCAGGTGGGCTCTGTGCTGGCGAAGAGAGCCTTTCTTGGGCTCCTTGAAACTCTGAACAGAAATTTCTTTTACTGTAGTTAATTTTCTTTTAATAAAACATCTTTGTAATTCATGTACCCAATATGCTTGCAAGTGAGGGAGTTGGTTCCAACTTACTGGGCTGTCTAAATTTCCTC
Source organism: Lemur catta (assembly GCF_020740605.2). Lineage (NCBI taxonomy): Eukaryota > Metazoa > Chordata > Mammalia > Primates > Lemuridae > Lemur > Lemur catta. The sequence continues at coordinate 50,015,870 of NC_059135.1, forward strand.
TGGTTTCTGAATGGGACTAAAACATTAAAATGCTGACCTGACCTGCTAGAAGGTGCCCCGAGAACCCAGTGCAAGCATTCGAGGAGACATGCTTCTGAGATCTGTATACATGCAGGGATGACTCCTGCCTGAGAGTTCAGATGAGCTCCAGTGCCTGGGCCAAACTGAAAGAAAAGAATATAAACTAGTATGTTAAGAACCTCCTCCCACGTCCCGGTCTTAGAAGCAACTAAACTAAACTATTTTTTATTCATTTGTAGAAATGAATAAAAAATATGTAGTAAATATGAATTTATAAATATGTGTATATAAAAATTCATGATAGTAGATAATGTGTACATTTTCTCCTTATTCCAAGTGTGATTGTGCACTCGGCCAATGACAGCTAAGGGGACAGACTGTACTATACCCTCTCAGCTGAGGAGCATTAGCTCACCATGCTGTAAATACAGTTAGCAACTCCTCTTCCCTGAGTGGAGTGTGTTCTGCAATATGTGTTTACTTTCTGTCATTTAATCTAAAGGATGCTTTTCATATCCTGACATAGAACTGACATAAAGCCCCTAAGGGATGGTTCTGGAGTTGCTACAAAGAAATACAAGAAAAATAGTACCCTGTGTGTTTGTGATTGGAGGAAATTTCAAGGACGTGGTAGGAGAAAGAGTGGGTAGAGAAGAACAGTCAATTAGGGATGGATAGGAGAACTTTGACATCTTGAAGAGCCTCACAAACTTCCCTGCAGCTTGGGAGAGTTGTAGAAAATGGTAGGCATGGTAGCTGGAAGAAACAAGCCAGGAGACCTGTCATGATTTGAGAGGAGTTGAAGAGGACCAAGGAGGGTCTCTCTGTAGATAATGGCCTTGGTGCTAACGTGGGGATGTCATGGGTCTGCAAAGAGGCTATAAACACCCAGTTCAGCGGCTTGCCCATTTTCAGCACTGTACCCAACCTCTGCGCTAAAAGGCTCCAGGAGCCATTTCTTTTCTCCATAGCAGTTACCCTGAATATGCCATGATAAACAAAACAAAGGGAATAAACAGAATTTCTATCCAAAGCTTTCATAACAATGCTGGCTATAGCTTTGCAAAAGAGGCCAAAATAAGCAGCTGTCATGCGTTCATCACATTCAGGACTCTCCCAAGTATTAAATCAATCCCTTCAAAGCAGTTTTATCGCTGATGGATAAGTGGATTGAAGGAGGTGCATAGCTTTAAAAAGGATTGCCATTTGGAGTAGAAAACATGCTGTGAGGCCCAGTGGCTTGGTGTCATTCTTTCAGGAGCCAACAGTATTTACTGGGCAGGTTCCAGTTCTGTTGCTCTTGGGCTTACTTTGTTGAATTGTGCTATTTTAAGAGTATTCTACTTTCCATGAACTTAAGATCAGATTCAGAATATATCCATGATGCTGGTGGATTGTAAAGAGACAGCCATTCACTCAAAATCATTATTCAGTCCAGGGTTTGCCCCTAGCTTGGTCTTTTGGTGACTAGCAGAAGGAATAGTATCTGGGTCTGATTTTATTATAATAAATTATCTTATTGATTCTCTAATTAGCAATTTGTCTCTTTAAACATGGTGACACATTGGACTTCCATCTTTGTCCATTATGGAGATGTTTCTTAAATTAGTTCTGAAGCTGCTCAAAGAAGCCAAAATATCTAACTCCATACACGTTAACCACAGTAGCATATATTACTCAGATTTGAGAATACTAGAAGGTACTTACTTGACCACTTGCTGAAGATAGCTAGAAGTAACTGAGTTTAAATGGAAATAGACAAGACAGAGGGTTTTCTTATTGGGGAAATTAGTAGGCACTAAAATCAGCTACTTTGGAAAACTATGGTCTCTCCTTCTAAAGATCTTTAAAAATAAGAATAGACCCCCATTGTTCTGCAGAGTATTTCATATGCAGGCATAAAGGAATGGACTAGGGCAGGACTTTTCAATGTGTGCCCAGTGAGGGGCTTCTCTGGGTGGGGTGGAAGAGGGCCAGGTGCAGGGAGGAGTGATCTGGTGGCACAGTGTTGGCTCTAGGGTGTGTGCTGCTAAACCTAGAGAAGAGATACAACCCTCATCCATTTACTTAGTTCCAAATTTTAAGTGCAGATGAAATGATCAGGAAGCAAACATTAATGGCTGAAAAAGATTGAAAAATTCCCTTTGAAATTAGAGCATTGCCTCTTTAGATATTGTGCCTAAGAGAACTCTCATTCAATTTTAGTATATGTATGTTAGAGGTCTCATATAAAAAGGCTACTATATGTGGCTCATAGTAGGTACAAAATAAATAGTTGTTGAATGAATGGGTTTAGAGGGGGGTAGTTATAGCAAAACACAGTTGGCTTACTTATATTATCAATGTCACAACTAATTGAACTCTGTCATTGTATCATGAAGGCAGCCATAGATAATACTTAAGTGATTGGATGTGGTGGTGTTCCAATAAAACTTTATTTACAAAAATAGGCAGTCTGCTGGATTTGGCCCCAGGGTCATAGTTTGTTGACCACTGGTGTAGAGCACAGGTGTGGTCAAGCCTCTCAACTTCAAGGTATACAGAAATTAACCAATAAGAATATTAGATGGAGAATCATCACTTAATAGTGACTTATTGTTGGATCAAAATTTTGTGTAGCAGGTTCTACACTTTTATTTCAGAATAGCTGAATAGAAAGGAACTGTATGTATGTGCTGGCATATACATGTTCATTTCACTTTGCTGTCATTTCAGCAAACTCTTCTACTCTTTAAATTCCTGTAAGGTATTTTACATAATAAAATATTGGAAGAATATAATTTCTCTTTCAGAATGAGAAGTCATTTGTGAAAATCTTTCTGTGTCATGGATGCAGGATTTTTAATCCATAGAATTAATTCTCTCTTCTTAACGCATATATAGTCTCCTTTTTTAGGAAACAGCCAGCAATGATGGAACCAGATGAAGTCAGTGTGTTAACACTAGGCAATCCACTATGACCAAATTCAGGATATTGAACACATTTCTGGCAGAAGCCAAAATGACTGACTCATAAATCAGCAAGGATTTTGTAAATGTCTCATGTACTACAAAGCTACTCTTTTATATTTACATTATTTATTCTCATTCTGTCTCTGTCTCTATCTCTGTCACTGTCTCTCTCTTTCACTCTCTCTCTCTCTCACACACACATACACACACTTACATGCATACATACAGAGTTCTGAATAATTACTGGTGCATTTTTTTTAATTTAGCTTACATTTTGTTTTATTATTATGGCATCCCAATTCTTCTATTGACTGTGATAACTGCATTAGTTCAAACCCTTCCAAATTTGATCTACTTTCTAACAAAATTAGAACATTAATTGTTTTTAAATTGGAACAGCAAAAGGCAACAATCCTTATCTGAGTGAATTTACAATATAAAATTATTTCATTAACCTTACCTATAGAACCATTAGCATGGTCAAAAAAAAAAAATCCTGGGGAGTATAGCATTTCAGTGTGTAATATCTTTTAAAGCAATATATAGCTAACCGGAACAAATTTCACTTATGCAAATTCCTTTTTTAAAAAGCTTCTGATAAGTAGCAAGTAGCTAATTATTACAAACTTTCATTATTGTATCTAAAAAGTGCCTAGAAAGTTTGCAAATTTGGTCTCGGGATTTTATTTTGTCCTAAAGCAAGTATTTTAGTTTTTATCTCAGTTTTTCCATTTGCAATATAGGGTATCATTTTTAGAATCACAAATTTAAGATAATAAAAAATGGCAAGAAATCAACTTATCTGAGCATATGCCTTTGTTTTTATTTTGTTATTTTATTTTTTCCAACAAAGTACCTGAAACTCAGATAAAATGACTAGTCCATGGTCTGACAGCCCATTGGAGCTTTGGGGGGTTCTTTCTCTATATCAGCCTGGCCTCAGCTTTCACAAGAACACAGATCCCTTGGGAGAGGTAGGTATTCTGGGCAGGAGTACTGGGATTGAGTAGTCAGTTGGTCTCGTCAGCCGTCCAGTGGTTCCACTGTCCCGGCTGTGCTTTCTAACTTTAGCCCTCTCCTGGCAGAGCTATAGTGACAGTGGGGAGGTTCTGTCATGGCTTGTACATTGGGGGCTGGTACCCTGAATTTCCTTGGTAGTCCTTCTCACCATCTCAGTCACCTCAATAAAACAGAAGCCATTTCTAGCTTATGTTTTGTAAAACAAGATGATTGTAAATAGGACATTCTGGGTAACTGAAAATTCTGAGATTCTAGTATGTGCTAGGCACTGTGCTAGTCCTCTGTTTATGTTTGCATTACACACTTTTGAATGGTTAGACAAGAGTACAGCAAAGTATATTTTTCTCTAAGATAACATGCTATATAATTTTTCTTCAATGATGTTGCTGTGGTTTGAATGTTTGTGTCCCCTTCAAAATTCATTTTGAAACTTAATCTCCAATGATCCATGTTAAGAGGTGAGCCTTCAAGAGGGATTAGGCCATGAGAGCTCCACCCTCGTGAATGGATTAGTGTCTTATATAAGGGCTTAAGGAGGCAAGTGTACCCCTTTCATCGTGGAGACATAATGTTTGTTTCTTCTGGAGGATGCACCAACAAGGCGCCATCTTGGAAGCCAAAAGCAGCCCTCACTAGACACTGACCTGCTGGTTTCTTGATCCTGGACCTTCTGGCCTCCAGAACTGTGAGAAATAAATTTCTATTATTTATAAATTACCCAGTCTCAGGTATTTAGTTGTAGCAGCACAAACAGACTGAGACAGATGTAAAAGACCTTTTGGATCTTACAGTGTCTAAAGGGACACTAACATACAGCAATGTAGAGATAGACGATGGAGATGTAGAACACTGAACAATATCTATACTGACTTGAACCTCGAGGACATAGACACTAATCATCTCTAGAACTAAGGCTGGAAGTAGGTTTTAACTTGCTTACCAGTTGCTTTTGATTGGTAAGGGCTGCTGGGAGTATGGTGCTGAGAGAGATTCTTAAGTCCTGCCCAAGGTCAGAAGGAAAGAGCTTGTGAGCAATTTTCATCTGCCACAGGCACAAGAGGAGGGTGGTGACAACTAGTTGTGTGTTGGCTATCATTGATTTGGAAGAATCTTTCAAATCTGCTCTTCATTTAATACAATTAAAAGTGTAGCAAAAGTAGTAATATAGCAGATATTGTAGAAAGTACAGGGATGAAATTTGGTTTGAAGACAAATTTATTTTATCAGTGTCTTTCCTTGTCATTTATGTCTTGTAATGATAGTGTGTAAACAAAACTTTTTATGGGTTGTGATTTTAGTTGTTTGAATTCTTTATAAATGTATATTAGTATTTCTGAGCCTTGTGAGATATTTATCAGATCAAGTTGGCTGAGAAATATATTCCAGAGTTAAGTTATTCCAAGTAGATCTCTCGTCACTGTTTGCTATTAATTTATTTTTTTTTAGTAACTCTGTTAAGATACCTCTGGAGAAATAATTCATGGTATGAGAGATGGCCATGGTCCCACTTTCTATAAGTAAACCCATCAGATTTGTGGTCTCAATCCTGGTTCTTCTATTACTAGATCTGCCATTATTTGTAGCCTTGGGCTGGTCACATGGCCTCTGTGAACCTCACCTATAAGCAGGGATACTCCTGTCCACATTAAGGGTATTGTGAAAACAAAATAGTGAATCCCAGATCTACTGTTTCCTAGTGGTATGGGACCTGGGGAAAGTTACTTAATCTCACAGTGCCTCAGTTTTCTCATCTATAAAATGAGAATAATGAAATAGTACATACCTTATAGGGTTGTTGTGAAGGATGAGTTAATACATATCAAACAGAGCAATACCTGGCACATAGCAAGAATTAAATACATGTTAGCTATTTATTCTTCTTCTTAATATTACTATTATTATCATCATACAAAACTTTTGAAAGGAAGGAGTATATTAAAGCAAAGAATTATTTGTTAGTACCTAAATTACACATTATTAGTAGAATTGGGTTTAAACACATTTCTAACAGTGTAGGAATCATTAATACTTGGTAGAAAGGACTTGTTCCAAATATTCTACCCTCTCTGTTTTCCTTTTTCCCCTTTCTTTTTATTAAAGTTTTCCTCCTTTTCCTTATCTTCTATTTCTCATCCATTCCTGGAAAATGAAAAGTGATTGTGAAGTGGAAAAGGTTATATTCCTTCAATTCCTCAAAAAGAAGAGGCTATAAAACTGCAATATAATAATGCTGACAATAAAAATAATAAGTTGTCAAATCTGAAAGCTATAAAAACAAATTTGGCTCAGCTGTTTTTGGCGTGGCCAGTGGAAGCCTACGAGTTTTTCAGTGATTTGCAGGATGCAGAGGGCAATTCAGGTGGTGAAGCATCCCCTCGGTTTGGTAAAATTCTTGGGGGTGGGGAAGGACTTTTTAAAATGTTTCTATCCCATGTATTTGTAAGTGTGAAATGATACAGATTTTTTAGGTAAATAGATTAAAAGTGTGTTCAACTGTGAATGTTATATTGGCTGAGACTAATCCTATACATACAGACTATTGGGATAACCACCGTAAGAGTGGGTGTTGTAAAGGCAGACAGTGCTAAGGCTGTGGGTTATGTGTTTCTGAGACTACTGGGCAGTGACTAGGAGGCATTTGGATAGATGCCCCACCAGTTTCTGGTGCATGGCTTCTGTATAATTTACATAGCTGGCTTTTTGGAGGAGGACTCTTCAAGGCACTTTGTGAGCTTTCTCTTAATAATGAATGGTTCTACATAGAGAAGAGGACTCTGAGACCACCAGGCAGCGATTGGTACCCACCACCACCTCCACATCAACCTATGTATCTATCTATGTATCTATCTATCCATCCATGATCTCAGAGTCAGTTGAAGTCAAAAAGGCTGTTGCAGGAATTGTCAAGAATCTACCCTGAGTGAGGGTGTGCCAAATGTCCTTAATCCGCATTAAGGATAAACTGTGAAATGAGTTTGAACACAATTAATCCCAGTGGATTGTTATATCCACAGTTTGGTGAAGAAGTCACTCATTTGCAAATTGAGAATGTCCCTGCCAAAGATATACAGCATAACTAAAAAGAGCAATCCCCCAAATTACACTGGGTTTGGGCATTGGTGTACATATTTAAATCCCCCACAAATGTGTTTATGCAAAAGAGAGCAGCAATGGCCTATTGAACCTATAATCTGTGCATTAAAGAGGCCCATAGTGCACATTTACACATCAGACCATGGCCTGACTTCAGTGGCAATGAGCTGTGCACTGAATCTCATTGAGAGCTACCAGGCACTTCCCCTCACTTGGTAGTAATAGCTCCAGTGGAACCCTTATATACTTAGGATCTTAGCATAACAAGCAGAATGAAATGAATGCATTTCTGCCTTTACTTCTAAAAATTTGTTTTTTTCTTTTTAAGGCTCATTCTATTGGCATTAGATAAATATAAAGATTCACCCTCTTCCAGAAATCTAAATTCAAAATGAGAGTTTAAATCTGTACTAACAATGCTATTCAGAATTGAGTCATGTTATAATATACCATATATCATATGTTGTCAAATATTGCTTTGGTTTGCAGACATAATTAATATAACCTAGCCATTAATAGTATGATATATGATCCAGGAGCCTTTACTATAACAGAAGCCAACTAATATTTATCTCTAATGTGCTATAATCTTTACTCACATCACAAAGCATTAACAAAGGGTATATTCTTTAATGTTACACTCCCATGGGTTTATTTGAACTTTTTTTCTAGTTTAATTAGCTTATTCATTTTAATTAAAGTACAGTGCAACATTTACATGGTGTTTAATCTGAAAGTTAATCCTGTTTTCTTAAAAGATTAAGTACAGTAATAAATATAAAATAATGGTGGCTGTATCTCATAGGACTGGTACTTTGGCTACACGAACAACTTCTGGAAATAGCAGACACATAGATTTTTCTGTAGTATTCTTTCATTAAGACACGAATGCCACAAAAATAGCTCTCTAAGCAATTAAGAGGTTCCACAAAAGCCAGACTCCCCACCCTCCCACCCATGGCTGTTTGCATCGTTTGAATATCTGAGGCTGAACTCCAAAACCTGCTGTAGTGGCCCCAAAGCCTGTATTTGAACCCTCCCCTGCCCAGTTTATCTTGACCAGAGAGTCCGACCTTTTCCTAGAGACAAGGATGCTTGTGGTCAGTATTCTTCTCTAGTCCAACTCTTGCCTTTGCCCTTGGCAACTTCAATGCTTATGTGGACAACTTGCATAGCCAGGCACCCCGTCTCTCAGTTTCTTGACCTCCACAGTGAAGATGACTTTCTTCTTCACTCAGACTTAGCCACAGACTTCTAGAGTCACACTCCAGACTTACTGCCCGAGACTGCATTGCTCTGAAGTCACTTCCTCAAACTTACCATTCTTTAACCACTACTCCCTTTCCTTCCTGCTTCCACTATAGCAGAACTTTTAATAGACTGACTGTCCATCCATCCATTTCTCCATCTCCTCCTATCTGTAATTCCCAATTCACTTATATTTCATGGTCATTTCAACCTTTCTTGCAAAGACCCTCAGTTCCCTTGCATTCCATGATCAAATTTCTAGGGGGATGAATATAGGACACCACCACCATGTCCATCCCTAAATTGAGGTTGTCCACATAGACATTAAAGTTGCCAAGGGCAAAGGCAAGAGTTGAATTAGAGAAGAATGCTGGCCACAAGCATGCTTGTCTCTAGGAAAAGGTCAGATTCGCTGGTCAGGGTATGGGAGGGAAGAGCCGGGGGTTGAGGGTGTTTATAGTAAACAAATACAGTCCGTGGGGCTACTGCAGCAGGTTTTGGAGTTCAGCCTCAGATATTCAGAAGATGCTAACAAATTGAGTTTTTCCCATCATCATTCAAACATGCTTTTGTATCTTTTATTTTAAAAAATTTTCCCTAACTCTACCTTCCCCTCAATTGCCTCTTTCATAGTCAATTTTCTAAGAAAATTTGTATACACATATTTACTTCACTTCCTCATTTATTTGCTTTTTGACCAGTTCCAGTTTGGTTTTCACCATCACCTCTCTGCTTAAATTCATCTTGCTAAGGTTGTCAATCACTTGCATGTTATCAAATTTAATGGAGAGTTTTCAGTCTGCATCCTGTCTTGCTTCACAGCAGCATTTGTCAGAGCTGTTGGTTCTTGCTGTTTTGAAATACTTTTATTCTTGGCTTCAGTGACACCGCAATTAACTGGCTTTATTCTGCTTCTCTGGACTTTCTTTCCAACTCCGCCTTGGAGATGGCTTCAATTCAAACTCTGAATAGAATGCCTCAGAGCTTGGTCCTGTGCTCTCTTATTTTCTCAAATTCCTGAGAATTTTGAATCTTTGTGTGAGTCCACACAAAGACTTGTGTGAATGAATGTTGATAGAAGCTTCATTCACAATAGTCCCAAACTGGAAATGACCCAAGAGTCCATCAATAGGTAAATGAATAAACAATGCAAAAAAGTGTTATCTATGTAATGGGATACTATTAACAGTTGGCAATAAAAAAGAATGAATGATTCATACATACAACACCATGAATGAACCTCAAATGCATTATGCTAAGTAGAAAAAGACTGACATAAGGGAGCATGTGCATACTATGTGATTCAATTTATTAAAAATTCTAGAAAATCTCAGCTAATCTAGAGTGACAAAAAGCTGATCAGCATGGCCAAGGAGTACAAGGAAACCTTTCAGGGCTATGGGAGTGTTCTGTGTCTTTACTGTGAGGTGGTTTCATAGGTGTATACATCAGTCAAAACTCATGAAATTGAACACTTTAAATGGATGCAATTTATTGTAAGTTATATCTCAATAAAGTTGATTAAAATCTGTATGCTGACAATTCTCGCTTTTATGTCTTTAACATAGATCTCTCTTATGAGCTTTATACTGTGGATCCAACTATTCACTTGACATAGCCATTTTGAAATTTCATGGGAATTTCAAACTTAATAAGTTTTAAACTGAACCCTGGATTTATTCTCCACAGGCTTTTTTTTTCTTACCTCAGTAAATTTCTGTCTCAAAGAGACCTCAAAATACAGTGGTTTAAATAAAACAGAAGTTTATTCTGTATCACAGGACAGTCTAGAGATAGGCAGGTCAGGTCTGGTAGGGTGACTTTATCATCTTAACCCCTGAATTTCATGTCTGGGTTCCAGAATGCTTCAGTTCCCATCATATCCCAGCCAGCAGAGCAGGGAAAGGGCCAAAGAAGTGCATGAATGTTTCTTTTCAGGGGCATAACCCGGAAACATTAAATGGCCACACTTCATAAAAAGGAGGGCTGGGAACTATTGTCTTTATGCACCATGTACAGTATTCAGCTAAAACTTTATTTTTGTGGTAGAAGGGGGGAACTGATATTGAGAGACAGTACTGGCTTTCTCTAAGGCAGTGGTCCCCAACCTTTTTGGCACCAGGGACCAGTTTCATGGAAGAATATTTTTCCACGGACCAGGGCTGGAGGGGGAATGGTAAGAGATGGGAAATGGCTATAAATACAGATGAAGCTTTGCTCACCCACCCACCACTCACCTCCTGCTGTGTGGCCTGGTTCCTAACAGGCCATGGACTGGTACCAGTCCACAGCCTGGGGGTTGGGGACCATAGCTCTAGGATATGTGGGGACTTGGGCAAATATGTTTTTGTAGAACCCATATCTGTACAATTTTATTAAAAATGTATTATAAAATCCATGGCCTATGTGAAGTAAGGTGATTTGTCAATGAAGATTTAGAATAATGGGTATAGAATAGGTACTCACATATTTATATATTGTCTAATCAGTGCATGTGTCCAGGCATCTGTCATGTTCTGTATGTCAATGTCATTGTTTCTGTTAATTTTATATCTCCCATGGAAAAAAACTGCAGCAACACTGTTATTACTCATAATGACATGACTCTTCAGAACTTTTTGTATTGAAACAGTATAGATCTTCTTGCTGCTGCAGTCCCCTACTACCATTTATTTTAATGCTGGTTGTATCAGTATTCCTGATGCTGCATCATTTATCTATCTTGCCATCAGTGAATACTGACTCCCAGTGACTCTCTTGAAGACTGTTACTGTGCTTCCTTGACCATGACTATGAATGCTAGTCTCATGCAGAGTATGTAGAAACGTGCAAATGATCATTTTCTTGTAGTTTAAAATTTCCTATTCTTAAATTTATGGTATAAATGTAGAACAACACATCTTCTAAACATGTCTTTTCTTGAAACTCTTCAGGTTGGAATCACTGAATTTGCAGAATGTAATCTCTTACGATGCTGACTGCACCTCTGCAGGGTACAGGGGTGAGGGACCCATGGGCAGAGTGAGACGAGCAGTCGATTTGCACAAGGAATGTCTGTCCTTTATCCAGCACTGACCTGGGAGAGTGTAACATTATCACATCCGCTGGGGGCAAGAGAAAGCATCCACTGGAAGAACATGTTGTCATTGGGGAGCATGGTCTCTAAAGCCCTCAGAGGAGATAGTCATGCCTCTAACCTGGATGGGCTCATGATACATTTCTTTTCCTCCTTAGTGCAGGCCCAGGGATGCAAGCTGCTTTCCTCTACTTGAAGAAGGAGGAACCAGACACCTCTTACCCTCCTGTTCTTTTCTCTAGAAGACAGCCTATGGAGTTGGAAGTGGTGTCCTCAACCTCCTTACTCCAGCTGCTTTTGAAGATAAGCATTCAATCCCTTTATGCTGAAGGCATGGGATTACAAGGCAGACAAATGAGGGGACACTGCAAGCTTCCAGAAAAAAATTGCTAAGTTCCCATAGTCATGATTCCTGGACTGGATACTATTCCTTTAAAGTATGGTAATCCTTAAAGTACTTCCTTTAAGGTACAGGACATCTCTTTGGACTCTTATTCTTAGTTTTAATTTCTAATGGTGGAGTTTATCAACTCACTCTAAGCACAGAAGCTTCTTTATCTCTTTCAGGAAGTACTGTCCAGGCTTGGCCAGCCAGCCTTGGCAGAATCATGATTGTCATCTTATCTCTAATGAACTATTTGTAGTTGTGAGGAACACCTCACTAAATCTCACCATTTTCCGTTAGATGATAGCCTCACACAGTTTTGAGTGTAAAAGAATCTGTGGATGTCAATGCAACAAGGCTAATGAAATCCATCATATGTTACATTTTACAGTAATTGTGTCATGATAACTCACAGCAGCATCATGGAGGAATAATTTTTTTCCTCCATTTTAAAGATGAACAAAATGAGATGCAGAAAGATAAATAATTTTCCAAGTCTGTCTAACTTCAAAGACCTCAATGTTTCTATCTCATCTGTTCTCTCAAAGGGAAGGAACAAAACACAGTTTATGCATCTTACCCTGGTGCCATTAGAGAAACCAGTTTGAAGACACTTGGACCAGCCAGTGCCAAACTCCTGTCTCATAGGCCACTTGTTCTTGGAAGTTGTGAGATGCAAAAGGAAATTTACCTCCTTAGGAAATTAAGCTGGACACAGCCTGGCCATCTGCTTTGTTGGCAGGAGCACACACAGGCTGCCTTTATGGATACAGGAGATGGAGCAGGGCATGTCACTGGCCAACAGTGCTGCTGGCAGTAAGGCATGGAGACAGACGGACTCCTAGGCAGACTGACTGCTGTCAACATCTTAGAGTCCATGGAACAGACATAATGAAGACTGTACGTGTTGAAGAAAAGGATGCTTTGGGTCTTGGTATCAGTATAGCTGCAGTGGTTGGAAGGAGGCCCTGTTTTGGCCAGCTCCCTGCTAGGTATCATGCTAGGTGTGGATGTTAGGGCAATATTAATATAAATATTAATGCACACAACTATTTAATTATGATTGTGATAAACTTCATGAAGAATGTAAGGTGTTATTTGATAGCATATCATGCAGAGATCTGAGTCATGTGTGGGGTGGGTTTCAGGAAGGCCTCTCCTGAGAAGGTGGCATCTGTAACCTGTAACAAACCCTGTGGATTGTTTGTAACAGGTCCTATGGATTACTCGCCAAATGCTCATTTCCCTTCCCTCTTCCTTCCTTGGAGGACTCTCCGTTGCCCCACTTTGCTTTTGCTTTTCAGGTATCTACCTTCCTCTGTCTAGCCATGTGCTTCAAGGGGGGTGGCCCAGGAAATCGGTCCTGATTGATCTGAGTCAATCATCATAGCCTCAGACCCTTGCCATTGATTGATTTAGGTGTGTGTTAGTTTAGAGCATGTGATTGGTTAGGGCATGTGTTACAATTTTGGCCATGGAGACAAAAGGAAAGTCTACCAGAAGGCTTTTGGGAAAGGTTTCTTCACTCTTTATAAGGAAGATGTGGCCCTTTCTGCCACTGAATGTTGTCATGTGTGGTACCCTTGAGTAGAGCTCACTGGAGGACAAATTCCACTCACCAAAGGCAGAGCAGAAAAATGGAAGGAATTTGGGTTTCAGTTAACTTCCTTAACTGTGTATGTTGACTGCGGAGCATCCCTAGCTTTAAATTTTTACATGTTCTCCTTATCATGTGAGCCAGTTGAGTTTGGGTTTCTGCTATCAGCACCTGAAAGCACGCCAAGAGTTATCCAGGCAATGAGCGTGGATGGGGAGGGCCACTCCAGACAGAACAACATATGCACAGCCCTGCAATGGAAATAGGAAGTGGTCCCACATGGCCGGAAAGCAGTGGGTCAGGAGGAGTGAGGAAGAGCAAGCTGAGGCTAGAGAGTTGGTAGGGGTCAATTGATGCCACTGTCATCTTTGGACATTAACTAGTCATTTGGGCTCTTTACAGACATATTCAAACTTACAATTCCTCACTTATTGTAGATAGCTCCAACAGAGCACTACACCAGCGGTTCCCAACCTTTTTGGCACCATGGAAGACAATTTTTCCACTGACCGGGGAAGGGGGCAGGGATAGTTTTAGGATGATTCAAACACATTAAATTTATTGTGTACTTTATTTCTATTATTATTACATTGTAATCATATAATGAAATAATTATACAATTCACCATAGGTTGGGGACCCCTGTGCTAGACAATTCTTACTTTCACATCTCTATGGTGGAGACTGGGAATAATTATGGACTTTGATGGTCTACAATATCAATTAAATTCACTAATAATCACTCAGTTCTTCAATATCCTTGACTTATGTAACTATAGCCTGGTTTCTGTATTATTGGTTTCTATATCATTGCTCCTGAGCTTGCTGTCCAATGGAATTGCCTGAGAGTTACCCAGTCTCAATGGCATTGAATTGGGTCCTCAGCACTTGAGCATTTTGGGTGGTATATTAGAGACTGGTTGTGCTAGTCGTGTTTGTTATGATAAAGCTGGTGATCTCCAAATTCTTTGGTCAAGGGATCTGAGGGAAAATCTGAGAATTCTATAAAGTAATGAGGACCAAGGTCCAATGGCTCTTGCGGAAGAGTTCCCATACAGTCCCTACAGCTGGGAGAGGCTCAGAGGAATGGTACGTCCAAAATACAGCTGCTAGGGGTGTGGACTCTAATAAACTCAATTAACATAGGAGACTGGCCTGCTCAGCTCAACCTTGCCCATTGTCATTAGCTCTTTGGCACATGTAGGGTCTTTGCTCATTTCCTACCAGGCTCCCCTGGCTGTCTGTGTCTTCTGGCAGGGCAGCCTGCCCTGGACGATTGCCTACAAGACTTGGACCTTGACTTCCCTATGAAGTAGAGTGGTTAGGAGTTCAGGCTTTGGAACCAGACGCCACTTAGCAGCTACATCAATTTGAGCACATTATTTAACTTCTTCAGGCTATAGTTTATTTATGTGTAAGATGTTATAATAATAATAGTACCTAACTCATAGAAATGTTATGAGGAGTAAATGAAGTGATCCACGATAAGTGTTCAGTACAGCACAGACGTTCAACCTCTGATAGCTATTATTTAAAATCATTATTGCCATCATCACTGTTATCGGTATTTGTGGGTTGGGTCCTGATTCTCCTAAATGCAGTATGGGGGATCCTATCATCCTTTGTCATTGTCACAATTAACATAATGCCATAACACAACTATTTATTGAGCCATGTACCAGGTACTAACTTAAGAAAGCACAAAAACAAAACAAAACCAAAAACAAAATAACCCCCGACCCCCAAAACCCAGTTTTCAAAATTCTTAAGCCAGAATGAATAGCTTGGCTTTAGCATGAGTATTCATTTCTTACAATAAGATCTATTAAATAATTTGACACTACGTGATAGTCTGAAATTTTAAAACTGTGACTGCAGAAATCTCTTTAAAAGTTGTCTTGCAAAAATATTTAATAATTTGATTTGTGCTCTTTGATAGGTATGTTAAACCACTTAATCTACAGATTCATTATAAGTGCCTCATATTCAGAAAGAATGATTTTTTTTTTTTTTTTAGTGTGTGTGGAACCTTCTGGGATGTCTCCAGCATAAGCACAGCTCTGAGCAAACTATGCTTTGCAAAGCCAGTTATTTGTTTTATTTCTGCCAGAATATTGAAAGTTTGCCTGGTGAACATTCCCTGAAATCAAAATGACTTATTATCAGGCTTCCTTTGCTTTTGATCCTGCTGCAGGATGGTGTGTTTTCCTAATGATGCAGAATCTCTCGTTAAGTTCAGGAAACAGGATATAAGGATAAGTCAATTGACTCAATTTATGGACATAATAAAACGGTCCCTATTACCTTCAGCAGTCAAGGCAAGACAAGGTGAAACACAGTGTTGTAAAGTTATTATGACAAAATAGTTTAGTATTTACCTGACCAAATAAAGTGAAAATACTGCATTTATTTTTGAAGCGGCATTTCAGACATTATGACCTAAAATTAATAGTGGTAGACGATCATTTATCCTGTCGCACAGGGATATTGCAGAGTTCACTCAAAGCCAGGAATATCTGCTATTAAATCATGGCAAACTAAAAAAAATTTTTGAAGTATTTCCTTGTGTCTGCTCTATGTCTACTGTTGGCCCCACCGAGCCAGTGTTAACAGCTAAGGCATTTCTTTTTCCATCTTGTAATATAATTAAAAACAAATTTAGAAGCAGAATAGATGTTTTGTATGTAGAGCCCTGTTAGTTTTGGGGAAGGCATTGGCAATGCACACAGCTGTTCCTGACAATTATAAACTCAGAAAAGGAAAAAAAAGGGAGGAAAGAAACCAAATTGACCAAATATGGTTGCTTTTGTCTTCCAGTGGAAAGCGAATCTTTGGGGTGGCCATAGGAAAAACGATGTAAATCAAATGTTTTTAACCGGCTGCATTTCAAAAGAAATGGACAAGAAGCTACAGGGGTAGAAAGGTTTCAAGTAGTTAAAAGGCTACCAATGAAGACATATGGTATTAGTAGCTTACGATAACACCGAATGTTAGAGCTGAATTTCAGTTTATTTCTGGCTTTTGGTTGTTCACTAGACTCTAGAATTTAGAATCTAAAGTGTAAAGTATTTTTGTGTTCCTGAATTGAAATAAGAGTCCAAGTTAGATGAGCAAGACTTTGTGGGCATAAATCACATGTGAAGACATTTCCCTTTGAATATCTGATCATCCGTTTCCGTCTGTTGATTGTGAGTAGCCGAGTGACCAACAGTAAGAACCGTCAGGTCTTTGCTGTCGCCGTCTGCATAAAGCCTGCCCCTGACAATTCATTTAAAATTGCGTTTGGCCACGCTCACCTCACCCACCTTCATTCCCAATCCACTTCACCCTACACTGCTTTTTCTTTTATAAAATTCTATCACCTAACATTCTACCTAAAAATCTAATATAATTTGCTTTTTATATTTAATGTTAATTGTTTCCCCTCTCCACTCCCCATGTGAAGCCAGGATTGTTGATTTGTTCATTGATTTATTCCAAGCATTCAGAGCAGTGCCTGGCACATAGTAGGTGCTCAATAAATGTTTATGGACTGACTGAGTGAATCCTCTTTTGCATAAACTCTATAATGATTTTCATTGACCTCATAATAACGTCTGACTTCTTCATGTGGCATATATGAGCCACACCAGCTTACCTATCCAAATATATTTATTTTTCATTTCTCTCCTGAATGGTTCTGGCTCTACCAAACTATGGTCTATCTTGCTTGTGGGTCTTTGCACATGCTGGTTCTTTTGCCTGGAATTCTCTTTGTGCTCCTTCCTCCTGGCTAACTCTGATTAAGTTTTTAGGACTCAGTTTTTTCTTTTCTTTTTTTTTCCAGGAAGCCTTGCCTGGCCTTCCAAGTGTGTGTGTTCCTAAAACACGCTGTACTTTATCATAGCAAGTTTATATTATATTGGCATTGACTTCTCATGTCTCTTTCTTCTTTAGGCTGTAAGCTCTATGGGAGCAAGAGCCAGGCCTGCCTTGTTCATAGTTTTCTTCATGCCAAATGCAGTGCCAGGCACCTTGTAGGAGATTCATTAAGTATGTGTTGAATCAATGAATCATGAAAGGAAGTGTGTGTAACTCAAAGCTAGGATCATTCTACCCAGTAAGATCTGGGGAAGACTGGATCATTGCCTTTTCTAAGTTGTTTTGACTATCTCTAGGGGTTTATTACTTCTGCCACCAAATCTCCCTTTTGCATTGTTTTGCTCTTGCTCCTTAATTTAGTACAGTGCAGTACACTGCAGTAGTTTAGCATATGGCCCTGGTTTTCTACCATCTAAATTCAAATCCCACCCCTGCCATTTACTGGCTTGCTAACCTCTCTCTGCCTCAGTTCCCTCATTTATATAATGGGGATGAATGTGATGATAATAGTGCCTACCTCATGGTACCTTACAAGATTTAATTAGTTTGTGCATATAAAGTACAAAGAGTTTAAGATACACTAGGTCTCAATACATTTTAGCTTTCCCAATCAGCTACAGTATTACAGCATATAAACAAGGCTATTGCATTTAGCAGAATTTGCTCTGAATGTTTGCAGGTTCCAAGCATGTATTACAGCAAATAAGCAAAGACACCTCTGTTGGGAAATGCCCTCTTGTCCATCCACCAGAAATTTTTCTCTAGCACTTGTCTTATCCTGTGCCTTTGCTCTTCCATAGTCTACACCTTGGTACCTCTCCCCACAATGGTGACTTGAAATGCTAACTTGTCTCCTCTGTCTGTTACGTAGTGCACGTAAGCTCTACTGCTCCGTGTCTCCTTCCAAACTGGACTCCACACCCATTTTCATGTATATAAAGTTCAGCCTAGGTGGGCCACCTCCGGGTTTCACTGATGCTCATCTTCCCTTTAATGGGGGCCATTTTCCTTAGGAGGCAGCTTTAGTTTTACACTGCAAATTTCTCTTCTTCATTACAGGTGAAAGAAAAAAATGATAAGTACCTTAACAGGTGTGTGTGTGTGTTTGTGTGTATGTATGAAAAAGGTGTTCTTTGTGAAGCTGAAAATATTAGGGGAATAAGCCAATTCTCAGCTTTTGCTTTGCTTTTGGGACAATGCAGCTCCCTTTGGCATGAACAAGACTGGCGGAAGTCCCCAACCCCAGGGAAGCATCCTTTTGCCTTCCCCCCAAAGAAGTCCTTGCATAAGTACTGTGTTGGAAGCAGCCACGTTAGCAGGACTCAGCTGCTGCAACCTTGTAAATGCCAGCAAATAAAAGTGTCAGCAGCCTGGGCTGTGGATGGCTGGCAGGGCCTGGAGTTTAGTGCTGTTCTGTTGAGATCGGCCTTTGTAGGGGGCTGGTTCATATCCAGCCCACATGAGTAGTGATTCAAAGTTATTTCCTACTGATGGCTCGTTCTGACCCCAGGAAAAGGCCTTTGGAGGTCTCCAGCAGGGAGGAATACCCACTCAACTTGAACTGCCCTCTCCCTCCAACAGATGGCCCCATCCTAGGTAATGACGGCATTTTGAATGGTTGGTAGATGCTTCCCTACCACTGCCTAGACTGATAATAGAATTTTTGTATTACTTCTCATGGGACCCATAATCACATGAAAAAAATATAAGAAGACTCATTTTCTTTTCACCACTGGATATATTTATTTACAAAGAGGGACTTTAAATGGCCAGAGGCATATACACTTACTGGTAGTAAAACTCCACCGTGTGATTCACTGATTTCTCCAGCCATGCTTCCTGCAGCACTGAGGCTTTGTAATGTCACAGCGCTCAGAGAAGAGGTTCAGCCATTTCTGCCTTGTGCCACTGGACAGATGATTCCTGCGTTTGGTGAGTTTGGCAAAAGCAAACAGTGTACTAGGCCTGAGGGTAACTTTTACATTTCAATTTGAGAGAAAAATGCAGCTTTGGCCCTTGATATTGATGGTGTAGGAGAAAATGCTTGTTTCTGGGTTGTGGATACGCAACAGTCTGGCTTCCAAAGCCTGTCCACCGACAGCAGGATCCTAGCTACGCGGCCAGGAAGGTTTCACCAGGGTGAGGTCTCAGGAGGGAAGGAAAACAGAGCCACATGTTGCTAAATACTCACGGTCATGGGCATGTTAATGGCTTGGACATCATACAGAGGCATTTCAAATGGTGTTTTCAAAGAATTTAAGACATGAGAAAATGGGATCATTAGTAAGTGAAGGAAACAAGTAGGATGTAAAATATACATAGTATGATCTTAACTCTGTAAAACAATAGATATTAAAAGGGACACACACCCGGATGCCCATAGTGGGTGGCACACTTATTACTGTGCTTTAGTCTTGTGTCTATTAATAATGTCTTATGATTTCCAGGCTTCCTATAGTGTAGTGAGCATATATTACATTAAAAAGCTCTACAAAATAAATTTTGATTTGAAAAATAAAAGGGGAACAGTCTACTTCTATCAGTGACAATTTAAAAGGGTTTGATCTTTTACAATGAAGGAAAACAACTGTTATTATTCCCTTTTATCATTCTCTGTGAGTGGGTAATATAGCCCTAGCCTACTTAAACCCATTCTTGTGATTTGCTGTGTATTTTCTTATGTCAAAAATAATGATGTATCACGACCTGGGTTTGTTCATTTGTGACAGATGCTAACTTTTGGGGGTAAGTCAGGACCACTTGGTTTTAGCTTTGATGCTGGAGGGCTTTATCTTTTCATCTTAGAGCAATGTGACAAAATTACAAGATACATGCATATAGTGATTATATTTACATATAAAAACTTGCCAGTGTAGTTACTGTTACAATAAAATCTTGTTTAAAAAAGTAATCAAATAATTACATATTCTAAGTTGCTGAGCTTTTATTTTTGGTGTTTGATTATATAAGGAAAAAAAGGCAAATTGCTTTATTTAATAACTCCAATCTCTTTTCTCTCACCACAACACGATACTGGTATGTAAGTTTCTAATGGGTATGTAAGTTTACAAGATATATCGTTAGGTCATATCTATTGAGTGTAATCTCATGCACATTTCACGTATGTGTTTATGTTCTAACATAGGATTCTAGAAGTATATCTTGTGGAATAATTGTTCCATGACATGTTTGTGAAAAAAGGGTTCTGTGCTCAAAAAATTTGGGAAACACTATGTACTGTACCACCTCCCAACTCTATTATCAGTCCACCTACTCATATTAAAGGCTCCGAAATGTTCTGCAGTAAAGAAATCCTTTAAACTCTGTTTAAACCGGTATTCTCCAAACATATCCAATCAGGATATTCAGAAGCACCACCTCCAAAGCACTGCAAGAGCCTACATCATCAAAGAAACATTAAATGACTTTCTTTTGCTGTAATTAAAAAGAAACAGGAAAGTAGACAAATGGAATAAGCAAGATTTTTTATAAAAATAACTCATAAAGGGTTTTATGCTTAAATCATAACCTTCTGCCCCAAGTCCTTTGATTAACTACAGGATTCCTGAGATTCTTAAGTGACGGTAACAACCATTGCTTTAATTCCGGTCACAAAAGCACTAGAAGCCAGTGTACAGTTCTCCTTGGCCATCTCTAATAGTTTTGATTTGTTCCCTAACTTAAGGGTAATGACTGCAGTATCTGCAGAGTTATCTGTTTGGTGTAGAATGTTAGCACCCACTCTTTACCCCTGACTCTAGAAATACCCTCCTTCTGCTTCTTTTAGCTTCTTCTCTTTCTCCTTCTGTCTCAGACCCCACAGTGACTATGTGAGTATAACAAGCTCTCCCTGTAACACCATTTGGCCTCCCAACTCTATCAGTTATCGGGTAGGGCAATGGATCCCCATTCTGATAGGTACATGCTTGCCTCATTTAAAGGACGGTTTTTAGGCTTTCTTGGCAGCAAAACTTTGAGGATATTATGTCTTTGAGAAGTCTATGAAGTCTTCTGGGCCTACTTTGTGACATTTATATTTTTTTCAAGGATGGTGGCTGTACTTGTGTAGTGCCTAATGTATTGGAATCCTCCATTATTATCTTGTGCTTTTGAAATCAGCCTTGCACTTACTGAAGTGTGGGCAAATCTGTAAACAAAGAGAAGTGTTTGGGGATGTCAAAGCTGTTTTACAAAAGGTATCCATGACAAGGCTAATTGATTCAAGGGACTTTGTTTTCAATAAAGGAACAGAGATTAGTTTACTGTCGATCTTAATTATTCCATCCATCAACCATTTGTTGCCCTGGGCAACTGGCATCATCTTTGCCACTTGCTAATTTTAGCTCATTTTACTCAGTGAGGCTTGTTTCTTTTGTTTCATTTTTGTGGATCTGGATGAGGAAAAAAGGAACTGACATATTTATGGATGAAATTTTAAACTGTGCAATACTGAATGTACCAACAGAAGACATTTGCTCTTTTTTTTTCCCTTTTCTTTTTATTTTACTGCAGATTGAAATTTATGAGCTATATGTGTTTGTGGGTGTATGTATACAGGTGAACCAGATATGAATCTGTAAATGAATATAAGCTGGCCTACTTGCAAACAAACCAAAATGAGTGAGGAGAAAATAGAATTACCTTTGGCAGAGGGTATTTGGTCACAGTCTCAAGAGAGTATGGAAGTTCTGGCTCTTGGAATTTAAATGTGCCCGGTTGCCCAGTGTCCTTTTTCTTATATTACTTTTAAATTAGTTTGGATTTTGTTTTGCTAGCTCCCAAATCCCAACCCACCTTTCTGCACATCTCCCTTTTTCATTCCTGTGCTTTTATGTGTCTTTGCCCTGTCTGCCTCTGCATACCACTGTCTTCCTGGACCACTTTGAATATATGCATTGTGCATAGAGGGGTCTTCTAATTGCAGCCACAGAGAAGATGCAAAAGGCAGGGATTTGCACAGATAAAACACAATAAAATACTTCCAGAAAAGAACAACTACATGGCTAAAAACACTGTGAACCTATTTTGTGATTTGATCAAGGAGTGTAACATAATGCAACTTGTTTAAATATTGTGTTTAGATGTTCACTTGTCTGGACAGGTAAACTCAACTTCTTTGGAGGCAGCCTTGTTTATGTTGAGGCACAAAAATCACAACTGCTTGGCACCTGCTGGTTCCTTCTAATTGCTTCACATTATTGGCATAGGACTAAACTGTGTAAGTCTCATCATATATAAGTAGAGTTTTCTAGTATAATCAGATGGAATTCATCCCAAGCTAATCCAACAGATTTAATTTCTATCTCTTCCCTTTTTGGCTATGTGACAGTTCTGATAATAGTTCCAAGGTTACATAAATGACTCCTGTCTTTTTCAGAGATCATATTTGTTACAAGGCAAAGAAATTAATTTAGGGTAGCTCAAGTCAAAATAGGGCTGATTAAAAGGGTGTGGGGTCAGTCTTATGGAACCCAGTTATGGGAAATGCACCTGGGCTTCCCTGGAACTAGAATGCCGCTAGGAAGCTACTCTCTCTCTCTCTGTGCCTGCATATTTTCTCATCTCTGCTTTTTTCTATAACTATACTTCATTATCCTCTGTGACAGATCAGCTTTCTTTCTAAGGCTCTTGTTTTTATGCCCATGTAGGGCCACCATGTTACATGATGTTACAGCTCCATGCCTATCACCGTCTGATGAACTTTCACTGACCCTTTTTCTTAGTTCAAATGAGAAATTATTATTGGTCTCCCCCACCAGACTATAAACTCCGTGAAGGTAGGAGCCTTAGCTGTTTTGTTCATCACCATATTCTCATTGTCTAGTTTATGAGCTACAGTAGGTATGCAATACATTGGCAAGTAAATGATAACTTCAATATCTGGACATCCTAAGGTTTATTTCTGTTGACTGATATATTTTCTTCTTTTAGTTTTGGTTAAATGGCCTCTTATTAAATGCTGAGCATTGCATATGAGAAATTGAAGAGGTCATTTGAGGTTCTGGATGATGTTCTCATTACCCAGAGAGTATATACTTTCGCTTCTGACACTTAGACATACCTGCATTAGAATAAAAGCTAATTACCTTAATCCAATCTGAGATTGAGCTAATATAAATTTATGTTTAAGTCTTTACAGAGATTGTTTATTTCTAATTAGCCCTTATTCTTAGGGTGTAGACCTACAGTGATTCCAACAGAAAGTTTGGGGTGTTTTCAGGGCCCTTGGTCTTGGTGGGCCCTGAACTCTGATTTTTTTGTCTCAACAGCAGAAAACTCTTCACAACTTTTTAGCCTCTTAGCTGGTACTTAAAATGCCTCAAGAAGAAAGATGTTGCCAAATGTCAGGCTAATTGCTTTCCTTTCCTTCTCTCCAGGATCATGGCCCTCAGGTGTTTTGATCTTGGTAGTTGTTTCATTGCATTTTAATTTTTTTTTTTTGGTAGTTTAGCCCATCTGATGGCTCTGAGTGAAGAGCTTGGTTTGGTGCCAGTCTAGTCTACCATATCCAAAAGTGGAAACTAATTGTTGAGTTAATGAACAATATATTCTAGGGAAAGAATCTGATGGGCCTATTCTAGATTACAGGTCTAATCATCTCCGGCCAGGGAATGGGATAATGTAGTACTCGGACGAGCTGCTCTGCTACGAATAAGAGAGGCTACGTAAGGGGAGAAACTGGGCACTGTAGGCACTGTCACAGTGTCTGCTTCAACTGTCATCATCATTATCATTGTTGTCCTTTTTAATCCCTCATCTTTGGAATTTTATGATTTATATAATAAAACTATACAATTTGGGTTTTCTTGTCTGGTTTCAGTATTCTAGGATCTGTAATAGGTATCTTAAATTTTTATTTATTTATTTTAATTGACAAAAATTGTATATACTTATAGTGTAAAATATGATTTTTTGCATTAGATAAATTCTTCCTTTTTTTTATTTCAGCATAATTCGGGGGTACAAATGTTTAGGTTACATATATTGCCTTTGCCCCACCTGGGTCGGAGCTTCAGGCATATCCATTCCCCAGACAGTGCACACCACACCCACAGCATCATGTTTTGAAATATGGATATATTATGGGATGGCTAAACTGAGCTAATTAACATATGCATTACCTCACATATTTATCTTTTTTCTTATTGTGAGAACACTTAAAAAATCTACTTTCTTCACAATTTTCAAGAATACATAACATTATTATCAGCTATAGTCACTATGTTGTACAACATATGTCTTGAACTTATTCCTCCTATCTAACTGAAATTTTATATCTTCTAACCACCTTGTCCCCAATCCATCCCTCATCCCCACCCCAGCCATTGGTAACCACCATTCTACTTTCTGCTTCTGTGAGTTCAACATTTTTAGATTGCACGTATAAATGAGATCTGTATTTGTCTTTCTGTGCCTGGCTTATTTCACTTAATATAGTGTCCTCCAGGTTCATCCATGTTGTCACAAATGACAGGATTTCCTGTAATAGGTATTTATGTTAACAGTTACTCTAATACACTACGATGTTTAATCATCCCTCATTTTTGCCGTTGCCGTCATCAACAGCCCATACACCCAAAATACGTGTCCTAGATCTTATACCAGCTTGCCAGCTTTCCACTGTTCCCAACACTGTCTCTTTCCTCCTGCCCTCCCCATCCCCGAGGTTGCAAGGCCAGAATTTGGCCATTATATTTCTTCTCTCTATCCTCTTCAACACTCTCCACTCCTCAGACATGCAGTTCCTGAACAGCTGACATTTGTTCTGTGCCTCAAGCCAAGTGTCCAGGGGCTGGCAAATTTGAGGGCAAAGCATGATGCCAGAGGAGCAGGGCAGAATGAAGGACCAGGGACACACTGTGGCAAACTGAGCTTCAATGTGAATTTAGTAAGCGGCACCTCCAAATCCTCTCTCACCTGACATACACTGCGTAGTAGTCCTTGAACAGAGGCTCAAAATGGAAATACCGAGGTGAATGCTTGAGTTGATGACAACACATCCATTCTTGCTTGGCTGGTAGTTTAGAAATTAGGAAATAAAAATAAGGAAGAGACGCTTCATTGGGGAAAAAAGGAGCAAGATGGTCAGTTAAGAAATGAAATTTTTCAATTTGCAGGATTAAAATTTTGCTTCAGCTTATCTTTATCAGAATGTGGACAAATCAAAGCTATGCCTCATAGCACTTTATGTCTTACATGGCTACCTAAACTTGCCACTTAGACATAGCAATAATGTCATCATTGTCATAACAGCTAACACCTACTGAGAACTTACCATGTTCTCAATGTGCATTATCATTTAATTTTCACCACAATGCCATAGGGAGGCATTGTCATGATTACATTTATGGACGGTGAAATTGAGGTAAGTAATTTTCTGAAAGTCACATAAAGCTTGGTAAGTGGCAATGCCAATACTTGAGTTCTGGGGCTGACATCGGAGCCCTCACTTTTAGATACTACACTATACTGCCTCCATATGTGCATATAATACATATTAAAACATTCATTTCATGACTATCAATACAGTAAGAAAAATTCCTGGGAAAGTATGATTTTCTGTAGGAAAAGGAGCTCAACAATATAAGCTTGAATTAAAATTTCTGTATTACAGTATTTACCAAACTGCTGCAACAAAATGCAGTGGTTCAGTCAAGATAGATGTCCATTTCTCTTTCATACAATAAGCTGTGGTCCCCAACCCCCAGGCTGCAGCCTGGTGCCAGTCTGTGGCCTGTTAGGAAACAGGGTGTGCATCAATGCCTGAGCTCCATACCCCCTGCCCCCCATGCCACCCCCTCACCCACCCCCAGTCAGTGGAAAAATTGTCTTCCCTGAAACTGGTCCCTGATGCCAATAAGGTTGGAGACCACTGGTCTAGAGGAAAGGAGGGGGGTCCAGTCATCTAGGAATTGATGTTCCTTCCCTCTTATTGCTCTGCCAGTCCCAAGGGTGTTGCCCACATCTGCCTGGTTTAAGCTGACATTATTCTACATTCCAGCCCATGGGAAGGGGGAAAGAGAGAAAAAAATCAAGAGCTGGAACTTGCACACATCGTTTCTGCTCACATTGTATTTATAAGAACTTAGTCACATTGCCATCCTAGCCGCACAGGAGGCTGAGAGATGTATCTGGTCTTTATCTGGTGGCTTTTTGCCTTGCTAAAAATTGGGAGGGGGTTCTATTTCTAAAAGGCAGAAGGAACAGTTAACTGGGGAACACCTAGCCTCTGTCTAACTTTCAAATTAGTAACACCAATAATAATATACTTATGAGTTTGAAATTTTTGAAGTTATCTGGCATTGGTTATAAATGATTCTTTTCCTTATTTATAATAAAACTATCTTGCCTTGGATATAATCCAAATAATCAGAATAATACTCTAACTCAAAGCAATTTCTATAGTCTAAATTATATTAAAACCAGAAGAAATTAGAGGGCATTGTAGTACTGCAAAAGGTATTATAAACAGTGTTGAGATAAACTTCACTATATAATTAAAGGATATTTATGGGTACACATGGTATAGGGCATATGACTAGATATTTGGAAACAGTTTACAGAGATGCATTATAAACATGCTATCCCTTCTTTATTTGATTTGTGAGATAAGATTGATGGGTGTACACATAGAACAAAAGGGGATTTAATAACAGGGTTCAGCCTCACACCAAATAGATATTCTGATTTAAAACAAACAAGCACATCAGCATGAAAGCTCATGACACTAAGCTGCTAGGCTTGATTAGCATCTTTGGACAAATTAAGATTCTTTAAATCCCTTGTGAGGGACCGTACAGAATGCAGTCATCCAAGCAGCTTGCAGCCCAGGCAAATGAGGATATCTAGGACTGCATTTTTATTTCCAAAGAACGTTTGCTCTGGAAATTTCTGTGCATGAGTATTGATGAAAATTCACAATAGTCCCTGCTTCATGTAAAGCAAAATACCCTTTTGGGTGCAGCCAGGCTCTGAGTTACTGCCATTTGCCATTATTCAGCATGGCCTGGCTCCTGAAGTCAGGGCTTGTTTGTTCTGGTGATTGCACAGTCTCTTTGTCTTGCATACTTTTGCAGTCCTGCTTGCCTGAAGCAATCTAGTTTTAGTTCGTGGACCAGGAGGAGCTTCTCCAGGGATGGGCACTTGACTCACAGAACATGAAGCTGCAAGCATCTCACAGAGTGCAGTCCAGCAGCCTTGAAAGATGAGGGAATCGAGGCCCTGGGAAGTTGAGGGGCTTCATCATGGCTTCCTGGCTAGTTTAGGGTAGGGTCTAGAACCTACATCTCTGGACTCCTAGTCCAGTGCTCTTTCCCAGTGCCAATTGCCTTTATTAATTGCAAATATTAGGCAATTTGGGAATTTACTTAAAGTTTTTTAAAATTCTATCTTTTTGTATAAAAACCATTTTAGAATTAAAAATGTTTGGATTCTCCCATGAATTAGGCATTCCTGGCACAGGTAGGGTCTGTCCCAAGGGCCAGGAAGGTCTCACCTTGACTAAGAGCTCTTATTTAGACTGGGAGATTATTTCCAAGTGAGTTATCTGTATCCAATCATTGTAATTGTGTGTATGTGTGTTCAGAACATTAATTTACTAACTATAAACATTTAAAAAGTCACAATTTTAAAAACTGTTTTAGCACAGTGTATTTTGTTTTCATGAAATCAGAGACTTGACAATTGAAAGCCATGAGGGCCTTGTGATCTTTGAGAGATGCTGGAGTAATGCCAGGTGGAGGTACAGGGTTGAGGCTGAACAAACATTTGTTGAACTGAGTTTGAGTCCTGATCATAGAATTAAGCTTCTGTTTGATTACTTTGCTGTTGAGTTCAGTCCTGGTGAAAATTGGTGAAGTACAGTAAAAGGAGCACAGGCCTGATGTGAAGACATATACCTAGGACAGTAACTGCATTTGAGAGTTATGTAGCCTTTGTCCAGTCACTTATGCTTCCAGAGCCTCAGTTTTCTCATCTATGATATGTGAATAAGATCGCTTGCTTCACAGGAAGTTTGTTGGGAGGATCGAGTAAGCTGATGTCTGTGAGGGTCTTTTAAACTGGGAAGCAGCATTCCCATGTGCAGCATATTGGTTTCTGTTATTATTGTAGTAGCTTTATTATTATTTCAATTGTAGTTGATTTTCAGTTTAGTGGTACATGTTCTAGTAAATTAAGCTGTTGTAAGCGAGATGGAAAAATATGCCAAGCTGGTCATAGGCACTATGGTCTAAATGTTTGTGTTTCCTCAAAATTCACATGTTAAATCCTAACCCTCAAGGTAACGGTATTAGGAGATAGGGCCTTAGGAAGGTGGTTAGATCATGAGGGCACAGGCTTCATGAATGGGCTAACTGCCTTTAGAAAAGAGGCCCCAGAGAGCTGCCTTGGCCCTACCATCACATAAGGACACAGTGAGACGGTCCCATCTATGAACCAGAAAATGAGCACACACCAGACACTGAATTTGCTGGCACCTTGATCTTGAACTTCCCAGCCTCTAGAACTGTGAGAAATAAATTTCTGTTGTTTATAAGCAACCCAGTTTATGGTATTTTGTTATAGCAGCCCAAATGGACTAAGACAATAGGGAAGTATGTTTGGCTCACGCATTCATGCAATGATCTGAGAACCTGACAACAAGCAGTGCACCATCAAATCCAGAATATCTTTGTTGACTGGTGGATACCTTCTTTGGGTATCATCCAACCTGCTAGGAGAGGCCATCTCAGCAGCTTTAGGTGCCTCTGGGAAATAAGCAAGAATGGGCAGTCTTTGACCACTAGCATGCTCCTTCGGTATCTAGGATATCTATTCTCTACTAACCTCCGTTATTTCCCTAGGACCATAGGGAAGTAGTCATAGTAAGGTGGCCAGGAGGGCAAACATAATCCCTGAGCAGTCACAGGAACATCCCTGTCCTCTGGGCATACATAATATTGACAATCTGAACCCCTGATCCTGTTTTGATTTGATTTTGTCTTTTCTTCTTCTTCTTTTTTTTTTTTTGGTAATGAAATCCCACAAATATAAAAATCTGGGGGCATTTGTTCCAGACATAAAATGCTCCCTCCAACAGTTATCCCACTTCCTTCTTAAGGCTCTACCTTCATTGAGATTTTTATGTTAATCTTGCTGATGAAGATGGGGAAAAATTCTTAGTAGAGGCTTGGTGAGGAATGTCATTAATTCCCTGGAAGTCCAAGTACTCGAGGGATTTATTAATATTATGTGAGGCACTAAAGCAGGAGAGGGCAAAGGAACCAAGCAGGCTGGCCTCAAAAGCCTATGGGTCTGCAGCTGCCCCTGTTGGCAATAGGAAGTTACGGAAGTGTTTTAAGCTGGGAATGACAAGACCAGGTTTGCTTTTGATCCCTCTGCTCCCTCTTTGAACCTTTGCTTTGAGGCCCACAGAGCTCCTAGACCTCTGCTTGTGGGAGCCAGAGAAGTGAGGTCTGAAGGCACATGTCCCAGAAGGATAGCTTGGGTGGGGTGGAAGGGCCAGCAGTTTCCTCACAGGGGAGAAATGATAGAGGCAGGTTATTTTTGGCTTTATGGCAGCAGAGAGGATGATGTACTATGAAGTCAGAAGATGGTCAGTGCTGCCAGGGCTGAGTGAGAGGCTGTGCTCAGAGGTCTTCCCAGAGCCTGGCTGTGGTCACATGCTGCTGTCACTGCCAGAGCAAGTTCAATTCCAATTAGCCCTATCAGCCCTGACCAGTCCATCTACAGCCAGCTTGTGCTTTTTTTTTTTTCTTTTTTTAACTTTAGAAGGAATGGAGCACAGCAAATAAACTTTCCATTGTAGTGAAGCTAGCCCCCAAATCACAGGACACCTGTATCCAAGCCAGATGCTTCACGCAGAGATCCATTGTGTGATCTCCAGTTGTCCCACATCGCAGGAATATTCTTAGTCTCTCAAGGCAAGCACAACTTTGGCACTGAAACAATTTCCTGGTTTACATAAAGGCATGTTGATAGTGCTTTTTAAAAATCATTATCTAATTTCTTTTTTAAATTTCAACATATTGAGAGGGTACAAATTTTTTGTTACATGGATACCTTTTATAATGCTTAAATCTGCCAATGCTTTGAGACCACTGGCAGCATCTGTGAGGGATGCTGAGGAGAGCATTCTGATATTGACGGGAAATTGGCTTTGAAGAATCTTTAACTCTAGGACTGTGCATTCTGCGCACAAAGAGAGAGAAAGAGAGAGAGAGAGAGAGAGACAGACAGACAGACATGAGAAAAGGAGAAGAAAGGAGGGGAAAAGAGTTGGGAAGGAAAATGGGTACAGGTTGAGTATCCCTTCTCTGAAATGCTTGGACCCAGGAGTGTTTTGGATTTTGGATTTTTTCACATTTTGGAATATTTGCATACACATAATGAGTTATCTTATGTTCATGAAACCCATGTCTAAACACAAAATTCATTTATATTTCTCTTATAAATAGCCTGAAGGTAATTTTATACAATATTTTTAATAATTTTGAACATGAAACAAAATTTTGACTGGGTTTTGATTGCCACCTGTAACATGAGATCAGGTGTGGAATTTTCCACTGTGGCATGACGTCAGCTCTCAAAAAGTTTTGGATTTTGGCTTTTCAGATTAGGAATGCTCAACCTGTACAATGACTGCCTCTCCTAATTGTAAATATGCAAGCTGAAGTTTAGAGAGATCATCATTCCAACTCCTATGTGAAACCCAATTTAATTTCTCTTGATTTCTTTCTCTTTTTTCCTCTCTTTTTCATCCTCTTCTCTCAGTTTGCTGCTGCTTTTGCTTCTCATTCTCTTTTTAAAAGGAACTGGTAAATAGAAAATTTTCTTACTCTAGTACAAAGTTGCTGGAAAAAAAAATCAAGAGTTCATTTTATCTGGGGATTTTAGAAACCTAGCATCTCAGAGAAACCTATGAGAATGTGTGATGGAACAATTGCAAAACATGCAGACAGTTACACAGGTATTTTAAAGCTGGTGCTTCTGAGGGGTGATTGGATTAGGCAATTATCCTTGTAAAGGAGTAACTTAATCTGTGAGATACTTCCCCAGCAGAAAACTCATCATACTTGACTGGTTTAAAATAATTTCTTCACAAATTGCACTTAAAAATAATTGGAAATTTTAAAAAAGAAAATCTAATTTTTTCAATTAAAAAAATCAACTTTTAAAATTCCTCCCTGGTGGTCTAGTATTATTAAATATTCTTCTGGATTTTTTTTTAATCTTGCTTTATTGGAAGGAGAAAAACAATTATCTGTAAACGTAATTTTTAATGCATGGTAATAAAAATAAATGGCACAGTTCTGCCGCAGTTCACCTAAATCTTCTTCCCTGGTGGTCTAGTGGTATTAAATAATCGGTACCACATGTATTCATCATTTGCTGACAGCAAAAGAAAAACTTTGGCATTTTATTGTCTAAAGAAACATGCATGATGTTATTTAGGTTTCTGGGGGTGACTTTGCTGATGGTCTGTGAAGAAATGTTCATTTTCCATGCTGGTGGGGTTGTGCTTTGTGTTAATTTACATGGCAGTTAGTATAAAACCAGAGACAGGCACTGTTTTCAAGGTTGATTTGAGTTCCTCTTGCAGGTTGCACTAAGAATGCTTTTTTCCTGTATTCATTGGGGAATGAAAATGTGTTATATATGGTTAACTCTGTGTTTGGTGGGAAACAATTGCAATTGAGTAGCATGAGAAAACGGTAATATTACAGAATAAGTGCTATTATTTATTTATTTAGTTTTACAATTGTGTAGGGGTGAGCTGTTAGCAACTTCAGGAGAACTTTTCCACTTTGGTTCCTTGTGCCTATCCCCTTACCTGGATGTGGCCAAATTATTATGACTTATATAAACAGAAAATTCCAAACATGAAAGTTGATTCACAGTTCTGCTTATGTGTATTAGAACAATGTCTTGTTTCCTTTTGTGAAAAAAGATAGACTTATAAAAACTTCAGTGAGAAAGTTGGAGTTGGTGCCCTTACTGGAGCATGAGAAAGCACACGGGCTGGCTGGACCATGCAGATGTGATCTGTGTGTCAGGTTTTTAAAAGGTAAAATGAAAGGCAAACCATCTCATTTGCATAGGTATTTTCATCCTTTTCTTTATATAAATAAGAAAAACAGTTCTAATTAAAAAAATCACAAATGAACAGATTCTTTCTAGATTGTCTATTATGGGTCTTTTGTGCAAGTAAATGTGTCTGCAATTTTTAAAGAGTTTAGAAACTCACCTTTGTAAGCATTAGTTAAGATTTGCGTAGAGTGGTAATGCCAGAACAGAAGGAGCTCCCATTGCTAAGAGTGAAAGCAATGAAGTCCCTTTTCCCGAGAAATCCATGCCTTACATAATTGAAGTGATTTGTGAAAGAGTAGAGGAATGATGGTTATGACCATTTATGTATTTAATGGAGTGGTTTTGTCTCGACTTTTAGACAGTAGAGGGAAAGCAGAAGCACCATGCCAATGTGTTTCCTTTTGTTATTTCTAAAGGGGTGGCACCGTGTCATAGCCATAAACTCCCAGACAGCATTGAATTCAACTTCTACCACCATCACTTATTAGCTGTGTGACATCAAACAACTTAATTAAACTGTCTGAACCTCAATTTCTTCACTTGTAAAATGGCGGACAAGAACACTTACCGTGAGGATTGAGCAATCTCTTAGCACAATGGCTGGTACGTGTGATAAGTGTTCAATATATGCTAACTTAAAAAAAAAAGAAATTTATAGACAAAATTACTACTTTTCATGTTCTGGGGGAATTTGTTGTTTTGAATTTTAAAAATTCTTCTCTAAAATTGCTCTAGTCTTGGATCATAAAATCCCTAAAAATGAGATTTTTAAAAAAGGGAGATAATAACCTTGTAAACTCCTAAGTTTATATGGCTCCAAATCAACAAGAAAGAGCAGTACTCCCTGATCCCATTTTCCTTAGAAGCTCTTCAAACTGCCTTCAGAGCTACCTTATTTATCACTTTAAGTTCTGGAAAGAGCAGAATGTGGACGTTCAGTGTTGTCTCAAATGTCCAGCACCTGCTATGTTCCCAAGAGTTCATAAGTAAGAAGTACCCATTAGATTGTTGTGAGATGCACTTTTGATTTCACTATTTAAACAAGTTGCAATAACTCAAGGAATTCAAGCCAAAGGAGCAAAACAGATTTTATTTTACCAGGGTCTTAACACTTTCCCACCACCTTGATGAGGGTGGTCCCTCTTTCTCCCTAAGAAGTCCAGCCATGTGAGCCATAGGTATTTTCCTCCTCAAAGAGTTTCTCCTACGCTAGCAGTATAAAATAATTAACTTTAGCTCTGATAGAAATCTTCAGTTTGTAATTGGGAACATGTGTGCTGGGATTGAGTCGGTTGCTGCTGCCAAGCTGTGTGTGGCAGAAGTGAATCTCTGCTGAGCTCCAAAGCATTCCGGGTTTTAGGGCAAGTCAGTCCCTCTGCTGGAGTCCTTATTAATAGGTTTTATTTAGGTGGCTTTAGCAATCGACTAGAAAGAGAAAAGCTTTTTGTAAAAGGTTTGAAAAACAGCCTTGAAGCCCTGGTGGGAACAGGTTTTAATTTTGTGGTGCTTTGATTTTAAAAGATATTTGATGCTGTGGCTTTTTCTTTAAACTTCTCCCCCAGTTGATGCTAGCGGTATCCCTTGACTTGTGGGGGAACCTCCCTCACAATGTAGCAATTACTGATTTATGTTCCAGTGATAAGAATGTGTTTTATTGTGGTCATAATATTTGTTCAACTTAACTACTATGTACTGTAAAGTATCATAAAAACTTCTCCTCTGATCAAATGTTATGAGACAAAGGATCATAAACTCTCTTAATCCATGCACTCCACTCCTGTGCTCTCTGTGGGCATGCCACCATGGAGAGAGGACGGACTGTGGCCCCAGGATAAATTCCTGTGTCCTCCGCCTCAGATTTTAAATCCAGTCCCCAATATAGGTCGTTTAAGCGTTTCTGATGCTTTCTTGTCATCAGCTGGACTCCCTTTCAGGACTATTACCCATCCGTTTGTAAAAAAGTTTAGAAAGACTGTTCATTTCTCATGGCTCCATCTCAATTTCTCATCAGTCTTTCCCCAGGCTATTTTGGAAATTATTAATTCCAGAGTTTTGCTGTCAATGTTTAAACACAGCTTAGGTTCGTGTATATTCTCTGATCATAGCTAAAGAAAAGGAAAAAGACCGTTTCCCCCTCTTATCTTTTATTTATTTATTTATTTATTTGAGAGAGGGTCTTGCTCTGTTGCCCAGGCTAGAGCGCAGTGGCGTCATCATATCTCACTGTAGCCTCCAACTCCTAGGCTCAAGTGATCCTCCTGCCACCTCAGCCTCCTGAGCAGCTGGAACTACAGGTGCACGCCACCACGCCACCTACTTCTTATCTTTTATTCTGATCTATTATTATTAGGGGCAATGGAGCAGCTTTTCTTAAACCATTACTCAGTTCCCCTTCCACCTGAAGCTGACTGAGCTGAGGAAACCATGTTTCTCAGTGTATACTGCTGAAGAAAACCCAGGATTGGCGGGGAAGTGTAGAAACTAGTTTAGTGTTTTTGTGTAAGTTGTTGGATACCCTTCTGTCACTTTTCCCTTGAGAAATGTGGTGACTTGAGGAATGGGTAATGGAGAGTTATGCCATCGTCCAGCCCTCGGTAAAGGGAGAAGCAAAGATGCAAACAGGATGGCACATGGTCAGAGGTGGAAGTTCCTTCTGGGTAATAATGTATGTTAATCTTTAGAGAATATATAGGCATTTATATTGACAAATGATGTAGTTTACAAATTTGATCCCTCTATAGATTTTAAATACCAGTTTTATTAAAATGCTAATAATTCATTATATTTTAAAAATTAATCATTGAACCTTTAATAACTTAATTTGTAATCATTTGGCCTAATAGTCACGGAGGGATCATGGAAGGGAACAGGGAGATAGGCTGAGGCAGGGTAGCACTGTTGTTAAGCAGCGAGTGCTGAAGACCTGCTGTGTGGCCTTGGACAAGTTGCTTAACCTCTCTGTGGCTCAGCTTTCTCATCTGTGACAACGGGGAATAATAAACGTAGCTACCTTACTGAGTTGCTATGAGGAATAAATGTGTTCATTCACATAAAGTGCTTACATTAGTGCCTGACACTTAGCTAATATTTACTGAGCACTTCCTATGATATTTTGGTCAATTACTTGGTTGTTTTTTTAAATAGCAACTGCCTCTTAAAAAATACCAAGTCTATTTACTTGCCTTTCTCCCCACTACAATCTGAGTCTTTTTAGTCATGTTTGTGTCCCTAGCACTACCCTGCAGGAAACATCGTAATTATTTCTTGAACGAATTGAAGCAGGAATGGCAGTGAACTACTGCCTCCTCCTGCTTTCTCCTTCACCACGAAAGAAAGAAAAAGGAGCATGAATTCTGCCACGGTGTATGATTACTCTCCGGGGGTTGTCTGACCACAGCAATTAAGAATTCACAAAGATGATTAATCTTACGTGGCTATGCTAGTAAAATAACTTTGATAGGCTCATTGAACTGGAATTTCCCTAAAGGGTCATAGAAGCCATCTCCCTGCTTTTGGGCAGGTGGTTCTAATATAATGTAGAAATGTTAGCTGTGCACTATTTCTAATAAATCTCCAAAAGAAATAATTCCTTATCTTCCTGGCTGCTAATATATAATAATTTAGTGGCCTATATTTCTTAAATAAGAACTTCATTGAGTAGTTTTAAAGGCATTAAAGATTTAGGTGAGGGACAATGAAATGAATGTCAGACTTAGGAATGAATGTTCCTTTAGGAAGCTGTTTTTCCAACTTTACGTATTCTTTAAAAATAAGCTGGGTAAGTATCAATCCTGTGCAGCTTAATTAGCATCCTGTCTAAGAAGAGGTTCTGTGTACCAGGCACCATGCTCCAGGCTGGGACACAGTATAGCAGTGCACGCTGCACACGTGGTGCCTGCCCTCTTAGAGCTTCTCGTCTAATAGTAAGGCTAGACTTTGATCAAGCAATTAAAAGTACACTGAGTATTTTAGAGAAGATTTTGCTCAAGGAATTCTTTCTGGGGGAGTCACCTTTAAAGAATGGAAAAGGGGGGAAGTTCACTCAGATGAGGTTGCAGAAGCAGGCAGAGGTCTTCTGGGCCATGTGTGGTGGCTTTGGACTTTGTCTGCTTAGCTGAGCTGTGCCATATTTCCCAGAATTCTCTTTCTTGTATAGTTCTGGGTTAATGTAGACCACAAGAGACATTTTATGGGCGATTTGGAAGGCATAAGTGCAGCAACAGCCATCCTTTTCCTGCTCTGGGCACTGGTGCTATGGCAGCTCATGACGCTGTCTGAGAGCTCCTCGTTCACCTCATTGGCAGGGCCAGCGCCTGCAGCTGCTGCGCTTTTGCCTCCTGCCAGATCTTCTCCTTTAGCTTCTTCAAGTTCTCGGCCAAGTGCATGGGCAGCTCCATGGCTAAGATTGAGGTTAAAGTTCGTGAGAGACAGACACACGTTTTAGTTTGTCCTTAGTTTCCAGTTGTCCTTGTGGATCCCGTTCATCTTTGTGACTTCCAATTTGTTCTTGCTCTTGTCCACATGCAGCTTGCTGATGGAGCACCACTCTGATTGATCTCTGATAACTTTAGGCTCAGAACTAGTTACAGAGGCAATGGCCAACATAGACTGCTCCATCAGCTCTCACAACTGTGTGCCGTCTACCCTATTTAATAAGCCCTTTATTCTTTAGCGTGGTGGTTCTTCTAGTCTGATCAAACCCTGACTGACACACCCTGAAAAGGATTTTGGTGTTTATCCTAAGAGCTATGGCAGTCGTTGAAGTGTTCTAAACCAGAGAGTGATGTGATCAGAATTTTTTCCCATTCTGTTTGCAATGTGAAGAATGGCTTGAAGTGGGGTTGTGAGGATAAGAACAAATGTGAGGTCTGTGGGCAGAGAATAATAACTAATAACCATGCTTCTTTTTTTCTGGCCTAGAGTTGGATCACTTCTTCAGCCTTTCCACAATTTGGTGAGGCCGCATGATGGAGTCCTGGCCAATGGAATGAGAGTGGGTGTGATGTCTGCCACTCCCATGCTCAGCATCACTCCATCCTCTCTCCCCTCATCTGCTGGACAGAAGCAGTGGACCCGGTAGAGGACCCAAAAGCCCTAGAAGATAACAAAGCCACAGGATAGAAAGAGCCTGGGTCCCTGAACAACTGTTTGCAATAAGAGTCCTACCACCAACTTCTATTGAACTCTGCTGGGTGGAGGAATAAATTTTTATTGTGTTAAATTGCCTAGATTTTGAGCTTGTTTGTTAAAGTAACAAATGATTAACCTAAGTAATATAGAATGTGGGCAATAGATAATGCTGGAACAAGGTACTGGCAATGGAAATGAAGAGAGCTATTGAGAAAGTAGAATCAGCAGTTCCTGGTGGTCAATTAGATGGAAGGATGATAGAGAAGGATAAGTTAATAATGGGGCAGAGGGAGTCTCAATTTCTAGTTTGGGTAACAGATTGAATACTAGTGCCGTTGATTAAGATAATGAACATTGGAAGAAAAGCAGATTTTGAAAGGAAGGAGTAAGAATTCAGCTTAGTACGTGGGGAGTTTGAGATGCCGTTGAGACCTCCAAGTGGGTATGTTTTTGTTTCTCTCTCTTCGCTTCTCCTCCTGGGAACTTGATATTGGCTATGACAAGTAACTTGTAATATATTGTGATCTGTGTGACATTGTGTGTTGTTTTTTCCTTCTATTTCTTGAAACCTTTCCAAGATTATGTTACACAGTCTCATTTCTATCAATTTCTAATTTATAAATAGAAGGGCCTGCCCTGCATAGGAGGAAGGAGGAAGAATGATTGACTTTGCTAGGTCGTCTTCCTCATCTTTGCCCTTACCTGGCCCTCTTATGGAAGATAAAAGGCAATGCAAGATCGGCATACTCAGAGACATCTTTTTATTTAGGTTTACATGGATTGTAATTGCCAAGAGGTGCTTGGGCTACCTTTACAGGGAAGATGATTATTAGCCTCTATGGTCCAACCGGTCCTTCATGTCTAGAGATAATTAAAATGGACAACAGTGATTTTTCATTTCTTCTGGCTTTGGATGTTGGCCTGTAATGCCCATGACCAAACAGGCATTTATTGATTTCAGTTTTCGTGATCTGCCTATCAAGTTTGGATGCAAACCAGTAACCCAGATGTGGGAGACGTAATATTCCATTGCTAGTGCCTAGATCCATAGTCTTCATTTCCTCTGCTCGCTTCTGCCTCCCTCCTCTAGACCATGATCCAGACTGGCCTAAGTGTACTCATTCATGCAACCAGTAGCTTGTTCCTATTATGTGCCGGGTGATGAGCAGAGAGTATTGGGGTTGCAAAACCCAACAAGTTGGAGTTTCTATGCTACAGGAGCTCATATTTTAGTGAAATTATAGACAAATTTTTAGGAAGTTTTAATCCAGAGTGGTAATTGCTATGGGAGCATGCACAGAGGAGACCAAGCCCAATCTTAAGGAATCAGAAAGGTTTGCATAGACTTGACAGGAGTGAGCAGGAGAAGGGGCTGGGAGGTAAGGGGAGCAGGGGAAGCACTTTTGCCAAGGAAAGACATGAGTAAAGGGGATAATTTTCTGCTTTTAACCCTGGGTGATCTTTGCATGGCACTGTCCACCACACATGGGAGAGAGGGCTGTTCACAGAGAGCTTTCTTGCAAGGGAACTAGGAAACAGGGGACGTTTGCTTCTCCTTGGAGGTTTGTATGGGATGCAGTTCCTTCAATATTTTGAGTCTATCAAAACATCATGTTGTACATCTTAAATATATACAATAAAAATAAATTAAAAATATTTTGAGTCTAAGTTTCTGTGTGTGTGTGTGTGTGTAACCATCTCCCTACTTCTTTTTAAATATTGCCCCCACTAAAGTCTCCAGACTACAGAACATGGCCCTGATGAATGAGATGAGGTAAGATGCTGGTGCTGGATTCAAACATACATTGTTGTCATTCTTCTGCAAGTGTCTGAATCTGACATATGGGAGACAATGATTAAAAACACGAGGGGATCTACATTTGTAGCCACAAACACACAAGGGCAAAGGTGCTTGACAATGATAGTTCAGAAACCGTGGCTCCAGAGGGCTGTATGTAGTTGTGATTGGCAAGAACATGATGGGGATTTTGTGTCAATGTAGGAAAAAGCAGAAGTAACCAGAAATAGACAATATGTGAAACTTCCTTGGGATTTCCAAGGAATGCTCAGGTGATTCAGATGCAGAGGTCCACGGAGCACAATTTTAAGAAACAAGGCTCTAAAAAAATCAACTTAAAATGAGAGGTTTAATTTCCTTTTTTCCCGCAGCTCCATGGAATTGTTTTCCATTCATTTTTGGCTCTTCTGAAGACATTTCCACATGAGGACATAGGGAGAGCACATTTGCAAATCACATTCAGGGTGGTGAGAGAATGAAATTGAAGTGTCAGCAGTTTGCAAGAGGAAGGCTTTTTTTTTTTTCTGCACTCTGTTATTACCTTATTCAATTTTCACTTTATTTTGAAGCACATGTATAGAAATAAGCAAATTATTAATTCAGGCTTGTCTTCAATTTTGTGCTTGGCCTGCAAACCTCTAACATCTCTCCCAGTTCCCCAGGCGGACTGCTGAAGGCTTGGTGATAGGCTGAGGCCAGCATATTCATTATTCAATATGAGCTGCAAGCAATTTGATATTTCATGTGAGCATGTGGCAGAGCTGAGAAGGAGGGGGACATGTCATTCAGGGGAATACAGTCTCGCCTGCTACCATTTTCACGTTTAGCTGAAGGCTTAACATTAGCTATGCTCACATGTTTCAAGGATAAGGATAATTCCATTGAGAATCCTGGTTACAGCCAGGTATTTTTGTCTTTGTAACACGTCCTATTTCTCTGTGCAGAAGAGCACTTCTTGAGCCCAGGCCATATGCTCATCCTCACAGGGGGATGGCGGGGGATGGGTGTGCTTTGTGTGTTCTGTCTGGGGCCTGGGAATGATGAGGTCCTGAACAGCAGAGGGCACAGTCCCTGGGAAGCAACTATAGTTGGTGCAGGTGAGGATGTGCACAGCCCTGCTCCGGAGGCTCTGGAAGCATTTCTAGATAGTGTCTGCAGCGTGTCTCAACACCTTGATTCTACTGGTGGGCACCCACTCTCTTTGAAAGAGGGCTGTTATTAGAGAAATTGGTCCTACTTTCTTCCTTCCTCACATATCTACAAATGTCTTTTCCTCTGCTTACGTACTTATAGGCTACCCCAGGCTTTAGAATTTTAAAATGGAAAGGTCATTAGAGTTCATTTGTTTTAATGTCCCCATTTTTCCCTCTGCAGAAACTTGGGATTGGAGTGGTTAGGTTATTTGTCCAGGGACACACAGCTGGACAAACTAGATGCAGCCCGGGGAGCAGATCTTGGTTATCTAGAGTTACCCAATTGTGTGCTCTTTCTACTAAGCTAGCAAATACCTAAAACTGCCTGAAACAGAGGAAGAGCTCAATTTATAAGTGCTGAATGATAGTTTTTCACGTAAACTATAGTCTTTTCCACAAATGTTTGGTCCAAGATGTATACATTTTCAATACTTTTTCCAGCATGTCAGCAAAAGGTCTGAGAAATGCCTTCTTGGCTATCTGAGAGAATATGTTTCACATTTGCAATGTTTGGAGGCCTGGAGGCTGAACCACCCCTACCCCACCAAACTGCTCTTTCCTGATGTTTTGCAGAGGATAGCTCAGGCCTTCCCTGGCTGATCTGTTAACTGAGCAATATCAGTGGTCACTTTGGGATGAGAACAGTCTCTGTGTTTGAAATAACAACGAACAAACTGATATTGAACTATCAGGCAAAACCAAAAAGATCTGGGATGTCCTCACCCCCAGCCATTCTAAATGGTTTCCTTAAGCAACAGCAGCTGATCATCTGGGCTGCTGCTCTGGCGCATTTTGCTTGCAGTGGACTGAAGTGCCTAGTTAATTGGCAGACAAGGACATGGAGGGCACAGAGAGCAGCTGAGTCCAGGAGATAACGGTGGTTTAGCTGAGCTGCTGGGGCAAGTTAGCATAGCACCCCATCTGGGTGGAAGGTGAAGTTAGAATCATGAAGACTTAAAATATACTTTCCTTGGAACAATCTTAGGGAGCTTCCAACCCCCCATTCTGTTATTTGTTTTGGCTCTCGGTTTTTAGACATATGCACACACGCTTTACACATGCTTACACACACGGTTATGTTTATTGTCACACTCCAGGTGTGACTCTAAAGCAGTGTGGTCTAAGGAATTCCGGGGATCCCCAACATGTTTCAGGGAGTCTGTAAGCTCAGAACTGTTTTCATTATAACAGTTAAGACATTACCTGTCTTTCTCACTGTCATTCTCTCAAGGTGTACGGTGGAGTTTTCCAGTTTACACGACATGTGTTATGCAACAGACCGAACGGAGGAGCAGGTACGAGAATCTGACTGTCTTCTAATAAGCCGCACATTAAAGGGATTTGCAAAGGTGAAAACAATACTGTTATTCTTGCTAAATTTTGTTTTGTTTTGTTTTGGAAAATGTAGTAATTTTACACAGAAATATGTTGTTTATAGTAACGTGGTGGATTTATTATTGCTATTTTAAAGTAAATCAACAAACATTTTACACATTTCTTCATTTTAATTTTTAATATGGTAAATATCAATAGCTATAACTAACATAAATAAAAGTTCTTCGAGGCCCTCCATATTTTAAAAGTGTAAAGGAGTCCTGAGGCCAAACGTGTAAAAATCATTGCTCTAGAGCATTGAGATTTCTCTCTGTCTCTGTTTCTCTCTCTCAAACAGATGCTATAGCACATGTCAAGTGAGGGTTTTCCCTTTCAAAATAATCACTTTGAAGTCCTATATTCACTCTTAGGATAGTGATGTCATTATGGTCCCCTTTAAATCTCCCCTTTGGAGCTGTCTGTGGGCCAGGTTTGAGCTTTCCAGAAAACCCAGTTTTATGATTTTATCTTCAAGCCTTGTTTTTGATCCATATTGCATGATCTCCATCGATAACCTACATTACTCATCAAACCAGGCTTCAGATAACTTTGAACTCTTTGCAACACTAAAATCTATCACTCAAGGGACCAACATCTGCAACCAATAAGGTCATATCAGCTGAGGCATGCAGCCAGTCCTAAGCCACCAAGCTGGGTGGCAGTCAATAAAATAAGTATTTTCTCTCATTCTTCTCCTTCTGTTTGATCTGCTGATATTCCTGCTGGCTGAACACACCTGGAAGCCCACTGATTCAGCTCACATAGGTCACCCCGAATAGTGAGAAGTATGGCTAGTGGGACCAGAAGAGGCAAACAGAAGCATGAGGTCACCAAGCTGTGCATAACATCTGGCTGTGGATAGCTGTGTTCTTTGGGAGCACTGTTCATTCTGAAGACATTCTGCACCTACTCGCTGACCTTGTGGTTTTTATTGACTGTCTCTGCCAGCTGACGGCAACCAGGCAGAACCGTGTGAGATTGCAGATCTGGTGCTTTAGCAATAACAATTATGTTGTTTGATCCTATAGTTTTTGTGATAGGTTAAAGGCAATGCCAACTTGGAAATGATGCATTGAAGATGAGAAGGGAATCTATTGTCTTATTCATGATTATTAAGGAAATTCCATGGGCTGAGTCATAGTACCTGGTGGAGGGGAGGGAAGCTCCTTTCTTCAACTTCCACAATTCATAATTTTATACTCTTGTAGAAGTCTAAAATCTCTATTCACAAATCAAGGGTGTGCTGCCTAAAAAAGATTCAAATGGGTCCAAAAAATCTAGGTTTTAAAAATAGGCAAATGATGGGGTTATTTACACCAATAAATGTTCTGTGCTTCTCAAAGTGATTAAGGACATATTCCCTTGGCATGGCAGAATCACAGGAATGGAACATGAAATAGGACTTGATTTGCCAGAATGTAATTTTCAAGGATGCATCTTTGAGTAAAGAAAAGTAGACTGATTTTTAATAATGCTTGTATTATAATAATGCAAAGTATTTGGGATTAGCAATAACTTCATAGACTGTGGTTGACACAGTCCTTGAGGGTATGTGGTACAACTACTCAACTAGGGCTTGAAAATCCTTATCTACACCCCACACTCCAGTGGGTCATCCAAGCTATGCCTAACCACCTTTGGCTCCCTAGAAGTCCACTGATGTTATGTCCTCAAAAAATAGCAGTTGTCATGGTTCTGATAAACATTTATCATAATGTGATTAATTGCACTAGAATAATCTATTATTGAGATAGGAGCTTACTAGTGGTATGAAAAAAATGCCTCCTTAATCAATCAAATTTAAACTGTAAGAGTCCTCATTTGCATCAAATAGTTTTAATTGGGGGACCGGAGAGGACAGGGTAGAGTCCTGGCTGAATTGAGATGAAACTGTCGAAAGAGACTTCAAGAGAGTGAGGGAGCTAACGTGTCACTTTAGGCAGATGAGTAAGGTACCTTGATGCTCATTGTATAGACGCTAGGAGAGGACCCCCAAAGGATAAGTATGATGCCCAGAATCATGGGGTTCAAGCAGGAACTTGAACTCAGGGCACCCCTTCTCTAGGTCAGGGTTCCTAAGATGAATTTCTAAAGGGCAGGAAGTGTGAAGAGAGAGGCTTCCCCTGGACTAGGGTGGGAGTGTACCCTGCAGAGTGTCCTGCTGCTACGTGGCATTATTATGAGACCTCTACTGAAGAAAGGGGAAATGGAGCTCAGTATTGGTCTGGATTTAAAAATATGCTAGATTGGGTTTAGGAGACGACCAGGGTTCAATCTCATTCCTGGGGGAGGAAAGGAAAGGCCTTTATGCACACCTGTAAATCCTGCCTTTTATAATAGACTAATGGAATGAAGAAATAAAAAATATGCCATCTTCTTACTTGATACAATTAGCTGATCGAATATCTCAATTTGGTAGATTCAGCTGACTGAGTTGAAGCTAGCATCCTGTTTAGCAAAAATATAACCACGGTTAATATAATTGATTCTTTTTCTCCATTCTGCACATATCATTGTGGCTGCCACCTTTTTTGGTAAATGAACCCTTTCAATATTCCATTCTGACTTGTCCAAGGCAGGCAGTTTGAGGGAAAGAGCTTGGGCAGCAGATCATGTGATGTTCCTGGAGTCAGTCTGTTGGCCGTCCTGGCCTGACTGTGTAAATCCCCAGAGCTGATTCCCAGGCTCCTCCGTGGAGGTTCTGGCCCTGGGGAACAGATCCTAGAATCTATATTTTTAACAAGCTCCCAGATAATTCTGAAACTGCTCTAGGTTTGGGGATTAATAATCAAAGATTTTTCCAGGGACTTGAAATTCCACCCATAATTTTCTCCCCAGCCTTTAAGAGTCCTGTGAAAACATGTAAGTGTTCTGGATAAGGTAATACCTAAGGCCTTTCATCTTGCAGGGGGCGCAGCGGGTCTGGGCAGGGGGGTGGGGAGGGCAGCAGAGAGATAGATAGTGGGGGAAGGGCGGGGAGGAAGATGGTGGTGCTGAGGCCTGAAGCTGAGCCCTGCTCCACAAGCAAAATGCTGGTGAGAGAATCAAAGAGAAATGTGGCCTGTTTGACCAATGTGCTCAGGGTCAGCTCTGCATGAGTGAGCAGGTCTTGTAAGCTT
Organism: Lemur catta; assembly: GCF_020740605.2. Classification (NCBI taxonomy): domain Eukaryota; kingdom Metazoa; phylum Chordata; class Mammalia; order Primates; family Lemuridae; genus Lemur; species Lemur catta. The sequence continues at coordinate 50,060,826 of NC_059135.1, forward strand.
TGCCATCTTACTTCCTTTGAGATGAAGGTGATAATGGTAAATGGGTGGAAGGTTGTTAGGTTTCAAGAGTTTTTATGGTGTTGTGATTTTTATCCTTTTTCCAACCTAAGAAGCAAAACACAATTGAGCTGTTATGTAAACTAACCAGCAAGTCTGAGAACTGAACGCAGTGTTTGAGAACTTTTATTAGAGTTTATTAGATGTGAAAATATCTGACTTCAATGGGAGGAGGCCACTTTTGTAACCTGCTGGTGGGGGGTCAGATGTTCCAGGTTGTGAGTATTGTGTTGTTCTGAATGTTGAAGAAAGTAAATACACCATCATTGAGCATGTTCAACAGTCCTAAAGGGAACGAGGTCTTCACGTTGCATGGTAGGAAAGGTGGAAGTTAGTGTATTCACTGAGTTTCTCTGGGCCAGCCCCGGGTGCTGGGCTTTGGGCTGAGGCTGCAGAGATGAAGGAAATGCCAGCACTGCTGCCTCCCAGGTGTGTGGCCAACAGCCAGAAAGCCAAAAAAACAGTTTAGTTAATTGAAAAATATTGTCATTTTAAAAGTTACTGACACTTCTTGCTCAAGAATTAGAAAGAAAAAGACCCCCTTTTCTCAAGTATTTCAACAATTCTTAGGTTATGTTAGATTTCTTCCCAAGCTTAAGGCATTAGCTTCTCCTTGAATTGTGCCTTGAACTTTTTTTTTTTGTAAGATTATGACATGTTAAACTGTGATTTACTCATTTCTGTAATTAGATGTAGTGATTAGAATCCCTTTATCTTACTCTGCAGTTTTCCTTTATGGGAAATTATGAAAGAATAATAGGTAAAAAGTTCAGAATGGGGGAAAGAATAAACAGAATGCTGAATGGTAAAAGGAGACAGCATGCTGAATGGATAATAAAATATTTAGTGCTTTTCAATTAACTGTTCTCACGATTAGTACACTAGTATATTATATCATAAAAATCATGTCTATTAATTTTTTGCAGCCATTATCTTGACTGTGATTTACTCCCCTCAAATCATTAACAATGCCATTAAAAAGGTGGATGGAGATGAACGTCCTGGATAGAGTTCAGGGATATAATAGGATTATTGTTCAGGGTCACAGAGAGATTGAAGACCATTGCACAGAGGGAAGGGGGTTTCAGAGAGCAGTGCTAGGTAAGGGAGAAAAGAGAAGAGGGAGGCACACAGCCCGGGGTGGAGGGACAGGTCGGTGGCTCAGCCTGAGAGAGGGGAAGAGTCCCCTTAGACGAGGCAACGTGTTCCCTTAATCCGAGGAAGATGCAGGTTGTGAAAAGCCCAGTGACTTGGAGCGCATGGGCTTTCCTCATGGTGGAATTTCCTATGCACAAGGAGGAGAAGATAAATATGTGTGTGTATAAGAGTCCCCCGGGTCCTATCGGAGGCAATGAAGCATTCTTGTTCCAGGTTATGCTGGCGGCTTGAGGGCAGCGTTTGCATCCAGCCAAAGAAAGGGCCGTGACTCCTCATAAATAGTTCTCTTCTTGGGAAAATGAGATAAGCTGTTTAACCAGAAAAGTGTTAATCAAGCAGACCGGTGAAAGCTGAGCTGTGCAGAGCGGTACTGCCGCCGGGCATTCTGCAAAGTTTACTCGATGAAACTTCATTTCTTCACTTTATCTACCTGTCTGGGTGTCATTCGTGAAGTCATCAGCTAATCAATATTCAATTCATCAAGCTATTATTGGTTATGCATCATGAGTATCTTGAAATATCTTTTGGCTACACATAAACAAACGTAGAATTGTTCTTACTATAAAAAATGTTTGGAAATTTTTTACTTTTTTAGTTTTCTTCTCTTCTCAGTAGTACTTGGGACAGCCACCAGGCCTTAGTGAGCACAGAACGTATTTGAAATCTGCTCAGAGCGCGCGTCTCCCAAGTCAGTGGTAGAGGCCAGAGTCACAGCCTCTGGTTTTTAAGTTTCAAATGGTTCTTTTCCGGGCAAGGTTTGGCCACAAGACACATCTTCATAAAGCAAATTATCTGTCACAATTTCATAAGCAGGAAATAGGAAATTGGAACTGGCTAATAAGAAAGCATTTTTAGCAGCTTAGTATTATCATGAGTTAGTGTCATTTTGAAGTTGCTCCTTATAACTGGGAAACACGTTTCCCTTTACTGTTAATACCAGCTGTGGAAGTTAGGCAGCACTGACACTGCCTCCTCTTGAAAGACTGGACTGAAATCTTAAGAAATCTTTTAAAGAAGTTCCAATGATATCTTATAAACTAGAGTTCAGGTGTTACATTTTTCTAAATTACTATCTTCCTAATTTCCACTATAAAATTTTATATATGACATAATTACTGTCTAGTGACAGTATATATAATCTATATACAGTGATATATGTATATGTATGTATATATAAAAAATTACTCTGAAATTAGCCATGTAAATGGATAAACGGATAATGGTCCAAACCACACATTGCCATCACTTTCATGAGCACTTTTGATCACTCCAGCTGAGGTGAATTATGGCCATTTTTAGTCTTTAGTGAATGGCTTAGCTGTGTTAAGTTCCCATTACTGGGGTAAATTTTGAGTCACAAGTAACAGTGGAATGAAGGTCCCTCTTATTTTGTGGTCCCCATTCTTATAATGGTTAGAGCTCCCTCTAGAAATGTGGGGAAATCTCCTTTAACGCAGAGCCCAGCAGGCTGGCACCAGCTGTCCAAATTGTTACAAGAAATCTGTTCCCAAGAATCTTTCAGGAAAATCATAGAGTTCCACGATGTCCAGTGAGGGGTAGCCCACAGCAGGACTTCTCCAAAGCCCTGAGCGAAGACTCTTTTTGTACCAGGGCCATCTGTGGTTATACACTCCTCCACAAAGTCAGCAGCAACCCTCGTCCCCATCCCAGTTCTCAGTGGACACGCCAGGCCAGTGGTTCTCCACCTTGGCTGTGCATCAGGGTTTTCGAAGCATGTGTTCTTGAGCCCTGGAGATTCTGATCCAGTTTCTCTGCAGTGGGACTTAGGCATTAGTATTTTTTTAAGAGCTTCACAAGTGGTGATTCTTATTCTTAGACAAAGAGTGATTGCCCTAGGTAGTTTGAAGACAAGCCTAATATATCTTATTTGCATACGAAGTAGGTGACTTTTCAAATTCTGGAGACTCACTGAGGAGTAGTCTCTCCTCATGGGCATCACACACTCTGCAGCCTTACCATTTACAGCATGGGGAATGAGCCTTCTCCTCCAGCTTGGGTGTCCTGCCTACTACTCAACAATGGAGACTGATGTCCCCTCCCTAAGGGACCACCCTCTTCCCATCCGGAGGTGTGCAGAGCATCTGATTGTTCACTGGTTGAACTCTTACTAGTCAGTGAGTGGCCACTGTCAGAAGGACTCCTTGTGACTAAACCCTGGTCTCTGTCCCAGCTCTCTGGCACATTGATCCTGCCTTCCCTGTGGCTGGCTCTTGCACAGCACAGTCACGTTTCTTTGGACCACATGTCTAGCCTGGGAGTAGTTGTAGACATTACATATCCTGACTGCAAGACAGGTAATAACTCACTCGAAGGATATACCAAGTGCTACTTGGTACCCCTAGGGAAGTGTTTCTTAACAGCAACACCACTAACGTTCTGGACCAGACAATTCTTTGTCCTGTCCTGTGCAGTCTAGGATGTTGAGCAGCATCCCTGGCCTCTACTCACTAGATGCCAGTGGCAATCCCTCACCCTTCCAGTCATGACAATCAAAACTGTCTCCAGACATTTCCAAATGTCCCCTGGGAGCAAAATTACTGCCCCTCCCCGCCTCTGCAAATTGAGAATCACTGCTCAGGGGGGGACTTTGCAAATTAATCATTAAGAATCATAACAGAGGTCAGTGTGAGCTCTTCTTATGTTACATTCCATCTTCTTTGTTACTGCAATTAGGGAGAATGATACACATTTTTCCTGATTTACTGTGGTTTCTGCTCGGATGCTATCCTAAGTTTGGTTACCGGAGATACAGGCTCCGAGTGCAGGAGGTTTGTTGGAGACTCCCCCTGGGGACACTGGCAGGGAGTAGGGGAAGAGGTTTGGGCACAGGGAGACAGTGAACTGCAGGACAATTGAAACGGGGCCTCAGCTAATCCTAAGGGCAGCTCTGGAGCTGGGATGACCTTTAAGAGTTGTCCCAACTCTGGCGGACAGATGAGGGGACCACAGCTTTGTATCCACTCCAGCAGCCAGCTGGCTCCAGGGATGGGGGAACAACCTCAGCAAGGCAGCCACCTTCAGTCAAGGGCAATTCCTGGTGAGGGACTTAGCTGCGATCTGGTCAGGGACCGACAGTCTGGGCCACAGAGGAGGATGAGAGACCCTACTACAAAGGGTGGTCTGGTGATCATGGAGCAGTGTACCATGGTTTAAAAGAAAACACATTTATTTACATCATTTTACTGATGCTGTGAAGCTAAGAGCATGAGAATATAGGTGGGATTGTAGCTCCAGATGCAAATGGGACCACAATGGGGACTTAGGTTGGGTGACATGTGGTCAGAAACTGGCATCTAACTAAGGCCTCCATATTAGGGTTTTGCTAATGCAAAATATACCCTTCTGGCTTCGCTTAGTGAATGAGCTCGTAGTCTTTGTCCTCCCTCATCTATTTCAGAGCCAGAAATTACATTAGCTAAAGCACTTTTTGAAAGGTGTTGAAAAAACACGATCTCCGCAGAAAGGCAGCTAGTCCTAAGGGGTGACCTATGATGGATTGTCCCTGACACTGGTTAGGCAAAATGTCACCTGTCACCAAGAGTATGTAATAAGAAGACTGCTTATCACAGCAGAATACTGGCAGTATTGCTGGGCATGTTCCCACGGCTACCGAAGCCACGAGTGTGGCATGTTTGATGTTTTGAAGTAGCGTGCTAATGGCAGCTCAACATTGCTTTGGAGCATGTAGCTGCACGCTCACAAAGTTATGTGGGTTGAAACGATGGGTTAAACTTTTGTGTGTGGCGTGCATCATTCTGTGATGCCAGGAAGGCTCAGAGGTGCGCAGTTAGTTCTTGAGATTCATTTTGATTGTACCAGGGAGAAAAAGAAGCAGGGGGAGGAGAGGAAAGAGAAGCGGATGAGAACAGAAAGAGGAGGGAGGAGAGCCTACGGGAGGAGGCGCTGAAGACGATGCTGAGTGCCTGGTTCTCCTGTGGGCGCTTGCTCACACTGGCATCGCGCGTACATGTCCGAAGGCGTTTTATGTTGTTTCATCTGACACAGGTTCTTATCGGAGGGTTTGTTCATGGCATTTACTCTTCTTTACACACACACACACACACACACACACACACACACACACACACACACAAACACACACACACGCACACACTTTGCTTTTTTAATGACAGTAATGACAAAACCCACAATATATTTTCCTTTCTTTTGCTATTCCGTGATGTTCCTCATTAGTGATTTTACTGTTCTGGGTAATTTCTAATTTGCTGCCTGGAACAACCCTGGGCTTAGTGGTGGCTGCGTAGTGATTACGCAGAAGGGTCTAGGAGTGTCTGATTGGACAGGGGGGAAACGGGGACCGTGTCTTGAGGCACCACACTACGGGGTGCTTAATGGGGTGGCGAGGGAGGAAGCTTACGGAGCCCCATCACACCCTTGCCCCCACCCCGAGCCATCCTTGGAATGAGCCATGCCCATGATATGGGAATAATGGTGGTGTTCCTTTGTTTCACAAAAATCGGGATCTGAACAACCGAGTTTCTTGTTACCAAGACATCTGCGGGTTGTCCTTTATCAGAAGCCACCAGTCCCTTCCCTGACCCCCTGCAAACACTGATCTGGAGCCCATCATCATGGCATAACTGGTTCCTGGTGATGGAGTCATTCCTACGGCCTCCCCATCATTCCCTCCCAATTCCGCCACCCCTGGGGACAGAGCCCCAGATTAACTGCGCTAGCCCTTTTCCTGAGAGGTGCACACTTTCTTCGGCAGCTTGCCTTGCGTGTGACACGAGGGCTTTCAGCGCGGTGAGGAAGCGGAGGGCAGAGACTGGGGGTGGTGGGGACAGATGGGCAGTCTGTGGGGAGCAGAGATCAGCGCTTTAGACAGACAGCCTGGCTTTGCCGTGCGGGCCTGGGCGAGTGTGTCGCATTTTATCAAACAGCACTCCGCCTCCATTTCCACAACCCCCCACCGTCATCCTCCGGAGCAGCGTGGGAAGACAAAACCAGCTGTGCACGTTAGCAGCTTCAGATGTTCCCGCAGCAGTGCTACACTGCAGTAGCCCGGGGGTCATCAAATATTTAGGAGGATGTTGTAGACCTTTGTATCGTGGCCAGAAATGCCATGTGCTCAGGTCTGGATTCCGCTGGGTTTTTGTTCACGCTAGCAGAAAATTGCGAAAAAAGGGAAATGGCTCTTTCACCAAATCGTATAGTGATATCAGATCAACGGTATCCTTATGCTCACTATACAATCACAGCTTTTCAGTTTCCTATTCAAGACAATAACTAAACAAGAATAATACTGGAATGAGAGCCTTTTAATCTCAGATGAAAAACACTTTAGAATATTTATTTCTCATTATAATCTATTCATTAAATGTCATAGCCTGGCCCTCTGGGGAGAGTCGCACTCTACAACCCATACTGGAGGCAAGACTGTGCATTTACAAGCTGCCTGAAAACTCCCTGGTGACGGTGAATGCTGGATAACACAGCCAGAGATGCTGAGAAAAGCACGTGGTGTTACAGCAAAGTGTGGTCTAAATTTCCACTAAGTATTTCCTTTTGGATATGTGACTCCTTTCAGGAAGAGATATATATATTAATAGCTTTTGCAATCGGGGGCTAGAATACCCACTTTAGGTGAAATTTGTTTTCAACTTAAAGCTTCCTCCTAAAAACAGCTAAAATAACTTTATGGCCTTGGAGTTTTGTCTTTTCTGGATGACTGGAAAGACAATTTTTAGAGCTCTGCATTGTAGCTTCAAATGATGTCATTGGTTTGATGTGAGCCAATGGGAAGATTTAGTGGATTTCCATGATGGCCATCCTTGGTCCAGTCCTATCCAACATTTCCTTAATGACGGGGATGGTGGAATAGGAATTTGCCAATAAAAACAACTGAGTGAAGTGGCTTAGAGAGCCAGTCTTAAACTGCATTAAAAAAAGGAGAAGAAGAAATGAGTGATTGACAACTAAAGAAGTTTAGAAGGGTGGTTACCAGGTAATATTAGGGAAACCATCAAACCAAATGGCACAAGAGGGTTGAACTGAAGGTTGTAACAGACCAAAACTATAGCAAATGGAAAATCAAGATTTATGTCTTGGAATAACTAAGTCAATGTCTACATTTCCAACACTAGGTCATTCTCTGCCTCGTTATGAAACATTCGCTCTACACTGAGGGTAGTGAAAATAGTAACCCTCTGCTGCTAAACACTTGTATCTCCTTGGGTGAGTCATTATCTTTCTGAATCATAATTTCCTCATGGTAATATTCCTGTCCTATTACACACAGAATTATTGAAAAAACATGGAATAACATATCTGCAAGTGCTTGGGAACCTAGAAGGCAATGCAAATGTGGAAGAATGAAGGATGACATCCTGCCTCAATGGAGCTGCTCCGTAGTGACATCAGCAATTGGTTTAACAGACATTCATCGTGGTGTGTTCACCACGTGTGAGCAGAAAGAAATTAAGATCATAGGGTGACCCTTATGTCCTATGTGGCTAGTGGCTCTGTTGCTCGATTCTTTGCTCAGATATTCTTGATATAAAGCAATATCTTTGGGTGACAGTGTCCCAGTTTGCTTTACCCTGTGTCTCCACCATTAGTTCATCATCTTAATTGGCAAGAGCCTCCATTTTCTTGCTTCTGCCCCCTGCCTCTCAATGGTGCTTGTTGTCATTGTGGCCCAGTCTCTAAGATCCTTTTGTGATCTGATCCTAGGACATTACTCCATTCTTACATCTCATCCTTCCTCTCCAGGAAACGAGGGCTGACCATTATCAAGACCAGCAAAAAGGTCTTGATGTCCCTTTTGGGAGGTAGGGTGAACAGAGACACTTAACATGTGCAGTTTCCTGTTTGTGTAGAACCATGGGACAGGTGCAGAGAGGCACACATTTATCTTCATAGTTGGATGTTGTTTCTGGTTGTGTGATAAGAGAGGGATAGGACGGAAGGCGAACAGTTTCTCATTCTTACATACTGAGAACATGGTCTTGTTTCAAATGAAATGCCCTCAGCTTTCTGCTGTGATAAATTATATCCATATAATACCCAACCTCTCAGGTCATAGGTGATATACTAATTAATGCCATCTCAGTATTGAAAACTCTATATTGAGCTTGGGAATCCTGAAGTCCCCTGCTTGAAATATAAAATCTCATTAGGGCTCTTTTTCTACACCAGACCACAAATGACTGACATTACACCAGGCCAGCACATCCAAGCTCAGCTGCAGTGGGAGCCGAGGAGATGCTGGGATATAAGGACAGAGTACATGGATTACACGAGGACAAAAAGGTTTAGTTTTAAAAAGGAGAAGTCAAAATAGAAACCACAAAGACCTAGTGACTCAGAACACAGGTGCTTTTAAAAATGAATGTAAATGTTAAAAGGAAAGAATTTAAAACATACACACACACATACCGCCCCCCCCCCACACCCATTGGGTGGTTTAAAAAGAGTGCACTATGACTAGGTGGGCTGAGAGGGAGATTGAAACACATAATGTGAGTGTTTCTTATATTCTAACCTTTATGTTCATGACAGCATCTTATGATTTTCTTTTAGATACACATTTTGTTGCAGATCTTAAGGCCCTGACTCTTCTTTCTTTGCTATTGCCTGTTAGTGTCTATGGACTTTAGAGAAACATTCTATGTTCTCTATCCCCTTTGAATATCTATAGCATCATCTTATGAAATTTAAAAAATTTGTAATTATTCCCATACTTGTCATGTGAGAAAACTTATCTTTATGACAAGTTCAAGGGTTTCAGATCTATAGAGAGACCCACCTTTGAATCTTGGTTCTGGCACTTGTGAAATGTGGGTTTTGGGGCAAGTTACTTTATCTCTCTAAGCTTCTGTTTTTGCTGATATAAAATGAGTAATAATATGTATCTCCACTACTTGTGAGAAATAAATAATATAGTATACATAAAAGTACCTGGTACTTCAGGTCATGGATATTGCTTCTCTTTGCATCTGTGTTTCTTAGCTTCTTGAGGTCTGGTGTCAAGTCTTGTGTTTCCTGTAACTCAGCATATAATATTTATGGGGCATTCAAAATATACTGTCGAGTGAGTGAATCCATACTATGTTAATACCAAAGACATAAAAATATTACCTTCTTGCCCTTGACTCACCTTTATTCTGGGCAGTTGATTATTTTATTCACTCTTGATAATTCTGTTGTACAGTTTACATTCCTCCTCTATTGCACAAAAGTAATGTGTGATTAGTATTGTTGTAACTGATGATTAGTTGCCCATCCAGTTATAAACTTCGTTTAACTTTACACTGACTTGTTACTTTGGCTCAAGCCAACTTCAAATCTGTAGAGAATGAGTAATGCTACATACGTATTCTTCAGAAAAACTGTTCTTTATAGCAATTATATTCTTGATGGAAAAACTTAGGCAAAAATGTCTGTGCAATGAATGCCGAAGATTACATAGTAAATTCCTGTGAGAGCCTAGTTCATTTTCCTAAGCTTTCTTGTTCTCAGCAACCATTGTCTCTTGCCATTAGCAGTCTCCTTAAATGATATGGAGAGTGGGAGAAAGAAGGAACAGAGCGTGGCTCACGTCTGTAATCCTAGCACTCTGGGAGGCTGAGGTGGGTGGATCGCTCAAGGTCAGGAGTTCAAGACCAGCCTGAGCAAGAGCGAGACCCAGTCTCTACTAAAAATACAAAGAAATTATCTGGCCAACTAAAAATATATATAGAAAAAATTAGCCGGGCATAGTGGCACATGCCTGTAGTTCCAGCTACTCGGGAGGCTGAGGCAGTAGGATCGCTTGAGCCCAGGAGTTTGAGGTTGCTGTGAGCTAGACTGATCCCACGGCACTCTAGCCTGGGCAACAAAGGGAGACTCTGTCTCAAAAAAAAAAAAGAAGAAGGAACAAGGTATGAAAAGATTCCAAAGAATTTTCTAGAAAGAATTAGGGCCAATAGGGAGAACATATGGTGTAAGTTGGACTCTTTAAAGTTCTGAAGAAGATACGCACACCAGTGATGGCCATGGACGAAAGATTATCATAAGGCTACATGGGAATGTTGGGTTGCTTTAAGAACCTTCTGGGTCCCTGTGCTAACACGGTCAGAACACAGAGGGACACACACCCCTGAGGACCCGCCTCCTTCTTGGTTACCTCGCATTTATCCCACCCAGGAAGGAGACTCTTATTGGGTGGGTTTGCCATTACACAATAGACAGGTCCCCAAAGGGTACAAATTTTCTGTAAGTTTCCCTGAGTAGTTTGGCCTCTCCAGTGTCTGATATACCTCCCCTTTGGCTTGGGAACCAGCATTCCAAAAACGGGGACAGGGATTTGGGGGTTTTGCAGGTGGTTGAAGGCAGGGATGAGAGCTGCATAGAGCATGTATAGGGGAACAGGGGAACCTCAAATGATTTGTGTTAGTTAAACAGAGAAGTGTTTCTCAAATTAGGGGTCTGAGACCCTCTAAGGGTCCATGAAGGTGTTATTAGGCAGCTGGGAATTCTCTTTCTACATCATTATAATTTTATTTTTACTTCAATAATAACCCCAAGACAATGAAAATAAGCATATTTTGGGCCATATGTATGGCCATTTTTTATTAACATATGCATCAACTCACATAATTATTCACTTTTTAGTGTGTATGGCAAAAGCAGCTAAAATATATTCATGTAGCATGAATCCCAGTATGATTTTATTAATATGGTCCTCATGTTATACATTAACTCTCTAGACTTGTTCATCCTACATATGTGCTATTTCATAGCCTCTGATCTATGTCTCTCCATTTCATTCTTCCCCTCACCCCTGGTAACCATTGTTTTACTCTCTGTCTCTATATATTTGAAATTTTTCCCTTTTCTTTCTTTAGATTTTACACCTAAGTGAGATCATGCAATATTTTTCTTTCTGTGTCTGTCTTATTTCACTTAGCATGATGTTATCCATGTTGTGACAAATCTGGTTTGCTTTTAGGGCTAGGTAGTATTGCATTGTATGCATAGGCACACAATGGGTTCCAGATCACTGTAATAAAGCAAATATTACAACAAAGCAAGTCATATGAATTTTTTGGTTTTCTAGCACATTATAAAAGTTATGTTTACACTATACTATAGTCCATTAAGTGTGCAATAGCATCATGTCTAAAAAACAATGTACATACCTTAATTTAAAAACACTTCATTGCTAAAAAATGCTAGCAATCATGTGAGCATTCAGTGAATCATAATCTTTTTGCTGGTGGAAGATCTTGCCCTGATGTTGGTCGCTGCTGACTGATCAGAGTGGTGGCTGCTGAAGGTTGGGATGGCTGTGGAAATTTCTTAAAATAAGACAACAATGAAATTTGCCTCATCAATTTATTCTTCCTTTCATCAAAGATTTCTTTGCATATGTGATGCTGTTTGATAGCATTTTGAGCCACAGTAGAACTTCATTCAAAATTGGAGTCAATCCTCTCAAACTCTGCTACTATTAATACTTTATCAACTGAAGTTGATATAATATTCTAAGTCCATTGCTGCCATTTCTGCAGTGTTCACAGCATCTCTGTCAGGAGTAGTTTCCATCTCAAGAAAGCATTTTCTTTGCTCAACAAGCAGCAACTCCTCATCCATTCAAGTTTGATCAAGAAGATTGCAGCAAGTCAGTCCCAACTTTAGGCTCCACTTGAAATGCTAGTTCTCTTGCTGTTTCCACCACATCTACAGTTATTTCCTCCGGTGAAGTCTTGACTCCCTCAAAGTCATCCATGTGGGTTGGAATCTTCTTTCAAACTCCTGTTAATATTGATGTTTTCACCTCCTCCTATGAATCACAAATATTCTTAATGGCATCTGGAATGATGAATCCGTTCTAGAAGATTTTCTAAATTACTTTGCCCAGATTCGTCACAGAAATCACTATCTATGGCAGCTATAGCCTAACAAACTGTATCTCTTAAATAATAAGACTTGAAAGTCAAAGTTACTCCTTGATCTATGGGATTCAGAATGGATGCTGTGTTAGAAGTCATGCAAACAACATTAATCTCCTCGTACATTGCCATCAGAGCTCTTGGGTGACCAGATGCATTGTTAATGAGCAGTAATATTTTAAAAGGAATCTTTTATTCTCAGCCGTAGGTTTTGATAGTAAGCTTAAAAATATTCAGTAAACTATGCTGTCAACTGATGTGCTGTCATCCAAGCTTTGTTGTTCCATTTCTAGAGCACAGGCAGAGTAGATTTAGCATAATTCTTAAGGGCCCTAAGATTTTCAGAATGGTAAATGAGCATTGGCTTCAACTTAAAGTCACTAGCTGCATTGGCCCTTAACGAGAGAGTCAGCGTGTCCTTTAAAACTTTGAAGCCAGGCATTGACTTCTCCTCTCTAGCCATGAAGGTCCTAGAGGACATCTTTTCCCAATATGAGGCTGTTTTGACAACATTGAAAATCTGTTGTTTAGTGTAGCCACCTTCATCAATGATCTTAGCTACATCTTCTGGATAACTTGCTGCAGCTTCTACATTTGCAGCTTCACCTTGCACTCTTACATTATGAAAATGGCTTCTTCCCTTAAACCCCATGAACAAACTTCTACTAGCTTCCAACTTTTCTTCTGCAGCTTTCTCATTTATCTCAGTTTTCACAGAATTAAAGAGCGTTAGGGCCTTACTCTGGATTAGGCTTTGACTTACGGAAATGCTATAACTGGTTTGATCTTCTATCGAGACCACTAAAACTTTCTCCCTAATAGCAATAAGGCTGTTTTGCTTTCTTATCATTTGTGAGATTATGGTAGTAGCACTTCTCATTTCCTTCAAGAACTTTTCCTTTGCATTCACAACTCAGCTAACTGTTTGGCACAAGAGGCCTAACTTTCAGCCTGTCTCAGTATTCAACCTGTCTCAGTTTTCAACATGCCTTCCTCACTAAGCTTAATTGTTTCTGGCTTTTGATTTCAAGTGAGATATGTGTAACTGTACATTTCACTTGAACACTTAGAGGCCATTGTAGGGTTATGAACTGAATTAAATTCAATACTGCGTCTCAGGGAATAGGGAGGTCTTAGGGAGAGGGAGAGAGATGGGAGAACGGCCAGTTGGTGGAACAGTCAGAACTCAGACAACATTTATCAATTAAATTTACCATCTTACAGACACACAGTTTGCTGTGGCCCAAAGGAATTACAATAGTAATATCAAAAATCACCATAACAGATATGATAATAATGAAAAAGTTTGAAATATTGTGTGAATTACAAAAATGTGACACAGAGACATGAAGTGAGCACATGCTGTTGGAAGAATGATGCCGATAGACTTGCTTGAAGCAGGGTTACTATAAACCTTCAATTTGCAAAAAATACAGTATCTGTGAAGTGCAATAAAGTTAAATGCAGTAAAACGGGGTATGCTTGTATACCACAGTTTCTTTATTCATTCATCTGTTGACAGACACTTAGGTTGTTTCTGTATCTTGGCTATTGTGAACAATACTGCAATGAACCTGGGAGTGCAGATATCTGTAAGAGCTGGTGATTTCATTTCTTTTGGGTATATGACCAGAAGAGGGATTGCTGGGTCGTATGGTCATTCCATTTTTTATTTCTTTAGAAATCTCCATGCTGTTTTCCATAATGACTGTACCAATCTACATTCTTACCAATAGTGTACAAGAATTCCCTTTTCTCCACGCCCTCTCCAGCATTTGTTATCTTTTGACTTTTTGATAATAGCAGTTTTAACGGCTGTGAGGTGGTATCTCGTAATGGTTTTGATTTGCATTTCCCTGATGATTAATGATGTCAAACACCTTTTCATATTCCAGTTGTATAAGGACATCTTATAATCTGTGCTGAGCAGTGTAAATCACATTCACAGTGCTGTGAGTTGAATTAGAACATCATGATTGAATACACCATATTGATGTTACTTGAATTTTATTGCTTTTGTAAGCTTATTTGTATTTAATTCACAAATAATTTTTGACTTGTAGTTGTTTAAGAGCTATAAACATATGGAGTTTTTTTGCTTATATTTAATAACATGTTTGATCATATTTAACAATATTAAAATGATATGATTTAATTCAATACTGGGCATCTGAAAGAACATATTTCCTTTAGAAGGAGTCCATATTTTACTCAAATTTGAGAAATATTTGGCTAGAGTGGGAGTTGGCAATCTTTTTCTGTAAAAAGTCAGATAGTAAATATCTTAGGATTTGTAGAAAGAGGCAAAATTGAAAATATCATGTGGGTGCTTATATAATAAAAGAGAAAGCAAATGTCCACAAACTTGTTGTTGATGAAATACAAATTATAGTAATATTTGAGTACAATTTTTTTGTAATACAGGTCTACTGAGAAGTATGAATTTCTTTTTTGATGGGGATAACATTTCACTTAATTGGAGTTCCAAGTTAGGGTTCCTTGGAATCAAATAGATTGCAAACATTCATCTGTAAAGCCATACTTAGCTTACATTTTCTGCAGAAACCATGGCCCAGATTTAGCCTGTGGGCCATTTGTTAACATTTGCATTAGAGTATGAGGCATTATTGAGAGCAGGGCAGCTTACCAGGCCTTTCTGAACCCTGTTTTTACCTTCTGTAAGCTCTCCTATAAACTGGGGACAGTGACAGGAGCAACCTCTTTGGGCTGCTGTGAAGTTTACAGTTTGATAATTTATGAGAGATACATAGATGACTATCTTATCATCATTACCTTTCAGAGAATATTTCATACTTACTTTGGAAAGTCATATAGGTCACTGGAGGATTTTGAGCAGGAAATAGCAAAACCAGATCTGTGCTTTAGAAGAGTCATCTGGCAACAGCACAAGGGATGGATTAGAGTAGGGGAGGGCCAGGGAGACAGGAGTCCAGTAGGAGGTTGTTAAAATAGCTCTCAATCCTATCATGGCTCCTTGGTAATTTTATCCACATTGGTTATCTTCATTCCAAGCAAGTGGGAAGAACCAATTGTGGCAGGCAGAATAATGGCCCCTGAAAATGTCTACACCCTAATCTCCAGAACTTGTGAATGTGTTACCTAACATGGCAAAAGGGACTTTGCAGATGTCATGAAGGTTTAAGGACCTTGTGAAGCAGGAGGTTATCCTGGGTTGTGCAATGGGCCTGATCACATGAGTTCCCCAAAGTGGAGAACCATTTCCTGCTGCAGAGAACCAGGGAGGTGGCATTGGGAGAAAGACTCAGCCCACCATTGCCAGCTTTGAAGATGGAGGAGGGGGCGGCAAGCCAAGGAATGTAAGTGGCCCCTAGCAGCTGGAAAGGTGAGAAAATAGATGCTCCCCTTGAGCCTCAAGGAAGGAATACAGTTCTGTCAGTGCCTTGGGTGTTAGCCTAGGGAGATTTGTGTCGGATCTATGAACTCCAGAACTATAGGATAACACATGTTGAAGGATGAGAGGGAGGGGCCAGGGGGGAAAAGCCCAGGCAGAGGGACCCAGAGCACAAAGGATGAACATGAGGATTCCTAGCAGTCCTGGAGAGCTCAGACACTGACTTGTTCAGGCTGGGAGTCTCCTCTACCTGCCGTTGCTGTCCTAGTTCTGTGGAGTTTGTGGAGTGGGGAAGAGATGTCTTGGCCTAAGGTCCTGTTCTCTGAGTACTGCATCTTGCCATGATGTGCTGCTTAGCCTGTCCCAGACTCTCTTCCATCCACATCGGTCCATTCAGCATTTGGAAAAGTTGAAAAAAACAAAACTATTACCTGTAGATTACCAACAAGTGTTTTCTTCTGTTCTATAAAGGGAAGGAATATTTAATTAGTCCACATGTGGGCCTCATTACTAACAGGAAGTTACTTCAGTGTAGGGGAGAGCTGGGGATAGAGTAAATTGAATGAGCTTCATAAATATTCCATAAATTGATCATTTCTGTCTTACCAATTTGTGCTTAGGAGAGTGAGAGAATGAGGTCAGAGATTCAAGGAAAGGTAACCCTGGATGAAGGATGGAAAGGGCCTTTGGTTAACCTTGAAATGTTTTGCAGGGGACATCATGGTCTGGAGGTGCCTTTCCCAAGGCTGTGAATCCCAGACTTTGAGCTGTGGAGAAATTGCTAAACATTATAACTCATTCATTATCACATTTCTTAGCTGGATCTGGATAGTAAGTCATAAAGCTGCTCCATAGCTGTTTACACTGAAGTTAGACACATAGCTCACGATGTACTGCATGGTTTCTATAGAGTCTGAATGGAGTCCACTTGGTTCTTGAGCAAGTCCTGCTATAATAATAAAAACCAACAAATCACCATCACTATCATCATCATCACCACCACCATTATCATTGTTATCAGCAATAATAACACCTAACATTCCTAAAACAAAGTGCAGATTATTTATAACTATATTCGCAAGTGTTATCCCATCAGCTCTCTTCACTCTGCCTTTTAGCTAGGTGGAATGTTAAGAACGTTAGCAGGACACCTGGTCACCACGTGGTGTGGGTCAACCAAAACTGTGATGTTGAGTCAACTACAACCTTAAATGGGATCTCTTTCCGAGGCTTCCTTTCTTGAACTTGCTTCACATATTATGGAAATAAGAGAAAGTCTACTGGTCCAAGGAAGGAAAACAGTAAGAATTAAAATATAGACATGAAGAAAAGAATTTTGCATGTTTGTATTAAGTTCATGGGGGACTCTCTAGGGACAAGAGTGATTCAGTATATAAATAGGAATGAGATCCCACGTGCTGAACAAGGATCTAAAATACTCCCTGGGACAATTCTTTGAAGGAAAGTTACTCTGTGATGTTAGCAATTAAATGTGGGAAGATAATGTCATTGTCTCCCTATGTATCAATAACAGCAAAGTGCAGGGCAGCATGAACATGTCTGTCCTCATGAATCACTATGGCAACCTGGGGAAATGTGGCTGCTAAGAACCGGCCTCTAGTACGCATAAGGGTGGTTATTTCATGAGAACTATCAGAAGATTAAAAAAAATTTACAGACAAAATGGTAAGAAAGCTGTGTTAAACTAAACTAACTAAATCTCAGAGGCCTCTGGATGGTTGTCCTGAGTTTCTGCTGCAAAGTACTTGTCTGCAATATTTTAAGGACTTAATAGAATTTTATTTTAAAGCCATGACATTAGCACAGTTAAGCCAATCAATGTTTTTTAATAGCCTTTTAAAGGTGCCTTTTTAATTGTGCTCTGTGGGAGGGAAAGGCACATGAAGGCTGGAAAACATCTAAAAATGGCTTAGTCAGATCTTTCAAAAATATTTGCAAGTGCAAATTTCTGCCTTGGTTTGATTGCTATAGAAATGAGGTTAGTGTGTAAGATCTAAAGTGCTTATTCCCCAGTGAAAAAACAAAGATTTAACACTTGTATAGGTTCATTCAGCTCAGCACCATAGCTAAATGTTTGGGCTCTGCACCTGTTTCCTTTTTGGGTACTAAGAGAGCTATGGCTTCTCTTACAGGAGAAGCAACCTTACACAGAACTTTCCCTGCCCTCTTTGGGGCCCCGGAGACTCAGAGAACACTCATGTTGCTCCTTCTAGCAGTCCTTTGACTGTTTGAATGTTTGCCAGCGACCACTTTGGTTTTTATAGGTAGAATGTGCCCGAACACCTGGATGAATTGCAGAAAGTGCTATTAACTTTTCAACTTGCCTGTTGGCACAATGCCTACATTATTAGAACAATCATTACAAAGTCCATCTCCCTTTCCTGATAACTTGTTTTGTGTGATACTTTTTTTGTTGTTTAAAAAATGCTTTCATATATACTATCCTTTTGGGAGCCCCACAATAGCCATATGAGATAAGGAAGTTATTAGTTTCTGTTTTATAGATGTAGAAGCTGAAGCTTGGAAATGTGGAGAGGTTTACCCAAGGTCGGTTTAACACATTCAACCGATATTTCACAAGTGCTGTAGAATGCTTTATATATCCCAGGGGGCTTTAAAAATGATTATTTTATAGTCCCTACTAACAAACTAGTGAGCCAAATATCTACCAAATCTTCTGACTTCTTCTTCATTACTATTGCCATGAAATTATGTTACCTTTTGGATGGCGTGTAGAATATATCTGAAGAATTTATTTCTTTAGAATTTTTTAACTCAAATATTCATTGGTTTGAAGTTTCAACATAAAGACAGAGGAATGTACAGACAATTTAAGGGGAATGAACTAATAGAGAAAGGTATTTGGTCTTTCTTTTTGTTTTGATTGTTTTCTCAAAGAGGAGTCATTTAGGAATTTTTTTTTACCAAGCATTTCATTGCAGTGTTTCATCAAACCACTGTGTACTGCTGTATTGATCTGATACACTCTGTTCTGACCAGAGGCCATCAGTGTACACATGCAATGACACAAACTGAGCTAGGTGGAGAGAGAGATTAGAGATGAGGCCTGGAAACTGGGCTGCCATGGGCGTCTGTGGCCAGGCTGTAAAAGGACTAGCATGTCACATGTTGTTTTTCTAACTTTCCTAGAGAAAAGAACCTCTTGACAACTCCAAACTTTTCTAAGTTAAACTATGAGGAACAGGTTCCCCTCACCCCCACATCTCAGTTAGTTTTGATTGGGGGTCCTGCACGAGAAGTACAGAGGAAACAGAAGGCGGGTGACTGTCAGGCATGGTTCAGTATTGAAGTCAAGGAAAGAATCTGTGTTAGGGCAGAAGAGTGGGGTGCAGTCTCACAGAGCTGAAGTAGCACCCCAGCTGTGTGAGCCGTACACTTTAACCTTTCTGGGACTCAGTTTCCTTATAGCACAATTGAGCTAATAACGCTATTTTAATGAGCTGTTTTAAGGGTTACATGAAATAACATTATGGGAAGGGTTAAGCAGAGTACATGGTATATGGCAGGTACTCAATAATGGTGGCAGCTACTACTACCATGACTGTCACTCTCACCACCACTGGTGCAATTAGGGTTGAGAGAGCAGGAAACCAGATTAGCTCTGGTCTGCCCCATTTCCATCTTCTTGCAGCCTGTTTTTATGGATAGAAAGGGCAAGACCTTGACCAACCAAATCGCAGTTAGAAACCCATCCTCAAGCATTTTAGTTGAAGATGCAGGAACTGGTTGCTGGGTACCACAGGGACTTCACTAATGGTATTTTTAGCTTGGTTTGCTCCAGAGGGTACACTGGGCATTAGAATTATAGATTTCAGATATATTTTCAGCTGTAATTCAACTGTTTGGCCACTGTGGTGAAATATCTTAGTTTTCTGAACTTTTGTTTGTCTGTGCTAAATGAGAGTGGAACTATATGTACCAATCAAATCAAAGTGGTAGAAGCATTTGAATGGCACAGGCCATGTAACCAGTGCCTGATTTCTCATGTGTCTCCTCTGTTCCCTCGTCCCTATCTCCAACACAAGCATGCACACTCCCTCGCTTTTGTTGTTTTTGTAATGAATGCTTTGATATAGTTAAGCCACACTGGGCAGTCCTTGTTTTTATTCATTCATTTATTCAAAGAACTTTTCTGAGCACCTATTACATGTCAGGCACTGACCTATTTATGGAAGTGCTCTGCTCCCCCGGCATTGCAATGGACAGCAAATGAATCATGGGTTCATGTATGATCTGGCAGCATAAGAACTTTGTAAGTGGAAACAGTAGGTCAGGAAGCTAAAGGCAAAGTCCACCTCTGCACAGTGAGAGAGACTGAGCTTGGAAAGATGCACTGTTATCTGGGAACCTCATTATTAGCAAGTTGGAGACATACTGGACAGTGTTCAGAGAAAAGCAACAAGGATGATAAACGGGCGGAAAGACTGATTTATGAAGACTTACACAACAAAATAGGTATTCTTGGATCAACAAAGACTTCAGAAGAAATGTGATCAGTATCAGCAACTCTCTGAAGGTTGTGAATACTCCAGAGGAATACATGGTGTTGAGCCTGATATTTGAAATGGTGACAAGGAATCAGAGGATGGCAAATTTAACCTGTGGATCAGAGAACTATGAGGCTAGCAAATCTATCCATGTCTTATTGACAGAAAGTGGCTTTGAAGGGCAACATCCTTAATCTATTTTACTTCCTATCTATATTCCTGCAATTGTAATTATATATAATCATTTGTTTTCTGTTTATGTTCAGGGATTTTATGAGTGTTTCCTATTTACATATACCTTCCCTGAAGATGTCAAGAATGAAATATTTGATTTTTTTTTTTTTTTTGCCTTCTACTTCAAAGGCCTGAAGATAAAAGCAGTTGAGTTAAGGACAATTTGTCTTTTTTTAACCAAAGTTTGAGTGCTTAACCTTTGTTGAAGGTCATTGCCAGAATGAAGGATTTTATTTCTATGAAAAGCCAAAGGAGTAAGGTGACTATAAAACTATCCTTTAGTTTCTTATGTAATCAAAAGTTTTACACACACACAAACACACACACACACGGTATAGTACAAAGCTTTCAAAGGGTATAAAATCAGTTTAGGGGTAGAATGCAATCCCTTGCAGTTTTATGTATTCTAGATTCTTGCAAGAGGGGTCATTTTAGCTATGGTGTAGAAGTGTGATACTTCAAGAAAATAACCTATGTGGGGTATGCCCTAGGATTTGGGCCACAGAAGCCCTCAGAAAAGCTGGGTCCTGTGGACTGACAAGGCTGCTCACACTCAGCATTGCTCACTGTAAGTTCTGGGAGAGAAAACTGGGTCCAGTGGAAGGCTGCCACTACAATTATTTAAAATTTGTGGGCTCCACAGCCCTGATTTTTCTGTTGGTATTCAAGTGGTTCCTGGGCAGTGACTCCATGTCTGGACTGGGGCTGGGGTTGGGGTTGGGGTAGGGGTTAAAGGCACAACCCAGGCTAAAACCATGAGCTTAGTCCATCCCTTGGCCACAGTGAGTGGCTCAGCTGTGGGCATGTGACCTGAGCTGGGACTTGCAGGATGTTTTCTAGGAATGCTGAGACACAGATCTTCTTGTCTGCTGGTCAATGTAGCAACTTTCCAAGCCTCTAGTAACCATAATTTTACTCTCTACTATGAGCTCAATTTTTTAAGTTTCCACATATGAAAACATATGGTATTTATCTTTCTGTACCTCATTTATTTCACTTAATATAATGTCCTTCAGGCTCATACATGTTGCTGCAAATGACAGGATTTACAATATTTTCTTCATCC
Source organism: Lemur catta (assembly GCF_020740605.2). NCBI lineage: Eukaryota > Metazoa > Chordata > Mammalia > Primates > Lemuridae > Lemur > Lemur catta. The sequence continues at coordinate 50,082,162 of NC_059135.1, forward strand.
ATTTATTGGTTGATAGACACTTAGGTTGATTCTGTTATCTTGGCTATTGTGAATAGTGCTGCAATAAACACAGGGGTGCAGATGTCTCTTTGATATATTGATTTCCTTTCCTTTGGAGAAATACCCAGTAGTGGGATTACTGGATCATATGATAGTTCTATTTGTAGTTTTTTGAGGAAACTCCATACTGGTTTCCATCATGGTTGTACTAATTTACACTCCTACCAACAGTGTATGAGAGTTTGCTTTTCTCCACATTCTTGCCAGTGTTTGTTATTTTTTGTCTTTTTCATAATAGCCATTCTAACTGGGGTAAGATGTTACATTATTGTGGTTTTGATTTCCCTGATGATTACTGATGTTGAGCATTTTTTTATATGTTGGCCATTTACATGTCTTCTTTTGAGAAATGTCTATTCAGATCATTATTGGATTATTTGTTTTTTGTTGTTGGATTGTTTGAGTTCCATGTATATTCCAGATATTAATCCCCTATTGAATGAATAGTTTGCAAATATTTTCTCCCATTCTGCAGGCTGTCTCTTCACTCAGTTGATTGTTTCCTTTGGTGTGCAGAAGCTTTTTAGTTTGATATAATCCCATTTATCTATTTTTTGCTTTTGTTGCCTGTGAGTTGAAGTCTTATTCATAAAATCTTTGCACAGACCATTGTCCTGAATGTTTTCTCCATGTTTTCTTGTAGTAGTTTTATAGTTTAGATCTTACATTTAACTTCTTAATCTATTTTGAGTTGATTTTTATATATGGTAGAGATAGAGATGTAGTTTCATTCTTCTGTATAGTTTCCCCAGCACCATTAATTGAAGAGGGTGTCCTTTCCCCAATGTATGTTCTTGGTGCGTTTGCCAAAAATCAGTTGGCTGTAAATAAATGGATTTCTTTTTGGGTTCTCTATTGTATTCCATTGGTCTATGTGTCTGTTTTTATACAAGTAACATGTTGCTTTGGTTATTATAGGTTTGTAGTATATTTTGATATCAGGTAGTGTGATGCCTCAACTTTGGTCTTTTGGCTCAGGATTGCCATGGCTATTCAATGCCTTTGTTGTTCCATATAAAATTTAAGATTGACTCTTTTTTTATTCCTGTGAAGAATACTATTGCTATTTTGATAGGGATTTTATTGAATCTGTAGATTGCTTTGTGTAGTATGGTCATTTTGACAATATTAATTCTTCCAATCCATGAATATGGGATGTCTTTCCATTTTTTTGTGTGTCCTCTTCAATTTCTTTCATCAGTGTCTTATAGTTCTCCTTGTAGAGATTTTTCACCTCCTGGGTTAAATTTGTTACTAGTTATTTTATTATTTTTTTAGCTATTGTAAATGGGCTTGCTTTCTTGATTTCTTTTCAACTAGTTTGTTATTGGTGTATAGAAATACTACTGATTTTTGTGTGTTGATTTTGTATCCTGCAACTTCACTGTAGTTGTTTGTCAGTTCTAAGAGTTTTGGGTAAAGTCTTTAGGTTTTTATACATAAGATCATGTTGTCTGTAACAGGGACAATTTGACTTCCTTTTTTTCCAATTTGTATGCCCCCAATTTTTTTTCTTTTGCTCATTGCTCTGGCTAAGACTTTCAGTACTATGTTGAATAAGAGTGGTGAGAGTGGACATCCTGTCTTATTCTAGTTCTTAGAGGAAAAGTTTCCAACTTTTCCCCACTCAGTATGATATTGGATGTGGGTTTGTCATCTATGGCCTTTATTGTTTTGAGGTTTGTTCTTCTATACCTAATTTGTTGAGAGTTTTAATGAAGGGATGTTGAAATTTATCAAATGCTATTTCTACATCTATTGAGATGATCATATGGTTTTCGTCCTTCATTCTGTTGGTGTGATGTATCACATTTATTGATATGCATATATTGAACCATGCTTGCATCCCTGGGATAAATCTCACTTGATCATGATATATAATCTTTTGATGTGCTGTTGGATTCAGTTTGCTAGTATTTTGTTGAGGATTTTTGTGTTTATGTTAGTCAGGGATATTGGAATACTGGCTTGTAGTTTTCTTTTCTTTCTTTGTTTTTTTTTTGGTGTGTCCTTGTCTAGCTTAGGTATTAATGTAATGCTGGCCTTATATAATGAGTTTGGAAGGATCACCTCCTTTTCAGTTTTTTGAAATAGTTTGAGAAGAACTGGTATTAGTTCTTTAAAAGTTTGGTAGGATACAGCATTGAAATCTTTTTTTTTTATTGGGTGCTAACATTTCTTATACTAGGAAAAACTTAGTTAATTTCAACTACTTATTTTCACTAGGTGACCTATGTATTCAAATCAAATCATTTTTAATTAAAATATTTATTGTGAGTAAATGGAACCATAAAATCAAGAAGGTGGTTTTAGTCAAAGGATAGCTGAAAATAATCAAATTAGTAAGGCAGCAGACTCTAAGTATTCTACCACATTCATTTATTTTAATCCCTCAAAATTCTAAGTGGAAATTTCAAAGAATCACAGATGGACAAATACTACCAGGTCTCAATATCTTTTTTTTTGCCAAGATTCTTCCTTTGCAGCACTTGTATTGATGCTTTTTCTGTTCTGGATATACATTTAGCAGATAGCGCCTGTGAGGCTCTCTTGCTGAGGTCTTTTGTATAGGGGTGGAATGCACCCACCTCTACAGCATTCCCTTGGGTCAAAGAGAGCCCCCATGTCAGGCTCTGGCCAGGAATAAACCACCCTGTGATAAACAAGGATGATGCAATTACTCTATTCACTTCTTGGTGCTGTCAAGCCTGGGGCAAATCTCATCAGCACAGGTTTCCTGGAAGGCTTTTAGTGTTTCCGACTTCTGGCTGGAAACCTGGAAGATGCTAACAGTGAAAAATAACAGGGTGAGGGAAGTGGTCTTTTAACATGTGCTGGTGGTGTTTAGGGAAAATGATTTTGTTTGGAGGTTGATTTTAGTTATAAATTAACCATTAATCTTGCTTTATGACTTTTAGGAAAGAAGGCATTTTTTGATTATATTTTTATTCAATGTGTGCTCATGCCATAGTATTAATTGCCAGGTGAAAACGTTTTTTCAAGGACATCCTTTCTTTCCTACTTGCCAAGCAGTGCAGTATTAATTCTTAAACTCCAGGAATAAATGTGTGCAAAAACCGAAGACTGGACTCAGATGGGAAGTGGATCTTTGAAGATCAACTAGAGTACAGAGTTTAAAATGCTTATTTAATTATTATTATTATTTGTATTTCAGGAGAATCAAATGCCAACTAGTGAAGGTCAAGAAGGCTAAGGTGACATATACACAAGCTCAAAAAGCAGGTGGCTATGATGATGGTGGGGCCTGGAGATTTTACGCAGAGAGATACCGACCAGCCAGCTTTTCATGACTGATGTCTGACAGTCTCATCAACCTGCATCTCTGAGCATACTTTGACTTTGACTGTTAGCAATATTACATGTAGTGTTATGAAAAGATCTTTCAATTCCAGGAACAAATGATTCCACTGAATATTAGGATTTTTCCAATTAGGCAGTAATTCATAAGGAGAGAGGGTCTAGAAACCATATGTTTTATTTAGAAAGGTTGAGGAAATCCAACTCTAGATGGATGTGACTGGGAAAGAATGATTGGTTACTTTGTGTAACTCTAAAGCGCATAACTAGGACTAACAAGTTGAAGTTTTCAGAAGGAGAATTTCTATTAATACACAATATACAAAGATGTCTAACAGTTGAGCATGTTGAACAGGAATAGGTCACCTAGCAGTGTGGTCAGTGGGGTCTGGAAGGCTGCTCACGGTCAGGGCTGTTGTGTGGAAGTGAGGTGGACGATCATTAAGGAGAGGGGTGGAAGGAGTTTCAGATGGGTGGGGGGTGGCAAAGGGTTGGGTCCATACCTGTCTCATCAATGGAGCTGGGAAAGAAAACCTTGGAAAAACAAGGCTGGTGCTAGCAGGGATCCTGGCCATCTGCTTTAGAGACCATCTGCTAATGTATCTGTGAAACCTGGAAGGTAGTGGATACGTACCTTTCCCAAATCTTGCCTTGTTGCCTAATGGGTATATTTAACTTTTCCAACTCTAGGAATCTGTGAAATAATTCCTGATGGACTTGCAAAACTGCCCAAACCTACCAGGTCCTTATTCCTAGTTTCCAAGACCACTTTGCAGGTGTCGCCCTGTTGTTAAAGTTATGTGGAGCTCTGTTGACCTTGTCTCATTATTGGAACTTTTTTAGTGTCTTTAATGGGGATGGAAGAAGGGGAGACAACAACAACGGAAGGTAAAACCACAACAGCATGATTTATTACAGTACACATTTCTCAGAAGAGGCAAAAACAGCAACAATGAAGAACAATCATAGATGGTTCACAGTTGTCTCAGAACCAACTGAACAATTCATAGAGGGCTGATGTCACATAAACAGCTGCAGAAAAGCAGTTAAATGATTTTCTACATGCTCTTGGGGGGAGACTGTATCTAATCTGATGCAGTTGCTCCTAAGGAGCACTGCTAATGACATCTACACCAAATATCAGTTCAATAAATCTCTTCCCTTCATTAATCTGAGTGTCGGTGTCTGCAGTAATGCTGTTTACACAGCAGAAGGTCTAAGGGAGAGATAATAAGGACCTGTTTTTAGTGACATGTGAGGGTGGCCCCGTGAAAACAAGCAAATATATAGCTTTTCCCTTGACTTTGGCAAGTCAAAATTACTTCACTTACTGACTCTTTTCACTCTACAATTATTCTTTGAATGACCTCTATGTGCCTGGCCCTGGGCTATGCCTTTATATAGAAAGGAACAAAGAACCTTCAGGGAGCTTATAGTCAGAAGCATCACCCACAGATATGTAATTGGCTCTGATGAGAGATATGAACAAAACGTGTGTTTTTCTTTAAAAGAATGTAACAAGGGAACAAAATTAGATGGCTATTGACCATTTTTTTTTCCCCAGAAAAATCAAGGTTTTGGTCTAGAAGAGATTGTAATATCATATAGTTGATCATGACTCTCTTTGGGAGTCTAGATTTAAATGAACATTGTGCCTCTACTAACCATCAACTCTGTGTATGACTGTCTCAAGGAAATAGAAGTTTCTTTACCCCAGCTGTTAAATCATACAGTTCTGGAAAAGTGCTTATAAATTATGATGATGACCATGTGTATAATTGATAATAGGTGCACTGTAAATGAGATGGAAACACCGTGTATCTCGGGGCAGGTGTCTAATATTAAGGCATTCCCTTCTCACTCCCAAGCCCTGGGTGGATTAAAAACCATTGATCACTGTGGCACCCACTGACCATTGGTGGACATCACTTTGGGAAGGAACTAGTTAATATCAAATGCCTGAGGTGATGGATACCCCAAGTACCCTGATTTGATTAATTCACATTGTATGCCTGTATCAAAACACCACATATACCCTATAAAGATAAACCACTACTATGTACCCATAATAATTTAAAATTAAAAATTAAAATAAAGAAGGAACTAGGACTGTCTTTGGACAGAGCGTTTTTTCTGTGAATGCTGGTACCTGTGAGCTGGCTCACCTGATTAAGTTACTCTAGAGCTTCCAGGACTCCCCCTGAGAGTAACATCAAAGGTCTCAAAATGGACAGATTGTCAAGGGGTGCAGAAGAGAGGGGCATTCTGGCTGAGCATGGTCTGCAATGCTAGTCCAGGGGGAGAGGCACCTGCATGTCCAAGAATAGGTGACACACTGGTGGCAATATCATAGCACCTGGAAAAGCTCATAAAATAGCTTTATGTGTATACACCTATAGCATTTCTGCCTCGATTTCATTGAGTGAGGGAGTAGATATGACAATGTGTGATCAGGTGATCCAATGTATCATCATTAGCATCCTCCTCCTCATTGACTACATTTATTGAAATCTTGTATGTCAGGCATTGTTTTAAGTTCTATCTATCATCTGTCTGTCTAAAACCTCATTAATTCTCACAACAAATCACCAGAATGTAACTCTCCAAAATATGAAGTTTCAAACTTATCCTCATTACAAATGGAAGACATTTTCAAGTTTCCAAAAGGAAAGAGTTAATGTTTAAAATGCAAAATATGCCCCTTCCCTGTCTGCCTACTTGTCTCTCAGGATGTTATTGGGAATTTGACTGCCACATTTGGCTTCAAGGGCAGGAGGAAGCTAGTGTAGTTTGGGGAAATCTGCCAGGTTCTTGGATTTCAAAGATGCTGGGTCACATAATATATGATTGTATATCCAGTATTGTCTCCCAGCAGTGTTCTCAGGTTGACAGTGACTGTAAGCCTCATGAGGACAGGGGTTTCATCCACATTTTCAATGCTTTTCCTCCACGTACTAGGAAATACCTGGCACATAGTAAATGCTCAATAAACATTTGTTGAGTAAAAGAAGGCATTTTGTTGAATAACGGAAGGAAAAATCTGGATTTTCTAATTGGAGCTGCTTCCAAATCTCTGTGTAATCTTGGGCAAGTCATCTAAATTTCTGTTTCTAATTTATTCCCTTTTACCTATTTGGTTTGATTAGAAATAAAATAGTGGTCAGATGCCTCAGAGAGCTGAGAAGGTAATCAGTGCCCTTAAGTTCTAAATATTTTTCACTGATTCACCAAAGGTAAATGAAACAAGCAAAAATCATCAAGTGACCTTAATATCTTGGTTTGTATTCATCTATGTTTTATTAATACTACAATGTGGCCGGGCACAATAGCTCACGCCTGTAATGCTAGCCCTCTGGGAGGCCGAGGTGGGTGGATCGTTTCAGGTCAGGAGTTCGAGACCAGCCTGAGCGAGACCCTGTCTCTACTAAAAATAGAAATAAAAATTATCTGGACAACTAAAAATATATATAGAAAAAATTAGCCGGGCATGGTGGTGCATGCCTGTAGTCCTAGCTACTCGGGAGACTGAGGCAGTAGGATCGCTGAAGCCCAGGAGTTTGAGGTTGCTGTGAGCTAGGCTGACACCACGGCACTCACTCTAGCCCGGGCAACAAAGTGAGACTCTGTCTCAAAAAAAAAAAAAAAAAAAAAATACTACAATGCATGTCAACTGAAAGGGGCACACCCTGAATCTTCCTCTACTTTGCATTCACATTGGTGGTGATGGAGATTAGGGATGTTGTCAAGGCATCTGTGAACACACACTTGGTGTCTTTCTTTCAGCCTAGCAGTAGTGGCTTGGAATTCTCAGTGCCAATAAGATGTCATCCACCCCTCGTATTTTACGAGCCTCTTAAAAGGGTGAGGTATCCAGGAATGATACTCAAGCAGTTTGTCAGGGCACTGTGCAATAACTACCTTGAGGAGCTGCTTCTTGGACTGGAATCAAATTGCAATGGCTCCACACAGCTGATGGGGGTTTTAATATCAGTCCAGTCCATCACCCACAGAGAACACTATTAATAACCAGGTAAAAGCCTTTGTGTATAAGCCGATTCCATTTACAGTTATATCATGTCAGGCGGATGTCAGCGTCCTATCTTGTCTTAGTCATAATGACGGCTAATATGATCCATACAGGATAATAGATGGGGTGGGAAGGATTACGGAGTTAAAATCAATCAGGGCTTTCTCATACATTTCTATGCTTTTGTAGCTGGTTAAATCATCAAAGGCTCAAGATTGATTTTTTTGCTATAGTAATCAATCCTTCACAATCTGTTACCTTTTTCTTCCTCCTTCTTCCTCCTTCTCCCCTCCCTTTTTATTTTTTTTTAAACGTGTAGACAAGAGTTAAATTCTTTCTCTGGATAAATACAGAGATGCACTCTTTGGCCTAGAGGAAAGATTTATCACATTTTGAAGGCAGAGCTGAAAAGTTGTGCATGCTACTATACTGGATGGGCAAGATATGGCAGTTGATAAGCATAAAGTAGTTTGTTCTTTTCAGAAATAAGTCATTTGTACTTGGATACTTGGTATTTTATTTTCATCAGCTAAAGCAGAGGCTCAGTTTATATCTCCAAAGGAGATCTGGTTGTAATGTTTATACAATGACACACGTTAGCATAAAACGCCGGCATCCTCCAGCACTGAATGCAGCCACAGACCACATCTCTTTGGCTTTGAGATATAGATATGTGTGTGTGTGTGTGTATTCACCAAGGTTCTAAGACACAGTGATAAGACTGCTAATTTGATGTAGAGCAGCTCAAAGGTGAAGCCATATATCTGCTATTTCTGAGAAGTTAGAGTACTTTGGACCAAACGTATAAAAATCCAGGTAATTGTCTTATAGCAGCTTGCCAGCCTTAAGTAGGTGCATGAGGGGGCAAAAGAGGAGAGTGAGACTCAGAGATAGACAAGAGGAACTGGGAGGAGAGCCAGCGTGTCCGTCAGCACAACTCGTCATCTAGAAGTGCCTGTCACCTGTCCAGCAGTCGGTGTCAGGGAGATCCGACATGGAGTGACAGCATTCCATAGGAACCTGGAAGGGGCTATTCATTCATTCACTAATCACGGTCTTTCATTAAACAGGCACTATCCTGGGAGCAGCAGATGCAAATGGACATCTTCAAAAAGCTCATTGTCTTATGGGGAAAAGAGATGTAAACAAATAATTCAAAATCAACCTCCACAGTTGACGAGTGCACAGGACCGGGAGTGTGCCCTGAGCAGGTGGGCCTGCAGGCAGGAAGCCTTAGGGTCCCTTGGCAGTGTTGGGGGGCGGCAGGCTAGCAAGGACCCTGCCAGCAGCTGTCTCCAGTCCCTCCAGACACGGCGTGCCCAGTACCTTCCATGCCCCCTCCGCACTCACTCAGCCTTCGCTCTATGTGGACCAGTCGCGGGACTTGCTTTAGTCTGGCCAACAGTGAGTCCTGAGAGGAGATTGGAGGGAGGAGAGGAGGTGGGGTCCGAATGTTTATTCCAAAGCAGTCGCATGGCCTAGGGCTGGCGGTACCCCCGCCCGAAGGTCGGAGCCGCTGTCTTACACACTTTGTCCTGCCCGGCTCTGGTAACCTCCCTTCGCTTCACCTGTGGGTCTCAGGGTAACAGCCTTGGGCTACCGCACGATCCCCTGTACCCGGACCACACATTTGTAAACTGTCTCTTTTTAAACTCAGATTATCTTGGTTTGGGCCCACGGTCTGCTTCCTGTTGCGACCCTGCCGGATCCTAACACACACGGTGATTCGTCCCTCGCCTCCCCTGCCACCGCCCCGGCCCCGCCGCAGCGCCCCCCGCAGGTCACCGCAACGGCTCCTAACTCGCTCCGTGATCTTGCTCCAGCGTGTCTTCGGCCTGTTCACTCACTGCACAGCAGCCATAGCAATATTTTTAAAGTTGTAAATCCGATCGTGATAATCTCCTGCTAAAAACCTGTGAATGGCTGTCTAGAACTTTTGTAAAATCCGAAGTTCTTACGTGGCTTAGGAAGCCCTTCGTGAAATAACCCCTTCTTTCTACTCAGACCTCGTCTGTGACCGCTGTCAACCTCACGGCTGTGTGGCAGCCGCCCTGGTCTTCCCTGATCGCTCAAACACTACGATGGTTTTCCCGCCCGGATGTCACATGGCTGCTCCTTCTAACATCCAAATCTTAGAGAGGTTGTCCATGACCGTCAGTCACTTTCTATGACATCAACTTATTCTAATTTTCTACATAGCTTCCCGCCTTTCTTTTAACAAAGTCTATCTATCTATCTATCCTCATCACAATCATCATCATCTATCTATTCTTGATAGATGGATCTATCAAGATATATCTCCCACTAGCATGTAAACTCTACCGGAACAGGGAACTTGTTTCTCTTGTTCTTTCTGCACTGTATCTCCTCCCACACCACATGGCATGTGACACGTGGCAGGGGCTCAATAAGTGCTTTTTGAATGAACAAATGAACAAATTAGAGGATCCGGTGCTAGAAGGAATAGAGAATGAACAAAGTTTTCAAGACAGAGATTCAAGCAGTAAAAATAGACATATTGGGCTAAGAGAACAGTAGTACTATGCTTGGTAGGGGCAAATAGAAACCACTTTTTGGAACTGGGTTATATGATAATGACCAGATAAGAATTCCAGAGTCATTCTAGGATTGGGGTTCTTTATCTTTTGTGTGTGTGTGTGTGTGTGTGTGTGTGTGTGTATCTTTTTTTGTGCGACTTCTTTGGAAGTCTGATGAAGCCAATAAATCCTTTCTCAGAAAAATGTTTCTAATGCATAAAGTATCTAGAATTATAAAGAAAATCAATTATGACATAGTTATCAAAATATTCTAAAATTGTGATATAACAGGTGTGCTGTTAATAGATTAAGAATAAAATCTAGCAATGGGTCTAATAATTACCAGAATTTTTTTTTTTTTTTTGAGACAGAGTCTTACTCTGTTGCACAGGCTAGAGTGCCATGGCGTCAGCCTAGCTCACAGCAACCTCAAACCCCCCGGGCTCAAGCAATCCTTCTGCCTCAGCCTCCCAAGTAGCTGGGACTACAGGTATGCGCCACCATGCCTGGCTAATTTTTTCTATATATATTTTTAGTTGTCCACCTAATTTCTTTCTATTTTTAGTAGAGACAGGGTCTCAATCTTGCTCAGGCTGGTCTTGAACTCCTGAGCTCGAGCAATCCTCCCGCCTCGGCCTCCCAGAGTGCTAGGATTACAGGCATGAGCCACCGCGCCTGGCCGACTACCAGAATTTTGAAGTAGTGATGAATGTAAATGGTATTTTGAGATATCTGCAATAATAATGGTGATATGAAAACATGTATGACTTCTGTAAGCCCTAGTGTGCTAATTCTACTCTGGATTGTTGTCTATGTTCACAATGTAAGGAAATAGTACATTTAGTTAGAATTTAGTAAAAATATTTTTTTCTTACCCAAGTTCACAGACATCCTGAATTCTATCCATTGACCTCTGAGGAGTCTGTTTAGAAGCCTGACGGGGCTGGGCCTGGAGGTGGGAGTCCAGCAGCTCCTCTAAGGACAGAGGAGGCCAGCAGAGGTGGAGGTACACAGGGAAATGATTGACTACATACTGCTGCCAAAGGCTTTATGAGAACCCTGAATGACCGCAGTTTGACCAGAGATTGGTAAAGCTTAAAAGAGCTGAGGATCTAAAGATGCTTCCTTGAACCAGATCCAGATCACTGCTTTTTTTAAAGACTGAATTTCTGTGCTGGAAACCATGAAAGAGAATACTTTCTTGTGAGATGTTTGGGGCTTCCTGTTTCCCAATAGTCAAAGAAAGTTTAGGGAGGAAGCTTCACACAATATCTCTGTGTTTCTCCTGGTTCATTTTTATTCCCATACACATCAACATTGGGGAAATGAAATCCTGGAGTTCTGCAGGACATTCCACACATACTTGTCATTAAAAAGAATCTGTCTTGAAGAGTATTTTAGAGTAGGACATTTCACATAGAGTACATAAGCGCTTGCAGATGGGGTTCCCAAGGTTCATTCATCACATTTATGATCTATAGATTCTCTCCAAAGTTGTTTCTTCGTTAACCACATTGATTTGGGGTATGTGAAATACATCTGTAATTTATCAGAGTGGGGATGCTCCCACTCACCCTAGTTAGGAGGTAGATTCACTTGAATGTCCTCCCTGCTCCACTACAAGGAAACAAGGCCCAGAGCAAGACAAGCTTTCAAAATGCAGACCTGTGACTTATTACGTGACGTACTTAACATACATTACTAGAAACTATTATAAAGTCTGTCACAAATTTGGCCCAAGGTAAGATTGTTTTAGTTTGGTCAAAAGCATAGAGGAACTTAAGTCTAGGCACTGAGTAATTCAAGGGGCCATGGAAGCCTGATGTGTACTGAACCAGAGTTCTTTGGTGTGCAAAGCTTGGAAATCCTTCATGGTTTTCTTCTTATGTGCTGCCTATCAGCTTATCTGATAGTAAAAGGGTTTTCCAGGGTAACTAATCCTAATGCCTTGTGACAGATCTTGGCTTTGTGGCAAATTTTTAAGCAGAGTTGAATGGCTTTGGGTTGTTGAAATAATTCACTGAAATGTAGCTTGGCATGTGATATCTTATTTTATTAAACAGAGAAACTGGAATGGAAATCATGAGGATGAAACATTCTTTGTTAAAATAAATCGGCAATAATTCCCTATAGGTTTAGAGCAGAAATGAAGTTTAGTCTTATAAGTCTGCCCTTATGACATCTGACAATCAAATTAAAACCAGGTGTAACCTGTATCACTGCAGCCTGTCCCTTCCAACCATTGCCTGGTTTTTGTAGCTACTACATATGATAAGTAGCACATGCTCTCCTGATAAGGACTTGCTAAAATATTCAATAGAAATCACAAAAGCATGTAGAAAGGGCATACCCCTCCTACCCTTTTGGTTTGAATTTACAATGTGGAGTGCTGAGAGCTTGTTGCTCATGGGAAAGATTATTTTTCATCTTGCCTACTCTAGGCCAGCTGATTGTTGTGTGTGCCCGATGGCCTCCCAGGCCATAGTTCTAAGAGAAGATCAGTTTGAAACACATTAGAACTAACTAGGATTCAACCCCCTTGATAGGAAGTCCTGACTGAACCTGTCTCTAAGGTTGTGGCCTGGGGTCTTCATAGCTGACATCTCTTCCTCTGTTTCCAGTCCTGGATCAAATGCGTATTATCCTTTAAGCCTAAACTTTTACAAGTAATTAGCAGTTGAATCTTCCCTGGGCTCAATTCTCTTATCCATTTTCTAACCAAATTCCCACTGAAATCAACAACTAGGCTTATTGATTTAATTTAGACTAATTTAATTTTAATCGATGACTTGTGGTTGCTTTCACTGGAAGTTTAAATTAAGAAAGTCCCAACAAGTAAACTAATGGATTTTGTATTTCATAGATATTTACCTTTAAAATGCTATGTGTGGTTGTGCCCATGAAGGAAATGGACCTCTTTAACTTTTCGAAAGCCTAATAATCAAGCAAATGATTTGTCAGGAACAATAGAATACTCACTATCAATGTTATGAGTGCTACCCACTGTCTAAAATCCTATTCTCTGCATTGAGAAGTGATTGGTTTAAGAATAATTTCCCACAAGCCACTGTGGTGAATATTCATTCACATTGGGAGCCAAGTCAGGGTGAGGGCAGCTTTGTCAAGGGAGCAGAATTATGACAGCACTGATTTCATTCTTGTCTGACTGCTCAAAGGAACAGTCACCTCAACCAGCATGTGCGAGTCCAGGCCTTCATGCTCCTTTATGAAGAAATGAGCAGTCTCTTTCTTGTGCTGAAAACTTTAGCTCGTGCAGTTCTCATTGACTTTCAGAGACTTAGGAATAATTTGAAGATTTGACTTGCGTGTTGTTGAAGCCTTTGGGAAATGTTATGGTCAGAAGTGACCAATATTAACCCATGTTTTTAATTCGGTATAGCACCCCCACCCCCCACTCCCATTCTGAGTTCTAATGTCTTTTCATCCTGGCCAGAAGCTGCAGCTATTTTTCTCCATGCTTGACCTAGCCATTTATCCCACTTTCTTTTGGCAGAAGAATAGAAAACAACATTTGCAGCATCCCTAAATTAATTATACTTTTCTCAAGCTAAAGAACTGTGACAGAGCCACAAAACAGCAACTGAAAACTAATTCCTTAAAAGAATATGAAAAAAGGAAGTTGTATAAGATACGGTAATTAATCTTGCAATAAAAATAATTGTTTACAGTTAAAATTAATGTAACATGCATTCCTCAGCAGATAATAAATTATGGACTTTCTCATTAGCATTTGAATTGATTTCCTCTAATTTCTGAGGAGCACATGAGCATGTGACTAGATTAAGTTTAATTGGACTACAGCTGGTGCTGATTGTACGCACACGGGGTAGGGGCTGTGCTGACTGATTGGCTGTCTCTGCATTTTGTTTCCATTGTCTTTCTCTTTCTCCACTGTTTTTGCCCTACAGGTAGAAATATTGAAAATATTAGGATCTTAAAATGTAATTAGCTAAGAAAAGACTGTGGTTTTGGATACTGTTAGACTATGGGCTCCTGCCAAGAGTGATGATGACATATGATATCATATAATTGTTATTACTATATTCTCATCATTATAAAATTATTATTTTGTCAACATCTAGTTTATTGAACATTTACCATGTACTGGTATTGTGCTAAGTACTTCACATGTCATTTAATCTTTACAACAGTTGTACTGTAGGTGTTTTATTCTTCCCATTTTCCGGGTGGGCAAACGAAGGCTCAGAAGAATAAAATAACTTGTCAAAGGTAACACAGATGGATATGGTAAATGAGATTAGAATGTTTTTAAAAAAATTGTAGAGATCATGCTCTTAACCACTTTATCATTCTGATTATTTGAAGAATCAAGCAGTCTAATTACGCTGTTGACGGAGAATGAAGAACAGGTAGTTTGTGCTAAGCTAAGCATCAGGATAGGTCAAACAGCTTCTACAGAGGTGGAAAACAAGCTAAGAAGGAGTTAACTTACAGCTGATGAAGAACTATATGGTCACCATGGAGATAGGCAGGGTTTCCAATAGGCCCATAATTGGGGAGGGGGAAGCATGAGTCCAATTAATATTGGGCTTGCTATTGGGCTTGTGGGAAGAAACCAATATTTCAGAAAAGTGAGAAGAAGAATTGGTAACATTTTAGCTCAGTTCTACTAGGGTATGTCTGATTAGAATGGAGAAAATTAAGAACAAAGGAACGATTGTAGATTTTTAGTCCTATCATGGGATATTTTCTCTTCGAATACATTTCTCACTTAAATGAAGTAGAATGATTTAGAGGAATTTGAAAAATCAGTTCCTCCAGAGAATTCCATGTGACTCCAGTGATGTGAAGCTTTGTGTCTTTCTTGTTTGAGTGGGGTCGTAGCTCCTCATAACTGTTTGAACCATTCCAACGGGAATGTCTCAAGCCTTTTGCTTTATTGATATACAGGAAAAGAAGCAGCCTCGGAGTAGAAAAAATAATTTTGGGTGGATTTAATGGCTTCTCCTTCTGAGGTGCCATTAGCGCCTGTGCTAATTTCATTCTGCCTTGCCTTACAGTCAGCCGTTTGCAAATCAGTTCCCCTCAGACCATGTATTTCTTGATGATGGGGCCCACATTAGGTGTCGTAAATACATGAGGGTGTGGGTCTTGGTTCCAATTCCAAGCACATTTTCCTAATTCCAAATAAAATTAGGTTTTGAAAAATTTGCCACCCTGTCCCATTTGCTATATATGTAATGTACTCTGTGGGTTATTTATACTTTCAAAACTGATGTAGGGGAATTATATGGAGAAATAGAAGTTGATCATGGTATCCGATATCAGTGTAGACAAAAAAAGACTTTAGGAAATGTGATGTGTGAGGTTATATTCCTGCTACCTACATTTTTTGATTGAGACTGCCAGAGTATTAAACATAGGATCTATATTTTCCAAAAATACACATGCATGCACACATCTATTTTAGGTCTAGTTTCTTTCCTTGCTTAAATATTAACTGCAGGAAGGAGACAAAAATTAGACAGTTGACGGACGTGCTGGTGTTTTGGTTGAACAATGTGCCAGCATGAGCGCCAGTGAACCAGCCTGCTCGGAGATTACATTGATCCTATGGCTTTTTGTACTTCTGAAGTTTCAAACTGGCTTCCCTTTTTCCCCCTTTCCTCTGTTTGGAGCTGTTAAAAATCTGTAATCCATGTCCTTTGTTTCAGTTTTATCATAAATTGAAATACAGCCCCACTTAAATTCTTCCAGTAAACAAAGTGCCACGTTGTTGCAGCCTTACCTCTTCACCTCATTATGGCCCCAGCAGAGTGTGATGTCACATTCGACCCAATACTAGTCTGCTCATAAATGACACAGCCTGTTCCCCTTTTGCTTCCTGGCTCAAGCACCGGGAAGGAGCTTAGTATGAAATTCATGCCGTGATGACAGATTTAAAAGTTGCTACAAACTCTAACAGACAGCAACTGCGGTTTGTAGACATACACAACATGTACGGCTCTCTTGTATTTTTAAGTGATGACATTCTTCGTTTAAAGAGTTACATTTATATAGCTCATTACTGTTGCCTGTCTATGAAATGAGGGTGGTAGACTAGGAAAAAGAAGGCTAAATTGGATATGAAGACATTTAACAGAAGAATTTTCCAAATGTTAATGAGCGGCTTAAAAGGCTGCACACGTGTTGCAATGTAATTGGGTTGGATGCCTTCTGGGGACTTTGAAGCTTTTCCTGCTCTTGCCCATTGTATTTTCAGGGGGTAGAATGAGCCCCTTAGATTTCTAACACGTTGGCTCTGAAGATCCACATGGTGCTAAATTGTAAATCTGCAGACAGCCAACAAACAGCGGGCTAAGCTCCAGCAACTCTTGTTTGGTTTGGGCTTTTCAAGCAATTAAATGAATGGCAGGCTCTAAATGTCTCTGGGGAGGTACAAAGTGCTATGAGGAGAATTTACTGGAAGGGGGCAAGGTAGGTTTCCTTCCCTGTTGCTGAGGCTTTTCCTGGAAAAAAAAAAAAGAATGAGCAACTGCATCCAAATGTGTCCTGAGAATCTTGCCAACCTGTTCCTATCTCTTAGGCCCCTTCACCTTCCTAGTCCATTTGGGTTCCCTACTGGGAGATCCTTGGTTTCTTTCCATGTGAAGCAATTACAGCTCAGAATGAGCTTATGTCATAGTTAAATAACTGTTTTAGTCAATTCCCTTTGGTCGTTTTTCAGTCTCATGGGAAGTGGTTATGTTCTTTTGCCAGTGAGGGAGCAAGATGACCCCTGAGCTTGATCCAAGTCGACAGGTTGTTCTCACTGTAGATCATCTCCAGATTTCTGGCACAGGGAGAGAAACCACTCTGGCAAGCAGCGAGGCATGGGGCTGGCGACCAGGCAGCAGGGCTCCTGCCCTCTCTGGAATAATGGCGGGGGTCCACCGAGAGCTTCGGGTTGCACGTTGCCCAGCATAGGTGAAGTTAGTTATGACCACTGTTATAATTCATGAGAGAGTTTTATTGAACAGTGGAAGGTCCTTGATCCAGGAGGACATAAATTACTTCTGCAGAAGTGGGGGCTGTCGGCCAGCACAGTGATCCTGCAAAGTGGTCTGAAGCTTCTTGAAGAAGGTTCATAGAAGGTGTCCTGAAGTTAGAACAAAAGTAAGTGTGGCTGTGGGAACGGCCTAGAAAAGTAAATCCTTCAGCCTCAGTTATTTCTTTGAAGGCGCAGCCTTGCAATTCTCGTTCTTGTGAGGTTGCTAAGTCACTGTCTTAGAATGCTAGCTGAAACCAAGGACTGGGGAACTGGGTCGACTCTTCCCTAATCTTTTAACTTTCTGCCTAGTTTCCTATTCTGATGGCCTAATTGTTGTATGGCCAAAATACTCTTTTTGGTTTGGTCTTCACAAATGTTCCACAGCAATGGAGAATGGAGAGCAGTGTGAAATTAAGTGGATAACATTTAAATATGAATATTTTTAGTCTCTGCATTTGGACTTAAACTGGCTAACAACAGAATGAAAGAAGCCAGTCATTCTGAGGAAACTCCCCATCTGCTTTCTTATCTAAAGCTCAGGGGAACAATCTGAATGTTAGATGAGTCTCCAAAATTCAGCAAAATCTCTAAACTAAACTACTGATACCAACTGTGAGGCATCAAGGACCAATACGCAGAGCCCACCCCTCCTCCCAATACGACCAATTATGTGTCAGGTGCTGTCTCAGGTACAAGGAAGCTGTGAAGAAGCTTGTCACATTCTCTGATCCTAAGTGCAGGTAGACACAAAAAAGATATTTAATAATAGGAAGTGGCTCAAAAGTGGTGGTGGTAGTGGCGGAATCATCCTCTGGGAATTTGAAAGGCATGCACACACGTAGCTGGGATGGTCAGAGAAACTTATCTCAAAGTCTCTATTGGGTGCTTTCATACACATTAGTGCATTTAATCTTTCAACATCCCTGACATGTGGGTATTACTATTTTCATTTATTTGATGAGGAAATTGAAGCTCCCAGACATTAAGCAACTTGTTCAAGACACCACAGCTAGAAAAATGTAGTCAAGATTCAAACTCAGGTCAGATTATGCCAAGTTGGGGAACAGCATTATAAGAGAGTGGAGAACTACCAAGGGCTAGGACACAAACACACACTCCAGGAATTCAAAGTTTAGTGTGTAGCTCTATTGCTCTGATTTGGAGGCTTGGGTGGTGTGGGAGAAAAATCAAGAGACAAGCAGGGGGAAGGTGGGGTTTTATTTTGGAGGGCTTGGCTGTAGTCAAGGGGCCCTTCTAACTGACCATCAGCTCCATGAGATCACAGTCTATGTCTGATTTTTTCACTGTGGGGGCCCCCAGCACCTAGGACCATGCCTGATGCATGAGAGGTGTGAGGAAAAGAGGATTGACAGGAGGGAGGGAGGAAGGAATCATTGCACTTTATTCCCCTGAGGAGTGATTTGCTGAATGATGTTTTATGAAGGCTAAACTTGATATAGATGTGTAGGATGATATTGATTGGTAGAACCTGGAAATACAGTTAAATGGTAGAAAGGACATCAAATTTAAACTATATGTTCAAATTTGAATTTGGAGAATTTTTGACTCATGATCCATATATGATTGTTATGCAAATTAAAAAAACCTAATCATAGCCAAATTCATGCTTCCTAAAGCATTGTTATATCTGGCTGGGACTCTGTCTCACCTGGATAAACAATGTGGAATGACTGGAGATGAAGTGCTTAATTGCTTGTTTAATGTTTCCAATAGATACACAGTTGGGACTGCCTTGATACTGCTCAGCCTTAAAATTCACTCTTTCAAATCTTCCTCCTAATAAATGCCAGGTTATTTTGGTAATCAGGGATGATTATTGTGATAATGGACAATTGCACACGAATCGAGTCGTTAGGCTGTCAGGGTTCAGGGCTTTATGTGATCAGTCAGAAATTTGAGGAAAATAAATTTGAAATTCACTTTGGCCCCTGGGGCCAGAAGAGTGCCTGGTGCTCAATAGATATTTTCCACGTGGATTAATGAGTTTAATAGTTGATCAGATCACTTAAACTTGACCTGGCTATTAGATGGGAATAGCAATGAGTTAAAATTACTTAATGACTCACCATAATTTTCTTAAATTAATGTCTGTGTTTTTATTCCTATTTCTACCTCTTCAATTTAGGTCCTTATCATTTTATAATTGATTTTCTGCAGTTTAGTGCTGGTTTTCCTTTCTCCCATCATTTTCTCTCTCCCTTCCCTGGATTCCCCCAGTAGTTCATGTCCAGATATATAAGCTCCTGAAAATAATTATCCTGTGTGTTTGTTCATTAGCTTATTCATTCATTCATTTGTTGATTCATTGAGTACCTGCCCTGTAGAAGGGAATGGTCCAGGTACGATGTGGTGGGGGAAGAGGGGAGGAACACAGCATTGCAGCACATAGTCTGCAGCCCTTCTTTCCCACCACACCCCCAACTCTAAGCAACTTTTATATTTTAAAATGAAGCTTTCCATTTTTGACTCTAGGAAGTTGGAACATGGGGTGTGGATAGCTTACTCATTCCAAGGAAACTTCTCGTCCTAGTCCTCAAGCCTCTCTTTGCATCTCCCTGTTTTATTCCCTACACCTTCCCCATGGCATGGCACTGGTCTTTCTTTCATGTAGTAGAGCATTCAATGGCAACCCAAAGCAAACCATGTTTGGCTGGTTGTGCCCCACGTGTCATGCTCATTTCTACCTTGTTGCTCCTATTGAAGTTGTGCCTTCTTGTCTCCTTGGACAGTGTTTCTCCCTTCTTTCTGCCAACCCATCCTTGAACATCCATGCTCTCCTCTGAGCTGTCTTGTGCTCTAGACTACACTTAACTCTGTCTTTCCTGAACCATAAGATTTTGCCTCTTAGTTGTATTTTCTATTGTGTAATTATTGAATTGTTTCCCATTAAGTCTCTCCACCCCTCCTTAGGGATGACAGGTCCCTTGTAGACAGTGACTTTATTTTTGTTATTTATGGTTCTCTGTACTCCCTGGTCCAGCACTGCATCTTGTTTAACCATCACTGACCAATGTGAGAGGGTTTGCCAGGCATTTGTTCCTTCTATAGGTGAGGGCACAGCTGTGAAGGTAGTGAATATGAGACTACCCGTTAACTATTAACGTTTGTTGGTTTTTGTTTTTTGATTTTTTTTTTTTTTTTTTTTGACAAGGTCTCACTCTGTTACCTGGGCCAGAGTGTAGTTGCACCATCATAGCTCATTGCAACCTCAAATTCCTGGGCTCAAGTGATCCTTCTGCCTCAGCCTCCCAAGTAGCTGGGCCTACAGGTACACCACCATGCCCTGCTAATGTTTCTATTTTTTTTTTTTTTTATAGAGACAGGGTCTTACTATGTATCTTACGCTGGTCTCGAACTCCTGGTTTCAAGGGATCTTCTTCTCTCTGGTTTCCAAAGTGCTGTGATTACAGACATGAGCCACTGAGCATGGCCCAACATTTGTTTTTTAATAGCACTTAATAATAGAGTACAAAGAATGAGAAGACAGCTCTAATTTTTTAAATATTCTCAAGAGATTAAAATGAAGATTTATCTTACAAAGCTGTTTTTGTTAGAGGGTTCCTTTGGCTCATGCTGCCATAAGTATTTCATTATTGCTATTACTGTTAATTTTATTGATTTAAACCAGAAAATTTAAAATTACTACTGGTTTTCATAAGTCCATTGTTTTATGACCCATTGAGAAGACTATTTTGTTGCAGAATTTAAAGGGAGCTGAACAGGCTTTAGGAAATCAGAAGGAAATTGGATATTTTAAAGCACAATCTGCTCTCCTGACCAGGAGTCTAGATTAAGAACATGGAAAAGGAAAGCATGAAGAGACCAAATGTTGTCTCACTGAGCAGGTGAATATGGTGCGGGTGTGTGCAGAGGTCACTCGCGGGCAGGGGGCATTATCATCACAGCACCTTTCATGAACCTTGAGGTTCCTCAGTGGCATCTCTGGGAAAGCAAAGAGAAACATTTCTAGACTGCTTTACCTGCCAATGAGAGCAAATGATTTTCAGTCATTTTATCCCATGTGTGGTCATTATGGAAACATTTCCAGCCAAGCTTGGGCTGGATCTCTCCTCACAGTTTGAAGCTGTGATACTTGTATCCATATTCTGCAACAGCTTGTAAAATTGTTTTCTGGCCAAATTAGGTTTTCTACTGGGATTATTTTATTTCAGGCAATAAATATGGAATATACAAAGTATCACCTGCTAATTGACACAAACAAGATTTTGAAAAGATTGATTTTTTTTTCTTCTCAAAAATATTGATAAAGATGTTAACTTTGACCATCATTAAGATTTTTTTTCCTAGTTGTTGCAAGGACTATGGTTGTGTAACGAATAGTCTAAAATATATTTTCAAAAGTGCTAATTTGATTTCCAGGTGACATTTTATTGTTGACAAAATGAGCAGTCTATCTTAAATCTCATAAACTACATAAAAATGCTAAAATTGCATGCCATCAAAAACATAAAGGAAAAGATTAGTAATTTGACTACATTGAAAACAAAACCATACTACAACAAAAACATACCCCATAAGCAAACATAAAAGATAAATACAAACTGAAAAAAGATATTTACAACATATGATGAGGGGATTATATCCCTAATATATAAAGAGTTTCCATAAATTAATAAGAAATGCAAATATGGCCATAGAAAAATACAAATGGCAAAAAAACACATAAAAGGATATTACAATCCATGAATAATCAAATAAGTAAAATTAAAACAGTAATAGATATTTTCTCCAATAAAATGAAGAAATATTGAAAAAATACTCAATGTTGACAGGAAAATATAGAAACATACATCTTTATAAACTTTTGAGTGGTCGCCCAGCTAGCTCAGTCAGTAGAGCATGAGACTCTTAAACTTTTAATAGTGATAAAAAGTGGTCTAACACATTCTATATATAGAATCTTAAAGATGTATGTATCTTTAAGTCTTTTTACTAAATTTCCATATATATATATGTGTGTGTGTGTGTGTGTGTATGCACACATATACCTGTTAGGTTAGAAATTCCACTTCTGGACATTTATTTTAAGGACATACTTGGATAAACACATAAAAATGTGTACATGAGGATATTTGTCACAGCATTGTTTATCATAGAAACTTCAAACACTCTAACTTACTGCCGATAGTGGTTAGTTCAATACTTACAGGTGTGACACTGCAGATTACCTACAACCATTAAAACTGATGATGGAAATTTTTGACATGGGAAAATAAACCCCATGTGAAGAAAAGGTATAGAGAAAAAGTTTAAAGGCTATAAATGAAAAATAATCATGCTTGTCTTTGATTATTGGTGAATTACCAATTTAAAAAAGGAAAAAAGTAATAAATCTGTTTTTATTTTCAAGAAAACATACCAAAATGTGTTTCTGTCCATACTCACAGATATTCTTAATACAAATCATTTTATAAAGATGACATTTCCACATCTGCTTCTTAAGGTCACTCCAGGTTCATGTTCACAGTCAGGTTATTAGAGGGTATGGACATCTTTGCATAGAAAAAGGAAGGTTAATCAGTGAGACAAGCATGGATTTAGGTGTAGGATTTCTCAATAAATATTACTTTGAATTTTAAAACAATACTATCATCTGAGAATGAGAATACAAAGTATTAAAAATGAAGCAAGGGATGAGGAATGTGTGGGAACCAGCCGGGAGTGATATCTTCCCCTGAAAACGTGTTCTGTGCGCTTCTGGAAGCATTTAACACATCCAGCAGTGTTCTACAGGCATTTCCCATCAACTGGCAGGCTCTTTCAAACTGGGAAATAGAGCTCATTCACTCATTCAGTCACTGGAGAAGTGTGCATTGAGCAAGCACTGTGTGCCAGGCACTGGGCTGGGCACCAGAAATACAAAATGGAATGCATACAAACCTTGCTCTCAAGGAGCCCCTGGGGAGGATGGCAAGCAGATTAGACAGTTTTAGTGTAGCGTCATAAGCATCTTGTGATGGTTGAGGGTTTAAGGTTGAGCTTAGGGTGCTTTGGAAATTCTGTCCCAACCTGTTTGGTGGGGATTAGGGACGCCCTCCTGGAGAGTGTATCCAAAAGGATACCTGAGATATGAGCAGCAGTTAGTGGGGCACGGGGCATGCCACAGGAGACCAGCAGAATGAAGTGTTCCAGGCAGGGGGACCATTTTGTGCAGAGCCTGGAGGTGAGAGCAAGTTGGAGGGATGGAGCTTTGTGTAGGGAGAAAAAAAGTGCAGTGAGCTGAGGCTGGAGGGTGAGCAGGGAGCAGAGGTTTTCAACCCTGTCTGCACATTAGCATCACTGAGAGATTAAAACAAACAAACAACAAGCAAACAAATAAAAAATAAAGCTATGACCAGGCACCATCCTCAGTCTGATTTAACTGGCCTCTGTGTGGTGGAGATGCCTTTGAACCCAACAGGATGCCCTCCTTGCCACCTGCCTGTTTGATTCCCCCAAATGCAGCTCTTTCCTTTATCTGATAGGCCCCAGGGTGATCGCAGCAGGCAACTAGGATTGGGAAACACTGGGGAGAGTGTGAAGGGCCTTGTAAACCAGGCTAAGAAGTTTGGATTTACCTTAAGGGCAAGGCAGCCGCTTTCTTGAATAAATGCGTATGCCATAGGCCACCATTATTAATAATGTTTAAAGAGTCTTTGGAGTATTTGACAAAGCTCTGGGATTTTTATGGTAACCACCTGGGTATATAAATGTTTTGTGCAAAGGGGTGGAGGATAAGGAAACACAAAAATAGATATGCTATAGAATGGGTTATAAATCTACACTTCAGTATAGTCAGAAGATACATTCCACAATAGGTGTATGTAAATTGAAAACTTGTAAAGCAAATCATAAAGGTATCTTTAATAAGACACTGCTATTAAAAATCAGTGAAGTAAAACCTGCTGAAATGTTAACAGTAACTCCTAATTGATTTGTTCTACATTATTTGGATTTTTGTGTACAATATGGAGTTTTTAAAAGATAGTACGCACAGATCATTTGCATATTTGTGTAAATAATAAAACGTGTTTTACTTCGTCAGAGGAGAACAAGTTGGGGCACTGTGGGAAAAACATGGACTCATTTCTAGACTCAAATTTAAAGTTTATTAAAGATACAATTTTGGGAAAATGACTTAACCTTCTAGAGACTCTGTTTCCTCGTTGATAAAATGGGAATAACACACGCACATCTTGCAAGTGTGTAGTAAAGGTTTTAGACAAGTAAAGCAAGTGAGGTATCCAGTATAAAGCCTGACACATAGTAGACACTCAATAAATTGCAACTATATTAACCAGCTTTCAAAAAGAGTTTTAGGGGCCTTAAAAATGTTTCTTGGAATTGAAAGTCGTCCATCCTTTCCTAGATACTGTTTCCAAAACAGATTTTATGGGTGAAAATGGTTGGTTGTTGCATGTATTTCTCATTTATTTAATAACGTTCTGGTATCTAAGCAGAGCCAGAAAGAATAATTCAGCATTACCCATACAAGACGAAAATGATCAGTTTTGGTAGGCAAGCCCCAAAACTCAGAAAACCTGTTACCCAACTCCCAGTGGTTAATTGGGAATGCATTTTATAGCTCACTCTTCCTTGTGGGCCCCCTGGGAAGCAACAGAATGCTCATGCTCTGGGTCAGATGAAGCTTGAGAGTGGTTTTTGAAGCTTTTCTATGGTTAGAGTAGATGACTGGCAACACCTGCTTTGAAAATGTTCCAAGCCAAAATGATTTCTGCCGTGCTGCATATCCTGGAACCCTGGGGGCTGAGCAGAACATTTTTCATGTACTGGAACTGGCCCTAAGATGCTGACAGAGGGCAATTCTGGCTTGTCTTACTGCTGGGACTCTTGCAGCCCACCCCCATGTGGTGGGGTGGTCATAGGTACCTCCAGATTTTATAATAGATGCCAAACCTGCCACCTGCCTGAGCCATTTCCATCTTTAATCTCCCTAATCAAGAATCAGCTCTGGGGACCCCTTAGAGGGGATAATTTCAAACTCTCTGTAATCCAGCTTAATACCTACCAATAGTTTTCCATTGCTTTTTAGAGTAAAATCTTGGTCTTTATATAGGGTGAGCAGATATCCTGGTTTGCCTGAGACAGTCCCTGGTTTGTACCTATTGTCCCTATGTCCTATGTAATGAGTAAAACACCCTCTTTTACTCTCAGATGTATTTTGGGTTAGACACATACTGTGTAATCATCCAAACTGCCAGCCCTATGGGACCTGTGCCCTGCCAACCTCCCAAACTCATCTCCCACTCACCCTTTGCTCACTTTGTGTCAGCCATTCTGGCCTCTTTGCCATTCTTTGAAGACATCAGATTTGTTTCTGCCTAAAAGTATTTGTCCTTGCTGGGTGATTCAGACCCCAGATCTTTGCATGGGTTGCTACTTCTTGTCATTCTCAACTCATGTCACCTCCTCAAAGATACCTTTACTGATTACCTTGCTCTAAAGTAGCCTCCACTCCTGTCCACACCATCATGTCACCTAGTTTTATTTCCTTTGCTTTATATCATAATCTGAAATTATTTTCTTATTTACTTGTTCACTGTTGATCTCCCTCCTCTAGAATGAGTTCCACAAAAACAGGACTCTTGTGTGCTGTTTGCTGTTGTCCTCAACTCCTAAAACAGAGCCTGTCCTACAGAAGGTGGTCAGTAAATCTTTGTGGTCATAATGAATGAGTGCACAAATCCAGCTTTGTCAAAACGTGAGCAGAGAGAAATGATTAGAGGAGTGTCTAGACATATAATTCATTCACCTTTTAAATGAGATTGAATTCACATACCATACACTTTACTCATTTAAAGTATACAACAGTTTTCAGTATTTTCACAGACTTGTGCATCCGTCACCACAATCAACTTTAAAACATTTTATGTCTCCAAAAAAGTAAACTCAACCCTCTTAGCCATCACCTCAAGTCACCTATAGCCCCTAGCCCTAGGCAACCAGCAATTTACTTTCTATCTCTATATAGATTTGCCTATTCTGGACATTTCATATAAATGAAAACATGTAATGTGTGGTCCTTTATGAATAGCTTCTTTTATTTAACATAATTTTCAAGGTTCTTCCATGTTGTAGTATGTCATTTATTTTTTCAGATTTCCACATTCTGTCCCTGGATCAAGTTAGACCACTAGAAGGCTATAACCTGGGATGGGGGTAGTTTATCTTAGAGGTTTTTAATCATGGCTGCATGTCAGAATCCCCCTCCCTCATGGGACTGTTAGAAAACCCAGAGTATCAGGCTCTACTCCAGAGTCTATGATGTGTAGCCTGAGATGAGAACCATTGGTTTAGCTAATTACCTGCAGTGAGTTGTTATTTAATGTTATGCATTTGACTTTTACCTGATATTGCAAGTAAAGGTCATATGAAACTTGCTGCTGCAAGATATTGTCCCCTAACTAGGCTATTGGGGAAGCAGATCTTGGACATTTGTCATTGAACAAGGACAGGTGCTGCTTATAGAGTAATGAGAAAACACAGAGCAAGGGCTTGTGACATGCTTTGATTCCACCTCAAGTTTTTTTCTTTGGGATGTGAGGCAATTGTTTAATCGGTTAAATTGTTTAATCGCTTAATAGCACCTGAGTTTTCCTGTCTGTAAAATGATCTATCTTCGAGGGTTGTTGGAAGCATTAAAAGAAATAATGTATGAAAAATAAACCAAAAACTACAAAATGTGTAAAAGTATAATTTATCCTTATCATTGTTAAAAAGTAGAATCATGGAATTTTAGGTTTAGAATGGGATTGAGTAGGAGTGGGCTGAAAGCCAAGAGCATCGGTTCTTCTTCTGGTGGTGCCACAAGCTAAGCAGCATCCTCACTTATTCTGATCTCTCTTCCTTCTTCTGTAAAGTGTTGTGGTTGGACCAGGTGGTAACTAAAGATGCTTCAGGTGAAAAAATTATATAAATCAATGACTCTATGACCTATTATAGAGACTTCCCTAATACCTCAAATGACTTCCAGTGGGGTGGGCTGCCTTCACCTTGACATTCATTATAACACACTCATAATTACTTCAATTTAGTTATTACTCAGATCCAATCATCTCTGTGAAATTCACCTCCCAATACTCTCTCCCCAAAGGTAACTTTATTATTATGAAAAATTTCCAAAATTACAGAAAAGCAGAGAGGATAGTAGAATGAGCAATCATAAACTCATCTTACGTAACTATTTGCCATATGTCTTTATCTTTTTTTCTGGACTATTTTAAAAAAAGTTACTGATAATATTTCACTCTAAATATTCTGGAATGCATACATTAAAAATATGACATTTTTCTTCATAACCACAATAGCATTATCTCACCTAATGAAATTAACAATTCTCTAATATTATTTAACACCCAGCCCATATTCAGATTTCCACTATTTTCCCAAAATGTCTTTTATAGCTACTTTGTTCAAACCAGAATGTACTGCAATGTATGTATTTAGAATGTCTCTTAGTCAAGAGTTCCCCCCTTAGCTTTACTTGCAATGAAATTGACCTGTTGAAGAGACTTGACTCATTTTTCTGTAAGACATGCTACTTTCTGGATTTGTCTCTTTCCTTGTGGTGTCATTTAACTTTTCCCTCTCTTCTCTGTATTTCCTGGATGGCAGGAGTTAGATCTAAAGCTTGATGGATTCAGGTTAAACAAATTCGGCAAGAATTCTTTGTAACTGACACTGTGTGTTTTATTTGCATCCATCAGGAGGCCCTGTACTTACTACCAGTGATACAGTAGCCCCCACTGGTCCCTAGAATGTTAATTCACTGGTATTGGTTACAAAACCACTGTAGAAGTAACAAAATAGAAGAACTAAACATTTTATTTGACTGGTTACTAGTAATACAAATTACATGAATTTATGTGAACTGTTTACTATTCTTTCCTAATTAGAGAGCAGTAATATTATGATTATGTTATTCCATTAAATCATGTGCCAGAATCACTTTGTGATAAGATCTATTACTTAGACTGGAAGATCCTACACATGCGTGTTTGACCTTCATAGATTGTTGTTGGGTAAAATTGTGATCTCTTCAAGCAGTATAATTATCGACCCACTACTCTCCCAACCCTAGAGGGACATTTTCACCCACAGGAACACACAAACACACATACACATACATAAGCTCATACCATATCCTTGCAGCATAAATTCCAGTAGTAACAATAAGGACCAACAGAACATTAGAGATGATATATTAAACAAGAACAAAATTTAATTATTTAAGATGCCCAAATTTCTCTCTTAAGCCCTCTTTTCTTTGCCACAAATAAAGAGGAATAATGGGAGTCTATTTATTTCAGATTTACTAAGAAATTAGTCAATTTCAAAGGGAAAATGAATGCAGATGGGAAATCTTTGCATCTTTTTGTCCCATTCTTGTTATTCAATACAGTTGCAGGAACTCTTCATCTATTTTCTGTTTCTTGCTCTTTGGAATGTTTTCTCTGCTCCCTCCCAGCCCCAATTTACTGCTTCTTACAATACCTACAAGAAAAATCCAGACATTTCCTTTGAGCCACCATCTTGATTTTCTTCTGCAGTGGTGTTAGCATTAGGCATTTCACTGCTGGTTAAATCTTATGTTTTTTTTTTTATTGTCTTGAGTTATTATTAATATTTTCCTTGATCATCAGAAAGTTGTTGCATTATATATTTTTACATTAAACAACAGTGATGCTTATGTGATTTATATGTTTTTTGCAAGTTTTCACTCTCTCCCTCCCTTCCTTCATTCTTTCCTTCCTTTCTTCCTCCATCTGCTGCTTCATATTCTATTACTTCTCACTTTTTGTACTTTTAATTTGCTTACTGTTGAAAAGGCAGAATACATTTCATTATTTGCTTGTATTTTTAATTCTAGTTTCTTTAATCTGGAGTAGATATGAATGTTGGCAGGCAGCATTTCCTTCTGTTTCTAAACCTCCTGAGGGATTAGAATATTATTAAGAAAATAGATACTCAAAAGTCGGTTCTGTGTGCTGTGAAGAAGAGTTTGAGGAATTTAGATAGCCTGCTGTTTTTATTTCATCTGTCCTTTAGGTCCTGTAAACAGATTTTACAACTTTTCAAATTTTGGTATTTCAATAGACTTTTCTAGTTTTTCTTCCATCATCTTTGAAAAATGCTTGCAAGATGAATAAATTTGCAGTCAGCCTTGCATGTAGAGCTTGTCCTTTGTGGAACTGTGTTATTAAATGATCCTGGGTAATTAGTACAGAAGGTAGTTACTTCAAGAAATATAAGAAATATTCAGTTCAAGCTATTAAATCATTACATTTGAGATTTTATCATGTCACTAAGTCCAAGATTTTCTGTGAATGTGAACCAACTTCAAAATACACATGCTTTTAAAAATTTTCCAATACAGCTTTTAAAAAGGTAGGGTTAGTTTTACATTGTTCCCTACCACCCTCCCTACTGCCCCCCCCACCCCACCTGGGATGAGTGAATGGTTAACTTGACTCTGTAAATTCACTGCCAGTAAAAACTAACAAGAATATCTGCATTGAAATAGTTGTCTTGTGATATCACTTCTTAAATATAATAAATGAAACAGATATGATGCATAGCTTATGCATCCTCTCTGCATAGAGATGAATGAGAGATTTACCATTTTGTATAAGATATTTACATCTGTTCATCAAAATATGACTCCCTTTGTAGTCTTCTAAAGCCATTCCTGTAATATACATTATTATGGTAATTTAAAAATGGAACATAGAGTAGAAAAAGAACATGATAAATGCATATCATCTTACTCTTTATAGCTCTAGTAAATTTTGTACCTTAGGCTAGACTGAATACATTTTGAGTTTCTCATGCAACGATCATTTTGGAAATGCGTCAGTCAACAGGCTTCTTTTACTCATTATTATGTAGCCTAAAGATCTGAGGAATCTGTTTTTATTCTGTTATCAATTTATTTCCAAGAAATGCCACTGCCTTTGTCTACTTGAATGAACATTTCCTTTCTTCCCATTTATAACGACTGTAAAACTAGACCCCTTTCTACCCTCATTTCATCAACTATTTCCAAGGGCTGCACATTTCTTTTTTTCCATGGGATGAGTTCATCTACAAATTAGTATAACAGATATTTCAGAAACAGCAGCTGAGCTTCTGAAAAGGAATTTTTCTCCCTTCTCAAAGCAAAAGATCAAGAATATCTTTTCAGGTTTCTTTTATTTTCTAAGCATTAAATCTTTTAGTCCAAATCATGGAAAAAATAACTAGGAAGGCATTTGTTGAATTACACAAAGGGCATGTGGTTTCGACCTCGGCAGGAACACAGGCTGCAGCCTAGCTGTCCAGGCACTATCCTTCCCTGCAAAGGTGAAATGATTTAGAGGCCTAGAGAAACTTAATTTTTCTTGATCACCATGTGCAACCCGGAATTTTAATGGCAGGCATAATTAATTCTTCTGATGTTAATCATCAGGGCTGGGCTCCACAATTATCAGCCTGGTGCAGCTGGGGCATGGTGCAGACATGAAAAATTAGGAAAATGAATCAGTAATAGGGTGGCAGATTTAATCTGCATCATGAAAACAAAGTTAAAAAGAGGAAGATCGAGAGAATTTCAGCTGAAGCTTTTGTGCCAATGCGCAGTGACAGAACTGAAAAATGTTGCCGATGTCCAAAGTGATTGGTAATTACCAAGCCATTGAATTTTTTATTGTCAATTTATCATTGCGCCAGAGGTTAAATTTAACATCTTCTTCTAAAGCCATCACTCTAAGAAGGCTCACTGCGCATCACGTGGCTCAGAGTCAGCGAAAGGTTAATCAGGTATCCTTTAGTTTGCATGTGCCTCCAAACCCTCCTTCCAGCCACCGTGCCATTGCCGAATACCTGCTGTAGGAGATTTTCTACTATTCGGTACCTGAGACTTGCAGATAGATATCAGATTGTGTTACACACGCACTTTTCTGTCTGTCTTGGTATTTATTAAGTGCAAGAAAAGAATTATTTCTCAAGTAAGAAAAATCCTATCATTTCAAGCCCTAGGGATACTTCATTAAGGTGCAGCTCAGACAAGGGGCCTTCTCTCTCTCCCTCTCTCTCTGTTTTAAGCGCTGTTTTGTCAGGGGCATTGGAAGAAATGATATGACCTCTTTTTAAAACAAAATTAAAATTTCACAACAATTTTATCTGATTCATATTTCTCTTCTTCATCTCCTTTTTTTTTTGCCCACGATGTCCCTTTTATTAGTAGTTGGAAAAAAGCTTAGTTTGAAAGGAAGGAGATATTTATCTACACAAATACTGAACACTTCACATGACTGCTTCTTTAAAGAGCATGCTGAAATGTTTGAACAGATCCAGTATAGATATTGAAATTCTACAGCAAAATCCTTTTCTTAGTGATTTTTAAAAAGTGATTTTGCTTGATTCAGTCACTGCCAGTCTTTAATATCACTTGTTTTGTCTTTTTGTTGTTTGCTTGACTGTGTCTCTTCTTCCATATGTATTTTGAAATATAGAACAGTCTCTTATTAAGGGAATGGTATGTATTTTCTATAAATTAAAAATGGAAATAGCCTTTAGGGAGACTTGAAAAAATCAATGTGTACATTAATTACTGCAATTCATTACTCAAATAAAAATGGGCTCAACCTTTCATTGGATACAAATTTAGGGACTGAGGATGTTTGCAAAAGACAAAGCCTGTGTTCCTGATCACGTTAATCTGCAGATCAAAGACTCCGTGAATCCACGCCTGGTGGAAGCTCCTCAGGGGATAGCCAAGCTGGGCTCCATCCCAGTACCGGGCAGTGAGTTATTACTGCTGAATACAAAAGCTGGTCACGTGACTGTCACCTACCAGCAGTGGCACGAGTCCTTCTCCTTCCTGGGCTTCCTGAGACCTTGCTTTTCAGAGCCCTCGCTTTTCTATAATTAAATCTGAACCATAAAAGCCATACCTGTCAAATGACCTCCAGTTGCCCTCATAAACAACACTGGGAATTTTACTGGTAGCAACTCTTTGCTTTAGGAAAGAATGTAGGAAAATATTCTATTTAGCTTCCTAGAGGCTTCCCTTCCCCTGGCTCTACCTTTCTTTCCAGTTCTCCCCAATGTGAGCTTCCTCTCCTGTTTTGGAATTTCAGTAGAGGGCTGGAAAATACACAGGAAATAAAAAATATAGCATAATTTATTGAAAAGATTCTGCTGTCTTCCCCTGAATTAGTAACCTGTCCTTTTAGGAAGAGAGAGAAAGTGGAATGAAAGAATGTAATTTTTCTAACAGCATTTGGCTGCCTTTCTTTGATCATGTTTTATGGCTAGAGAATAAATTACCATGTGAAGGTTTCTGTTTAAAACCTGAACATGTTTAGTATGATTTGAATCCTGCCATATTTTGCATAGCTGCCTTTTGCCTGAGCAAGTTTAATGCAAAGATCAGCAGCTCAGAGCATAACACATATTAGCCAGTTCTTTTCTGCTATTGGAATCCCCCACTATTTTAATTGGATTCTTTCCAAAACTGCAACTAATTAAGAATCAATTCAGGACCATTAGCAAGTGGGACAAGCTAGCCAGTGTTGCATATTTCAAAAGAGTTAGTTTTAATGAGAGGCCTTACTGGATGGGGGCCGGGGGTAGGGGGAGAAACAGATTAAAGATAGTGTAGGGACCTTCTTCAGCTAAACTGAACGACTAATGGTACACGGAAAGCTGCTGAACTTGTAGTCCTCTGTAATTGATCTACTTACTGTTAAAGAAACTTTAAAAACATGAATGCAGGTATTTAGAGGTGCATTAGAGGTTCAATAACGATTTATAAATGTTACAAATTGTTGGCTTCCGTAGTGGAGTGCTCCTTTTATTGGAGAAACATATGCTGTCTGCTTTCAGACCCGTTAACCTCAGCACCGCCAACCCACTTTCTCTTCTCTGGGCTTTGTACTGGGGCACATCTGCGTAACCAGACTGCAGTGCCTGCAGATGGTACTTTTTAATTTGTTACAGGGTTAGCTGTGCCATATTTTTGACAGCTGTTCTTGAGTTCGTTTACCACAAAGAAAAACTTTGCTAGAACCTAGTGTTTAGGGAATGAAATTTGATGCTCACATCCTCATTAGTTGCTTCTACTCTTTCTTAGATTTTAATATCCAATCCTTCTTTGTTATGGGCTGTATGTAGGCTGATGTTTTTCTCCAGAGGATTAAGGTGGAAAGTTAGTGTACAGTTAAGTTAACCTGCTTTGAACATATTATGAATATACGTGGAGTTTCAGTGGGGCAGCTGAATATTTAATCATTAGGAAGGATAGGCAATAAATCAAATGTCTGAACTTGGATGCATTATCTGATATGCTTGATTTCAGACTTAACCTTCCTCATGGACTTCTGTCGTGAGAAATTACCTGGACTAAGTTTCTTCATTTGAAGCAATCATAATCCAACCACAGAGCTTTTATGATTGTAAGATAATAGCAATAAAAAAAAGGATTGTTGGCTTCTAGCAGTGGACATGGACAATAAAAATATATTACTCTGTAGAAAAATAATCTTACTAAGTTTAGGTTTGATTACATGTTTGAGATGGTGCAGAGATTGAAAAGGCAATTACAAGGATGTTGAAGACTTGTGAGCTTAAAGGATTCTTTAAGATGTATAGGGCTAAGGAAAGTCATATGTGTTCATGGGGAGGTTTTTCTCTAGTTACAAATGTTATCAAAACAATAGAGCAGCCAGATTGAAACTGTGTATTGTTATTGGCAATTGGGTTTACAATATGGGGAAACATTGTCCAGGATTCCTCCTTCATGCTCTGTTTCCACTATAACCCATCGCCAAGACCTGTCGATATCCCCCCCTTCATTTCTCATCCTATCTCCACCCCTTTAACCCCTACCTTAGCTTGGACCTGCATCAGTTCTTCACTAGGTTGTGGCAAAGGCCCCTCACCTGAACTGTCTGCTCTGTTCTTAGCTCCTCCAACCCTGTGCTTGGCACCCTGTGCCTTTTGCTGCTGTCTCATTTGTCACACTATAACATCATTATCAATTTACTCACCTTTCTGCCTGTTTGGTTGTAAACTATTTGATGACATGAACTTGATCTTTCACCTCTGCACCACCAGCCCTAGCACAGTGCACACAGTGGGAGTGCAAGAAAAATAAATTGCTGAATGAATTACCTCGTGCTATATATTAATCCCTGTTCTAGGATCTGGGGACACAATAAATGAATTACCTCATACTACATATAAGTCCCTGTTCTAGGATCTGGGGACACAATAGGGAATGGACCTCATAGAATCTGTCCTTTATGAACTTCACACTCACATAAATGAACATGCAAATGAACAGTTGATCCCAAAAGCTCACTGTCTGGGGTACGGTGTGAAATGTTTAAGCCTTGTTCTAGTCCACAAATGACCATCTGGGGTACACACAAAGGAAACCTGAAATGCTGAGAAACCTTCCAGCATTAGCTGGACATCAGCTTTACATCGTGTACATCTGAAGGGCAAATGTTTTAGAGAGGTCAAGGAACGAAATCACCCTGGGCCCACGGTATACAATAGATTGTTGTGGTAATGGCCTCCAGTTTTATCTTTTCCTTGTACCCACGTCCCTGGGAAGTCCCCTCTTATGCTGACTCTGACCTTGACCATATAACTTGTTTTGGCCAGTGGTATCATAGCAAATGTGAGACAATCAGAGATGTGAGAAGTGCCTGAACATTTGGGCTTGCCCTCTTTTGTTGCACATAGGGCCACTGCTATGGCTGTCCTATGAAGAAGCTTGGGCTAGCCTGCTGCATGACAAGAGACACAGGGCTGGGTCACCCACATGGCTCCAGCCAACTGAACGTCATCTTCTGGACATGTGAATGAGGCAATCCTAGACCACCCAGTGCCCAGCTGACCCGCCAGCTGGCCACAGACGCATGAGCAAGCCCAGCCAGGAGCAGCCAATGCTGGCCATGGTTAGCAGCAGCACAGAGCCAGCTAAAGACTAGTGAGCGATAATAAATGGATACTTTATGAAGCCACTAAGTTTTGTGTGGTATGTTATGCAGAGAAAGGTAACTGATGCAAGGTGGCAACTATCACCTCTAACTAGTCAGAACAGTGTCTGGGAAACCAGGTATTTCACTTGGAAGTTCCACCAGATGAATCCTTGGCAGGGTGAGAAAAAGTTGTCAAAAAGTAATTGATTTTCAGCCTAGGGATATTTGTCATTTTTGGTCCTTAAGTGTAGCTCATTCACTTGCAGAGGAAGGTGGGACATAGGATGATAAGAAGATTTGTGTGATGGTGGCGGGGGTCGAGTGCGCTGGGCTTGGGACTCAGGAACACAGACTAGGCCAAGAGCAAAGGAATGTGGTTCCCAGATGGAGAGGACTTTCAATGAGAGCCATCTCTCAAAGCTTTGGTGCTTTTCTGAAGGTCATGGGTGTGTCATGACTTGCAAGGTCAACTTTTGCAAAAACAATAGCTAAGAAATAATTCTGACTCATGCTCTGAGGTTGGTAAGGAACAATACAGAAACCCCTATTATTCTTAGTTTCTGCCTTTTGGAGTCATGACACTGAAGTTTTATTTCATTCATTTGTTTAACAAATAGTACTTATATCCTATAGGTGCCAAGTACTGCCATTTGTGCTGGAGATACAAAATCTATTTTTTCAAAGTGCTCGCAGTCCAGTAGGGTTGACAGAGAAGTGAACAGAACAGACATTTACAGTAAGAGGAGAACGATATGATAAAGGTAAGAACAACCGTCTTGGGGGGGCACATAGAGGAGGACCTAGTTCAGCCTGCAGGTGAGGGTGAAGAGAGCGGTTGTTTTCCAAGAATAGGAGCTCTGAGGCTTCTCATATTGTAGCAGTCTGGCTTCGCTGACTACAGAATTCAGTACAGGATGATGAATTGGGAAAACATTGAGGTACAAGACCCCCCCTTTACCTTCAATTTTATTTCTCACACTTGCTTTCTATTGAGTTCAAACGTGTTCCTGATGAGGGAAGCACAGGTGTTCTAAATCAATACCGCCCCATGGACCAGAATGATGGGGTTACATCTTCATCTGCCTCATGGCCAAAAGTACCAGGGCTTTCCCAACCTGGCTACTTGACCACATGCTGAGCCTTGTGATCATTTTATTTTTCAGTGTCACATCTGAATTTCAAGAAGCCTTGCCATGCGTCTTCCAGTTAGTTGGTGTGTGAAGAGCTTATAGGGGGTGCAGATACTACTTTGTAAAAAGAGCTAGCACATTTAAGGAGGAAGTTTAGAGAAAGTTCTTTGTTAAAGATGTTTGTCATTTTGGAGGAGCTGCCCAGCTTTGAAACACTCTTCCTAAATGCAGGGAATTCATCAACATATGACACTTGGCACAGCCTCTCCCATTTTGTGAAGCTGAAAAATAACTTTGTCAGCCAGGGGAGGGCATCTGGGGTTGTCCAATCAGATGAGTCCATTGAGGATGTCGCCTGTGGGACTACAGATGTAAAGAGCTAGTGGTGGTGGAGAATTCCTGCTCAGCTGTGGACGTTATCACTGTCTCAAGGCAGCAGGGGGCCGTGTCTTGGAGTCAGCAGCGTGAGAGACCCTCTTTTATCTCAGACCTTAGACTGCAGTTTCTAGACGTTCTCTGGGAGGCCTTGGACCCACCCAGTTTCTTGCTTTGTAAATTCTCAAGAATAACTGGATTGTGCTGGGAATGCAACATCCTGAGATAAGAAGGGACTGGCTGAAACAGCTAGGGCTTGGTTCCAGGCCCTTCTAGAAACAGGACATCTGTCAACACTTTAGCCTAGCAGTCATGTTTCTCCAGGCTATAAACCCCCAGGTGGGCTCATTCCAGGGGTCCCTCTGCTGCAGTACAAGTGGGGCACATGCAAATGAGACTCCATCTACCCTGAGCAGCTTTCCTGAGCCTTGGAGGACCAGCTATGCATAAATCCCAGGCTTCTGTTGTCCCTTGCTGCCTATCTGCAAGTAATAAACCCACTTCATATACTGTGTGTGTGTGTGTGTGTGTGTGTGTGAGTGTCCTGCCTCACTGGACTTGGGAAAATGCTAAAAGTAAAGCCCCGGATACAACAGGCTGAGTGGGAACCAGTGAACCGTGGAAACCTGCTTCATAGTGGCTCTGCTTGCTTGGTCTCCATTTGGTCCTGTTTTCCAAGCCTGGATCTCTAGCCCTGCAGGCCGTTCTAGGAGCTGCCCAATATCCTTTCCGCAATTTTATATTATCTCCCTTAAATGAGTTAGTCACTTGAAACTAAAGATTTTGACTGATACACCCCATTATTGTAGTTTTAAAAGAGAGGTTGAAGTAGAGACTTCACAAAGCAGTCTGGCTAATCCTATTACTGGAGGTTCAGTTGCTGAAAAAAGAATCCATTGTAGCTAGTTTTAGCAAGACAGGAAATTAACTGACTCACAGAATCATTGGGAGGGTTGAAGAAATAGATCTGGATTAAGATTCATGAAAAACTCTCTCAATTCTCATTTCTTGTTTATGGTTTACTGTCCATCTCATCTACTAGAATGCAAGTCCCATGAAGGCAGCAACGTTTGTTTTATTCCCTTATATACTCCAAGCACCTAGAAGGTGTCCAGCCCATGTAGGTAGTACTCAATAATACAATAATAATAATAGTACGTAGGGAGAAATTTTGAATGAGAGAAATCAGAAAGAAAGTCATGTAGTCTATCCCCCAAGAGACCGTAAGTTATGGATGACTTTTCTGAGTTGGGAGACATTTGGCCATATGTCACAGAACTTGTAGGAATGTGGCCAAATTGGACCTTACTGTCCACTAAAGGGAGCTATTTTTTTTTCCAAGAAGATGAATCAATACATCAATATTTAATGTGTATAATTTAAGCCATCTCCCATGCAGAGGGTGACATGAGTAATGTATACCTCTGGTTGGTATTGCTTGAAACTTTTGATTAGGGGTTTCATAAATAGCATAAACTCCTGAATTATGGAACTTGAGATACGGCTGAGCAGACTTAAACATTTGGATTAATTTGGACCAGATAAGTCTCAGTAATAATGCCTGAAGTTTATCAATGATGATGAATTTTTTATAAATTCTGGGAAGAGTTGGACAGGGTTGACAAGTAGGAGAACCAGGGGAGAAAGGGCATGAAAATCTGGGCTTCACATGCAATCCCAATTTAATAGGCTTAACCTCTAAATTTCTACTTTAATTTTGATTTTTAAATTTTGGTAGAAAACATAAACTTTTTGTTAATATGCTCTAGTATCTATTGTGATTCTGATTATCAAGGTTTTTGCAAGATGGCATCCAATTTTTGTTTTGTTAGTGTAGTAGTAAACTGATTAGGTCTGTGGGTGCAGGAGAACCAGGACTGTATATAGCATGTTGTGGGTGCTCTATAAATGTCACTGTCGTTTTGGGAAAATTGATAAAATGAGATCAGGATTTTAGGGGCACTATAAAACATCAGCAGGGTTCTGGTCAGGTTGTTTGGTTTCTTCCTTTCTTCCTTCCTACCCTCCCTCCTCTTCATTTCTTCCTTCTTTTCTTTTTTTTCTTTTTGTAATTTTTTGTTCTGTCCTTTTTCTATATTAAAAAACCCATATACAGCAGTATATCTCAAAACCCAATTAAATTCATTCATGAAAAATTCCATTAAAAGAACATTTTAAAATCTACTCTAATTCAATAGGAGCCAGGGGACTTGGAACAAGCCTGACACTTCTGTTTATAATCACTAAATTTTTATCGATAGACTTTACAACAATAATCTTTTATTTAGATAACTACATTTACCCCTCAGTAAATTCCACTCCATGTCAGTTCCTCCCCATGTCCAAATAAAAAGAAAATCAAAATGCTTCAAAGCGCTCATCATTTTGACAAAAGCACATTGCTGAAACAAGTGCTAGAGCCTGAATAGAGAAATTCACTATATATTAATAATTAATCCCACCAAAATTAATAATCATCTATTTACAAGGCATCTTTCATTTGAAAATGGACTATTTTTACCTTTCAGTAATGCAGGCTCAGAAAGAGATGAATTATTTTGTGTAGACAAAATATTTCGTTATGGCTGGAGAGCTGGCCAGGATCTGCGGGCCACCTGAGCCAGATCCCTGGATCCCTGGGCCTCTGCCCAAGCAGGAGGGCCTCTTCCTCCCAGAGTCCTACCCACCAAATAAAATCTGCATGCAAACTTGCAAAAGTCTGGGTACACAGAATTACAATACATACTAGAGTATACCAAGATACTAGAGAAGCCCTGGATTTCAGTTTCAGATTTTGTAAAAAAATTTTTCTCCCAAGGAGAATTCTAAAACTTACTTAGATGCTTAAAGTGATATTTAGGTGTTATCAGTGATCTACCAAATCCCGACTACAAGATCATCTTCCCCAATAAGCCTTCCTTCATTAATTGGGAGGGAAATTTCTATCTGACCGTGTATCTTCCTTAATTACTTTTTCACTTATATCTTATTAATTATCCTGAAACACACCCTCCCTTTTTGGCATGTAGGTGTATTTTATATACACAATAGCATTGTGCTTGAGATGCTGTATGCATAAAAACCTATTTGAATTAAATAAGGCTTTAGATGCACCAGGGGAGAGTATTCTTAGAGCAACATTCAGCAACACACACATGAGCATCTACTCTGTACAAGGCAGCCTATGGGATTCAGCAAAGAATGCTTTCCTTAAATTTTTGTTTCTTAAAAAAAATAAGAGAAAGAACCATCATCTGATTTATCTGCTTTGGAAGCTGGCTATTTTCACATAAATGGTTTTATTAAACATCTATTAAACAGACCATAGTGTGCAAGAAATGAAATTTTATTTCTATATAATAAACTTCATTCCCATCTGAAAAATTCATTCTTCCTGGTGAAGCAAATGTATTCTTTATCAATTCAGGGTAAACCCTGTCAAATCAGGATGATTCTCAGTTGATTCAAGATTCTCCCTTTTTTTACAGGGTCAAGGCAGCAGGGAAGCCGGGGCACGTGCTGCTGTGAAGTCATATGCCCACGTAGGTGGCTCCTGCCCTCTGCATGGTGCTGTACATTCCTGAGCACGTGCACTGCTGTGTTCCATCCCACTGGGGCTCCGGCCCGGGCAGGCCCACCTTCTCTCAGAACCATGCCCAGGCTGCTCTTGTCTGCACTGAAAACATTTCATTCCTCCATGAAGCTGCCTCAGGCCTTTTTTCCTGGACACCCCATGTAGGTCTACTCAACTGTTCTAGCCCCACACTGGGGTAGCGTAGAGCTCTAGGCCTTGCTGTTCCCTGGGGCCCATGTGGTAGTGAGACACTGCTCATGTCTCTGCTTTTGTCTTCTCAACATAATTGAAGAATGCTCTTGAGTCATCTCCCACCAGAATCTACCTAGGAGAGAGGGGGTAGAGATTAGGACCTCTTCCTAGGGCCACTCACTGGAGTTTAATTATCTTATCTGCTCTCCAACTCCCTTCTTCTTCCCTTATCCTGGCTCTTCTCTTTCTTCGGGGTTAGGTAGAACTGGCTTTCTTCTTGATCATGTACCCTTCACATCTTTCCTGTTTTCAACCTGGACTAGACCTTTAAAACATTTGATTCTTTGATTCTCTGACTGCCTGAGGCAATGACTACCATGTGGTCTATGTGCAAGAGGAAAAGGTTGAAGGGGAAGAGTTTCAAAAAGCCTGTCTGTGAGTATATCAAAAGGTTATCCTGCTATGCTGGGTTTTCTAAAGGCCCGTGGAACCTACTCTTTACTTTTATATCTCCAATCTGAATTCCTGAAGGTCTGAAGTTCTGTCTGTAGCTCTGGTTTATGACACTTGCATCGGTAAGAGGAGTAAGGACTGATGATTTCTGATTTCCTTTCTAAATAGTCCAATAGATTGAGCTAATCCTATCACCCCCTCACTCCTCAAGCCCAGCAATCATTTCTGGAGAAAAGGATTGCCATAAAGTTATAGTGGAAAGAGACAGTCATTTATGCAATTCTCCCAGTTACCTTACAATACTGACCAGCATAGTCCTGCTGACAAAACTGTCTTGCTTGGCTGTGGGTACAGAAAAGAAAATCTGAAAGTGATTGTCTTAGTGTCTTTGGGCTGCTATAACAAAAAACCTTAGATTGGTTAATTTTTAAACAATAGAAATATATTTCTCATAGTTTTGGAGGCTGGGAAGTCCAAGATCAAGGCACCAGCAGGTTCAGTGTCTGGGGAAGGCTCCCTCTCTGCTTCGTAGATGGCTCCTCTTGCCACATCCTCATGTGGTGGGAAGGGTGGAAGGGGTGAAGCAGCTTCCTTGAACCGCTTTTATAAAGGGTCTAATCCCATATATGAGGGTGGAGCTCTCGTGACTTAATCACTTCCCAAAAGGTCTCACCTCTTAATACTATCAGCATGTGCACTGATAGTAAGCCATCTCCATAACACAAAAGTGCAAGGTAGATGGCTTCTTTCCTTAAACCTCAAGAACCATTCTCTGCTAGCTTTCAACTTTTCTGTGGCTTCCTCACTTCTCTCAATCTTCACAGAATTGAAGAGAGTTAGGCTTTGGCTTCAGGAAATGTTGTGGCTGGTTTGATCTTCTATCCAGAGCACTGAAATTTTCTCCCTATCAGCAATAAGGCTGTTTTACTTTCTTATCATTCATGTGTTCACTGGAGTAGCACTTTTAATTTCCTTTAGGAACTTTCCCTTTGCATTCACGACTTGGCTAACTATTTGGTGTAAGAGGTCCGGCTTTCAGCCTATCTCAGCTTTCAACATGCCTTTCTTACTAAGCTTAATGATTTCTAGCTTTTGATTTAAAATGAGAGACTTGTGACTCTTTCTTTCATTGAGTCTTAGAGGCTATTGTATGGTTATTAATTGGCGTAATTTCAATATTGTTGTGTCTCAGGAAATAAGAAGGCTGGAGCAGAGTGAGAGAGATGGGGAAACAGCCAGCTGGTGGAGCAGTCAGAACACACACATTTATTGATTAAGTTTGCTGCCTCCTATGGTTGTGTTGTGTGGTGTCCCAAAACAATTACAGTAGTAACATCAAAGATCACTGACGACAGATCACCATAGCAAATATAATAATAATAAAAAAGTCTGAAATATTGCGAGAATTTATGAAAGTGATCCAGAGGCATGAAGTGAGCATATGCTGTTGGAAAAATGGTGCCAATAGACCTGCTCAATGCAGGGTTGCCACAAACCTTCAATTTGTAAAAAATACAATATCTGTGAAGCACAATAAAGTGGAACACAGTAAAATGAGGTATGCCTGTACCTGATGCTTTGCTGTATACCTGTTCCCTGGCCCTGGAATTCCTACTGGAATCTTTGAGAATTGAGGTGACCAGCTCCTTCTTCTCTCTGATACTGTGCATTGAACTTGTGCTTGCATTAAACTTGTGCATCTCACTGTTGAGGTACATGTTTGTTCCAGGAGGTTCCACCCACCCCACCAAATCTCCAAATGTCCTCAATATAACCAAACCCTTAAACTCAAGCTGGAAAGTTTGAGTATTTAGACACTTGCAGTCTTGAAATCCTGTGACCATATTTTTTTAATTCTATGAATTTCCTGCCTATTAATTTTTAAGCCATTAACTGAATTCAAAAATATTCTCCAGATTCTCCTGGCCCCTACTCATCAGTTAGCCACAATGTATATTTAAATCCCTCAGTAAGTAGTTCTGAGATGTAGGTTTTGTTAGAATAAAATAAGAACTCAGCTTTATCAGAAAATAATAAAACTAATAAGTAGTTATTTACATGTGTATAGACCTTAATTGATTTTTTAATAGGTGTATATGGGTTCAGGATGTGAATTGAATAGATTCTATCAATAACTGCTTGGCATTTCAGAAATGAAATGAAATTCTTTCTACTAATAAATGCAAGCTTTGTTACAGTAACAAAACCCAAGTAATTGCAGGATCAGCAATGAAGGACCTTATGCCAGTGAATGAGATATATTCAGAGATTATAAAGCATTCAGTAGAAAATGTGTAAGGATATTTAACAAGAAGGTGCAAAGATACAGTTTTGTTTATTTATTTAGCTAGTTAATTAAAGAGGTCTTGGACAACCTTGAGACTAATATATGTGGCAGTCTGAGACCATCAATAATGAATAGCAATTGCTACTCATACTCCGTTCCTTATAAGTCTCATGTATGGATAGCAATAGCAGAATAGCCCATGATTACTCTCTCTGTAAGAGCAATCATTTGCTTCCCTTTCCATCCTCTCTCCGCACCAGTTATCTCCACCTCACCCCATAAAACAGGGAAAAAGTCCCAGGCCCAAGAGGGCTGGTCGTGTGGGAGTGCAGGGTGGGGCATGGGCAGGGACATGGGAAGGCCTTCTTGGAGACCTGTCTCCTCAGCAACAGAGATCATTCTAGACTGGTCCACTCGTGCCTCAAGCCCTAGCCCTCGGTGGCTGGCTTCCCATAGTGTGTATCTGTCCCTGATCCCCGTTGCCTTCACTTGCTGTCAGGCTCAGTTTGATGATGGCTCTTTGCTAGTTTTCTGTCCATGCTGTGCCTCCACTCACCACATCTTCACTTGCTGCCTGCCTGGTTGGCCCCCCGAGGACCTGCCCTTTCCCTCACCACTGCACCGATGCAGTTTATGATCTTTCTGTCTTAGCTGTCCTTGATTCCCTGGTTTCAGAAGCACTTTCTGATCTATAATCTCTGTGGGCATGTCACCTGAAGGGACTTCTCCTGTTTACACCTGAAGATGACACTCTGAGTCTCTACTCAGCTCCGAGGGGCTTGCTGGACTCTGGGAGTTGCCTTGCTACTCCAAGTTCGCCCAGCCGCTGCTTAAATTCTGCTGCTGACAGGTTAGCTGATCAGTGAGGGTTCATCTTCCTTGTCAGTGGGGTTAATTTCACTGGCTACTCTAGAGGTAGGGTGTGGTTGGAGAGCTAGATTTTGGGATCAGCCTGCTTGGGTTTGAATCCTGTCTACCAGTTATTAGCTCTTTGACCTTAGACAACTCACTAAACTCCTATAAGCTTCAGTTTTCTCACCTGTAAAATGAGGAAATTATAGTATCAACCTCATGAGTAACTGTAAATAATCACTTAAGTAACATGCAAAGCTTGTTGCACAGTGCTAGGCACGTTGTAAATACTGAAAGATTCAGGACTGCCCTTCACAAAAGTCTAATCCTTGTGTTCTGTGGACTGTTAATATTTTATTATTATTGCATTCTTAAATTATGAGGTGATTTAAGAGGGAAAAATGTGGTCTCTCTGTAGAGGACTGAAAGCTTACAAATCTAAAGTTAAAAAAATAGCTTAATATTTTGAACCTCTTCAATAACTGTCTCTTGTGTGGGTAAAGTAATTACCAGTGGAAAAATGAATAAAAACTCAAACTCAATAAATTACATTTTCATTGAATTTCTTTGCTTATATTCTAAGGGAATAGGACTTTGAATTTTGGGCTTTTTTTGCCACTTTATTTTTTAAGTGCTAAGACATGACATAATATGCATTTTAATATCTTCGTTCATGTCCAGTTT
This sequence comes from Lemur catta, assembly GCF_020740605.2. Classification (NCBI taxonomy): domain Eukaryota; kingdom Metazoa; phylum Chordata; class Mammalia; order Primates; family Lemuridae; genus Lemur; species Lemur catta. The sequence continues at coordinate 50,126,677 of NC_059135.1, forward strand.
CAACAAAGCTGGGTGGAAATTAGTACCCCATAATTCATGCTCTAGGGTGTCTTATTACAATTATAAAATTTTATTATAAAATGTTTTTTTAATATTTATGTTGTTAATTAAATGACGATGAATCCTCATAAATTCTGAACAGAGAATTATGGTCCATTAGACCCTGCTCAGACTTCTTATTAGCCAATCAGAATATTTGATTTCTCCTTCTAGCATGCTCAATTGTGTGACGGTGACGCTTACTGATGTTGCTGTTCCTTTCTATACCTCTGGCGTCTTGGAAAGAAGGCTCTCAAAGCAGTTTACCTGCATTTAGGTTATCACAAGGTGGTCATTTTCTTGGAGGGATTTTTAGAGCACTTGGGATGATTTTTTTAAAAAATCCTGTTTGCGTTTTAGTTTCCAAAAATTTCTGTACTAGAAAAGTAACTATAAAATGGCAGTCATATCCTGATATAAGGACGTTTGCCCTCCTACACACACGTATGGACTTGTAGCCACTAGAGCTGTTGTGCTTGAACATTACATGATGATCCAATGGCCACCCAAGCAGCAACTGAAAGGTAGGGAGATGAGAAACCCCAAGAGAATGATCTAGACCCACACTGCCAATAACATAGCCACCCACATATGGCTGGTAAGTAGTTGAAGTGTGGATAGTGTGGCTGAGAAACTGAATTATAAATGTTATTTATTTTTAATTAATTAAAATTTAAATTTAAATAGACACTGAATTTTACAAAATGCAGTTCCTCAGTCACACTAGTTACATTTTGTTAAAATAATTAATTGGGAGGCCATTAGACTGCAGCAGATCCAACGTCCTGGGATCCTACATGAGCAAATTGAGACCCAACTCAGTAAAAATGAAACTTAAGCTTAACCAATTGGAAATCCAGGACTTTCCATTAGAATAATCCAAATAAAGTTACTGCTCCACTTTAACCAATCAAATAATTTTTTTTGCCTTGCTTCTACATTCACCTTATAAAGGTCTTCCCCTCATGCCCCTTCAGTAGAGCCCTGAACTGCTAGAGGTCTTGTGATGCCTGATTCATGAATTGCTACTTGCATAAATAAGCTCTTTAATATTTTAATGTGCCTCAGTTTATCCTTTCATGATTTTAATTGTTCAGTAGTCATGTGTGCCTGACCAGTTGTTATCAGACCAAGCAGCGCAGATAGATATAGAACATTTCCATCATCACGGAATGTTCTATTGGACATCACACAGTCAAGAGGGATGTTAAGAAGATGTGGTTGTCTTTACTCTTTTTGCTCCACTTTATTCTATGTCCAGGCTTTCTCAGCACTAGAGAAATAGATGATTCAGGAAAAGAGAGAGGGGAATGTTAACACAAAACTTAGAAATGAGCTTTGTGGTGGCCAGAGCTGTAGCCAAAGCACTGGGAGAAGAAGCTAAGGAGGGTTCTGTTGCAAGAGGGCTGCAACATCTTCCAGCCACCAGGATGTTGTTGATTGTCCCAAGTGTGAATTTAGTGAAAGACTGCAACAGCAGCTGCATTAAAGAAGAGAAACTTTGTTGAAAATAACAGCCAGAGGTGCAAATATTATCAACTTTTTCTCCTACACCATGCTTTTGCCTGGGAAGAACAATTCTGGAACCCAAACATTGTCTTACACTTTTTGTCCTCTCAAATATTAAGGTGCATGTAAAGCATCTGAGAGTATTTTTAAAATGCAGATTCTTATGCAGTAGGTCTGGTTTCTGCATTTCTGAGAAGTTCCTACATGATGCAAATAGTCAAGGACCATAGTTTGAGTTAGCTGCAAGTCTCTATAAAGTCTAGAAAACATTTGCATTCCAGACCTTCTATAGAAACACTATCCTAATTACTGGCTTAAACACAGAAGGTTACACCTCTCCAGAAATCAATACGCCGTTAGTTTCAAACTCAGACTAGGGAAATTTGTGAGTAGGGTGTGGAGAAGTTCTGTTGTTTTTGGAGAAATGAGGTTTATTACCTGGAATCCCAACTGGTGTAAATATGTTCTGATGTTTTCATAAAAAAGTATGGGACATTTAAAAATCAAGGAGCATTGACCCATAGTAAAGAATTCAGTCAAATTTCTTACATAAATAAAAAGCAAGTTATATGTATGTTTCAGTATTGTTATGACTATTTTTGTAACACTAAGCCATTGAACAGAAAGCAGTTTCTATCTGATGCTATGATTTAGAGCTAGTCGGAGAAGGAATCGATTGTAGGTAGAGGCCAGCTATTGATCAGAAAGGGGAATGGGAAACTGGAACATTTCTCAAATAGAGAAAAATTCAGAACCAGAAGCCAGAAGGCAGAGAGATTGCTGTTTGGAAAAACACAATCAGGAGTTTTTGTAATATTCAGGTACACTACGGGACTTTTTGGCTCCTGATAAAGATGGAGAGGCTGAAAATACTAAAAAGCAGAGGATCCCGAAGGAATGAGGTATCTGTATTCCTTGATTAAGTCCTGCCAGACAAGCAGGGTCTGCAGAGCAAGTGAAGCTGCCTGAAAGGATTGTTGAGCTGCCATGAAGTCTAAGGCATCACTGTGAGGATGTGCCAGGAAGATTTAGATGCGAAACAACAAGACTACTCAGTTATTCCTGCTTGTACCGAGAGGAAAACCCAAACCAAGTTGAGTAGAAACCTAATGTTCCAGGCATCTATACAGGGTTCATACTTTGCTTAGTTGTTTTATAAACAAAGAGTTCGATGTTTACGGGAAAATCAAAATTGAGAGGAAAAGCATGCCCTCTAGATTTCTCATTTATTCATGCTCAAAGGAAGCTGAGTTGCATATTTGTTTTATTTGTTGCTTAACAATTAGTCCAGAAACCCTTGTCCACTTGTTGGCAGTTACCTTAACTTGCAGGATTATGTCAGAGAGGAAATAAAGTGTCTGATGGAAACAAAAACAAATAACAAAACAAAAAAGTAACAAAAGTCTTCATTATCTGAAAAGTTACAGCAAACAACTTAAAGAATGTAACATTGTGGTAAAGTATGTAATTCACTCTTAGAACAGTAGTCTGGTTTAGCAGAAAGAGAACTCCACTGGCAGTTAGGAGACCTATTGTTTAGCGTAAGAGAAAATCAACTCAAGATTGCAGAGAGCTGATACAATGTATACAGGATGTAACATATGGCCTTAAATCTTCCTGGACTCTAACTCCATCTGTCCTTCCATTTGCAGGACCCACTTGCTCAGAGGTTACCTTTTCTGTCTACATTGGACTCAGGCAGCTACACCCTCTCAAGAGGAGATAAGGGGGGTTCTGCAGTTGCTGCTAGGTTCCTACCTTCCCCTGCCATCCTTCTTCTCTTCTAAGTCTTTCTTCCTTGTGGAATTCCCACATTCTCTTAGCCTTACTTTTTTATTTTTCCCCTTGCGTTTATTTTCCTATACTGTAAGATTTATTTGTTATATTTCTTTTTCATTGTCTGTTTCTTTCTTGCTAAAATGTAAGCTCCTTGAGGCAGAATTCTTTGTCTTCCTTGTTCACTCACGGATCCTGAGCATCTGAGCAGTGCCAGGCACACAACAGGTGTTTGGTAAATATCTGCTGAATGGATGAACAGTGGTTTGCCCTTGAGCCGGGATCTGGGTGTCTCTGTTCTCATAGAGTACAAGTGGCAATGTGGCCTTGGTCTGGTCACCCAGGGGACTGGTCATTTCTTTTGCCTTGTCTTTCTCAGCAAGCTGGTACTCATCTTCACACTGTCAGGGCATGGTGGGAGATGCTGATGTTTGCTAGTTTGAGCACCGACCTTCCTCCCTTCCTTCTTCCATTCTTTCCTCCTTCCCTTCCTTCCTCCCTTCCTTCCTCCTTCCCTTACTTCCTCCCTTCTTTCTTCCCTTCCTTCCTTCACGTAAACACCAAACCATAGACTTGGGTTTTTTTCTCCCAGTGCTTTTGATTTTGTGTTTTGTAAAAAACACATTGGACATGTCACTGTCTTCCAACAGAATCCTTTAAATAGAATCTGGATGAATACTGTCTTGTTTTGTCTGTAATTCACCATGTATCCTTAAACATGTCAAATCATGTTTCTGGGCCTTGGCTTTCTCAGTTCTGGCATACTGTGTTTCTTTTGTTTTCACATAGTCTGTTACTTTGACATGTTATTCTAGTTCCCAGCCGCCCGCTTCCATTCCCATTTCCATCTTTTCTGTTACCTTCTAACTTCCACCATTTCCCCAGTAGAAATTTATTCATTTGTTCATTAAATTTTTCTTAAGTAGAATGAGGCTAATTTTCTCACTAAAGCATTCGGTGCCTCCTTGTAGGTTCCCCATGATTCCTTGGATGTAGTTAACATTGTAGACTTACTGGCCAGTCCACTTCCTTCTGAATTCTGCCCCTGTCACTCCATCAAAACTGCTCTTCCTGAGGTTGACAATTTCCTTCATGTTGCAAAATTCAATGAACGCTTTTTGGTCTTTGTTTGCTAGAACTCCCAGTGCATATAACATTGTTAACCTTTCCATTTCTTTGGTTTCTATGACCCGAGTACCTGTCCTGGTTTTCTTCTCATCACTAGGACCTTTAAGTCTCAGTCTTCCAAATCTGTATCCTCCATGTAGATTCTATTCTGAGCTTTAGACATGCACATCCCAGTGCCAATTTGACAATGGCTTTTGGATGCCTTTCTAAGAATATTAAATTAACATACCCCAGACTGAACTCCAGTCCTCCTACAGGATTCCATGTTTCTTGTAGTGTTACTACCACCCAATTAATTGCCTAAACTAGAAACTGGATATCATCCTGATTATTCCCTCTCCATCACCTCTCCAAACAACCACCAATCCTATCACTTCCTCTTGAATCTCATCACTTCTCTTTACCTGTGCTGCCAAGACTTTAGTCAAAAAGCCCATCGTCATCTCTCAGCTGGATGCCTGAGAAATCTCTCTAGCTTGTGCCTCTGTCTCCAGTCTAGCCTCTGTCCACTATATAGCTGACTCTTGTTATTCATGGTAGTTGTGTTCTATAAAGGCTCTACAAACACTGAATTAGCTAATACTGAAACTGCTCTTATGGGAAAAACATGGTTGGTTTCCTGCAAGCCTCTGGTCAACATCTTGTGATTTCCTCACAAGACTAAACTTTGAGCAGGAACCAAGTCTGCCTTTTATAAAACCACTGTGTGCTCTACTGTATAGTAAGCACTGTGTGTAGGATATAATAGGTACTCAATACATATGTGCTGAGTGAAGGCAGGAAAAATTATTCATTTTGCTATCTGTTTCATCAAAAGAATTATAAGGGCTTTGAAAACAAAAAGAGGATATTTTCATCTCTGTATCTCCATTGTCAGGTGCAATGCCTGTGTGTAGTACAGGCTTGATAAATATCTGTTGAGTGAAAACAAACTTTAGTTTTAATGTGTCAAATAGTATACAACTTTAATTATAGGCAAAACAGTGCTTGAGAATGAGTTATTGAACGTCAAAATTCTTACAAAAATTCTTTGCAAAACATAAAGGTTTTCAAAATAGGGTCAAGCTACCTCCATAAAACAGACTGGAAATATTTCCACTACTACAGGCTATGAGCAGAAAGTGCCAGACGTTCCCTAGGCCCCTGGACAAGTGTTCACACACCTCAAGGGCAACCCTACCCTTCTTCAAAGCACAACCATTGAGTTAGAATAATGTAGCAGTTAGCAGATGAAAACCACTCTTTATTTTAAAAAAAGAAGAACGAAAAAAGAGGACATGAAAGGTAAAGCAGGCTGGCTGGTGCTTTATAATTGCTTACTCGTTCCCTATTGCATTTTAAAAATGTTAAGTTTCAAGGGGCAGCTTTTTAATTTGGTGTAATTTTCTGAGGCAGCACTGCAAGGAAAGATCACTCAGAGGACCCAGATTCCTGCCAACTCTTGCTGGTCCTGAGAAGCCATGTGCAAGTGTCTGAGTTCAAGTTTAACTGAAGACCATTGGAAAAAAAAAAAAAAAAAAAATCAGGCTGAGTTGAGCTGCACCATGAGCAAAGCTGTTCTGCTTTCTCAGTGGGGGATCACTGCACACACAGCAAGTGGGAAGAAATGAGAATACCTGCAGTGGGGAGTGGAGAGGGAAATTGATTGCACACATTTAAATGAATGGAGTTAAGATTTTTCCCTGACAGTAAAACCCTTGAATTCTAAGATGAGGAATTTAAGAATAAATGCTTTGAGGTGGATAAGGAGAAGAACTGTGAACTCTCTTTTAACCTCCTAAATCAGTGCTTCTTAGACGCAAGCCAGGGAACTTCCCAACTCATTGGAATAACTGTATGTTCAGGGCAAAGGGTGGTGTTGAGCCCCTGCTGTGTGGCGTGGTAACCCTGCTTGCTGTTTGCTGCAGAGACTGCCTCTTCCAGGGGGAGCTCATCTGGAAGGCTGCGGAATCTTGGCTCTGGCCCCACTCTCATTTATTGGTCAGCTGGAGAAGGTGATGGAAAATGTGCGCTGGGAAAACACAGATGGGTGTGTGAACCGGGAACCTTGTGCTTAACCCTTAGTGGCCTAAAGGAGTGGTTCTCACACTGTGGTCCTGGAACCAGCAGCATCAGCCCCACCCTGGCACATGTGAGAAAAATGCACATTCTCAGGCCCAGCCTGCCCTCCCCCATCAAGACTGATTGAATCAGAAACTCTGGTGGTGCAACCCAGCAATCTGTGTCTTAGGAAGCCCTCTAAGTGACTCTGGGCACCCCATCATTTGAGAACTCCTTGCCTAAAATGCTGAGAGAACATGAGGAAGTTTGTTTACTAAAAAGAATAAAATTACAACTCAGAATCAATCTAGCATTCATGCTAATAAAGGTAAGGAATGACCAGATGGTCACAAATTTTTGAGGGGATTTGGCAATGTCAACATCATCATCACTGTCAGTGAATATTAGGAAAAGTCAATATATTGGTTAGCTATTTCCATAAAATTGCTGCATAGCAAAAAGCTACAACATCACAGTGGCATATAACAGTAGACATGTTTTCTTCTGTGTCTGCAAGGTTCAGTCAATCTTGGCTGGATTTCCTCTTGTGTCTGAGTGCTGGTTGATCTAAGTTGGGCTTAAGAAGGGTGATTTTACCATGTTCCACAAGTCTGTCATCCTTTTCCTAGGACCCATAGATAACTCAGGCATGTCCTTGGCATGGCAATGGCAGAAATAGGAGAGCACAGGCAGAAACATGGATGGTTCCTTGAGGCTTAGAACTGGCATGTCTGTCATATCCACATTACTCTATTGGTCAAAGCGAGTGCTGCGTTCAAGCCCAGATGGGGAAATAGATTTGCCTCTGTAATGAGAGCAGTTGCAAAGTCACAGGGCAAGGAGCATGGATACAGGTAGGGTGCAGGATTGGAGCCATTAATGCAATCAAACCATAGCCAACAATGAACAAACTTCTTTTTGAGTTAATTATAAGCAGCACTTGTGCAACAAACCCCAAATGTGAATTTGACTTAGGGGAAAAAAATGTATCCTGATTTCAGTTGGATCAACTGTGTGATTCTCAATGAAGATATGTTAAGTCAGATTAATCATGTAAACAATTAGCAGAAGAATACAAGAAAAAGTAATTTTTTTTTTTCTTCTTTGAGACAGAGTTTCACTCTGTTGCCCTGGCTAGAGTGTAGTGGCATCATCATAGCTAACTACAACCTCAAACTCCTGGGCTCAAGGGATCCTCCTGCTTCAGCCTCCTGAGTAGCCATGATGCCCGGCTAATTTTTCTATTTTTAGTAGAGACCAGTCCCACTCTTGCTCAGGCTGGTCTCGAACTCTTGAGCTCACATGATTCTCCTGCCTCTGCCTCCCAGAGTGCTAGGATTACAGGTGTGAGCCACCGTGCCTGGCCTGTTTTTTAAAACTCTATAATAAATTGATACTATTTAAGCCACTTTGTTTCTCAATAATATATCAAATCCAGTCCTTAAAGACAAATCCATGGATAAGACCGTATCGTCTTGGACTTTCATTCTTTTTTCCCCTCATATTCCTCTATTCCATCATGGCTGCCACAGTCAGACAGTCAGAAAGCACGAGGACACTTTTTTCATGCATCTGTAGTGTGGACTGTCATCCTGGTATTCTATATCTGCAAGGAGTCATCTGACATGCATGTCTGTTTGAAATAGAAATTTCTAAACTAGATCTCACCACAGCTTTTGGGGGTCATTTAATGATTGTGTTAACATGCTTGAAGCTCTAACTCGGGTGGGGCAAAGGTGATATATGTAACTTAAACATTTGTACCCCAGTAATATGCTGAAATAAAAAAAAAACTGCATTCCTAATTAGCTGCTGAAATGGAAGCTTAGGGGACAAGTGTTGCCCACAATATGTTCACAATTACCAGGTGTAATTATGCACTGAGCAGAGATTCAAATCAAGGAGAAATCAGCTTCTAGAAACACTGTGAAACACCCACTGGATCTCCCTGCCTTTATCCCCATTGATATTTCTGAGGCGTGGACCCAACAGACGAAATAGGAGGGAGCTACTGTTTAGCTGTATTTAACCTCTGAAGATGACATGTCCCCATGTTGTTGGCCAAACACAGAATTTTCTTTTTGCTTTTCACATGTGATAGGAATAACATGATTTATTCTCATTGCCCTGAGTCTTAATGGAAAGAAACCTCAGATCATTTTGAAAATCCTCTAATTTTACCGAAGAGATGTGGCCTAAAACAGTGATATAACTTGTTCAAAGCTACCTGGTTAGGGCAGGAGAACCAGAGGAGCAAGGTTACTACACTTCACGTTCATTTGGAAAGGGAGGCTTACTCACGGTTTAATGAATCAAGTGTGAAACAGGGAGCAGAGTGTTACGGTCTGCGGTCTGTGGATATTAATGGAATTCAATTTTCCTATTTGTGAACTGGAGATAAACATGCTTGGTATATGTTTAGAATGTTTGGGTCAGGAACACATTCTTTTCAAAATTAATAATAGTCATTAAGCGATTTGGAGAAAAGTGTACCGGCTAATCATTTCAAATCAATTCATAGGATCAAACAGTGAACTCTAGTACTGAGGTGGGGCACGCTAGGGATAGAGCGAGAGATGGAGTTCATTGACTTTCTCAACAACTACGGTTATTTGTTTGATTTGAAGTTTCTTTTTAAAAAGACCTTCAGGGTACAACAGGAGCAGGGAGTGGATTTCTCCAACACCTGCCACCAAGTACTGTCAGGGTATCCTGATGGCCCCTTTGAAATAGTGCTGCCAGAAACCTATACCTCAAATTTGCTTGGAATTCATCTCTTCTCTTTCTTTTTTATGATGCTGAACCGGAGGACAAAAAGATAAAGAATTGCATAGCCTGGCACGTGAATGCTTCCCCACTGCGTGCTGCTGTTGTGGGGAGGAAGTAGCAGCCGCCAACCGCTGTTTTATTAATAATGAGGCATTCACATAAATTCCATGCAAAATTGATTTTTGACTGTTATATAAGAATCAAATACCAGGCTTTAAAAAGTAATTGAGAAATCTATTTGTAATTTACTTTGCCTATAAGAACCCGCTGTCCTGCCATAAACAATTTTACAGTATTTTCCCCCCTGTTAAACAGCTATTTTTACACATCTGTTTGGCCTCTCTTGTATGACATGCAGTCAGGAGGTGTAATGAATACAGGTTTGAAACAACATGTGGCCACAATTTCTTTCAGTTTCATCTTCAAGGGGATCTCTTGCAAGTTGTGCTATCATTTTCATCACAGTACAGGTGAAGTATGTTAATGGCTAATTATCTGACACTGGGTGTTGACTGATGAGTCATAAATATGCTTTCTGGCAGTAGGAAAGCATGATGAAATAGCTAAGCATGGAAAAAAAACAAAACCCAAAGCAAACCAACAAACCAAAACAGTCTGTCTCTTGCTTGTCTTTAAATGCCTTAAGGGCTATGGTCAAATGGAAAAGTCTCCTTGTTACAAAGAGATTCTCTGGGAACCTATTTAATATTCAGTAGTTTTGTACATACTAAAGTCAGCCCAAAGTATTTAAAGTATAATTGATTTATTTATAATATTTCTACAAAATTAGAGGGACAAAAAATTAAAGAAGTCAAATAGCTAGCATCAAGAAGGCAATGTTTAACATACTTCCGTGTATATTTCCTTAGGATTATTTTTCAGAAGGGAAACACACTTCTGTTCTTTTTTTTTCTTTTTTCTTTCTTTTTCCATTAGATGGACTTACAAGAAAACACACTTCTGTTCTTACCCTAGGACATTTCTTTTTCTTTTTAAGGGGTGTTAGCTCCCCTACATTTTTCCAAAATCCATTCCTTATAGTTTTATTGAGGTATAATTTACATACCATACAATTCTAAGTGAACAGTTTTGTGAATTTCGGTAATTGTACACAGTTGTGTAACCATTTTCATGATCAAGTTAACATTTCAATCACTCTAAAAATTTTGCTTGTGCCCCCTGAAGTCAATCCACTCCCACCCACCCCTGAACTCCTGGCCCCAGGCAACTGCTGATCTGCTTTTTGTTGCTATAGTTTTTATCTTTTCTAGAATTTCATATAAATGGAATCATACTATGTAGTCCTTTGTGCTGAGCTTCCATGTTGTGGAGTGTGTTATTAATGACATTTTGTTCCTTTTAGTGCAGAGTAGTACTTCATAGTAAGGACATACCACAATTTGTCTATCCATCCACTAGTTAATGGACACTTGGGCCGTTTCTGGTTTTTGACTATTATGAATAATGCTGCTATAAACATCCATGTAAAAGTTTTGTGTGGACATATGTTTTTATTTCTCTTGGTTAAGTATCTAGGAGTGAGATTGCCAGGTCATGTGGCTTGTGTATGTTTAACTTCACATGAAACTGTACCGTTTTATACTTTCATGTAGGCCATGTATGAACGTTCCAGTTGCCCTGCCTCCTTACTAATACTCGATGCTGTTAAATGTGTGGTAAAAGGCTCACTGTGGTTTCAATTGGCATTTCCCTTATAATTTGTGATGTTGAGCATGTTTTCATGTGTTTATTGACATTTATGTAACTTCTTTGGTGAAGTGTCTGTTCAAATCTTTTCCCCATTTTTATTGGTTTGCTTCCTTCTTATTGAATTGTAAGAATCTTTTATATATTTTGGATACAAACCTTTTTGTCAGATATATGGTTTGCATACATATTATTGCAGTCTTTGGCTTGCCTTTTTGATTTTTTTCTTTTTTTTTTTTTATTTCAGCATATTATGGAGGTACAAATGTTTAGGTTAGAGCCTTTTTGATTTTTAGTAGTTTTTGTTTTTGAAGAGCAAAAGCTCTTAATTTTGCAAAAGTTCATTCAGTAAATATAAATATAAGTCGTGCTTTTTGTACCCTGTTTAACAATGCCTTTCCTAACTGGTAACACAAATATTTTCTCTTATTTTTTTTTTCCAGAAATTTAGTAGTGTTAGCATCTGGGTTTGGTGTTTATGGTGTGTGGTGTGTTTTGAGTGAATTTTTGTATGTGTTTTAAAGTTAATTTTTCCTCCCACAGATATCCAGTTGTTCTAATACCATTTTGCTGATTTTCTCATTTAATTATCTTGGCATCTTTGTCAAAAATCAATTGACAATATTAGTTTGATTCTACAATATTTCTGGACTATCTATTCTGCTCTACTAGTCTATAAGTCTCCCCTTATTCCAATACCACACTGTCTTGATTATAGTAACTTTCTTGTAAGTCTTAGAATCAGGTAGGGTAAATCCTTCAATCTTATTATTCCTTTTCAAAATGGTTTTGGCTATTCTAGGTCCTTTGCATTTCCATATACATTTTAGTATCTGTTTGTCAATTTCTTTGAAGAAGCCTGCTGGGATTTTGATTAGGATTGCACTGAATTTATAGATTGACTGGGGAAGAATTCATTTTAAGATGTTAAACACATTTTAAACTATTACTAAAATTGCAATATGTACAACATGCACACTAAAATGTGACATGTATGAATTTTTAACACACTAGGATAATTAACACATCAACTTGTACAACCAGGTTAACTAGGTTTTTGCAGACAGAATAAAGCTTTTTCTGTTATCTTTGTTTAATCAACAACACCAAAAAAGAAATCTAGTATTTAATGTATTTTGTTAAAGCCTCATCTCAACAAAATTCTAATCTTAGACAGGAAGTTAGGAGTAGAATTTTTTTTTCTGTCGTCTATACCATAGATGATGAACATTGATGGTGTAATTAAAAGAAACACTGGTCTTGGCAAATGGCATGGTTGTTGGGCAAATCACTGCACTTCTCTTAGCCTTAGTTGCCTAATCTATAAAGCAATGATAGTATTCCTTTTCCACCTCCATCACAGAGTCAATTTGAAATAATAACAATAGGATGTATTTAATGAGCATCAATTATCTACCAGGCACAATTGCTGGCATTTTATGTGTATTACTGCACTTTTCTTATGAAGTATTATTCTTATCCCAAGTGTATAGTTAAAGAAAATGAAATAATGTGTGTAAAACTGCTGTACAAATGGAAGACACAAATATATTGTTTTATTTCACAAAATCACTAAAAAAGTAATGCTTATTTTTTTCAGTTTATTAAAGCATTATGTGTCCATTGAAAAAATTAGAAAAAGCTGTAAGGAAGAAATTAAAAGCAACTCATAAACCCAAAAAAGATACTTAGTAATGTTTTTATATACGCTCTTCCAATTTTTTAAAAAGTACATATGTATATGTACCTATACACATGTCCATAAATGTGGATATATATATAGGTTTTACAACATAAATAAAATATAGCTGGGTATGGATGTACCCTCTTAAGCTGTGTGTCTAGGCCAGTAGTTTGTTGGTTAATTGAAAAATTTCATTTAAATCAAGTGAGGCAGATGCTGTTGTCATCTACTACACAAAAGTCCCTCTCTTTGTCCTAGCTAAAATGACCTGATTTTGTTCAGGTGTGTGGAAACGACTTGCTCAGTGAAGGTGAGCATCCTCTCCGGCCCAGGAAGATGAAATTGGACTGATCAAAGCCTCAAGATTGAGATGCCCATCTAAGTTCTAAGATGTTCTAAACCACTCATGACAATCCCATTCTCCTTTGCCAGGAGTAGTTTGGGGTTTAGCAAGTGACCCAGTTCTGCCAGTGAGACATAAAGGAAAGCTTGTTAGGGGCTTTTGGAAAAGATTTTCTTCCTGCTAAGGAGAGAGAAGAATGGGGCAAAAACCTCCTCCTGCTCGATGCCAGCACTACCTTCCTGCCATTGGCTTCCTGGCACTGTGGTGGCATCTTCCAAACATGAGGGAAAGCCAAGGCCATTTCAGCCATGTTGACCCTGAACCCTGATGTGTTCTAGCCACTGAATTCATCAACCCTGGCACCACTTAGCTTCAGACTCTGTATGTGAAATTATAGTGCTTACATACTTTTACTGTCTTTCCCCTATCATTTTCCCATCTTTGATAATGTAAACCTAGACTTAAAGATTTAAGACACATATTATTGCTATTATTTTTATATAAATTTTGTCTTTTATGGACACTTTTGGGCATTTACTTTCTGTCCTTAACAAATTCACAATATTATTTAATGTAATTAAAATGTATACCTTCTATCACAGCTCATTGCTAATCGTCAAAGCACAATAGTGACATTCTTATGCTGCTTATTTTAAATCATCTCTCAGTAAGAAGAGGCTTGTCTGTAAGTAAATTGTTTCAAGAATGGCCCCAGGGAAATATATTTTTTTAGCGCTTTCACATTTGAAAATAGTTTTCTGTTATTTTTTCACACGAAAGATAAGTTATCTGGGTATGACATTGTGGGTATAAATGTTTCCTCAAAATTCTGTAGATGTTCTTTTTGTCTTTACAGAATTTACTATGGTGAGGGAAAATCTGAGTCCTGTTTGCTTTTTATTGATTTGAGAGTGAACTTTTCTCCCCTTTCTCTCATGCTTGTAGGCTACTTTTATTTATCTCTGCTCTTCAAAAGTTCTCAAGGATGCTTCTAGATGTTTTCATAGATACATTTTGCTTGGTATATAGTGGATTCTTGATCTGAATATGCTAACATGTTTTAAAGGTTAAAAACAGCTAAAAATTGAATACAACTTCTGTTATATCCCCTCTGTTTCTTCCTGAAAAACATGTACAGTTCTTAGGGTTTCTACAGCTATTATCTTCCCTTTAACCATTTTCAGATTGCTCTTGTCCTCTATGTACCAGAAGAGTTTCTCAAGTTCATTTCCTACTTTCCTGACTTAAAATTATCTACAGTGGCATGTCTATTCTCTATAACTTCAAATGCAAATTTTATTTCTATCATCATTGCATTTTGATTTCACTTTAATCCTTTTTTACCTTGCTTATTTTCAATTTCATCTCATCTTGCTGTCTTTTCCTCATGACCTAGTCTCTTGCTAGAAATATCTGCTCCTGTTACATAGAGATCATTGCTTTTTGAATTCTATTAAAGATTGAAAGAATTTTCTGAAAATTTCTTTTAATTCCTGTGGTAAATCATTTTCAGAAATCGGTGTTCGCTCCAAGTCTTTAGGATGATGTCATCTATTTGTTTTTCATTTACCAAATTGCATTTGTTAGTTATTCTTCTCACTTTTCTTAACAAAGGAGATCTATCTAGACTTGGTGTTTCAGGCAGGCCCTACTTTCTGTGCACTGAATATTGGCCCAATTCCCTTTATAGAACCATTAAGGGAATACATCTGGAGGGCAAGTTGATGTCCAGAGCTACTAGTTCAATTTCTGGTGTTCGACCTGCTTTCTTTCCTTAAGTGTTGATTCAATATTAACGCTTGTCCTGCCTTCATTCTCTCCCTTCTGACACGAGATCTACGATATTCAGTCTATGTGGTTGTCAGGGATTTTTTGTTCTCTCTTCCCTTGTATTGTGCTTTCATCAGGGGGCACCTTCCTGAGTGTCATGAGGCACCTTCAAAGCCTGCCTCCCCATTCCCTCTGGTCTACCAGTTCATTTTTAGCTAGCTTCCTTGACTATTTTTATGAAAAAAGCTGCAGATGAGAGATTGGATCTGGAAGGAAAATAACACTCCAGCTTAAAAAGGAGCACTTACCTGGGAGAAGAATGGCTGTCTGATTTAATGAGCCAGGTGGCAGACAGCAGGGAAGATATAATGGGCCTTTCTAACTTCAGACAGGTGGGCTTTCTCTAGCTCTGGCGGCAGGCACAGGTGGGCCACTAATTGCCTTTAAAAATCCAGGTCTAGTGACCTTATAGTTACTTGTAAGGTTGATTGTCAATCTTAATTTTTGGTGGCAACATAAATGTTTGCCTTTGTGCTTGTGTGTGTGTGTGTGTGTGTGTGTGTGTGTGTGCGCGCCTTTTAGTGGAAGAAGCTATATCAGGGCTATTACCCAGATGCCATTTTAAACTGGAACTCTTTAGGGCCTTTTTATTTAAAAATTAACTACCAGGTTGCTTTTATGTACCAACTATGTGGCATATGTGAGACATAAGTGAGAGGAGGCCTTGAAGGTGCCAGGGGAACGAGGAGAGAAGACAGATTTGGGAATTGAGCTTCACCTCCCACTTACCCACCGTTCTCGGTGTCCCAGGACCTCTCTTTGTTCTTACTCCTTGCTTCCCCTTTCTTCCTAAGCCTGGATTTCTGGATTGGAGTCTTATCTTATATCCATGTTCTCATGTCTACTTGATACAGCTATTGTGTTCTTCCTTTGCTGCCTCCCTGCCAACTCCAGATTCGCTCATCAAGTTCTCTCTAGGCCATGATGATCAGGTACTCGATCCTGGCAGGAATGGCACACCCTGGGATGCACTGACCTGTCCTTTCACCGTTCACGGTGGACCAGTGTTTCAGCTTGTGCCTCATTTAGGAGGCAGTTACAGGTGACAGATGGAGGAATGGCTGCATTGCTCCCTAACAGCTTGCAGATTGGAGACTGACCCTGCGTTGCCACATAGGTACAGTGTGTTTCATGGAAAGAGAGTTTAGAGCTGGGCATTCTGCCTATCCCACGGGCACGTCCACTGCTGCTGCCATTGGGATGGCCTAAGCCCCCATTTTGTGTGAGGCTGGGAGGGAGGAAGGCAAGAGATGGTTTCTACTTGTTGCATGTAAGGTCAGGATGGGTAAGCTAGAAACACAGTTTTCAAATGTTTTTGTCTTATTGGTTAAACTGACAAAATTGCTGTAATTGTGTAAGTTGAGCAAATATGTAAAGAGATAAAATATTTAAAACAACAAAAGTTCGAATCTTAGATGTGAAGGCACAGGTCACCATTAGAATTCCCTTTGTGATCCTGATGTTGAGGTCTAAGTTATTGTAATATTTCAAGTGTGTTAAGGGTTTAATGTACTGGGGCCCATAGATAAATCCTATGTTTAATCTATCTTCTTTTACATTTCCATATTTTTTACAGCTGTTGCCAACATGAATATCATCCTCTATAAAAGTACAGTAATTTCAAGAAATATCATAAAGGCTGTATGCTTCACCCATACTTTACCTTTTTATTGGGTTGTTTTGTTATACCAGGTAAAAATGCTCTTGTACATTTCCTGTTTCCACTGGAGCAATGAGTACGAGCATATCAGGGATATCAAATAAGGTTTCCAAATAACCTTTTGCCTTTCATTGTCTTAAAAGAAGGGATAAGAACAATAAATTCTAAGTATTTTAGCCATGTTATTACTTGAATAATATTTTTTCTTTTTTTTTTTAAGAAAAGTCCCATTAATGCAAACACTGTAAACTGTGCTTACACAGCAGCAAATATGCAGATCTTGATAGATACTAAGGTAAGTTGTCTAAACAGTACCAAATAGATTGTATCATTCATTTTTGTATAATTATTTAATATGCCTCACACATAGACATATTAAATAATTATTTGGTGAATGAATGAATATTTGCTGTGTTGCTGTGTAACTTAGATGCCTTTGGCATCTGATACCATCTGAACTTGACATTAGGTTACATGAGACTGAAAAGGTGAAAATGATCATATTTCTGGTTTGCAGGTAGAGGAATAATTTTAGACCGTAAGAAGTCCAGAAATCAAGTTGTGCAATTTATCTGTAGTCAGCTTTTTATGAAAGTGAAACCCTTACCTAGGCACGGACAGGGACCCCTGTTCTGTGCTTGTGCCGAGTCTCCTCTGTGCCCAGGCCGGAGGAGGTTTTTGTCCCTGAGGGAGGCACCCTGGGAGATGTCTGGGGTGTGTCGCATTCTGACTGTGTTATGATTCCCTTCTCATAGCTATAACCAATCATGCTAATGTAGTTGATTGATTTAAAACTATGTGTTGCTTGTTTTAAACAAAACAATGGGCTGGCTGGTGAGATTTTACATTTTGATATGGCTGTTCTGGTGCTACAGAAATATCCCTTTAAAGTAAACAGCGGGATGCCTGGAATACGACAGTAGGAGGCCAAGGTGCTATAAATCACCTGAACATAAACTAGCTGTTGGAAATTCAGAGGATCCAAAGGACCCCTCTTTCCCCTTTCGAGTCCATGTGATGCTTGGCTGGTGCCCTTTCAGTCACAAAGGGGAGAAATAATCTATTCGTGGAATAAGATAAGACAACATAATTCTCAAATCAAATCATATTTACTGAATACTGATAAATGATACATTTGTATAGTACCTTAAAAGTGTTATTTATTTGATTTTTACAGCAACAGAAAGCTTCCAGGGAATGTTGCTTTTTGGATTTATGGGTGAACAATTTGAGGCCCAGAGAATTTTAAAGTCACAGGGCTATTAGTTAGTAGAGATGGAACCAGATTGCAGATTTTCTCATTTCTAGGACTATATCCTTTCCTTTGCACTAATATTATATTGCTACTATTAATAAAATATGCTATCTAACATTTATTGGGTCAGGCATGATTTACTCCTTACAATCTTGTTTTCCCCTCACAGTAGGTCTGTAACATAGGTACTATCATTATCCCCATTCTACAGATGGAGAAACTAAGGCTCAGAGTCTCCTATAGCAACTCACCAGGGTGTTGTGGGACACTGCAGATTGAAAGACACAAAACAGACTCTCGAGTTTAGACCAAATCAGGGCAATAAGTTGTGCAATATGTAAAAGACAATAATAATAATATATCCGAATAGTAGTTTGCTAGCAGAAAAGCAGTATCACAGAGCTGTCCCTAATTATAAGATAGATCACATTGGGAGATAAATACGTACTATGGGAGTTTAGAGAAGAGTGAGGTGATTGCTTTGGGCTGAGGATGGGGAGCCACAGGTGGCGTCTGAGCTGCACTGGGAAGGGCCGGTGAAGGGAACAGAGAGACCCCTCCAGGAGTGAGGGGTCCCCTCAGTGTGAACAGGCCACGAAGCTGCAGCGCTCTACACAGGGGCTTCCCGAGTCTCCTACCACTACCCTGTGCTTTCCCTGTCTCCATGGAAGGTTTTTGTTTTCATCCTTTCACAGCTTGAGATGAAAAGATAACTTAAGAGCACATTTCGAGGGTCTGGTACTTAATAGACTTAGCAGCAAATTAGAATGGGCATACATACTTTTCTTTTGATTATCAAGAGAGTTTTGCTTAAGCAAATGGAAGGTGGAAGTCTTCCGGAACTCTTTTACAGTGGACAGGCCGGTGGTAAATCAAACCTTTGACTAGGTCTGCCTCTGTGTTAAGGGGCATCAGGGCCCACGTTAGGCCATGTGCTGCCCAATCTCCCCACGGAATGTGAACTGCTCTTGAGCAAGCACTGCTCCTCTGGGAACCAGGACAAGAGGTTTCAGAGCTCCTAATTCTCTGAGTTCCTTTTTTTTTCCTGACCAAATTTACCATTTTCTTGCAAACTTGACTTCAATGGGAGGGGAGAGGTGTCCATGAGGGAGAGTATGCAGTTGGAGGATTTCCCTACTCAGCTCTGATCGAAGCCCTTTCTTTAAATGGTACAAACACACAGATGAGCAATTATTTTAAAGCTTTGGACTAAAGTTCTATCAGCAAACATTAATTGCTAGCCTCCTGCTTTCCCTCTCAGTAGAAAAAGTTCAAGAATGTTTTAGAGTTGGAAGGGGCTGGAAATCTAACCCATACTCCACTCATTTTATGTATGGGATGGGTGAGCCTGAGACAAAAGCAAAATCCAATAATAGGTCCAAGGTTCCTAGTCAGGGAATGTCAGACTTAAGAGGAGAACCCCAGTATTTGACTCTTAGTTCGGAGTTCATGACAAGTACAGATGCTCTTCCACTTTTGATGAGGTTGCATCCTGATAAACCCATTGTAAGTTCGTAAGTCAAAAATGCATTCAATACACCTAACCTACAGAACATCATAGCTTAGCATGTTCAACCTACCTTGAATGTGCTCAGAACACTTACATTAGGCTACAGTTTCGCAAAATCATCTAATACAAAGTCTATTTTATGATAAAGTGTTGAATACTGTACACAGATGGGCACTTTGTAGACATGATCGGATGTGAAAACACGAAACACAATATCCAAAAAATGCTGACAAAACAATGGTGAACTAGTACCTCTTATATTATCCTGGATAGAGATTGAGCCCATCCTTCAAAGTGAGGTATCACAAGTATGGAAAAACATGCATCACATGTACTGGCCATCAAATTGGTACTAACTGGTCAACACTAAAGTTCTCACAGGGTAGTAATACTCACTGGGTGCTGGTCAGGTGGGGAGGTTGTGGGGGGCAGTAAACCCACAACTAGTGGGAGCGGAGCACACTGTATGGGGAAAGGACACACTTGTAGCCCTGGATTGGACTGCACGCCTAGCACCTATTCCCCTATTCTTTGTCCTGTACTCACCGAGCACTTGGAGCCTTAGTTTCTCTGGATCTCTGTCCCAGAGGAAACATGAAGGTACTGATTTCAGTAATTTATCTTCCCCTACCAGGTTCCAGCCAGTGACAAAAACTTGATTGTCTTAAGGGTGTCACGTAGAGGGACAAAGCAGGAGTGCCATTTTGTTAATGTCAGATATAAATATCTTTATGAACCTTATATGTCTGGATTCATTAGCCATTTAATGAATTTGATGCACAGATGTTCAGGAAATTAGGAGCAACTGACTTCATTGGGAAATAATAGCGAGCTTGGTGCCATCCAAGATATCAAAAACATGCTGTTCCTACAATCTGCCAAGAAAACAGGTACAGTAATGGTCTCTGCGTTATATATAAGCTCAGTATTAACACTCAATTAATGTTAATGGTATAATAATAAAAAATATTGAGCATGACTCTCCCCAGTGGAGATTAGGTTGTGGATATAAAGGGATGCCCTCTGTGTTCAGAATATATCTTTCCTTTGGATTTGCATTATAGTCACCTGATGGGAAGTAAAAGAGTTGAGAAAAAACTAATTGGTGCCTCAGGCTGAGGTTATTAATTTTGAGTCACAAGAACTGAATTTGCCTTACAGAATTTTTCATCAAAAACAACTATCCAATGTTTTGATTTGTTCTGCCTTGGGGTTCACAGGCAGTGAGTGACATAAGTACAGTCTCACGTCATGTAATGGTGTTTGGATCAACAAACGACTGCATATACCACAGTGGTCCCATAAGATTATAATGGAGCTGAAAAATTCCTATTGCTTAGTGATGTTGTAGCTGTTATAGCACTGTAGTGCAACACTTTGCCTTTTCTATGTTTGGATATGTTTAGATACACAAATACCATTGTGTTACAATTGCCTACAGTATTCAGTACAGTAACATGCTGTACAGGTTTGTAGCCTAGGAGCATTAGGCTATTCCATATAGCCTAGGTGTGTAGTTGGCTATACCATCTAGGTTTGTGTAAATGCACTCTATGATGTTCTCACAACAATGAAATCACCCAACGACGCATTTCTCCATACTTGTCTCCTTTGTTAAGTGATGTGTGACTATATCTGAAGAGAAGGGATAGAATCAAGCCAGATGGGGCTCTGACACTGAGACTGCAGCAAGTTCACTTCTAGCAGAGAGGTTGGCATCATTCTCCAGGTATTTGTCCTGCTTTACTGCTAACTTTGTCACATTAAATGTTTTGGAGACAAAAATGTGGAGCGGAAAGAGGGCCAGATAAGTCTACAATACTTGGAAATGTTCTTCCTTGGCAGTAGCATGTTGGTAAATGTTTAAGACATGTATTTCTGTCTGTCTGTCTGTCTCTCTCTCTCTGAAATAAATAAATAAAGCCCCGATTTGTAGCATTTGCCAATTTCCATGGTGTAAATACTCCACCATGGTCAATTTCAAGCTACCCATATGACAACCACCAGCTCACACACTTCCTGAAAATTTAACAGTCACCTCTTGCAAGTGAACACAAGCTACCTCCAGCAAGACCCTGGACCCCAGTATACAGTAATCATGGTGGTAGACATGGGTAACAATTAAAGAAGCTTTGGAGAGAGTGATATCCAGATCGTTGGTGTCCCCTATGAAAAAATGAAAATAATATCTACCATAGGAGTATAAAGGAGATAATAAATGTAAGGTGCTCAGCAAGATTCTTGGCTTGTAAGTGCTCAAAATGTTAGTTGTTATTATATTCTGAGATTAAATGTCAGTCCCAAATGTATGCAGAAATATTATGATTATCAGAGAATGTGGAATATCCTAGGTATCAGTTGGCCCTCACATGTGACTTATGTAAAATTCATATTGAAACATTCACCAGATATTTACTGTAGTAGTTTTGTATACCTAGGTGGGAAAATGCCTCAAAAATAGCCTTGAAAAGGAAAAATACGTGTGCTTGACTTCTGGGAAAACAAAGAACACTCCATAGCACGTTGTTTTAAAGATGGTGCCTTCAGTGTGTGGAATGCCGTGGTGCTTTCTTTGTGAGATTTTGGTTTTTATCTTAAAAAAATAGCCTTTGAAATTAGGTGGGCATAAACAATAGTGACAGGCGTGAAACTGTCTCAGTGTCCTGCTTTGTACAGGCTTGACGGGCCCAAGTTTCCTTCTCAGCTCAGAGAAAAGCTGAGCATCTGGTAGGGGCCACCACGCACATCCCTCCCTGCACCACACGCACCTTCTCCCCGTCAAACACAGCAGCCTGACAAAGGGAAGTTCGGAGAAAACAAGCCTTCTTTCCCGAGGGAATGATGGAAACCTGGTTCTATTTCCCTAAATCTCCCTTTCTCAGCCACTTAAAATGATAATCAACCTAGCTTCTGCTCACTGTCTGAATCACTTCATTGTGTTGAAATTATTTGACTGACAATTGATGAAGAACACAAACATGTAACTTTGTAAAATAGGAAGTCTAGGTAAAGGTAAAAAATTTTGTATATCTCTATTAAGCATAACTTAATCTTGCTGTACACCATTTTAACCATTCCAAATAATTCCTGGGCTTTCCTCTTCCTACTATTATCTGGAAAAGCCTGTCTGTTGTCACCAAATTCTAATATAAACTGCTCAGGGCCCTATATTTTCCCATTGCTGTTTATTATTATATCACTAATTCTCATTTGATTCAGATTCAGGGAGCTCTTTCTCTTCATAGCATGAAAGCATTTTTGCAGCCATTAGTTCTATGGGTAGGGATCATGAACAATTACGCACACAAAGAAACTGCAAATTAGGGCTTATATTCCTTATATCTTCACATGGCTGACTGAAGTAAGACAACTCCACAAACCATGCATTTTAAAGAACATTTGCAGGGTGAATATATTACAAATATGGCTAGGAAGTGGGGTGCAGTATATCTTCAAAAGTGACTGATTTAAACCCAAACTTAATGTATTTTGGAGGCCAGCAATAATTTGACTTGCTGAGTGGATGGAATTTATGGGTATAATGCAGTGCAAATAAAAACATCCTCTTTCAGTAATAAAGGTGTATGCTATGTCCGCACTGGGAAATACAGCTTTCCTTACCTCTGACTTCTGGAGAGAGAACTCGTGGAAATAGCTAAGCCAGACCCAATGCCTTTCTTTGTGACCTTATGGAAATATCAAGTTTTATTTTTGTATTTAGGGGAGCTTATAGTGCTATTCCTGGGTCTGTGCTTTTGTGTTTGAGAACCAAATAAATAAGAGAAACTCAGCAATGCATCACCAAGCTATAAGTCATTTTCCTAACGAGATGGTCCAGACCAGAGTGAAGGAAAAGCAGAGGGTAGGATGAGGGTTTGGGAATTAGGAGGTTCATGGCCACCCCTCAAAGATATGACCCAGGGGGAAGACAAAGGTTTGTAAGAAATCCATTGTCTAGTGACTTCTGACTTTGGGAATTTCCTGTTTCTCCCGTCTGGTTCTGACATGTAACCCTGAGGAACAAACCTCTCATGGTGTGTGTGTGGCCAAATGTCCATGATGAGCTGAATTTGAAGTTGGAATATAGGAAGTAATGAATTTCTGTGGATGAATTGTCATGAACTGAAACAAAGGCTGGAGGCTTCTCCTCCACATCCTCAGTGTTGGAGAGAATCCCCTGCTCTGTCCCTTCAGGTCTCACCCTTGTCCTCTACCCCCAACCCCAAATGCTCACTCTACCATGCACACACACACAGCACTTCTTCCCTTGCCCTGCCCGTCCAGCCATTCCAGTTCTCGGTACAGGTCAGGTCTCAGAAGGTTGGTCATAGGCACTAGAGTAGGTTATCCTTACTGCCTGAGCCTTGGTTTCTCCATTCACGTAAGTGATGGGATGAAGCTCTACCTTCATATCCATTAGAATGATGATGTGATGGAATGCGATATTGTCAGAGGCTGGGGAGCTTGAAAGAATGTCAAAAATTTATGGTTTACATGCTTGCAATGAAGGCAGAAAAAAAAATGAAATGGTATATGCTCAAGAACTTTGTATTTCCCTGAGATATTTTCAGCATAAATTGCAGCTTTTGGAGAAGGCATACTTCTGGCCCTGATCCAATAACTTCATCAGTTTCCTGAGAAAAATCATAAAGATCTTTCAAGTCAGTATTTGGTTTAGAAGTCTAGAAAAAATACATGTTGGGGTATATGTGTACCACCCTCCTCTTACTTCAAAGGTTAAGGTTAGTCATGGTGACCTTCTTGATGGGGACAGTTAAAGGATAGGAACAGATGCTGGAAAAAAGATGTAAGACAACTGTGATGCCATGATGTATTGAGTGGACATAAAATATTAGGTATTGTATTGAAAAGTTCAGAGTTAGTTCAGATTTACATTGAAATATCTTTGCTTAAATAACTTTCCTGTTGTACATAGAGTATTCCTTTAAGTTAATTCGTAAATCAACCAGAATTTATAGCATCTCCTTATTGTTTAAATTCAGTGTAGATTTCTGGGGCACACCCCAGCGATAGTTTTCCTAAAGGAGAACTATAGCTTTTAAAATATATCAGAGGTCCTTGAGAGACAGGGGAAATGGAGCTGGTTTCAGACTGTTACAGCTTTTCCAGTGGTTATATTTGTGACTGTTTTCTAACTGTCATTCTAGTGGGGTCCAGGACCTAAGTTGTGTACTACCAGCCCTCTGGGTCTATGACCCGTATGCTTAAATCTTAAGCTGGATCTGGGGTCCAGGAGACCAAACATGGGAATAAGAATCCATATTGCAATAAGCTCAAAGAGGCTTGATATTTAGTTGAAATCTCAAGGCTTAGGCCACTAATAATTCTTTCCCTGTTTTCTGCTGTCTTTCTCTCACTTCCCCAGACTTTGGTTAATTCATGCCAACAGGATTCTTGCTCCTCAGAGATCCTTTAAACCTTGTCTATGATGAGATTAGATTTTTGGGAGGCCCTTAATATAGCCTAGATTTTGGAAATATAGTGGCTGGGGGACCTGGGAGAGGACACAGAAACTACCCACTTGTGCACTGGTCTTCTTGCTTTTAGAAGTAAAAATTGGCCTTCTTAGAATGACTTCTCCCAAGACTTGTCAAAGCGTATGCTCTATTTAAGATCTCTCTAGATGATGTTTGCCAGTTAAAACTTCCCAAAGTTGACAGCTAGCATCGCTCTGCACTGTGCTCTAGTGCTGAAGTTTTGTTAGGATGCTGTGTTTTGGAGTGCTTGTCCTGGCTGCATCACAGCATGCTTGGTGACGGGTTGAGGTAGAAACATGAACACAGAGGTACCCTTATCAGAAGACCTTGATTCCCATCCTGTTCTAACCTGTACCACCAACTAACATAACCACTTGATTTTCTCACCTGTAAAATGGGAATGAAGGCAATACCTCCTCTACTAACCAAACCTCACTGAGGTAGGCTCCTGGAGGTAAGTTTTGGCACTCCAGGATTCCAAGATTAAACCCCCTATTCCAAATCTTCCTGTGCAATGAAAAATATTATAGACAGGATTTATATAGTTCTATCCAGTTTATTGTTTCCTTTCTCTGTAAAATAGTAAAAGCTCTCATTTATTGAGTACCTGCTGGGTGCTAAGTGCCCTCATATGTCATTCATTACTAATCATCACAAAGATTCTTCAGGTTGGGGGTCATTAACCCACATTTACAAGCTCAGAGAACCAAGTACACAGCCTGTTCTCCCACGGGGTGTGGATGAGGCTGGAGCCCACCAGAAATGTCAGACTCTAAGGCTCCTGGTTTTTCCACCACAGCACATGGAGTGGAGTCACTTATCTACCTAAGCTCTTCCTCCCTGTATTAGTCTATTTAAAGCAGTTCTGCTCAAATATATTCTAAGACATCTGAAAACCCCAAATGCTGCCATGTTGTTCTGAGATTTAGGTAGATCATGAAAAAAAAATGCTGCAATAAAAAGTCCTTTCAAATTTAAATAACATCCTACAGTTTACAAAGTACTTTTACATATTGTACATCATTGAATCTTCACAACCCATTGGAAGAGAGAGTGCATATTTATAATGTGTTTACTAGATGAGATTTTGAACGGCTACTCACTACAACTTGTCAGAGGTCAGATAAGAAGCAGAGGTGGGGCTTGAACCCAGGTATTCAGTGTTCTTGCATTGCAGCACACAGCCTCATTCACTGAGAAAAGGGGCAGGGAAAGAACAGAGGTTAGGAGCTTAAAAGAGTGAGTTTAATTGCCCAGGTATCATGTCCTGATTGGAAAGTAAGAGTCACTAATAATGTGAGCTTATCTCTTGTTTATCCAGGATAGATATCAAGAGAAAAAAAGCTAAAGGATTAAAAAAAAAAAAACAAACTATAAGTACTTTATGGAGATAAATCTGGGGAGTGGGAGAAGTTGCATCTGGCTGGCCCATTCACTGTCTGGGGGATGGGCACGCTTATAGCTCTGGCTTGGGGGATGCAAAGGCAATATATGTAACCAAAATGTTTGTACCCCTATAATATTCTGAAATTAAAAAAAATAAAATAAATAAATTGGAAAAAAAAACAAATGTAGGGTTGGACAGTAAGAGGCAGCAGGCAGTGAAAGATGGCCTAGTAGATTCAACCACCCATCCCCTTTTAAAAAACAGTATTTTTGTAATGTTCCCTTTATTATCTTGAAATGAAATTTCTACATATTTACACATACAATTTAAAAAATAATCCCTTAATTGTACTACATAGGAGACATAAAATGAAAGCATTTATAATAAAATAATTTCAACATGTAAATGCTTGAGCATGACTACAGAAGCTGTACTGAAGTAATCAGGTGCTTGCACACATATGTAGAATGTCCATGGGTGTAGAAGCTATGAATTCAGACCATATGGGTGTAGTATATTGGTGACTCAAATGCCATGAGTGGCACTGCCATTGTTAACACTCAAAATGATGAACATCTAAAGGAAAAATGATGAACATGTCTTAGCCAAGTTCCAAACAAAACAAAGTACAGTCTTCCTTCCATTTTCATAGTAGTTTTGTTTCCAAAAAATTCAATGTACATTAGAATCATGCGATAAATAATTTGTGATTATGTGTAAAACGGAAATAGGTTCTAGGCTCAGATGATTTCAAATAAAGTTTTTTTTCTTTTTAAACTCACATGAGTGTCTAGCGGGACATTTAAAAGTCACTCGGGATGTGGGCCAATTCTTTGTGGAGTAGGACTGTCTCATGATTTGCAAGATGTCTAGCATCCCTGGCTCCTGCCATCTATCTGTCAATGCAGCACTTCTCACCAGTCATGTGACAACCAAAAATGCTCCTTCCTCCAAATTTCCAAAATTCTCCCCTAGTGCTTCCTCTGTTGAGAACAATACCCAAAGGGTCAGGGAATACTTTGAAGCCATTCACCCAGGCTCTTCTGTTGCCCCAGCTGACAGGAGCATTAGGCATTGAATTTTAAGGAGTTTTGCACAAAACCCAAAGCCTTTTGACTCAGAGAAATTTGTTCCCTCTGAATCATTATGGGACCAAGTATAACCAGTAGCCAGCATGCTGTAGTGGAAAGAGTGCTGTCTAGGACTCTTAAGAACTAGAATCTATTTCTTAATATCTATCACTAACAGCAGTTCATAGAGAGAGGTCATGTACTTCCTCAGGTCATACTACTTGTAAGTCCCAAACCAAGATTAGCTAATGATGGAGCCATGTAACCTTGTCTTCCTTCTTCCTTCTCTGTTGGTTGTCTAACAGTGTGAACTAATTTCTTCCTGGAAAATTAACTCAAAGGGTGTCAGTGATTGGGATTCATGCATATGTAGGTAGGGCTGGTTGATTGGAGTAACCCAGTGATTCCAAACCACAGAAAGGAGAGTAGAGCCCCTGAGCAGTAGTTCCTCATCATAAGCAGCAGCTGAGCATCAGCACCTGGACTTATCAATAGGTTCCTAGGATAAAGACAGTAAGAAGTTCTAGGTTAGTGTGACAGCTGTTACTTGAACTCATCCCACTCCTGGACACGGGTATATACCCTAAGAATAAGACAGTGAAGCAAAAGAACTATTTTACCCAATTCTGAAACAATTTTTGACTTGAACAACCCAAGTTTGAACTTTACTCCAAAGCATAGCCCAAAGGGGAAGAAACATTCCCCTGCTTGCACTGAGCATTTCTCTATAATGGTACAATAAATTCTGGTAAAACTGTTGCCCAGGATATCAGGTTAGTAGTGCCTAGAGCTGTGGAGCCACAGGTGAATCAGATCATCTCTAAATTCCCTTGTGTTTCTGAAATTTTCTGAGTTTTAAGATTACTGGCTCTAAAAACAGAGTTTTTTTTTTTTTTTTTTGAGACAGAGTCTCACTTTGTTGCCCAGGCTAGAGTGAGTGCCGTGGCATCAGCCTAGCTCACAGCAACCTCAGACTCCTGGGCTTAAGCGATCCTACTGCCTCAGCCTCCCGAGTAGCTGGGACTACAGGCATGAGCCACCATGCCCGGCTAATTTTTTTTTTTGTATATATATTTTTAGTTGGCCAGATAATTTCTTTCTATTTTTGGTAGAGACGGGGTCTCACTCTTGCTCAGGCTGGTCTCGAACTCCTGACCTCGAGTGATCCACCCGCCTCGGCCTCCCAGAGCTAGGATTACAGGCGTGAGCCACCGCGCCCGGCCTAAAAACAGAGTTTAAAAAGCTCTGTCTTGGGCTTGGGACATAATACCAGGGCTAGAGAAAGTTAAAGAAAGGCCAAATAACATAATAACATTGATTAGGGAGTAATTACTAACCTGTCTTAGGTGTTTAATTTCTTTAACTCTTGTTTCAAATTGCATTTCTCTCTTATGCTTAATAGGCAAATGTAATTAAGAAGTGTTTAGTAAATATTCATATTAAATATTGATGTTTTTGTAAAGAGTTGTTGAGCAGAGAAAAAGATTACACAACCTAGTCTTTTAAAAAGATGTTGGACATTCAGATCTAGTGAGATTCCTTAATTTTTGTGATTGGACAACCTCCATCAGGTGGCACTACTAGTATTGCAGGCCTAATGCCAAGGAGGCACCTACCAGTTTCCAGAGTCTGTATCTTGCAAATTCAACAATATTCAAGTTCAGAAGCATCACTTCCCTGTTTGATCATGGTCCCTTCTAGGAAAGTGGGCTGTACTGGTGCCTGCTATAATATTCAGCACAATGGTTGCTTGCGGCATCCTTTCAAGTGTTGCTATGGCCCTCACTAAGGGCATTCCCCTTTTCTGTGCTCTAACAACTGTTCTGGCTGCAGGAGGATCTTTAATAAGAAAGGATGGGTGTTGGGATCAAACCATCAGTAGGAGGAATATCTGTATTCTGTCTAGAAGTAGAAATTAAGCATACTTCCAGGTGAGCGTATTTATTCATGGTTCTCAATTTTGGCTACACGTTGGAATCATCTGAGGAGCTTTAGAAAACTACTGGGTTCCACATCTAGATAATTTGATCTAATAAGTCTTGGATGAGACTATGGCATCAGGAGTGTAAAAAGCTCTCCAGAGGATTCTAACATGAAGCTAAGGCTGAGAACCACTGTCTGATCATTCTAAGGGCACCTGCTATCCAGCTAACCAGCTTCCCATTTCAGCCATCCCGGCCCCCACTCACCGTGATCCACATCCTTTTCTTGATTTTGAGTCTGGAGTATTTTATACAGTGCATAACTCTTCTTTACACATCAGGACATGTGGAGGCCCAAGGTGTCCTAATTCATACTTTCTAAAAAACCAATGTTTGCTTCTGCGGGAGAATGAAGAAATAAAGGCAAAATAGGAAGTGATTGGAAAATACCTGAACCAGTGACCATAGAGACCCTCATTGCGGTGGGCACCTAAATGGGCTGAGTTTTTCTCTATATAGCAATGCATTCTTTTCTTTTTTCACATATGCAATTTCAAGGCACTTAATCCATCTTTCTCTCCTCTATAGAGCAGCTGATTTCAGGGTTGCAAACAATACACAATTCCAAAAGGTACAAAATGATTGACATAAAACATGGTACTGGTTGAACTGATAAGGATGGGTTAGATACACAGAAATAGTTTAAGGTGAGTGGTTACAACTCATCTTAAAAAAGAATCACCTCTCTTCTGAAAAGAGAGTGCATTTAATAGTCTTTGGTTTGACCGATATAAATGGTATAGAATGAAGCCCAGGCCCAGTTTGAGTTCATTTATTACCTAACTGGCTAAAAGAAAACACTTACTATGTGGTTCTATTTTTTTCCTGAAAAATTAGATTATATCCGTTGTCCTCAAAGAAATCTTGGTCTTGGTCAGCACTGTAAGAAAGCAAAAAAAGAGAGTAGGTACTACATCTCTACACATGATAAACACTCTAAATTTAACGCTTAGTCTTTCTGCTCTCCTGTTGGAATGGGAGCTGAAAAGCATTGGATCCAAAGGCTTACGGGGTTCTATGACTGACATTTTGTTTTCTGAGAACCTTCTAGAACTAACCCTATTAAAGGATTGAAAAGCCTTTACCAACTATTGACAGTCCTGCTGTGTCTTTGCAAATGGGGGATTTGTCCTGTCAAAGCCTATTATTGGCCTGAACTATTAAAACCAGCAGGGTTAGGTTATTGTGAAAGCAAAATTGGAAGAAGAGACCAGCCCCCAACCCTATTAAATTTAAATACTGTTACAAATGTTTTATTAACTCAGAATTGAAGGTATAAATCCATTGTTTGAGGAGGGGGTGAGGTTGACTGGTCCAGTGTTGAGAGCAGATTCTGGGACATAATTACTTGAGGTGCGTATGGTTTGGGGAATGAGGTTAGTGAAACTCGGTTCCTGGTGGCGGCTGAGAAACTTGCGGTTCCCTATTTAACCACCCTGAGCTTTGTGGCTCTTACTCTGCTTTGACCCTGGATTCCTATAGATTGTGGACTTACAAATTTATGAGAAAAATGCAAGTTAGTTTGCTTTTTGAAAAATCACAAGGAGCATAGGAGCAAGTGGGCTTTAGTGGCTATTCCTCTGTGACCTCTGTGACCTTCACCACTTTGCACCGTCATCTGTTGGAATAATGCAGATTCATGGTGGGGGTTTGCTGAGCCTTTCTCTTGCTTTCACTCTGGATATGGATTATGCAACATGACTTCAATTTAGGTCCTTTCATGGCCCCAATGGAGGTAAAACAGGGATATGTCCTAGTCCCTTTCTACTTAATATGCTATGTAATAACTTAATACCATTTTTGGATTAACTACATCCAGGAATACCTCATTATAGTCTTTCTTCACCTCACTTTTTTTTCTTTTTATATATAGATGACCTGGTTTGGATAAACTAACTAGGAGTGGCCCAACCCCCCAAAAATTTGAGATCCATAGACTACAATCAGTGTTACCATTTTGGTAAAAGCTCTTCCACATTATCTCACTAATAGAGCTAAAAATTATGCAGATGCATATGTATTTATATGTATATTTATTCACATGTGTATATAGATAAATGTAGTTG
This sequence comes from Lemur catta, assembly GCF_020740605.2. Lineage (NCBI taxonomy): Eukaryota > Metazoa > Chordata > Mammalia > Primates > Lemuridae > Lemur > Lemur catta. Next base: position 50,157,930 of record NC_059135.1, read on the forward strand.
GAGGACATAGATACAGATTTGAGAGTAAGCTAACTCATCTGTTGATGTAGGTGTGAATCTTTGCACTTGAGTGATCTTCAGGATAGACCAGAAATGTACATTTTCCAAGTTCAGTATAGATAGGTGGCCTACTAGTAGTTTTATGGCTCCTGAATACCTAGATGTGAACAAAAATCAGTATTTCAGGGAAGGCAGTGTTTGGTTTTCCTGAAGAATTGTGTCTATTACATTTCATTTTGGTGTGTAGTCATCAACTTAATAGCCTTACGAGTCTAGCCTGGAACACAATGTTGTCTTTACAGGCAGAGCGTTGAGGAGGATGTTGTTTACCACATCATCGGGGTTTGGTTTCTAAGGACCTGGGGAGAATCCATTTGGCAAATAACCTAAGTTCTGCAAGTGCCAGAATCTAGCCTTGTTCACCTGTGTCTCAATGTTCAGAACAGTACCTGGCATTTAGTGGGTGCTCAATAAATATTTTCTGTACAAACAAGGAAAGTTCACCTCCTAGTAGAGATAATATTTATCGCTAGGAAGACTAATTTAAAGTCTTAGTTGATTAAAGAAAAATTATAATAAGATCCAGACTGATTTTAGTATGACTTTAAACTTTACTTGGACTAATTTTTTTTACTGATTTTTATTTTTAAACTATCCAGACAGAATTTTAAAAATTAATAGCTGAGCTAGGAGAATATCCTTTTTCCTTATATGAGGAAAAGCTTCTTTCAGGCAGGTGGATGAATTTGTTATTACCTGACAAGAACTATTCCCCAAGCTATAATTTTTCAATTATGGTAATAAAAAAGTTGTACTTTTATCCATGTATTGAAACAGATTTCATTCATAGATAGCTCCCCTTCTTTGGCATGTATCCATTCTATTCCAGTGCTTTCTGAAGTTTTATAACTTCAGCTGCAAAAATTAATTTTCACTGTCACAAAAATGGCTATGCTGTGGTCAATGTCATGGCATTGACCAATGGTTGACTCCGTGCTTCAAATTCTGTTTTTGGAATGAGGAGGGGAAGAAAAAAAAAACGATTTTATAGAATTGGTTGACCAATGTTCTTGACAAATCTTTTTTTTTTTTTTGAAATAGGGTCTCATTCTGTTGCCTAGGGCTAGAGTACAGTGGCACAATTATAGCTCACTGCAACTCCAAACTCCTAAGCTCAAGGGATCCTCCTGCCTCAGCCTCCCAAGTAGCTAGGACTACAGGCATCTGCCACAGTGCCTAGCTAATTTTTAAATTTTTTTTTAGAAAAGGAGTCTTGCTATGTTGCCCAGGCTGGTCTTGAACTCCTGGCCTCAAGCAATCCTCCTGTCTTGGTTTCTCAAAGTTCTGAGATTGGCTGACAAATCATTTTTAAAGTAGGGATAATTGGCATGTACTTTCATTCAGATGAGTGACAAAAGTGTAACTCATGAATTTTTTCTGGCATATTTTTCACACATAGAATTGTAAGGGTAACACTTATTTTCTGAAAGACATCAGGCAGACCACATCACTTTTTTGGACTCTTGCTTCCTCATCTTTAAAAGGAGAGGGTCGGATGAGACCACCATGAAGACTGTTTCCACATAAGATTGAATTAAACATCCAAAGACAATGGAAATATTACATAGAATGAAGGGCTTACAGACAGATTTTGCTTGGCATTGTTTCTGTTTTTGTTTTCACTACTCTTTCAGCCGAGGTTGGAGAATCCAATCTTCAACAGAGATGGGGGATTGGGCTTTTATTTTCCATAGAATTTGGACCTGTGTTATCCTTTACTTTTGTATCTTCAGTTGTTTGCAGAGAACCATCTTATCAGCTCGGCCAATAAGATCATTAATGGAAAACAGTGTTCTGCACCAGTAGATCTTTACTCCCTGATCAATAGTTATTTACTTCTGAGGGGTCATAGCTTGGTTAATATAGCTGAATAATTTTATTGATAGATAACATAACAATGAAAAATAAAGTTTAAAATAGAAGATGAATGAATATAACACTTTCTTCAGGCATGAATATTATTATTTGAAAACTGTAATAGCTGCCGGAATGTTGAAAGGGCAGACAACAAAAGCATTGAATAATTGTCCTAGGACTATAATCAGACTTCCATTATTGACCTCTGTTAATATTCTACTGTAACTGTCTGCTAAATTGGTTCCTTGGGGCTTGAAATATACAGTGATGTTATGAGTTCCTATCGTAAATTGCCACACAGTAAAGTAGCAAGTCTCTGAAATAGTGTTGGCCCTAGTTTGATCAATACTCAATTCAAAGCAGTGCAGTAGGCAACTGTTTCCATAGAAACATTGATGTCACAGAGGTTGAACAGCGGCTGTTACAACAAATCATTTCCTTTGAGCAGTTGTAATTGACTATATGTACAGTTTGCTGTCACTTGAGACCATTTACATCAAGCAAGTAACAGAACCACATTAGTTATTCCAGGAGTAAGAGGGTTAGCTCTTCCTTTTGTGACCTTACAAATACCTAGGAGGATATTGCCATAGCAACCAGCAATATAACAGGATGAACACTGAGGTAGCTGGCTACCTTAATGCAGTAGTAGCCTTCTTTTGGAAGCTGCCAGGTAGTTTTAATAAAGTTTACGTAGTTATTACATTAACACGAATCCTTTGCACGCCACAGTAATGACTTGGTTCCTTTCTCACATGCATCACCAATAACGCAGACATTACAGTTCCATTTGTACTTCATTTCCTGTTCCTCACCTTTAATTTTCCTCAGCATCTGGCTGCTAAGACAGTACATACACACATCTAGCAAAATCTTGTTTGCTACATACAGAGCTCAGCTCTGGAGAAGCATTGAAGTCAGAAGAGCTTCCAGACCTGAAAAGTGAGATCATGAGAGGAAGAACCCATTGGCAAGAAGTTAATTTTGTACTTTGGCTAACTGATCTCTAGGTTTTAAGGACATGAAAGAACACAGAAACAGATGCAACTTAACTTTGTGGTGTTCCATCAGGCTTAAAATCACCACTAGAATTGAGTTTCGTAGTCTAGAATTCTTCGCATTGTCCCACCACATTACCACAGGTTTTCTGGGTTTGCTGTGTCCAGTGACACATTTTGAAATATTCCATATACTTCTGGGGAAATGAAGAATTTGTCTGTCCTTTGGTAGTTTAACTGACAGAAAAAGGTCTTTTTTTTTTTTTTTTTTTGAGACAGAGTCTCACTCTGTTGCCCAGGCTAGAGTGCCGAGGCATCAGCCTAGCTCACAGCAACCTCAAACTCCTGGGCTCAAGTGATCCTCCTGCCTCAGCCTCCCGAGTAGCTGGGACTACAGGCATGCGCCAACATGCTCAGCTAATTTTTTCTATATATATTTTTAGTTGTCCATTCTATTTTTTTTTTTAGTAGAGATGGGGGTCTCGCTCTTGCTCAGGCTAATCTCGAACTCCTGAGCTCAAACGATCCACCCACCTCGGCCTCCCAGAGTACTTTTTCCCAGAGTACTAGGATTACAGGTGTGAGCCACCGTGCCCAGCCCAGAAAAAGGTCTTAATGTGCTGTCAAACTCCATGCCAAATCAAAGATCATAGGCTGATGGGAGTATTTCTAGAACTGTGAGAGTTAAATCTGCCCAGATGGAGTATCTAGTTTCTGGAGAATCTTGCAAGCATTTCATCTGAGCTTTAAATGGTAGATGAAGTTATCAAGAGTGAGAAGCTGTACTGGCATTAACACTGTGTTTGTTGCTATTTGCAGTGGTGTGAGGGAGAGTGAGTTTACTGGGTATGTCAGAGTCTAAACAAGCGTTTGCAGTCACAACCTGGAGATCAGGCTTTATGTGCAGCCTGGCTGGGAAGAACATGCATTGCCTGCCTCAGCCATAACTGCAGGTATGATTAGCAACACTGTCATCTTGGTATCTCCAGGAAAGAAAAAATATATATGGTCATCAATGAAGAAAGGACGTATTTGCTTGGAAAGGATTTTCTAATACAAACCCATGATGATCAGCCTATAGATTTTTGACCAGTCTGCTCTATTCCTCAGGGTGAATCCTCAAAGGTAATAAAATTGAATTGCAATCAGTATTCTTTGATACTAGCCTGCCACTGACTGTTATTCACCTTGAACTAGAGAGCAACTATTTATAAGATAGTTTAGAGACACAAATCCAGTAAATTACTACTCTGTTTGGCCTTAAAAGAATGTTTGACTTGAAGCATAGAAATGGTAATAAATCTTATAAGAATAATTTACAAGACAACATAGTGAGTGGTGATCCTCTGGTTACAATGCGTAAAGAAAGATTTGAAAGGAAAAAGTATTCCCTACCCTCCCCACCCCCTGCCTGAGGTCAATGAACTTTTCCCGGGGCCCTGCATACAGGAAATTTAGTAATGGCACGTGGATGTCCCGAGAGAGAAGGGAAACAGCTGCCCTTTGCACATCTGCCCTTTTCTGGAGCAATTCCTTTTTCATAGCTGGCCATCTTTCCTCTGACAACATGGCTTGGCCGATGGAGAAGGAGAATGAATCAGCCATTACTGGGTACCCAGAGGGGTCTGTCAGTCAACAACCAACAGCTTTTCACAAACACATCCTAAACAGAATGGCTGTCTGGCTGTCTGGCTGTCTGGGGTGTGTGTGTGTGTGTGAGTGAGAGAGAGAGAGAGAGAGAGAAAGAGAGAGAGAGAAAGAGAGAGAGAGAATGAAAGAGAGTGATAGAATATGAAAAGTACTGTTCATTCTAGTTAGATAATGTAATTCCTAATCAGGTATAAAAACATTTGGGTCAGCCTTGATATATGCAAAATTTCACTGATTAACATATACTGGGGCAACACATCTTGGATTTTATTAATAAGTTTAAAAATTCTAGTGGATAAAAAAACAATAGAATAAAATAGAATAAAAAAGAAAGAAAATCAGGAGAAATGAGTTATAATTTTGGCACCTTTGTTTACTGGTTTAATATTTGTGTTTCATTTGCTTCATGTGGAAATGAGGAATATCTTCTCCCACCTTCCTCAGGTAAAGCTCTAATGATAGATTTGTACATGACAGATAAAGGGTACAGATGTTTCGGTAGGACCCCTGCACCCAAGTTATAGACTTAAAATCCCATTAGATTTGTTATTCTTGAGCCTAGGGGAATATAGAAAGCACCCCAAACCCATTGCTTCTTTTTTTTTCCATTTTATATCTCAATAATTTAAAAATAGTTGTATAAAGGAACAGAATATTTCAAAACAATTTCCTTGATTACATGAGACTAGTTTCTTCTTAAGTGATTTAATTTCTGATTTCTGAAGCTCATAGGAGCACCAAGCCTATCTACAATATTGCCAACATAAATTTGCTGTTAGACTATCTATAACCAAAGATTACTCCATTTGAATTTGATTAACTAACTCTGGTCAGGTAATATCTACCTCAGCTGGTTGTCAAGATTAAGCAGAATAGAGCCTTTAAAGTATACAGTTTTTGTCCAGTGAAGTATGTGAGCGTAGGTAAGTGTTTCTTCAGTGGTTGTGGGTCTTTCATTTCAGGGCGTTATCCCAAGCATCAGTTTCTATTGTTTTGTGCGTCTGGAAAAGATACGGGAGAGGAGTTGAATCTGTATAGACCCCATATTTCTTTGTTGACTAAATCTGTGAAATTTTTCTTTTTTGACAATTTTGCTGTCTGTTTTGGAAGTGGAGAACAGATAAATAAAATCAGGTCAAGAGCCCACGTAGCCGGGTTTCTGCTGGTCAATACGTTGGCATCGTCATCCTCACCAGGCATAGTAGCACCCTTCTGAAACAGTGTGGAGGGTCTAAACCATGGCTTTTTGGCAGTGGTGAAGCAGGAGGGATGCTGTCTGTTAAATATTTTATATGCAATATTGACTTAATTTTTCTCAGTTTGTCACCTTCAATATCTGTGGCTCCGTGGGACTAGTGTTAGCCAGGCAGGCTCTGGCCGCCTGTTGCTGCTGGGTCCTGCCTCCTCCCTGGCATGTCCTGACTGCTCCTGCCAGCTGCCCCCCTCCTGGCATCTGTGAATGCTTGGAGGTGAGTAAGGCCAAGGCGCCAATGACCCCCTGTTGCTGGCCCCACTGCTACTCTCAGTGTGCTTCATCTCTCTTCTGCCTCTGGCTCTATAACCCATCCCCTATTCTTAAAAGCTGAAAAGCTTTCTCCCTGCCTTAGCTTCACTAATATCTCTCTTGGTTCTTCCTCTCTGACTCCTCCTCTCCCTCTGTCATCCCTTAGACCTTTCCTTCTCCAGAAATCAGTCTTTGCCTCTATTCCTGCTCTACGCTCTTTCCCCGAGAGACCACGTCCATTCCCATGGGTTCCATTTCCAGGCAATGACTCCCAATCGCATATCCCATTCTGTCAGTGTCCTTGGGGCTTGGATTCTGAGACATGTGAATTAAGTCAACACAGGAGGTCATCCAAGGTGGAAGGCCACCGTGAGGGATTTCATCAGGACTGTCGGAGTCTATGCTTGGAGTAGGGGGGGTGTCTGTGTAAGAGGGGAGTATGTGAAGGGAGTGGCAGAGCTTATAGCAGATGGCTGAGGCCTGCAGCAGCTCAGAAGTCTCTGGCTTGTTAGCAGTTATCATTATTACCATTAGTAGTAGCAATGCTTTATAGAAATATAAATACCCTTTAAGATAGTAACATTTTAAATTATTTACAAGTAATCCTTTAAAGAGGATGATCTCACCACCTTCTATCAATGAGTAAATGCCTGGATGGCCAATAAGTATATGGAAAAAAAAAAGCTCAACATCATTAAGCATCAGGGAAATGCAAATTAAAACCACAGTGAGATCTCACTTCATACTTGTTAGAATGATTATTATCAAAAAGAAGAAAGGTAAGTGTTGGTGAGGATGTGGAGAAAAGAGAACCCTTGCACACTGTTAGTGGAAATGTAAATTAGTACAGCCATTATGGAAAATGGTATGGAGGTTCCTCAAAAAATTAAAAACAGAACTACCATATAATCCTGAAACCCCACTTCTGGTTATATCCAAAGGAAATGAAATCAGTATGTGGAAGAGATATTTGCACTCCCATGTTCACTGTAGCATTGTCCACAATAGTCAAGATATACAATCAACCTAAGTGTCCATCGATAGATGAATGGATAGAGAAAATGTGATATGTATATATATATAGTGTGTTTGTATTTCACACTATATATATATATATATATATATATACACATTGAAATGATATTCAGCCTTAAAAATGAAAGAAATACTGTCATTTGTGACAACATGGATAAATCTGGAGGACATTATGTTAAGTGCAATAAGCCAGACACAGAAAAACGAATACCACATGATCTCACTTACATGTGGAATCTAAAAAAGTCGAACTCACAGAAGCAGAGATTAGAACCATGGTTATCAGAGGCTGGGATCGGGTGATAGGGTGTCCTGGGGAGATGCTGGTCAAAGAATACAAAATTTAAGTTAGACAGGAGTAATAAATTTAAAAGATCTCTTGAACAACATGGAGACTACAGTTAATAATAATGTATTATATACTTGAAAATTACTAAATAAATGTCTGGAGATGATACCCGGGCAGTGCAGAAGGCGGAGCCAGGGGCCAGGGAGGTCAATCAGTAGCCTTCCCGACATCCCCAATCATCCTCCCAGGTGAGCATGCAGCATCCTCCACCCAGCCCTGGTCTTCAGTGCCTCACACCCCCAGTTGATGGCAGGGCCACTTTCCTGTGATGTCACCGGGTCTCCAGTCGCAGACCATTGTTCCTGCTGGAAGGCTAATAATTTTCTGAACAAGGCGATATTATCCTGATGACAACATGCAGTTCCCCTAACTGGGTTTTCCAGTCCTCTTTATACTATACTATTAATATTTGCAGAACTGTCAAAGAGAGACCAGATTCTTGGGAGAGAGAATGTGACTGGCCCGCTTGGGCCGTGTCCTCCTTCTTTTGAAGGGAGATGATATGGTGCAAACATAGCTGCTGTGGGTTTGCCCTGGAGAGTGAGGCAGACAACTCCCAGAAAAAGTGGTCACTAAGGTCAGAGCAGATATTTCACAGGTCTCTTCTACACTGAAGCAAATTAAAAATATAAATAATATCGTTTCTGTGTTCTTCATTTAATGCCTTTGATGCCAATGCATTGTCAGTTGGGCATATGTCTTAAGTCATTTTATCCAGTAGTGGTAATGTTTAAAGTGTTTCCAAGGGGGCAGACATGTGAGTCTAATGCTAAAACTATCTGTGTGACTTTGGACAAGTCACCTGAATTCATACTTAGTCTGATGCTAATGGCTCGCAGGCTGGCTCGCAGGCAAAGACTGAACTCCACATTGGTTAGGGTCAGTCTATGACATGGATCAATCAGCCTGGGGCCAGAAGTGCCCATCTGTAACCACAGGCAGGATAAATGATTCAGACAGAGGTTGAATCCAGGATTTTACAGAAGGTTGACGAGCATTAGCCTCCAGTTAGTACAAGCTAATAATCTAAGGCCTTGCTGGGGAGTGATGGGGTTAGGGGGTGGTGGTGGCATACTTCAGGGGTTTTTTAATTATTCTTACTTCTATTATAGTGCAATACATTTATAATAGAGATTCTCATATAATGACTACTTGCCTGTTTGGGACAGGAGGCAAGTTTTTACAGAATGAGGCTTTTAATACCCAGTTTTGTTTTGTGTACGGATATTTTGAAGCATAGCTTGTAATCATGACCATATACTAATATATCCCTTATGAAACTAACTGGAATTGAAGAATGACCTGACAATTTGATTTAGGTGTAAAAAAGTTTTACAGCTTGGCCGTAAGAATGAGATGATCTTTCTTTTCTCAAGACTTGTATGCAGCATTGCTTTGGGAATAGCCAGGTAATCTTCCTGGGGCAAAATGAACCTTCTCAGGCCCTATGTCGTCTTTGTGACCCTGACATAAAAAAAAAAGAAACATCACAATGGAAATGAATAATTTCAGGTGAAGGAAATTTCACTTTTGGATACTCGGGATAATGAAAAGAAAGACATTACAAGAGGAAGAGGAGAGGGCCCTTATTTTGTCTGAGGTTTGCTGAACTAGTTTGAACTAGTTCTGTTATTTCTATTAAATAATTTAGTGGGATGGCTTAGGGGTGACTTCTATCTTCAAGGTTTTAATTGCTGTATTGGCTGTGATCTAAATCTAATATTTATGCAGAAAGCTGGGAGATAATTTGCATTATTGGTGCCAGAATAATCTTTATAGATACTTATTGAATAATTAATATGTGATAAGCAGTATTCTAATATGTTGCATGGATTGACTCACTTAATCCTCAGAACAAACTACCATAGTAAGCATTATTTTTATCCCCATTTTTCTAATGAGGAAACCACAGAGAGGTTAAGTCAGGTGCTTGAGGTTGTACTGGTGACAAGGTTTGGGACCAGTGTTCCAATTCCAACAGTATGACCTCAGAGCTGAAGCACTTCACCACCGTACTCAACTCCCAGGAAATATTTTGGCTCTGGGAAATTTGATTAACCTTTATGTCCAATTCCTTTGTTTTTAAAGGGCTATAACAGCATTTCCTGCCTCTCCGGCTCAGAGAAGTGTTCAGAGATTAATGGCAGTGTGTGTCCATTTCAGCCTCTGTGGGTCTCTCCCTTTATGCACCAAGATCCCTTTGAAGTCAATAAAAGGACTATGTGTGTGTGAAGGGAAGCAGGGGCCTTGGCAGGTGAGGGGATGTGTAGATATTGCAGGAACATACATAAATCACTTTTATTTTCTTGGAAAATGATCCATATAAACATCAAGTAGCATGAAATGCTTTGTATTGTGTGTTTGCAGATAACATTCTCCCATATGTGAAATTCTCATTTGGAAGTCATAATCCGTGCAAAATACCCTAAGGGAATAATTTTATGTTTCTAGTGTTTACTCCTCAGGTAATTCACAAGCTTCTCAAGGCAGGAACCAAGTCAGATTCATCTTTATTTTAAAGGTTTTCTTATCTTCCCCTCCTTACTCTCCTCTTGCACCTGCTTTGACACCTGGTACATAGTAGGTGCTCAATAAAACTAGGAGACTTGGATTTTGTGTAGAGATTTCTCAGTAGCTTCATTCCTAAGAGGCAGGCCACCTGGAAGGGCAAGAACTCTTTTTGGAGAATTTTGACAGAGCAATTTAAAACACTAATTATAAGAGAAAGAGTGTGTGTGGAATTGAAGGTAGATGTTAGGAAATATGAAAACCCAGAAACTGTCTTTCAGGGGCAAATCTGCCATCTTTCTTTAAAGATTTTGAATATTTGGGGTGATCTAGACCTGGTTGTAGCCAGGAAGAGGGGAGCTGAGAGAGGAAGAGGTGGTCCCCCTTCTGGGCTCAGACTTCATGACTGGAGCATGGAAGCAGCGAGGAAGACCATTCACCATGGATGGAGTGCAAAAGAACATGTTGGCACACTTTTAAGATGGATCTGGCAGACACAGTCTGTGCCCCGGGAAATTGTCACTGCAAAACTTGTTAGCCCAGTTAAATTTTCTTAGACAGAGTAGTATCTCCTAAGGATTCTCACAGCAGGTCTGTTTTTTAGATATTAACCTATCCAACACGTCCACCTATTGTAAACAATGTCTAATTAGGCCAATTCTCTGACCGTTCTTTCATATTCAGTTTCACATGTATCAAGTCAAGGGATGTAGAAATCTCCTTAGAAGCCAGTAACTATATTTTCCCAGGAATTGAGACTTAATACTCACGAAAATTTCATCCTTGGCATTCATCATTCTTGGAACTAATTAATATGGGTCCTTGTTTTCCTTATTTTCCTAAGGAAGAAAAAATAGTCATAGCAATTTCAACTCCCAGTGACAGAGAAGATTGTTGCCTTTCATTTTCATTGTTAATCAATTAATCAGTAAATCAATCAATATACTTTGTACCTATTCTGTAAAATTCATCATGCTATTAAATTCAGTATTAAAAGAATAATTTAAGGGTAGGGTATGCTTCATGAATATAGATCATATCAACATTAGAAAACTTATTAATAGAACAAAGGAAAAAACCGTATAGGTCTTCTCATAATGCAGAAAAGGATTTGATGAAAATCAATATTCAATCTTCATAAAATCTCTTAGCTAAATGGGATCATAATGATACTACTTAAAAATAATAAAAAAGTAGCTATCTAAAGATAACAGCTAGAGAAATTTGGTACAAAGAAGAGATGAGAAAGGATGTCCACTTTTACCACTATTTAATATTGTTTGGCACTTCTAGCCAATGCAATCAGACAAGGAAAGGAAATAAGAGGTATAAGTATTAGAAATAAAGTAAAAACATTATCCTTTGCCGATAGGAATCCAATAAAGGACTATTAGAATCAGTAAGAGAGTTCAAAAAGTGGTGGTTAGAAGCAAACAAAAGATTAGCCTTTTTAATTGACACTTTTGTATTTTAAAGTTTCTGATTGAGTGGAATGAGAAATTTTATTAAAAATAGCAATAAAATAGAATATTTGTAGAAATAAGCAATAAGAAAAGTGCAAGCCGTAAATTAAAAGATGTATGTATAATATATATCTCAACTGCAAGAAATAAAAGAGGATGAACAGAGATATAATTATAGGCATATAGATATGTAGATATAAAATATGGTGTTCTTGGATGGAAGGATTCAGTATTGTGCGGAGGTAAAAATTTAATGCAAATGCAAATGCAGTCAAAGTTCTAATGGGACTTTTTGAAACCTGACAAAAATGATCATGTAATTTGCTTGAAATTACACAAAAATAGCCTAGAAAAAATTTAAAAGAGTAATGGGAAAGATGCCTTAAAAGAGATAAAAATGTATTTTGAAGATTCACTAATTAGAGCAGTGTGATGCTTACCATAAAAATTAGAGATAAATCAGTGGATCAGAATAGAAACCTGCAGAATAGATCCAAGTGTTCGTGAGAATTTAATACATCATAAAGGTAAAGTGGAAGGATGGTTCGTCAAATAAAAGACATTATTACAGCAGGCTAACATCTGGGGGAAAAGTTTAGATCCTTACCTCACACTTTATATGGAAATAAATTTCAGATAAATTAAAGATTTTGATGTGAAAAAACAATGTTAGAGAGCTAGAAGAAAAGATGAATATTTTTATAATATTCTAATAGGAGGAGGCCTTCCTAATGTAATACCAAAGGCCAATACCACAAAGCTTTGATAGATATAAGTACATAAAAATTTAAAACTTTAGTATTAAAGAAAAAACCCCACTTAAATAAGGTTACCAATGCTCCATGAATGTGCTTGTATTAATACTATCCAGCTCATACCAGACCTGATGATAAAACTTTCAGGAATTTTTTAAGATGGTTGTTAAATAGATTCATCATTAAAAATTTTGTCATATGCATTTTTAATTAAATTGCATTAAGAATAAAGGTAAAAAATATACATTCTCTTCCTAATTATTTTACTACATTTTGCTATTATCTATGCTCTTGAGTTTATTTATGTCTATTGTATCTGTATGGTAGAAATATAATTGGATTACAGGGAGGAAGACAACTGGAACCAGGGACTAATGCCACCAGCATCTTCCATCTCTAGCCCTTGTCCTGCTTTGCTGCTTTCTCCATGTCAGTATCATCCCCTCTTCCTACAGACCAGTTTCTTTACATGGTTGGGACATGGTAGCCAGCAACTATTAGACCCCTATCTTTAATTTCATTGCTGGAGAGGCACAGAGGCACTAAGACTTGCTCTCTTATCTCAAAATAAAAATATCCCAGAAAGCACTCTGATGGACCCGGGCTGGTCATAACAGCCAGAGCGTTCCCTTGATGCCTGGCGCAGGTTTGGCTCAGTGGCAGATGCTAGACCTGTATTAAGTAGAAAGTTAAGAGCTATCAGACACGCTTGAAGCTCTGACTCGGGGCCGGGGGGGGGGAAGGGCAATATACGTAACATAAACTTTTGTACCCCCATAATATGCTGAAATAAATAAAAAGGAAAATAAAAAAGCTATCAGAATATGGCCACTGCTTTTTTGAAACAAATATTAGAAGGAGCATTTCCTAGAGGAGCATTTTGTTCTGAGCAGACAAAAGAATGGAATTCCATGACTCTGAGCTTCTGCCCTAAGTTTTATACAACTTTTGGAAAGATCTTTCCTTGAAGGACAGAAGCTTGTAAACCACAAAGAATTGGGTTTAAGCCCAAAGCTTACATTATTTTAAAAGAGATCTTGGAGATTTTGGGGTACAGAGGTGCTTTTGTCTTCTCTAAACTGATACTCCTCTACCAGTTCTCACTGCCATTGTCAATTGAATCCATAACCTCTGAAATCCTTTTATTTTTATTTTTTTACTAACATATTAATTTAGTCTTTTAAGAACCATGAAGAGAAAAACTATTATCATTCTTCTATTTAATCTCCCAAACACTTATCATAGACTTGAAATTAGTGAGCATTTATTGAGCATTATGATATACCTTAGTGTGATGCTCCCCAAAATAACAAGTCACCCCCAGAACCTGCACCTACTGGGGGACTTGATGTGTGCTATCCGAGGTCTGTTTCAGGGCTGAGATCTGCTGTTGGTTGTGACAAGGAGAGAGGCAGCCTCCTTCCTGGAGGATCCCTGTGTCGGAGAGCCTGATGAGAAGTGTCCCCAGTGAAGAGTGATGAACCCAGGCATGAAATGAAGCCTGGCACATAGACCATGGACCTCAATGAAGCCTTAGGGTGCTTAAAGAAAACTAAACAGTGGACCCAAAAGGAAATCAATGTATTTGTGCCATCATTCTAGCTCTGTGCTGTGGAGATTTTATAATCTCTGATGTTCAACAGAGGGACAATTATTGCTTTCTCCTGTCTTTATTTATGCTCTGTTTACAAATAAAAATCCGTATACAAGGAAACATCCCAAGGTTCTCTTAACACGGACAAAATGACCATTCAATTTAGGTTATGGCCAGATGTTTGTAGGATTAAGTTATGACCAGTGGTTGAGGATGATGGAAATTCAAGAGCATCTTGAATGATGGTATTTATTATGCTTCATCTGCATGTATTGGTTTCGGGAAGAAGTTGTCTAAAAGTATCTGCTGACTGAAGTATTTTTATCCAGCTGTTAAAAGAATGTATGTGGTAGGTGGGGTGGGAGGAGAGTACTCAAGGTGGAGAAATTCTAATTTTATGGACATAGTGGTAGTTTCAGGGGCCTGGTAATTTTGGCAAGCTCATGCCAGGCTGATACACTCAAGCTAGCTTTTACAACCCACTGTAGCAAGGCAGGATTTGGGTCTCTTTCTCTGACTTTGAAAACGGAGACTGCTCCAGGCCAGAGATGTCAGTGTATATAGTTAACTGTTATGGATCTTACAATAAAAATTTGTTGAAGGTCATTAAACACTCATCTCTCTATGTTTATTACTTTTATTTGTTGGTAGACATGGATCGTTTGATGTCAATTACCACCACACTTGGCATTTTATGCAGTAAAGGTCCTTATGGTTCTTGATGGGTAAATAAACAAGCTAGTGAAAAGCTACAGGGACAGTGGTTCTTGCGTTTCTTCACTTAACAGCGTGAAGCAAGAGGAGAAGGGCCTCTGCAGGTGTGTCTTGTGTGAGTGGTGCCTCGGGCCTGAAGCCACAGTCCTGACCCGCTCCCCTCTGCTGCACCCGACATGCACATGTTAAATGCTGCAATGACCTTGGCAACTCTAGGTGAATTAGGACTGGTCATTCCCTTTCTTTTTTTTTTTTTTTTTTTAACTCATCGTATAGCACTGGTTTATATGACATGCTACTTTCTTTTGTGCTATATGAAGAGAGGAATTTATTCTCTTATTCAGAGTGCAATTGTTTTTTCACTTATTTTAGGGTTGAGATGAGGACATTTTTCTCTCTCTCTTCCTCCCCCTCTCCTGATGGCGTATTTAATTCAGAGTGAACTTTCTTGTGTCAAGCCCATTGGAAGATATTTTTGTTTGGCTTCTGCCTAACTACACACATGATTAGATGTTTTCTCATCTTCCCACAATAGTCAGTAAGCTTAAAATATTATATTACTCTCTTGGAGTGTATATCTTGTGCCTGTCTTTGTGCTAAATGTCCTACCTACAGGATCTAATACCTCATGACAGCCCTATAGAGTAGGTACTGATATAATTCCCATTTTATAGGTGAGAAAACCGAGGTATAATCACCTGCACAAGGTTACACAACTAATAAGAAGTAGAACTGGGATTCCAAATCAAATTGATCAAACTTGCCAGAGAGACCCTCGACCACTTTTCTGAATAGTTCAAGTTTTGTAACTTGCATGCCTGATGCATCCATTGCTCTGAAAACAATATTAAAATGTATATAATACTCAGATAATTTTCAAATGACAATAAAATTGTGCTTAACTGTAAATGATATCTGCCATAATTTTTTCTTGGTTTAGTGTTTTATAAGATTCTGCAGAATCTTACTCCACCTTAGGACCATTGTTATGAAACATCAGTTATCCTTGAACTGTGGATACAAAAGGATGCTGAGTAATAGAAACTTTTGTTTTAAAAAATCCAGATAAACCTTACAAACCTTATATACAATATGTTTTTGTTTTTGTTTTAATTCAATGCTGTGAAGCTAAAGAGGAAAAGGATGGATTGTTCCCGAGTTCCAGGTGAATAACTTTAAAAGAAAATGTAATGAGCTTAATGTTGAGGAATAGGTAGCCTGCTTACATTAAAATAATCGTTCATTTTTCCTATTTTTTTGGAACTCTATTTCTCAGTGGTATTTTTTCTTTATATATTTGGTCATGTAATGGTCATAACATGGTATGGTGAATAATTAATATTTGTTTTAAAAAGAAAAATAGGCCAGGGGCCAATTTTATTTATTTGTCATTAGGTTTATTAAATATCTACTAGCTAAAAGCTAATAATAATCTATACTGTCAAATATATAGAACATTTTGAAATTACACCTAATAGTCAAAACATGAACTTTCTCTTAAAAGGAAAAATGCTTCTGACTAAAGAAACCCTTTATCCAAGCCTATGACAAAGCCTGGGCATTTTAGGTCTCTACCCAGGAACACTCAAATGTATGTTTTGTGACTTCCTCTTGAAAATTAATTGCAGCTTCAAGAAAGCAAAACAGTGAGCTAAACCATGCATGTGCCTTTGTCTTCAGACCTGGAACATCTTCCCCCTCAGTTAGCTGTAGCTCTTTCTTCTGTCACTGTGTTCTTCCTGCCTTTCTCTTTAGCACTCATATTACTTAGAGTAGATTGAATTCAGAGTTTATAAGGTGCTGACTAACATCATCACCTTTTATTTACAGGCACATTTGGCATGTTTATTGGAACTGGCCACTTCATGAAAAATATCTCTCCTCTAATATTAGGTATAAAATGTTGTTTGTCAACAAGTGATGAATTAATCCTCATATTTAAATTCCTTTTATGCATTTAGGCATATTAACATATCTAATGCATTTCTATTTGAAGTGAGTAAATCTTTAAGTGTAATATTACATTACTCAACATAATTCTTTTAACCTTTTTAGGTAAATAAAAAGCTCACATTCATATTAAATAA
Organism: Lemur catta; assembly: GCF_020740605.2. NCBI lineage: Eukaryota > Metazoa > Chordata > Mammalia > Primates > Lemuridae > Lemur > Lemur catta. The sequence continues at coordinate 50,174,504 of NC_059135.1, forward strand.
TTCTTTTCTTTACCAAAATAGAAAATGAGGACCTAATATAGCATATGCTGTACATTTCTCTCTACAATAGTCCATGACTGACCAAAGCCAAAGCTTTTTAACAATGCTGTATAGCTGATATTGTAAAACAGAAATAGCCGTCTAGAATCATACCAATACTCAGCCAAGAAAATCCTTTAAAATGTCAATTGCTGTATAACAAGATATGTATCTGTGCCATCATCTGAAATCTATCACTTATTTTCAACATTCTCTGGACAAGTCACCTTCTACATCTAACTTTCTTAATTTATAAAATAATCATAATACCATACTACTGTAATTGTATAATAATAACATGGGATACTATTTAGTATCTTATCCAGTAAATGGGTAACAACAAATTCCAACTAAAATATATGTTTTTGTAGCATAAAACATCTCCCACTAGTGTTTTCTACCTAAATTAACATTCCTGGGGAAATATCACTTTCGCTTGCTTACCTTATAGAAAACTGGACCTATATTCAAAAGATTCACTTTCCAGTTCTGACTCACCATCTAAGAGTTACTGACCTTGGCAAGTCACTTAGTTATTTAAGATTGAGTTTCCTCTTCTAGAAGAGATTATATATATGGGCCAAACCTTACTCCCCACCCTTTGCAAAAGTGTTTTATATGTTGTAAAGGATATTTAAATGGAAGATGTTAAACTAATTTATCTAAATATGTCATTCTTTAGGAATACTTTGGATGAACTATCTTCAATTCCTTAAGTTGCAGGAGCCAAGTTCTTTGCCTTTTTTCTTTGTGTAGTGAAGCTTTTATTGAGACAAATTCTGTTAGAAAAATTTTAAGAGAAGAAAAATCAGGTTTCAGATGAATGCGTCTTTGTTTAACTTAACAAAATTTAAGTGCAACAAAAGAATTTGGAAAGACCATTGGCATTGTAATGGATTTTAACCCGTATTGTGCCTAAAAGTAGTAACTTTGGTCCTTAATTATTGATAAAAAACAGGAGAACCTAGAATAACCAAAGTCTCACAGGTCTAGAATGTTCAGTTTTGATTAGTGAGACTCAACCAGCAAGATGTAAAAAATTGAAGAATTTCTAGGCAGGGTTGTGGCTTAACAGTATGAGTTGTACAGTCAGCTAGAGTTGGAATGAGTCCTTGCTTTGCAGTATATAAATTGCATGTTCTTGGGTAAGTTATTTAAAGGTTCTAGGCTCCAGGTTTCTCATTTGTAAAATGGCCCAGCATACAGAGGTGTCAGAAGGATTACTTAAGAAAACGTTAGCTCAGTATTGAGCAGAATCCTGGCATGTGGAAGTGCTCACCCAATATACAGTAGCTATTTTTATAATCTTCATTTTTTTTTTTCAAATTAATAGAGACAAGGTCTCACTCTTGCTCAGGTGGGTCTTGAACTCCTTAGCTCAAGCGATCCTCCCGCCTTGGGCTCCCAGAGTGCTAGGATTACAGGCATGAGCCACCAAGCCCAGCCCAATATAGTCTTCATTCTTAGGGGCCCACGGATGTAAGGGCATTTTACAAAGGGAGGTCAAGATATGGCACGATGGAAGCTCCCACCAGTGAGCAGTTATAGCCCCTATAGTTCTCCTTGGGGACCGGCCCATGGAACAGAGACTAACATTGGTTAAGTCAAGGCCAAATAATGTGTTCATGGATGGCACAGAGGCCCCTGTTTATAGTGAATTCCACTTATCAAAATTATTTTCTGAACACTAAGCTAACCCTGTTACTTAAGCATTAAAGAGATCTTTAACAGTATAGAAATCCATACTTTTCATTAATCTGTTTTATTGGAAATTGAATTTTAGGATAGATTGTCATAAACACAAAGATTAAATAATTATAAATGTTCATTGAAATAATCTTTGAGTTCTAAACCCTAAAAAATGGACATGAGTGGGACAGCTGCATTCATACAAAGTGGCCTTGGTATTCTATAGATTTATTTATGCACACAGGGTACACACATTACATTTGGTTATTTCTAGTCACCAAAGAAGCTCTTTGGGCTAAATATTATTAATCTCCTTTTACAGATTTAGGAAACTGAGGTTTAGAGAGTTGAAGTAACTTACTGAAGTTCAAATACAAAAAGTAGAGGAGCCAGAATTTGAACCCAATTGTGTCGGAAATAAAATATTCCCATTCATTCTACCTTATAATCCACGCAGCTAAATAATTCACCCTAGATCAGCTCATGTGGAAAGGATGTCTTCCTCCCTTGCTTCGGTGTTCTTAGGTGGACTATGTAGGCTGTCTATACGGCAATGAGCCTTAGTACAGAGAACCACATTGTACGCCAAAGTTGCATTCCAGAAAAATCCAACTTACAGCCAAAAGACATATAAAAGGCAGTACTTTCCTTAAGAATGAATGAAATGGAAGGTCTAGATTCATTCCCACAACACTACCACCCACTACTTATAATCTATTAGCACTCCCCTATAACATTTTAAATGACACTTAAGAGGTATTAAATGACTAACAAAAAAATAATAAAATTATTCTTACTTTAAAAATGTCAACTCTGGAATAGATGGATGAATTTTGCACCAAAGGGAATGACCATGTAAACCCATGTTATAGAGGGAGTGAATTAGGCTGAGAGAGGGTATAAAGACATTTCCACCTCCACATCCATCTCCGTCAACTCTGTATCTGTCCAGGCAATGACACACAAGGGAGCCTTTCTCCTCTTTATCTTTCTTCAAGACAATAAAGAAGGAATAAAGTGTCCACTGAAGACACGGTATGTACCTCAGCATGGAGAATCACACAATAACACATTGTGGCTTCCTACAACCATTTGCTGCATGACACACTGTCCATACAGATGCAAAATTTCATGACTTAAAGCAAAATGTATCTTGTAGAAATGAACTATGTATGTGTAATATATAAAATGTAGACTCTCCTTGTTTCTTTTAACATTTGCTAATAATATTACCTCTCTCTTGCGGCTATCTGTGTGTCTATCTCTACTGCCTCCTTTGTTATGTGTCTTTTCAGCTCTGTAGCAGCAGCAAAAACAACAGCAACTAATAAAAATAACAACAGCTGACATTTGTTGAACACATTCTAAGGTTTATCATCTCCTTTGCTCTCCATAAACTTTAGTTATAAAAATTGCCATTCCCACTTTGCAGATGAAAAGACTGAGGGCTTAGAAATTATCTGGTTATTAGGTACGTAGTAAATTCTGGTTCTCATTAAGATGAATTAAGCATACACTACTGAGTGCTATTATAAGGCCTGAATAGAATGCATGGAGCAGTTATTTAAGAATTCTGAAAAGTGAAGAGCCAGAATTTGAAGTGTCACTAAATAGGCCATTGATTTTTCCCTCTGGCATGAATTCAATACAGCCCAAAATCCAGAAGTGGGTGCCATGTCATGGCCAGAAATTCAGGAGAAACCCTCTGCTTTTGGATTGAGAAGCAGGAGAGGGAACACCTAACACTCACAGAAAGTGAGGGAGATCGCACATTTTTCTTTTTTAAAAAATCTTTTCTCTGTTATTTTGTACTCTAGTCTTCGAGCAATCCTGTAGTAGTAGCATGGGTATGAGAGCCAAAATTTGCAAAGAGGTGAACTTGCCTCTGATTTTTAGAGCTGTGGTCCTAAAAGAATTTGCCTAACAAGGCAAACCCCTGTTGCTTTGCTATAGATTGGAGTAACTAAAGACCGAGCTTTCTAGCCAGAGGACTAAAGGTCCTTGGAATTATTTCACCAGGAGATCCCTGTACCAGAAACTACTTGAAAGATTTGGAAAGTGACCCCTATAAAATTGTTTATGAACTGCAGGGCTCACCTTGAGCTGTGCAGGCACGGATCTGGTCCCAATCAGCATATATAATAGAATACTTTGAGGAATGAAGTAACAGACAGACTTCTGCCCAGGTCCCAGACTGGCCATGGGGTAGTGCACATACAGGATGGATCTGAATAGCACTGAAAAGCTTTCACAAATAGAACTGAAAAGAATTGGAACTTGCAGCTTAAAATTAACCAGGTTGATTGCCTGGTGAAACAAAAATATCAACATTCTCCATAGGATTTAAATATGTCCTAGAGTTTCAAAATATAATGTTAAAAGTGTCCAAGTGCAATTCAAAATTACTTGGTATACAAAGAACCAGGGGAAAAAAATTCTCAGCTTACCTGTGGAAAAAACAGTCAACTGATGCCAACTCAAAGATGACTTTGCCGGTCTAATAATCTGACAAAGACTTCAAAGCAGCTATCTTCCAGTTTTAGTGCCAAAATGTAAAGAGCTTAGAAGTCACCACTCCTGATCTTACCTCAAGGAAAAGCTAGATAAACTGAAAATTAATGACTTTTCCTGGACCCATCAGAGAATTGAGATCACAGGGCTAAACACTACCCTGAAATCTGGAGAGATAGGTGTGTCCAGACAGACACAGCTGAGATCTGCTTGCCTGGAGCACAGGCTGGTGGAGTCATAAACGTGGGGCCACTTAAATGGTAATTTTTACAAATTCTTGGAGATTGAATGAGTTATGAGAATGAGAAACTCCTGGTGCTGCAGTCTTTCATGGGCTTTGTCTCTAGGAATCTCACCAGTTTCTAGTAATGAAGATCTGAAAAAGATCTGCTTGTGGCTTTGGCAGGGGGTAGGAAGAGTAATCATTATGATATAAACTCAGAGTCTTCTCTATAATAAAGGGCCACTTTTCAGGGCAAAAGAGTTTCCTAGAGCCTTTTTGCAGCCAGGGAAAGGAAATTCCTCTTATTCGAACCCCCTCCAGCCTTCCTGTCTCAACTAAAGGGGAAATATCATAGTTCCCATGGGTCAAGGCTGCAAGGAAAGAAAATGGAAATACTGTATTTAGGGAAGGGAGTAGGGGGCAGGTGGGGAAAAAGGCTATAACAAGGAGAAATATTAATACTTGTGTTTATCACAGCTATGAGACATAGATCCATAAATGATGGAGATTTAATCAGAGGAGTACAGAATGTCCTTCCTCTCCTCAGCTTACTGTCACACCAACAGGGCACCAGTATAATAACAGTGGATTACAGCCAAAAGAACTGCTAAACAGAGGTTCTTCTTAGCAGGAGTATTTAGAGGAGTCCAAAGTCAAGAGGTGACAAAACAATGACACCAAAGGAATTTGAAGGTTCTGTCATCTATAGCTATAGCAGACATTAAACAGCTCAACTCCTACCCAGATTAATATAATTCTTGAACTGAAGGCCTATTTACCTCAGTTCTCATGACTCAACATGATATGTGTGCTTTGAACAAAAAATTACAAAGCAGGACAAAAGGCAACAAAAAGTCTAAAAAATCATCAGAACAAGACTCAGATGTAAAATATATTGTAAATATCAGACAGAGAACTTAAAATAACTATGATTAAAATGTTACAGGCTCTAATAAAAAAAGTAGACAACATGCAAGAATAAACAGGTAATGTAAACAGAGAGATTGAAACTCTATGAAAGAATTAAAAGGAAATGCTATAACTAAAAAAACAGCATAACAGAAATGAAAAAGTCTTAGATTGGCTCATCAGTAGACTTGACAGAGCTGAGAAAGGAACCTGTGAACTTGAAAATAAAGCAATAGAAACTTTCCAGAATAAAATACAAGGAGAAAAAAAAAAAAAAGAAACAAACAAACCAGAATGGAACGGAACATCCAAGAACTTTGGAACAATATCAAAAAGTACAACATACATATAATTAGTATACCAGAATGAGAAGAATTAGAGAACAGAGTAGAAGAAACATTTGAAGTAATAATGACCAAAAACTTTCCAATACTAATGATAGACACTAAAACACACATCCAGAAAGCTTAGAGAATATCAAGTAGGATTAATGCCAAAAAAACCCACATTAAGGCATATCATATTCACACTGCAGAAAGCCAAAGACAAAGAGAAAATCTTGAAAGAAACTAGAGGAAAAAAACACCTCCCCTAAGGAGGAAAAAGGGTAAGAAATACAGTGGAATTCTTATAAAAATTATACAAGCAAGAGGAGATTGAAGAAAAATAATTAAAAGATTGAAAGAAAAACACCACCAACCTAGAATTTTATATCCAGCAAAATTATCCTTCAAAGTGAAAGAGAAATAGTCTTTCTCAGACAAAAAAATGAGGGAATTCATTGCCAGCAGACTTGCCCCACAAAAAATGTTATAAAATGTTCCTCAGATAGATGGAAGATAATATAGGTCAGAAACTCATGTCTATAGAAAGAAAGCAAGAATGTTATAGAAATAATAAATGAAAATAAATCTTTCATCTTTCTTATTGTTAATTGATCTAGAAGATAGTTGTTTAAACAAATAGTAATAACAATGTATTGAATGATTACAGCATTTTACATATAGATATGTGAAATGAATAAGGACAATGTCACAAAGGATGGGAGGGAGGAATTGGGAACTATAGGGTTACCTACCTACACATGAAGTGCTGTAGGGTTATTTGAAGGTGGACTTAGATTAGTTAAAAATTTTATTGTAGGCCAGGTGCAGTGGCTCACGCCTGAAATCCTAGCACTCTGGGAGGCCGAGGCGGGAGGATCATTTGAACTCAGGAGTTTGAGACCAGCCTGAGCAAGAGCGAGACCCCATCTCTACTAAAAATAGAAAGAAATTAGCTGGACAACTAAATATATATAGAAAAAAAATTAGCCAGGTATGGTGACACATACCTGTAGTCCCAGCTACTCGGGAGGCTGAGGCAGAAGGATTGCTTGAGCCCAGGAGTTTGAGGTTGCTGTGAGCTAGGCTGACACCACAGCACTGTAGCCCAGTCAACAGAGTGAGACTCTATCTCAAAAAAAAAAAAAACAAAAAAAACAAAAAAACAATTTATTGTAAACTATATATAAACAACTAATTTTTTAAAAAGTATAATTGATATGCTGAAAGGAGAAAAAAATGGTGTCATGAAATGTTCAATTAAAATCAGAGGAGGCATAAAGATGGGGGAGATAAAACAAAGAACAAATGCAATGGATTGAAAAGTTACAAGCATGGAAGATATTTACGTAACTATACCAATAACAACTTTGAAAATTAGCAGAGTTGGGGACTTACGGGACCATAACAAAAGGTTTAACATTTGTGTTAGCAGAGTCTCAGATGGAGAAGAGGAAAAAGCATATTGTCGAAAAATTATTTGAAGAAATAATGGCTGAAAACTTTCTAAATTTGACAAAAGACAAAAAGGCACAGATTCAATAAACCCAGAAAATCCCATAAAAAGGTAAACCCAAAGAAATAAATGCCCAGAAACATCATAATCAAACAGCTGAAAAACTAAAAACAAAGAAAAAACATTTGAAAGCAGCCAGAGAAAAATAATGCATTACTTGGGGGAACAACAATTAGAATGACTGTGCATTTCTCATCAGAAACCATGAAAGCCAGGTGCCAAGAACACACAATGGGGAAAAAACAGTCTCTTCAATAAATGATGCTGGGAAAACTGATATCCACATACAGGAGAAAAAAATTGGACCCCTATCTTGCATCGTGTATAAAAATCAACTCAAAATGGATTAAAGACTTAACCATAAGACCTGAAACTAAAAAAATACTTAAAAGAAAACAGAGAGAAAAACATTCTTGACATCAGTCTAGGCAATGATTTTTTGGCTGTAACCCAAGCGCACAGGCAACAAAAGCAAAAGTAGACAAGTGGGATTATTTCAACCTCAAAAGCTTCTGCACAGCAAAGGAAGCAATCAACAGCATGAAGAGACAACCTACAGAATGAGAGAAAGTACTGGCAACCATACATACCACAAAGAAATGACAAGTTTTTGAGGTGATGAATATGCTAATTACCCTGATTTGATAATTATACAATGTATACGTGTTTCAAAACATCAACTGTATCCCGTAAATACGTAAAATTACTATGTGTCAATTAAAAACAAAATAAAACTTTAAAAAATGGACAAAGGAACCGACTAGATATTTCTCAAAGGAATGTATGCAAACAGCCAACAGGTATATGAAAAAATGCTAAACATTATTAATTATCAGGGAAACACAAATTAAAACTACAATGAGATACCACCTCGTACTTGTTAAAATGTCTATTACCCAAAAAACAAAAGGTAATAAGAGTTAGTGAGGATGTGAGAAAAGTGTTGGTGAAAAATGCAAATTGGACAGCCATTATGGAAGTTCCTCAAAAAATTAAAAACAGAACTACCATATGCAATCCCACTTCTGGTTATATCTAAAGGAAATAGAATCAGTATGTTGAAGAGATATCTGCACTCCCATGTTCACTGCAGCATTATTCACAATAGCCAAGATATGGAAACAACCTAAGTGTCCACTGATGGATGAATGGATAAAAAATTGTTTTATATCTAAAATATAATGAAATATTTTTCAGCCTTAAAATAGGAGGAAATCCTGTCATATGTGGGAACATGGAGAAACCTGGAGGACATTATGCTAAGTGAAATAAGCCAGACACAGAAGGACAGATACTATTAATATATAATTTCATTTATATGTGTATAATCTGAAAAAGTCAAATTCGTAGAGATGGAGAGCAGAACGGTGGTTGCTAAGGGCTGGAGGTGGGTGGAGGATGTAGATGCAGGGCAAAGGATACAAACTTTCAGTTATTAGATGAATAAGTTCTGGGGATCTAATGTACAACTTGGTAACTATAGTTAATAATAATGTATTGCATACTGTACTTGAAATTTGTTAAGAGAGTAGATCTTAAGTGTGCTCACCAAAAAAAAAAAAAAAAGTAAATGCATGAGGTTATAGGTAGGTTGATTAACTTGATTGAGGGGGACAAAAACAAATAATACAATTGGAGGAATCCCACAACTGAATTTTAAGACTTACTATAAAGCTATAGTAATTAAGACAGTGTGGTATTGATGAAAGGATAGACACATAGATTAATGGAACAGAAAAGAGAATGCAGAAATAGATGCATTCCAATATGAACAATTGATTTTTGACAAATTAAAAAACAATTGAATAGAAAAATGATAGTCTTTCCAACAATGATGATGAAACAATTGGACTTCCAAAAGAACTTAAACTTAAACCTTATACAAAAAATGAACACAAATGAGTCATATATCTAAATGTAAAATATAAAATTATAAAACTTTCAGAAAAAAACATAGGAGAAAGTCTTTGTGACCTGGTATTGAGTAAATATGTCTATTAGGATGGCTAAAATTAAAACAAATTCTGACAATAATGAGTATTGGCAAAGATGTAGAGTAACTGTCATACAGTACTGATGAGAATTCAAAATGCACCCTGGAGAATAGTTTGGAAGTTTCTTACAAAGTTAAACATACATTTACTATGTAACCCAGCCATTCCACTCTTGGCTATTTACTCTAAAGAAATGGAATCTTAAGTTCACACAAAACCCAGCTCCATTCATAATATCCCAAACTGGAAACAACTGAAGTAGCCCTCAAATGGGAAATGGGTAAGTTGTGGCACAACCATATAATGTAATAATACTCAGCACTATCAAGGAATGGATTATTGACATGTACAACAGTATGAATGAATCTCAAAGGCAGTATGCTGAATGAAAGAAGCCAGTCTCCAAAAGCTATGTACTGTGTGATTCCATTTATATAACATTCTCAAAAAAAAAAAATATGGTGACGGAGAGAAAAAAATCAACAGTTGCCAAGGGTTAAGGGTAGGTACAGGATAGCGTGAGGAAGTTTTTAGGATAATGGAACTGTTCCGTATCCTGATTGCAGTGCTGGCTACATTAATCTACACATGTATTAAAATCCATAGAATGATACACCAAAAAGGTCAATTTTACTGCATGATAATTTAAGAAATAAACATTTTTTAAAAAGTATCCAGAGTGTGGTTTGTCTGATTCTAGTGTTCACATTCTTAACTACTAAATACTTAATGCTGCCTTAGATATCTTCAAATGAGTGGATAGACATTAATGAATACATGTGTTTATTATAAAGATTGAATGAGTTCGACAAGGAGATGGGAGCCATTGAAAAGTGGGAACTGTCCATATAACAACTACTTAGTGTATTTAGATCAGAAGTCCTGGTAAAAGGAGCTGCACTTCTCAGGGTTTTGTTCAGCACTTAGCGTACAATTGATTTCAGATGTACCATGGATTTATCTTCTCCCTAACTTCTGTCCAGGTCCAGCTACTCACTTCCTCTTACCTGGAATGTTACAGAAATGTGTCTCCAAACCAGTCTCCAAGCCCAGACCTATTTCTTTCCACACCCATCCTCCACAGTGCTGCCAGAGATTTATCAATCAGACCTTGTCATGCTCCTGCTTGTTGGATAAACTCCTTCCCAAGGGGCATATAGCGCTTTGTGATCTGATTTCTGTCTACTTCTCTAGCACCATCTCTCCATTGTGCCATCTATGTCTCCACCATATTGAATAACATCAATCCCCTTTATACAACCCTTTTTACCCTCCTTTGCTTGTTAATTCCAGTTCATCTCTCAGGATCCAACTCTCTGAAGCCTTCTGTGAAATAATAAGAAATATATATATTGGTCTCTGCCCCTGGATTCTGACATAGAGCTCCTAAAACACTTGTAGTCAGGGGTACTAGGAGAATCATTTGTTCTAATGAGGTGACTTGGTGGGCTCCTGGAGAGGGACATTGATCATAAATGTTTATTGACTAACTGGCTCTATCGCTATGTACTGAACCCAACCTGGAGAGTTAACTTCACGTGTTCTCTAAGTTTGCATTCCAAATCCTTGTATTGATTCATAAACCCTCACAAACATATGCAGCAAGTAGGCAAGATACAACACTTAAGGATAACTTGAAAAATCAATGATCATGTGCTCTCTCGAGGGTGTCCTGTACATAAAGGAAAGTCACTTAGGAAAGCTCATCTAACATGTTAGCTGGAGTCTTCCTATTCCTCAGGACTGACTTGAACTCCTAATCCCAAAGCCTGTCCCGAGTTCTGTAGTTTTTGAGAGGGAAATGAGGGCAGGGGAGAGGATTAACATTGTCATGGCCACCTCTGGCTGTCCTCTCCTGAATCCACACACAGTGTGTTTAATGCAGTTTCTGGTCTGCATCATGTCAAGACCTTTCTTGACTTCTCCAAGAGAAAGAAACCCAGGACATGTGTTCAATACACTTTACTGGAGACTGCTGGGGGCACAGGAGGGATTTACATCACAGCAAAGTGAATAACCTCAAGTTGAATTTATTCATCATTTTAGGAGTGCCTTCATCCTGCGACACCACACCCTGCAGGGGAGTTTTTCACCGGTTGCTTCATCTCCAAGTGCCCCCTCATACCATCTTCCTGCTTTTCTGTCCTGCTTTTGTCTCTTTCCTCCGTTCTGTCTCCTTCCCTCTGAGAGCAGTTTAGCTGTCTTTGGCTACCTTACCTCCCGCTAACCCTGGGTCCTGTCCTTAGGGTTTCACTATCTCCCCCCCTCAAAAATTATCAAGGTATTTCCTAAGCAAAGGTAATTTACTCACCAAGAGGAATTTTGGTGTTAGCTGTTAAGATATATTTTTACTCTGCTTCCCAATATGTGGTAATTACAAAATGCTTTGAGATCCTTTTAAGTCTCTGATAAAAAATTTTGTTGTTTTGATGAATTGCATATATACCTCATGGGATGTAAAATTTATTGCAAACTGCCATACAAAGTTCTGCACTATCTTAAATGTTTCATAAAGACTTTACTGGCCAAATAATCTCTGACAGAATAAAGTGGGGAAATACAAAAATTTAATCCAATATTTAGAAAGTCAAAAAGAGAAAAGAAAAATGTATCTTTTGAATCAGAGAATAACACTAGTTTTGCTCTGTATTCTAGCGAAGAATTGCACATAGCATGTTAAGGAATCTCAAGCAGTTTTACAGTTTGTGAGGGGGAAGGAGAGAGTATTAGATCCCATCCTTCAAACTGTGATGGTGGTTAAGCTCTTTTGGAAGTTGTGGGCTTTATGGGTGTTGGTGGAGGGTCTCTGTGGACACCGTTATTTGGCCATTTCTTCTTGGTGACCTGAACTCTTCTGCTTCTCTCCCTTCCCCGGTGCCTTCCAAGTGCTTCCCATTTGAAAACGGGTCAACAGCTTGTTTAAAAGGTCAAAGAGAAGAGGAACAGAAATATGGGTGGAGACATGGAACAGCTGTTCCTGAGAGCTCCCAAGAAGGACGAGTTGACATTGGACAGGAAAAGATGTGTATATTTTGTTCAGGGGACAGAAGGCGGGGGAGTGAATAATGGCTGGAAAGATGATGTGGCTCAGGTCAACCTCCTTTACTGCATTAAGAAAGGGTCCCTTGAATTTCTGAAGATGATACCATTTGGAAACAAAGAGACAAAGAATGCTGAATCATCAGGGTTCTCCTTCCTTTCTCCAAATAGCTCTAACTTCAAAATTTCCCTCTTCTTTCTCCCCTTTGTCACTCTTTGGAGTTGTTAACACAGTGTGTTTTCATTTCACAGGGACGTAACCCTGCTCCCTGGGGCAGCTCACCCACATCCCACTCCCCAGCCTCAGGCATAATTATAGAAAAGTTACTTTTGTCTTAACACATACAGCGAATGGTTGACCCTTGAACAATATGGGAGTTAGGGGCACTGACCCCTATACAGTCAAAAATCTGTGTATAACTTTTGACTCCCCAAAACTAACATATAATAGCCTACCATAGACTGGAAGCCTTAGTGATAACACAAACATTTGCTTAACAGTTATTTTGTATGTTATATGTATTATAGATTGTATTTGTACAATAAAGTAAGCTAGAGAAAAGAAAATGTTATTAAAGAAAATTTTAAGGATGAGAAAATATATTTACTATTCATTAAGTGGAAGTGGATCATGAGAAAGGTCTCCATCCTCATCATCTTTATGTTAAGTAGACTGCGGAGGAGGAGGAGAGGTCAGTCTTGCTGTCTGAGGCGTGGCAGAGGCAGAAGTGGAGGAGGTGGAAGGGGAGGCAGGAGAGGCAGGCACACACACAGTATAACTTTTACTGAAAAAAAAATCCATGTGTAAGTGGACCCATGCTGTTCAAACCTCTGTTGTTCAAGGGCCAAGTGTACTTCTCTCCCCGCTGGAAACTTCTCTTAGGGCTTATCTGTTTGATAAGCCTTTTCTTTGGGTCAGAACACAAAGTTTTGCAAAAGAAAATGCCATCTTGTATGTACTTCCTTGTTGGGTGCATTAGACCCAACAGTCTGAGGTCACTAAACCTATACTGAATGGCAATTCTTCCCTGCAGTACCCACGTGTTCTTACTCAACACCAGAGCCAATGCTGACCATGCCCAGTCCCGACTAGCTGGGAGTTGTGAGGGTACAGAACAAGAGAAGACCACTCTGTTACCACGGCTACCACATCTTAGTGTATCTCGTTGTACAGTCTTCACTAAAAACTGTTTTCATATTTTTCTAAGAGCTATATTTTCTTTACCATCTTTAGTGATTTACTCCCAGGATGGTAATTCTAAAGAGAGTCTTTTAGATCAACCCTTCAATTTACAATTCAGAAAACAGACACCTCCATGTTTGCATTTTAGAAATTAGGGTGTCCCACTTAAGAATACATGTGGTTTATTTTATTATCTGCTTTTCTCTAGCTGCCTTGATTGCCCCTTAAAATTCCACTATGGTCATATCAGAGCAAACATCCTCTAATGGAACCTTCTAATGGTTTTGAATCATCTGTGGCATGTACTTTCACTTCATTCTAGTAGATGTGTTTGAAGGGTTAGTTCCAGCTGATTCCACGCTGCCCGTCCATTCATAAATTTGCTCATTTCTTTTCAGCTTCCTGAATTCCCTTTTCCTTTATTTTTTAATGGACATAGGTCATGTTTGATTTCAACAGCCTCTTAAAAGTCTGACAGACAGGCTGAAGAAATCTTAAGAACATACAACCTAGCAAGACTGTCCAGTGTGGAGCCCACAATAATAGTGCATTTTCAACAACCAAGTAGACAAAATTTGCAATGTTGTTATAATAACAGTAGTAGCTAACTTCAACCAAACTCACCAACTCTGTAGATGTTACCGACTCATAAAAGACCTATCACTGCTCAGGCCATTGCGATTTTCAAGTGTCTCTGTCTGGCTATGGAGGAAAATGTTCAGCTCCTTTTTCTTTCTTTATGCCTATTAATACAGCTCAGTTAAATGCTGCATCAAAGGAAGTCTGGACAACAAAGACTAAAGTGAAATCTTTGTGAAGTATTTGCTGAAGGATCTCTAATTTCTAGATGTATGCAAACCACAGAAGGCCATTATAGTAAACATTACAACTAAAACAAGATTTTGAACTCTGGAATTCTTTGGACATAAGAGCCAGTTGGAATAGACTCTATTTAGAAATAGGATCATCAAATGGTCTCATATTATAAAAAGTTAGAATTAGAAAAGGCCTGAGCAACCACTTTTTCCCAGTAGTTATTATCTTTATCTAGATTATGATCTTCTTTGAGAATCTCATAAAAGCTGTAAAGCTGAACCCCCAAAATTATATTTACATACAAACACACAACATTTGACCCATGATTACAGGGGACTCATTGGTCTCATCAAGCCCATTTATGGATCCTACAGGGGATCCAGAGAATCCAAATTAGGAAACCCTGCTCTGGTCCAAAACTAAAGGAGGCAACTGAAACTCAAAAGCGTACGTGGGTCATCCGGCTTCATCATTTTCTTTTTGTTCTCCTCTTCCTTTCTTTGTTACTTGTGCTTATATCTTTTCTTTAATGTTAAACTGATATGTATGCACAAAATTTATTCTCTCACTGCAAATCTCTTCCCAAATGATGGGTGATAGGAAGTCTGCTCACTGTCTCTCTCTGCCTCATTTAATTGATGTGGTACCATAAACTCCATCAAAGGGCCAATATAACAGATCTGCTTTATTACAATGGAAGTCTGCCATGGTGTTAAAAATTACCAACATGTCTGCAGATGCTATAGTCAAGAAAAACCACAAAAGGTCCTGGGGGCTTTGTGGGACAAAGGTCAAGTCACGCTCTACTCTGTTCCCTTAATGGGTAGCTATAATCTAAGGATACTTATGCCAAGTTCGCTCTGGAGTGGTTTGGGCCTTGATGTGGAAACTATTGGCACACCTAACCCCTTATTATTACAACACCTTTTTATAAACACTTAATGTTGGGAAATGATACATTTGGATCAAAAAGCTTCTTTGTCCTTCTCCTGCCCAGTAATGAGTAGCAATATAAATAACACTTTTGCAATCTCCTGACATTAATGCCAGATAACCTGGGAAACAAAATATATATATGAGCATTCTAGACGCTGCTCAAAGAATTTCTATAGTCCAAAGAAGAAACTTTGAGAATTCTGTATTTTACTCCTTTTGCTCTTTAGAAATTTAGAATAATAGTATGTCCTTGTAATCTTGATCCTTAAAAAATATGCTTTTTCTAATTAATCATCTTAAAATTCACATCAGATTCCTTAGTGTCTCAGGAGACATAGTCACTATCCTACCCAATAGGCTTTGTTCTGCTTATGGCTTTCTTTCTTTTTTTTCTTTTCTTTTTTTTTTGTTTTGTTTGTCATTTTATTCTAAATCCGCTTGAAAATCTTCCTACAAAAATAAACAGCATGTTCTCTGTGTCTTGATAAAATGCTCCTAAATAAATAATGATTTTTCTGACTCACATCCTTTTTTTGGCCCCAAATCAGTGTTTGAAAAAAAAGCGGTGATGGGGTTAGATTAAGTTCTCATGAGCTATGTGTATAAAATAACCTATAAAAGGAATTCTAACTTAAGGATGGCATAATGGTTGTGCCTCCACAGAAAAACACCTGTCTTCAAAGGTTTCTACTTAAAAATATAATAAAAATCAGAAGCAATCACTTAAGGAGGCCAGGTAAATAAGTTGCCATTTGTGAGCAATATCTGCAAAATGATAGGACTTTAAGGACTGCCTTCTGTGGAAAAGCTTCTAACCATTTAAATCATTATCCTGGTGTTATTACCTGAATCACCTCCGGGAGTCAGAAACACACCTGTGATCTCCTGGTAATTCAGCAAAGGAAGCAGCCTTCCTTAAGCCCTGCTTGTTGATTTTAAGTAGTTCTGGTGTAGTAAACCCTGCACACTATTTTGGATGTGCAAAGATATAGTGGTAAGTTAAGGTTACTGCTCTGTGCCTAACGCCCGGCCCACAAAGTTAATGGCAGGAAATGCGTGGTGGTTTAGCACCTCAATATTGTGCACTTAAGATGCAAGGCTAGTCTGGAAGACAATAGACACTAGGAGTACTTGGAAGGCAATTCAGCAATTCGGTTTAAAAATGAGAGTAAATGATGCATGTTGGGGAGAGCAAAAAATGGTAGCTGTCTTGTTTAAACTAAATGTTTAAGCCAGGACATGGTCATTGGAATAATAATCTCCTGGAAAGCAATATTTAAATGTATCCATCATCATTTAGGTTTTAGACACACAGTTAAATATTATTGATCATTTGCAATTGTGTGCATCCATGTGTACATATATTAAACTGAAAAGTAACAGTAGCATGTAAAGTGTAGAAGATGAAGTGTAAAAATAGTACTTGAGTTTCTAATTACCAGTTTTTAATTAAGAAAGCCACAAGCAAATTATAAACATCCAGTTTATAGCATTGCAATCTTAGTGGCTTATACTCATGAATATGGTAATTTTTTATTTTATGCCCTCTTGAGATGTCTTGTTAAAAACATTTTATTGGGGATCCTAAAATTCAGTAAATTTGAAGCCCTTGGCACCTTGGAGATAGTTAAAGTTCTTAAAAAAAAAGTCAGCAATAAATATTTGGCAAATATAAAGAATATGCACATTTTCCCAAGTGGGTGATTTTTTTTTTTTTTTTTTGCAGTTCTTATATTCAAGTGATGACACTGCAGTTCAGAATGTGAATGCATATTGATATTTTCTTCCAGAAACTGCATGGGTTGCTGGGAGAATACTGCTCTCACAGAGTTATTTTTATGCGGGCACCTGGAAGTGGTGGCATACTTGCTCTGGCTTGCAGAGCTGTTTTGGACAATCAGGTGTACATATGAGCAAGTGGTCTTTATTTAGAGCAATTAAAATTCTAACATTCTCCTCTCTTGACATGCAATTACTAGGGCTCTGCTGTTTCCACTAATTGCTCTTGCTGGGGACATTGGTGAGAAGCCAATGATTTTGATGGGTAGCGGATTATCATTTTTACTTTGCTACCTGAGAAAAAAATCATTTGCAAAATCCCATGTGTAATTAGCAAGACTCATGATTAATTGTCCTGCAAAATTAGCTTCACTGTTGCTTTTATTTTACTGCTTCAAATATTAATTAATGTTAACTCCTTTCCTTCAGTTCCAGCTTTTGAATATTCAACATGGCTTTGAAAAATTATCAAGGTTTCTACTTGCATTAGCATGCTAGAGCTTTGATTTCAGGAATAAGTATTCTGATTTAAAAGATCACACTTGGGTCATAAATAATTTTTATAGGAGGACAAACAAAAGCATCAGAGCATCATGGGAAGGCATTCATGCACTAACTGAAAGTAAATTGTTTCAATAATGATTCATTCCCGCGTGCTTTTGGGGGGAAACATCAGCAAATATGCAAACCACTGCATTGTGTGGGGGCAACAACCATTCCCCCGTGTCAGGCCATCTATGCAGGCATTTTTCTACCTGTAAATTTGTGATAGGTGAGCCTCAGATCCATGCAAGAAATCATAGGCTCTCCAGGTTAAAGGAATCACAAAGGTCATCCTGTTACAGATTCCCAATTCTGGTGAGCACTAGAATTACTGTGAGTTTTTATGAAAACTACATGTTCCTTAAATCCCACTCCAGATTTCATGAATCTGATCATATGGCATTGAGTCTGGCAAAATGTATCTTTTCAAAGTTCCCCAGGAGACTGTGGTAAACGTCTAGGTTTGGAAACCATTGATCTAGTTGCACCACCAAGTTGTCTGAATTCCCTGTATCACATCTGGGCCAAGTGATGCTTGAACACTTCCAGTGTTGGAGAACTTACTCTGCTACCCTTGAAAATAGCTTTCACCTGCGTTTCATCTCAAACATTTATTCTTTCTGATAACTGCAGGTGGTTAATTTAGTGGTGCAAACCTGCAAACGCCTACTGCCTATGGTGTATAAGGACAGATCTCCATCAAATGCTTGGAATTAGACTGATGTTATCTATCACACAGACATGGTCAGGGTTACACATATCTGGAATCCTGGGGAAAAAGCTGGTGCTTGCCCTTTTCTAGTCAAATCCCACTGCCATGTACTGCCCGATGCAGAGAGGGTGCTGTGGTCCAAAGGACCCTGACATCTGACTGCCAATCTGGGTGCCACCCAGCTGCATCCTTCCACTTCCAATCTATCCAATCACCCAACCCTGGAGCAATGGCTTTTGCAGATCTTGTGAGGAAAATTCTGCTTGGCATCCCTTAAAGATTTTATTATTAGATTTTGTCTTCTCCTGAGAGCTCTTTTGGCATACGATTCTTCTCCCAAAAGTCTAGGATCAAGGAGCCACCAGGGGTGGACTCTGCTTTGTATCTTCCTGTCCTGCAGGTGTCAGCATTAAAGATCTCCTGCTCTTCCTGGTACCGAGCACAGTTTGCCTGGGACACAGGGTCAGGTCGGAACATCCCCAGCAGGCAGCCGAGAAGGGGGGACTTTGAGGATGGGGAAGGGCTGTTCAGATGGTCCTTCTCAGAGAGCTTCCCTGTCAGGAAGATGCCCAGACAGCTTAGAAAGGATCCCGTGGAAGTGGCTTCTCCCACCTGCTGTGTCACCCCGTGGAAGTGACTTAACCTCTCAGTGTTTAGTTTCCAGCATCTCCCTCATAGGGTTTCAATGAGGCTTTAATGGGTTAAGACTAGCAAAGTGCTTCCCACGGTGCCTGGCACACAGGGAGGCTAAGCAGGTGATGGCTGAACAAATGAAACTAAATGCTACTATGGTATCTGTGTGGTGGATAAATACATTCTGAATCCCTGAATACTGCTTCCCAGTGACTTTTAGAAAAGCAATTTACAAAGAAATTGGTAACTGGGTGCAGGACCTAACAAAATCCAGTCCTTGCATATTCTAAGGTGGCAAAAGTTCCTATTTAGATTCATTTTTTAACCTGGGAAATTTCCAAGGGTAGAGGTAGAAATCATATCTGGGCCTGGAAGACTACACATTCCTTTTTAGCCAAAAAGCCCTCTTTGTCCTTCTAACTTGACCTTATGGGGTGAAGGTGGCCTTTTTGTGGTTGTCCTGAGAAGCACCATCCTCACTGTTAGTACAGTTGGGGTTCACATTTCCTGCACACTCGTCCGACTTCACAGTAATTAATTGTCCCTCGACTGGGAAGGGGGATGAGAGCAAGACCCTGTCCGAATTGCTCCTGGCTGCATCGTGGCACCTGGCCCGGAGGAGCCAGGCGGGTTTGTCGAGGGCGGAGAGGGAGCGCAGGCGAGGCGGGGTAAGGACCCGACCGGACGCCTGCGGACAGACTGTTAGTGCGGGTCCTAGGAAGTCACCCGCACCGTGGCAGGACACACCAAGACGTGTTTTCTGCCGTAGAAACTTCCTCACCAGAAATGCCCCTGATATACGGGACTGGCTAGTGTTTTTCCATGAGTATCGTTAACCAATGTTTCAACGGTGTGAAGAGCAGGTATGTAGTATCGTTCAAATGTAACTCGGAGTTTCTGAGAAGTGGCTTTTGTGGATAATGCTTCAAAGAAATGGATTTAATCCAGGCGGGGGGTGGGCCGGGGGCCGCGCGGGCAGATCTGAGGGGCAGCACGTCCGTCCTTAGAGTGCACGTGGCCCCGCAGCTGCTTTGACTTACCGGCCTGGCCTCCCTGTAATTGCGATAAGACATAAAACAGAGGTCCTGACTATCTGGGGTCGTTAACGGAGCCCATGCCCCCCTCTTCCCACACCAGAGGGTTAGTGCGGGTGCTCTGGTTGAGTTGGGGCTGAATTAACTGCCTCCCGCCTGTGGACATGCCCCTCCTCCCATCCGGCTCTCAACCAGTCAGGCTTCTGGTGGGTCCCATCCCGGCCTGTGCATGCCAACTGGGGAAGGTGAGGCAGAAGGTCAGGAAAGGCCGTAGTAACTACGGCAAGTCTGGGAAGTGCTGGTTTCCGAAGTGGTTTTGCCCCCCATTCTCTCACTGTGCTCCTTAGCACTGTACCATGAAAACCTGTCTTTGTAAGAAAATTGAAGCATCCGAATCTGGTCATGGTGACAGAACCCAGGCCTTGCTATGCTAAGTTGGGGTACTCTTCCTCCACACCAGGGCTGCTTGTAGGCATCACCTCAGGTCCTAGAAGGAGAGGTTGAGGTTGACATTGGCTCAACAAAGTCTTTTAGTTTAAAAGCAGGGTGAGAAAATGTCTTCTATAGTCCTCTAGGGCTGAGCTTAGTTTTTTTAATTTAGCTTAACTTTATCTCTGTTTCTATATTATTGATAAAGCCAGTGGAGCCATTGAGTGTTGGCAAATGTTTGAAATGTCAGAATATAGGAGACAGGGTTCAAGAAAAATGTGGTAATTCATATTTCTGCCTACTTGTCTTTAGTAGGTGAACTGTGCCATAATATGACCAAATTTTTATTGCAAGTGATAAGGTGGGGAAGAGAAAAAAAGGAAAGGGAATATCTTCTAGTTGCTTTTATTCCACTGATTTTTCAACTCTAAGAAACCTGAGGCTAACAGTTTATAAAGAACTTAAAAAAACTGGACAATGAGTCCAAACCTCATTTCAGCCCTTCTGTAGGTTTTTATACCTTCCTGAAGCCAACTTGGAGCATGGAAATATTTATGATTGGTATTTCTAATGAAGAACTATCCCTTATACACACCTATCACCAATAGTAACTTGGTGACTTAGCAGAAGCATTAGCTACTTTCCCTGTGAGCTAGTGTGGGGTCAAGGTTACCTCTGGTTCAGGATATCTGGCATATAACATATTTGCAGGTAAGCTGTTTAGTACTAAAATGGCTTTGACATCATATTTACTGCTAGGTTAAAGGACTATAGACCAGTTGTTAATATGAGAAATATAGCTGGGAGATGACTCAAACATAATACTAACGGGAAGGTAAGGCCTGTAGAAACACTACATAAATAGTGTTCCTCTTGTATTATGTTAATTTTTAGAATAACCTCACAGCGACATTTCATCATGACATTCACATCTATATACCCTAGTGAAGTCCCAGGTTGCTTCTTCAGGCACAGAAATATGTTCTTCTTGCCTGTGGCTGCCAAAGTAAATAGAAATCAATGAAAGGCAGCAAAAGTGCTGAAGTCATTCCAATAAGGGAAGTGCTTGTTAATTTAAAATTTGCACTTGACATTGGTAAGGACTAATAGCAGAAAATAATGTCCTAAGCTGACTTGTAAAGTCATTTTGGTCATCACTTATCCTGTATTTCTTTGTTGCTGCAAAAATAGTGTTATAAATAAGAAACACATCTAATTGTGATAGATCATTAAAATAAGGGGAAAAAATAGAGGTTTTGTATGTCCGGGTGTTATTAAGTCCCTGGAAAATTTTTACATGGAAAAGATATTATCATGTTGTGCTTGGATTGAGTGACCTGTGTGTGTGCAGTGCACGCACGCACATGCATGTATACACGTGCGTGTATTTCAGAAACTTCAAAAAGCACCTCCTGCTGCTTTCAAAACCAGGCAAATATGTTTGAGGCCTGTTGGTAATTTAAAATAGGAAGATATACACAGAGCTGAAGGTGGCTGCACAGGAAATTAGAAAAGTCTTGACTCCACGGAGCAAAATAAATGTGCCATTGTATCACTAAATGATTGGAGGGGTGGGTCTGTGTTGTTGATGCTAAGCAGGTGTCCATAAATCAGAATAAATGTAATTAATTGTTGTTAGTGTTAATAAGAAAGGGTTTTAAATAAGCTAACTTGCTTTTCTCTCAGTTATATCTTTTAAAGTTGAGGCTTGTCATTTCAATCCTAAATAGACTGGGAAGCTGAAGTGTTCTCGAGGACTTCACTGAATATTGTAGCTTGGAATCTGTTATTCTCTCTTTTCCCTCAATGAAACTCCTAGCTTTCGACAAAAGTTAGATTCCTGGTCTGAGTCGTAGGGTCCCACATGCTGTTGGAACACCCACTTCAAAGCAAAAGTTTTTTTTTTAAAGGAAACGCCCAGTTTGCCAATTCTTGGGGTGAAAGTTTTAGACTGTGTTGTTAGGTCATGTCAGCCTGTTCTGCTCTGGGCCCATCTGGCCCAGCACCTGCCTCCAGGAGGTCAACTTTGTTTGATGGGTCCAGAACATCTGCTCTCTCTCCATCCTTTCCCCTTCAAAGATAGCTGTTAAAGAATAACAGAGCTGGCTGGGTTCATTGCTCAGATTTGTGGGAGAGCCTGCGTCAGGCACTTTGCATCCACCACACCCCCCAAGCCTGACGGTGAGGATTGTGTTATTTCATCCATGCACATTTCTCTAAAGAAAAAACCCTAGAGAGAAAGACAGGCTACGAATTCGTCAGATGCTGGGAAACAATACCGCATTAAAGCAGCCTCTCAGCCTTAGGAGTCTGCTCTGTTCATTCCAGGACTGTCCCCTGGAGCAGCAAGAGACGAAGGGAAGGAGGAGCCTGGTGTCATGTTGAGGATGAGATTGTGACCTGGACCACGTGGTGAAATCATTTTTATAAGAGCACATAAAAGAGAATGCTGAGGATAATTGCCACAACTGGAACTCAGAAGAGCAGCAAAATCAGGGTGGCACTTATTCCAAACTCAGCAAAGTAGTAGAAAAATACTTCTGAGAACAGTTTGGAGGAGAAGAGGGTAGCAGTGAGGAAATACCTCATGGCTAGTGTGGGCCAAGGCCTGCAGGGTGGGCCTGGTGGGTGGAAGGGAAGCAGCGGCTACACTCTGTGTTATACCCTGGCGTTTGAGGCTGTCTCACACACCGTAGTTATCAGAGATCCGGGGCGATGCTAGGGAGACCACACCACCATGAGACGAGTGTTCAACTAGCCAACAGGATGTGGTTACTTCAAGACCAGGTCAGCATGACCCAGAAGAGGGCGAGGTTTACGAGTGCTGGGCCGAACCCTCTCCTGCTTACATGTTTCAAGAATAATCTTAATGATGGAAAGGAGAGATAGGAGTGGAAACTCATTAAATATGCCAAATAGGAGATGTAGCTGGGCTGCTTCTATGCGAGCATGGCAGAAAACATTAAGAGGTCATAATACGCTTAAAATAAAATGAGCTAGCAGCATAGCACTGAGGTGAAGAAACCCTGTGTTCTGTTAGAACTGTTAAAATATTAATCCTTCTGCTATGAGAGATAGTAAGGCACAAGCTGGTAGCTTGGCAAGCAGTGTTAATTGTCTTTGAAGAGCACGTCTGTGGGTTCCATAGAGCGAGGACCCTGCTTCTCCGCTCCTGACCCCAGATCACTGAGGCCATGTCGGAATGTTCGGAAGCCCCCTCCCCAGAGTCCTGTAATTGCCCTGCAGGGACAGCCCACCTCCCTGAGCCTGGGCCAGGATGCGGGTCTACACTTTGGCTTAGTTCTGCCTTGTATTGAAGATTTTCCTGCAGTAAAAGTTACCTTTCTGGAAACATTTGGAAGAGTGAAATGCCACATCTCCAATTTCTAGCAATATATTTGTCTGCCATTATTTGGCCTAGAAGCTTAAGAAGGAAGACCACTTGGAGCCAGACTTCAGAGTGATCTGTCTCTAAGGAATAACTTTCATATTGTACTGTTCCGTTTTGCCATGCTTCCTAAGCCACTGTAAATTCTCAGCATAAATCTGCAGAAAGACTTCACCCTTCACATCAAACCCTTATAAGGATCCATTCTGCTCTCATTTTAGAATCTCCTTTCTAATGGCCAAAGGCAGACAGAGGCAAACCAAGAAATCCAGACACTGCATCAACGGGTTAAATCATATGTCAAAGGTGCGACCATAACGTATTACAAGCTTTTCATCACATAATACATCACTCAAGAAAAAATATTTGGGGCAGCTTTTCTAATTCATCTTCCTAGTGTTAAATGAGCACATCTCTGGTGTTCATGCCTTTCTGCTTCAATTAAAGCAATCATGCCTGCTCTTTTAGGAAACTATTAAGGGTTTATTACCTCTTTGTTTCACTGCTAATATTCAATTTCTCCTCTTGGTCTCCCTTCCCAATACATTTTTTTTTTTCTTTCTGTCTGGTTTTGCTTCTCAGCACACCACACAGTTTTGGCTATTGTTTGATAGAATGGCCACTGCAGCAATATAACCTGTTCAACAAATATCAACAAGTGTTTATCATCTCCTGTGTACTTGATACATTAGGTGGGTGGGGTGGGTAAAAGAAATAAGCGGTGGCTCATGTTCTCAATAGGGAGAGAAGATGTCAACACTCAAAACATCTAGCAAACAATTTACTGTCAGTATGGAGCCAGGCATTTAATTACTGTATGGCCATGCAATGAAGAAAGTTAAAATAAAAAGAGCAGCCCTCTTGATTAAGAAAGTCTTTCTGGAGAGGAGTATAACACATTTCTTAGCAAGGAAGAAAGAGTAAATCATTTCTGGCCAAGAGCATGGCCTGGCACTCAGGGAAGGAGAAGAAGGCTGTGTGCAGAGGAGCAGGCAGAGCTCATCCCACCAAAGGGCAGGACCCCTGCTGGGAGAGCCAGGGCAGGGGCTGCTGGTGGAGACCTTGGCTGCAGGATGAAGAGGCACGGGTCTGAGGCAGGGATTGCTGGAGGCACCCTAACAGAGAAACAAAACGCAATGAAAGGAAGGGTATGTGGATTTATCCAGCAGTGGTGTGTAGGTCTCCCTGTAAGAGGGGACAGGGAGGGAATAAAATCATAGAAATTTGGACCAGATGCCCATTAATGTTCCTTTTAATCCACCCTGAGGAACATGAGTCTATGCTAAGGGAGGTCAAAAGAGATAGAGATAGAGGTAGAGATAGAGACAGAGAGAGACACCAAAACGGAGGTATCTGCAGAAGTGTCACAGATGCGAAGATACAACAAGAAGTTGGCAGTCTGCAAACCATAAGAGGGTCCTCCCCAGAACCTAGCTGGCATCCTGATCGCAGACTTCCCAGCCTCTAGAACTGTGAGGAATAAATTTCCATTGTTTAAGCCACCTAGTTTATGGTATTCTGTTATAGCATCCCAAGCAGTTTAGGACAGGGAGGATGCTGGGTGTTGGAGCTAAGAATTGGAAGGAATCTGAAATTATCTCACCCCATTTCCCTGCCCACATCTATGGTAGAAGGTCTCTCTCCAACATTTCTTGTATTATCTAGCCTGTTCTTGAACACTGAGGCTCATAGGAAGCTCACCAGTTCCCAAGAAAACCCATGCCATCAGAGAACAATTTTAATAATTAGAAAATGGCTCTTCATGTTGCTCTGAAATTTGTCTTCTGATACCTTGCTCCTATTCATCCTCTTCCTGTTCTCTGGGGCTAGCAGAAGAGTATTCACTTATGAAAACTTGAATGCCAGAAACCAGGCTGAGGAGTTTGAGCCTAAATCTGGGAGCAGTGAAAGAGTGAAGTAGACATCTCAGTTTAACTGAAGCATTAGAAACCACTGTTGTTTTTTGAGTAGGAGAATGACAGGATCATTTCCATCTTAAGGAAGATCAAGAAGGCAGCTGTGTAGGAAAGGAAGCCAAGTTGGGGAGAACATTTTGGAGACAAAAACAGAGTGTGGGAAGATAGTTAGAAAGGTCTCCAAAGTGAATGTTTAGATGCAGTATTGAGTAAATCCTACTTGTTTTTGGGAATCAGTTTTCCCACCTCAAAAAATGAAACAGATTACCTCAAAGAATCTTTCTGATTTTACTATCCTGTGGTTCTGAGTTTTTGGAGCTAAGAGAAGTATTTTCAAAGTAGGGAGATTTTGCATTATTATAGGTAAAAAGCAGAGACGCTCTGAAATTGGAATGGAAAAAGTGTTGAATCTAAGAAATATTACAGAAAAGACTCAGAAAGCCAAGATATAGCGTGGCAGTCTAGACCAAAAGGAAAGTAAAAATTAACAATAACTCAACTCCTGGGCTCTGGGGCAAGGATGAATCACAGTGCTTTTGACCTTGAAGAGGACTTTTTGAAGCAAAACTAGTTGGGAAGAAGGGAGATTTAACATTTGAGAACACTATGGGGCAGTAAAGACGATGGAGGAATCCCCTGTGTGAGCTCCTGTCCTTCAGCCTCTCCTCAGGTGAAGCAGGTGTTGACACTGAACTTGGGTTCTGATCCCTCTGCTCACGTAGCCACAAACTCTCTTCTTGGGTGATCTCATTCCTTCCCGTATGCAATACCGTTTCTATGCTAACAACTCC
This sequence comes from Lemur catta, assembly GCF_020740605.2. Taxonomy (NCBI): domain Eukaryota; kingdom Metazoa; phylum Chordata; class Mammalia; order Primates; family Lemuridae; genus Lemur; species Lemur catta. Next base: position 50,200,907 of record NC_059135.1, read on the forward strand.
TACATTTTTATTTCCAGCCCAAACCTCTCTGAATTTCAGAATCATATCCCTGCAAATTGAACAAATTGAACTTGTCTAAACAGAACACTTAACTTCCACTTCCCATTTGTGCCCTCTTTCCCCTCGTCTCTCCTATATCAGTAAAAGCTGCTTCCACCCACCCAGCTGCTCAAGTGAAGAAACTGAGTCACCCTCTCAATACAGTCTGCCAACAAGCCCAGACAAATCCACTTCCAAAATGTACCCGCATCCACCTATTTTCCTCCCTCTTCACTCCCCACTCCACCCCCGGTGCAAGTCACGGTCTCTTCTCACTTAAACATCCACCCTCCCTTCCATTCTCCACACAGCAGACAGAGAGATTTTTGTAAAATGCAAATCAGATCGTGTCACTCTCTTGCTTAAAACTGTCCAAGGCTCTCTGTTCCTCTTAGAATAAAAGTGCAAAGGAATGATCTTGACCTGCATGACCTACTAGGGCCTATCCCCACCAGCACCTCCGACCTCCTACAGCCTCAATGGGCTCACTGAGGCTGGAGTCGCTACTTCCCTTTCAGCTCCCTGCCTCTGCCAAGCTTCTGCCAAGAACTACCCTCTCCCTGGTCTTTGCTTTGCTGGCTCTGTTGCCTCCCTCATGTCTCAGCTTAAGTGTCGATCTTCAGTTGAGCCTTCTCTGACCACCCTACAGAACACAGGTTCCCTGTATTTGGCCTCTACCTCAGCCCTTTGTTTCCTTCATACCAGTCATTGTGGCTTGCCATTTATTTTTTTGCTTTTTGCCTTCTCAGCTCTAGAATGGAAACTGCATGAAAGATGGCACCATGCATGTCTTGTCCAGTGTGCGTTCCTCAGTATTAGCAGGGATCAGTAAATACTTGGTGGATGAATGTACGAGTCCTATTAGTTGGTCTTATTCTGCTAAACAAAAATTTCATTTCTCTTAAGCAGGGAATCATTGGTGGCATCCCTCTTTGCTATATACCCTTTAGAAAATATAACATTAGTTGATTTTCTACCTTGACCCCTTATTAAGTCTGCAAAGAGATGCTTTCTCCTTTACCCATCTTGGCTATGACATTGTCTCTTAGCTTTGAGGCATCACCAAAGCAGAGACTAAAAAGCTCAAGAAGTCTTTTTCTCTGCACAGTGCATCAAACCACGTGTCAAATGCTGTGCTATACCGCAAATTAATTTTTACCTGTGTATTTTCTTTGGTTCTGAACCTCTACTTGCTTTACCATCAAAACATTATTTAGTTAGCCTTTTGAAGATGTGCAAAGATCTTTGAAGCCTTGGAGTAAAGAACACAGTGTTTGCTTTTTGCAGTGGTGCTCACACCAAGGTAGGACAGAGGCTGTGTCCTTGAGCAGCTTCGAGGAAATGGGACAGGTTTCTGTTTCTGGAGCTCCGCATGTTCTTTCTTTTGTAGCAAGAACACTCCTTTCTCATCTGAGAGCTAATGGGTACATTCACTGCAGCCATCCCTCCCACACTTTCAAGAGTGGGCAAGCAGTCTATGTCTGATGAATTAATCATGGTCAGCTTGCTTTTGGCTCTTTGAGGCATTTAAATCTATGAAATTTAGTCATTAGCAGGACTGCAAATAACAAAAGTCTTGTGACTTGTGGTTTGACCTTCTCTTACCTCTGGAGCATCTTATTTTTAATCTGTAAACCAAAGATTTGAGTTTATCCTCACTTAGCCCTGGATTCAAGAACTTTTTCCCTCTCTTTCTCTCTGTTCACACTCGATCTGGAGAGGGATAGAGAAAGAGAAGAAAGGAAGGGAAGGATAAACTATTTTGTTGATGTGAGAAGACATTGTGAAGTTCTTATAGAAGAACTACACAAAAGTTTTCCAAAGTAAATCTAGCCTTTAAATTTTATCTGTTAGGACAACACGGATTCCCACCTCGATTTGAGCAGTTTGCCAAATGTCATTTTTTTCCTTAAATCAAAATTCATCATTGTTTGGACTGTGAAGGCTCTGATTAGCTTGATTTTGTTGCACTTAAAAAAATTTTAAACAAATCTGTCCTAACAATGGCCTGACATATTAAAAAGCTGTAATTATTAAAACAGTGTAGTGTTGGAGGAGGATCAGATATTCAGCTTAATCAAATAAGAGAGAGAGCCTGTAAACAGAGCTTTGCATATGTTAAAATTTGGTTTGTGCCAAAGATAAAATTGCAAATCCACGAAGAAAGGGTAAAGAATGGACCTACTCCACGGAATAAAATAAAAAGAGATTCCTATCTTATACCATGCACAAAGATATATTCCAGATGGATTAAAGGCTTCAAAAGTAAATAATGTAATTCTAAACCCATGAGAAAAAATACATAAATATTCTTGGCATAGGGAAGGCTTTCTTTAACAAGATACAAAAAACACATAACATGAAGGAAAAGGTGTTGTAATTTGACTATAGCAAAATTTAACTCCTTTCATGGCAAACCAAACCCCAAACCTACTATAAACAATGTTAAAATGCAACTGAATAAGACATATGATGCTTCTTTCTTTAACAAATAAATAGTGAGAAAACAAAGGGATGAGAGTTATTAGGAAGAAAAGCGACTTAGGAGACATGGCGACCAAATGAAACCTGTGGACCTTGTTTGGATTCTGATTCAAGGAAACTAAGAGTAAAAAGATGTTTGGGGATCAACTGGGGAAATTTGAATCTTGCCTGGTTACTAACCAATTGTAAAATTGTTAATGTTTAAGGCATAATAATGATATTATGTTTATTTTTTTAAAAGATCCTTATCTCTTAGAGAAATTACTGAAGTACTTGTGAATAAAATTATACAATGCCTGGCATTTGCTTTAAAATAATCCAGCAGGTGTGTGGGGAAGGGAGAGAGGGTAGGCGTATAGACAAAAAAAGATTTGCCATATGTTCTTAATTACTAAGGCTGAGTGAGGGCTATATGTGTGTTCATTATATTATATTTTTAGATTTTATTCATGTTTGACATTTTCCATAATGATTTCTTTAAAATACAAATAATGCATTTAGAACCATCCCTGGTCTATAATAAACATGAAATACACATTATCTGTCATTATTATATTAATCTTTTAAAAAGACAAGTGACACACACATTGCTGGTGGGAGTGTAAGTTGGTTCAGCCTCTACAGAGGACAATTTGGTAATACCTATTTTTAAAAAAGGCACTCAGTCTTTAAACTAGTTCTTTAATTTTGGAAATTTATTCTGTAGATATTTGTACACCTATGAAATAGTATAAAAGTTGTCATAGAAGCACAGTTTTTAGTAACAAAAAATTGGAAGCAACGTAAATGTCAATCAGTAGGAAACTAGTATAATAAATTCTGATTATAAATAAAAAAAGAAGACTCTGTAGCCAATAAAATAAAATAGAAAGAAAAGAAATAGTTCCATATAAACTGGTAGAATGATCTTTAAGATATCTTTAAGTGAAAAAAGTAAGATGCAGAACAGACGCATAGTATACTATCTTTTAAATTTATAAAAAGGAACTGTAGAGGAACATATAAAGTACTTTTTGTGTATGTATAGGGCTCTTTGGAAGGGGATGCTAGAGCATTGGTTTTCTCTAAAAAGGGAAACCAAATGGGGGAGGGGGAATAGATGTGAAAGGGAGACTTTTCACTGTGAACTAGTATAACTCTTTGTGCTATATGCATATATTACTAATTAAAAAAAAGAAGACTTATTTGCAATGTAAATAATATACAAAAGATTACTATTCAGGGTACTTGTAAACCCTTACAAACTGGTAATGAAAATACAAATAATCTAATAGAAAAAATATGCAAAGGATATGATAAAAGAAAATTGTTATGCCAATAAACCTGTGAAAAGGTAGTTAAATCTACTAACCAGCATGGAAATGAAAAGTAAAACCAATAGTTAGGCATTATTTTTTAACCATCAAACTGGAAAAAAATTTAGTGTCCAGTAATATCACGTATTGGCTGGTATGTGGGTAACTTTTCCCATCACCTTGTGCTGATATATAACAGTCACTTGGGGTTCTTTTGGCAGCACCTAAGCAAAATAGAAATTGTGCATACCTAGGCCCATAGATTCTAATTCTGTTTCCTATAGGAACACATATATGTGTGTACAAAAAGACATGTACAAGAATGTTTATTGCAGCATTGTAGAAAATAGTGAAAAACTGGAAAGAACCTAAGTGCCCATTACTAGTGGATTGGAAGTGTGACATATACATAAATAAAAGGGATGAAGTAGATCTAGATCAACATGGATAGATCACCAAAAACCCAATGTTAAGTAGGGGAAAAAAGCAAATTTCAGAAACTATAAAGAATGATGTCATTAATTTAAATAACAAAATACCGTACATACAGAAAGCAACACTATCCATTACTTGTGGCATACATAAGTGTACAAAACATATATATTTTACTGGATTGGAAGGATTCACACCCAACTCCTGAAAGTGCTTTCCCTTGGGCATGGGGGAGTGGGCTGGTTAAAGGAGACCAGATTTGGAATCTAAAACATATTACTTCTTTAAGAAAAAATGGGGGAAAAATACAAGTAGATGTTTATAGTTGTTAACTCTGGGAAGTATGAATACAACAGTTTGTTTTAACTTTTCTGTATCTTTTACATTTTTCAAGAAAAGGGGAAGGGAGTGGAAGGAAACTTTGTCAGGGGAAAAAAATAATACAAATTTCTCTTTGAGCTTTGGAGGATCTGAGCAATATGTACTTCCCTTGTGGTAGAAAGAAATACTGAGCTAATGCTTGGCTTCCTCTGGAAGACATTTTTGCTGATGACAGCCTGTTTCCCTCTCCTTGTCTCCTCACGCTGGCCTACATGACAGACAACAAGAGCACTGTCAGGAAAGGCAGCCCCTGTCCATACTGGGAGGGTGAAGGCCCCATCTGCCCACATGGATAGTGTTTGAGAGCAAAGCATTTCCAGGAACGTGATTTGTAGCTTTTAAGTCATATAGTCTCTCTGTGCGTATGCTATTACTATTATACACTACTAGAAAATTTTCTGTGTGATGGGGAATAAATAACAGAAAGTGAGTTAAGATGTAGAACCCAAATTCCAAGGCATTTGAATTAAAGGAGAAGTTCTGAGGGAGTGAGCAAGTCTCCCAAATTGTTCCAAAAGATACAAATTGATATTTTTCAGAAATTCTTCAGAAAAAAATATTTCAGACAATGTGGTGCCTTGGTGAACAGACACATTTGGTAGTAAAAGCCTTCTACTTTACATGGGCTTCTTCTGTTGTACCTGTGAGTAAGGGTGTCCTTGAGCAGTGGGAAAGTGACACCCCCACCCAACTCATGCAATGTGACATAGGTGGGGAGTGGGAGCAGCCTGGGTGTCGGGGCGAGGGCTGCTGTCTGCACCTGTCACTGACACTGCACTTGAGCACAGGTGTGGACAAGAAGAGCACAGAGTGAACCAGTGGGCACCAAATAGCACCTTTTTTACATTTGATACGATAGTCATAGCTTATGGGCTCCCACCAGACTCAGCTGTCATCTCCTCGCTGACAATGATAGAATAGTACATCCGCTCAGTGTTCAGAAATGAGACATGCTTGTTTTGACACCATTGTCTCTATGAAAGAAAGAGGAACCAGATTGGAAATTGCAGTCATCAACTGGCAGAATCAGTTAAGAATAACAACAGCACCAGCATACGTCATCTGGGAGAGGTGAAGCCTTGACAAGGCACTAGAACTCACCGGGAAATGCCAGCCCTGCTCTTCCTCCCTTAATTTGGACAACATCTGGTCTCATTTCCATGCCTTCTGTGTGCCCGGCTAAAGGGAAGCTCACCCCCTGCCCCCCAATCACTTAAACCTCTGGTGATGCCTGATACTAAAATGTAGCATGTTAGCAAACACAGGGATTTCTATTTGTCCAGCTAAGTCTTTGCTTCTCACTTAAGCTTTGATTTATTGTCTTTGGTTGTTTTGGGTAGGGGGATGGCTGAGTTTTAACAAGAAGATAAACTTACAGATGGAAATTCTTTTAAGCCATAAATACCACTAAGTTGCCTGTTTCAGGGGAGTTCAAATAAAGACACTGGAATTTAGCAGCTGCTGAAATGTTTTCCTTCTTTTCCTATTGGCCAAGGAAAAGATGTGCCCCGCCATCAGTGGTTTAGGCGCCAGGGCCTGACCTGTGCCTGGACACATAAGCCCTTCAGAGCTCCTATTGCATGGAAGGGAGGCAGAGGAAGACAAATTGGTCTACACCAGTTGACCTCCAAAGAGGAGGCACAGCTTTACACAGCAGTCTCTGGAGGTTTCCTTATCTGTTTTATTTAGTATAAACACTGTCGTTCTTGAGTCTTCCCTATTTCTTCTAGCAGGCTCCAAAGATTAATTCTGGGTCTCTGGCTAAATTCAGTACCTATACTCTGCTCCCCAATATTGTTTCTGTCTTTTTCCTTGGACTTATGCAGATCCTGGAAGAGATCAAGTCTGAGGGCTGGGGCAGTATCTTGTTCACCCTTGGAGTCTACCGCTGCATGGAGCACGGCACTTACCACCTAGTAGGTAAGCAATAAATGCGTGTCAATTGATTGTTCAACCATCTCAGTCCTGTCTGCACATTAAACAAACAAATAAACAAATCAACAAATGTTGCATTGGCCTCACCCCAGACCAATTAAATCTTGATGGCTGGGTGTGGGATCCCAGCTGCAGGTGATTCTGATGCAATGGGAAAGTTGAGAACTACTGAATTAATGAACCTGTTGCTTTACTTGGCTATGTTCTATTTGCTTCCAAGTTTGGGAGAAACCTATGAGTTCTTTCAAGGAACAAATATCCCATCACTGAAAAGATGCCAGTGCTATTTTATAGCAAGCATAGACTAGGAAGGACTGGCCATACTGTGTGGCCCTGGGCAAGTTATTCAAAATGTCTATGCCTCAGTTTTCTCCACTGTAAGATGGAAGAATAATAGTAACTACCTCTTAATATTGTTGTAAAAACTAAATGAACTGAACTGTAAAGCTCTTAGAATAGTACCTGGTATGTAAGTGTTTGAGAAATGAAATCCAATATGAACACGAGGACGATGTGTTTGCTGTTGGTATTGTTCTCTGCTCTGGTTAATGACCCCAGCTTCCTTCCAGACTGAGCTCCCACTGAGGTGTTTGATCCCAGCCTCTCCCTTGCCCCCTCTGTCTCCTCCCTGTTCAAGTCCTGCTCTCTGATGTCTCAGTGTCTAGAATCCACCCCTCCTGTTACTTTCACCTGTCTGGTTCTAATCCTCACTCTCATTACCTGTCTCCTGGATTATGGCTGCCACCTGGGTCTCCTTGCCGACTGTTTGTGTGTCAACCATCCCTCTATGGCTCCCAAATTGTCCTAAAGTCAAGCTATGATCCTGGTGCTGTCGAGCTCAAAACTCAACCTATACCCTTATTGCTGTAAAAATTCAAACCCAAGTTGTGTGATTTGGGAAGTTTAAGCCCAAAGCCTTGGTTTCTTCATCTTTAAGTGGGGGTCACCTAATGTCACTTTCTACACAATGAGGTTGTAAGAATAGAATGAGAGAAGTCCTATAAATAAAGAGATAAATAAATGTTCATTGTTGTTATTACAACTTCTACCATAGTTATTTGAATACACATCTCTTCTGCAAGGAGACCATAAGCTCTCCATAGAAGTGCCGAAGTCTACCTTTTCTTATATCTAGTGGAGGCAGGGGGGCCTTGGGCTGGGACTTGAAGGCCGGGCAGGATTTGATTCCACTAACAGCAAATGAGAAGCCCAAGAACAGGAACAGAGAGTGGCGTGGTAGGGTGAGTGGGGAGCATATTAAGGCATGATGGGAAACAAGCCCAGAGAGATGTGTGCTATATATTCAATATTATATGTGGATTTCAAAAGGGGAGCATGGAGGAGAACCTTGAGAGGCAGGCAGAAGAGTGTGCACTTGACCTCCTAACCTGTAATGCTCAAGGCCTGAACTTTGTGATCTCATCATGACAGTTGCTTCCAACTGACCGGAAGCTGCTGTGGAGCTTGGGCTCTGTCTGCATTTCAAGCAGTGTGCATGTCCTAGATGCACAATAGGGGTTTGCTATTCTACCTCCAAAAGTCTGTCATTCTGTGAATTACTTTTATCTGTGAAAACACGGACTGAGGCTCAGCGCATGCCACCTGCTCCTGCACACCTGAGCCACACCAGAGCCTTGCAGTGGTTGTGAATGGTACCCCTTCTCACAAATTCTGGGCCCTTCCTTCCCTTAAAACCACTTTCGGAAGCTGCTTGACTAGGGAGCCAGAAACATCTTTGCCCCTACAAAATGGATTCTTTTCTCATTTTCAGCATAAGTGTGGTTTCAGGGGCTACTTACCAGAGAGGAAGAAGGAAGCGGCCGGCTGGAAGCAGTAGACCTGGGCTCAATGCGAAACCCCAGGTTTTGTTCTGGGGGTTTTCTGCTATGTCTGCCTCACAGGGTGCTGATGAGGTTAAATAATTAATGTATGTGAATGTACTTTGTAAGCTCTAAAGCACTGCAGGAATATAATTAATTATGTTTATAATTACAGGTAATGTAATTATAATTATAATTACTTTGTGGGTGAAAGCAGAATATATATATCCTGTGCCCGTTCTATAACAGGATACCCTTGGTAGATATCCCTAGTTAGATCATCAATTTGTATATTTGAGCTCAAGTCACTTTCTCCAACTTTATTTTCAACATTGAAATATGTGTGAGACTTTGGCATGAGGACTTCTGCTTGTGTTTTAGAAAATGGGGGACAAGTACGTAGAGAGAGGCTGGGAGATTCAACACCTCAGTAGCAATATCCTTGGATACTTATATGTCATGTAGATAAAGTTAAGGCAATTTATTAATTTGCCTATATAGAACAATCGTATTTGCAGAGATCCTACAAACACAAAAAACACAAAAAATATACAATTTCTTTAATTGTATATATGTATTTATATATTACTCAAAATAAGTTATTTCCAGAAATTCAGTAGAATCTATTATATTCTAAAATGATCATGTAATTGCTAAATTAGAAATCTGTTCTATATTTCGGGCAGTGTTTATTAATACTAAGCTAAAAATTTAATATATTATTTTGCTTGTTTAGCAAAACTAATAAGCTTAATAGAAGTGCCAGGTAGTTGTTTACTTCCTTCCATTAACTTGCTTAATTTTAAAAAATGATTGGGTTTGGGCCCGTGTTCTAGAGCAATAGTTGTATTTGTGCTATGAGAGGCATTTCAGGGCTAATTCTCATGGTCCGTAAGAGAAATCTGTACTGTTAAGATGTACTAGTGTCACCGCCATAGTCGATGTTGTTCCCATTTGAAAAGTTACTACCGTGGCAAGATATTCAACAGGAAAACTTCTCCTGGGGTCTCCCTCCTTGAAATTGCAAGATTCTGCCTGAAAAGCTAAACATTGCATTTCTTTGGAGTCTCTGACCTTCCGCCATCATTCCTATGCACTGTTAATTGTTGTTAATTTCTAACACATCATTAATTATTTGCCATTAAAGATGTGGGAGATGGAAATGCCCTTCACTCATGGGTGGCCACACGAATAAACCATTAATAATTACGTAAAGGGTGTTACTTTAAATGTGAAAAGTGAATGTGAACCACTTGCGTGAGAGACGTTGTGTTTCGTGGCTGGGCTGTGACCCTGGCCGTGTGGGTGGGGATGCCAGGAGTGAGCCAGTCGTGGCTAAGGAAGAAGCCCAGTCTCCTCTTGCTTCCTTAATGACGATAACATTTGGCCTCCAGAACATGATGTACTTCTCAGAGAACTTTCTCTCTTTACGACTTTCTCCTCCTTCGCAAAAGAAGTCTAGAGGTGGAACAGTTTCCTCTAGTGTCACAGCCCAAGTCAGTCATACAATTAGTACTTAACATGGAGTTCCCGACTCCCACCCCCATTCAGCCCATCAGACCATGCCGGGAGGTCAGCGGGGCACGTGGAGACTTCCACTCCCACCTCCTGCTTGCAGAGAGGTGGAGCTGAGGCCATTTCACTGACATCAGGCTTCCGATCTTAAAAAAAAAAAAATCCCACAAGTTTATTGATAGGAGTGCTGAGAATTAAACATTATATTGGAAAAGAAGCATCAGTTATGGTCTCCAGGTTTCACCCACCAGAAGAAAATGTTAGGGTATAGAAAAAAGATTTGGGAAAAGTGGATTAAAAATTAATTTGTGGGTATAGATTTCAGCAGTGAAATCAAGACACTCAAATCAATTTAGATTCTGTAGCTAAAAGTTAGATTTGTTGCAAGGATGTTTTGAACTTAAGGGGTCAATCATAATTCTTTCTGTGTGAACTCCTTGTTTTGCTAATAAGAACATGGAGATCCAGGCAGGATCAAGAGACTCCTTAGCTGTGAATGTGGGAAATATGAGAACTGTGTCACTTGGGTGGCTTTTATGGTTTTGTATTTTGATTCTGTTCTTCATCTGGACCGTGATCTCAAGAGCAAGGGCAATATCTTCTCATTCTCTTCTCCGTTTCCACCCCGCCCCCCTTTTTGTTCTTCTGTGCTAGCACAATGGGGAGCTCAGAGAGGGTGAAGTTCTGTTCCTGGAATAGACTGAAACTATACCAGGTAGCTTGGAGCATCTGATGACATCATGGACAAAAGGCCAGTTTGGAAGTCTGAGCAACAGCCTGATTTTAATCTTCAGCCCTGGCCCATTCCTTTTCATCTGTCAAACGAGACACTTGGAGTTTAACTCTTAAGGCTATTAGACAGTTGAATTCTAAAGTCTAAATTTCCCTGTAATTTCTTTCTATTGCTTTAACCATTTCTTTTAATTGCTACACAATAGTCTATGGTCAACATGATTTCACATTTTATATATTCCCTCTTCTATTAATAGACATTTAGGTTTTGGGAAGCTTTTTTCCACTAGAAGTAATGCTACAATAAAGATTTTGTACAAAGCTCTTTATGTATATGTGTAAAAATGTCTCCAGTGTTTCAATTTTATCAAATGATGCTGAATCACCCTCCAAAGTGACTATACCAATTTCCTAATCTTTGCTCCCTTCACCTCTACTTCCAGAAACTGCTCTGGGGTTTTTGACACTTTCCCACATCTAAAATTGGTGAACAGGACCCTTATTCTTGGGGGACCTAAGCCCACAAATGTCCCCATTCTCATTGCTTCCTTCCAAATCTCTCTTCTCCATCAATCCTGGGCATCTTTTCTTTGGTAAGAGATGGAGGGGTAGAGCCTACCTTGTATTCATGTTTTCTCTTTTGCTTCTACCCAAAGTCTTTATTTCTGAAAGGGGCTAGGCTTTGGAAATATGTGAGTCAGGAAGAGAATTCTCCTCTTTAACGCTGTCTCATTCCTTCCTTAAGAGCAGAGACATGTCCAACTGCTTGAATAGGGAAGGAGAAAGGTCAAAAGGGGAAAAAGAGATACTGGAGAAAAAAAAAATCAAGTAATACTAAAAAATGTTTGTCCTTCAACATAATGAATCTGACAAATTGATTTTATTGAAAGTAATAAAATTACATGAAATCTGAACTGTCTGGGAAAATCTAACTCTTAGGGCTATTGTTACTAAAACACTCATCTTCTCTGCCTTGGATTATGGGATAGTATTTCATTATTTGTGTGTTTTATATTTCGTATAGAAAGGCAATGATCTAAAATTAGGTAGACCAGCTAGATATATGCCCAGGCAGGAAGAAGATAAAAGTGAATTCAAGAAACATTTGGAAGAGGAAGAATTTGAATGAAGGGAAAAGTAGGGAAAAGAAGCTCATGATTTTGAGGAGTGAATCCAGGAAAACAAGAGGAATGCTTATTCCTTTGATAAGAAATGGGAGAGGAAGGTAGGGATGACTGGTAGAAGATGACAGATTTGAATTTGGATGTATAGCGCGTGTTCATCTCCAAGAGATGATCATGCCAAGAGAGCTTCCCTTTCTTTAAAACTGCAACCAGGAGGGACCAACACTTTGGTTGTGTTTCCATGTGATACACAGGGATACCTCCCACTGTGGGGTGTGGTTTTATTTCCAGCCTAAAGGTTGTAGTCATCCTCCTTCAGCCACTGTGCAGTAGCTTCTCAATGCTTTCCATTCTCATCTCAAATGCTAGACATCTGAGCTTTGCATGTGAAAACCCACACACACAAATAAACTCACAGACTAGAGACCTTGGAGGCCCATTTTCCCCCAGAGGAAGGGCAAACTTCTTTCTGTATTCTTAGACTTGCCTTCTATTAAATTTACCTGTGAGCAACCTTGAATAGGGGCAGCCTTACCATAGACCTTATGTTCATCTCAGAAAAAGTGAATTGCCTCATCACCAGGTAAATATTTTACTGGGGGTCCCAGATGGCATCAGCAGTAGAATGACTCACACCGCTTCCTTTTTGTCCCAATGGAACATTGGTAGTCCTTGCCTCATTTGAAGTTTTGAAAAAATAAATTATTCAGCACATTGTATTCAGTTCCCCTGATTTCACCTCCCACCACATCAAGGCTACAGGCCTCAGTGCCAATTGCACCCTCAGTTCTGCCCCACCTGAGGCAAACAAACCAAGGACATTTTCAACCAGTTTATTTGAAGCACTTTCTTTAACGGACTACTCTGAGTTATCAGTGGTGTCCTGCTTCTAATACAAAGAATTGTTGCTCTGGTCCCATGGTTGCTCTTTGCAGAGACTCAGGTTTAAAGGTTATAAAGAGCTATTCAAACTCATTGATTTCTAGTTCCTGTCTCACTTTTCGTACTGCCTTTCAATGTGTGATGGAATGCCCATTCGTAGTCATAGACTAGTAATATATGCTTTCAAGATTATAAAACGGAGATTTATTCCTTTATTTACCCTTTCAACCAACATTTCTTGAGCACCTTGGCATGCTAGGCACATACACAGATAGGTGCTGAAGGTCAAAGATATCTTAAGAGATGCCGTCTGGAGTGGAACTCAACTGTAACCAATTGGTTATAGATAACTTGAAACAAATTTCCCATCTTTTATGTTCTTTTCTTTTATCTACTTTTCTCATTTTTCATTCTTTCTCATTCTCTTCTTTGTCTACTTTTCCTCTTCCTTTTTATTATTACACCATGCCACGTTATTTTTAAAAGGCCAACTTTGTCTGTTTCCCCACTATTTCATAGCAATATTTATTAAATAATGGAAGAAAAACCACCACTTTGCCCAATTCAAGGTCACTGTGGCAATTCTAGGCATCTGAGAGTATACTATAAGGATGAAAAAAATGTGTAAAGCATTTAATGAGTGAATGAAGCTATTGGAAAAAGAATAAGGGTTTATGATTTGGAAAGAAGGGCCGTATTTTCCAAACAAAAAATCAACTCCTGGATTAGTCAGGATTGGCTGGGTTTTGTTGTGGTAATAAACAACTTTCAAATGTCAGCAGCTTAATCCAACAAAAGTTTAGTTTTTGCTGATGCTACATGTCCAACATGGGGCTGTAAAGGATTCGGGTCCACCAAGTAATTCACAAATCCAGAGTATTGGGAACTCTGTCATCTCAACACATGCTTCCAAGATCACTTCTGCAGTGTAGAAGCAAGCTTGAGGGCTTCCACCAACAGTCAAATGCTTTGGCCTGGAAATGACACTCACAACAGTAACTACTCACAACAACAGACAAATCACACTGCCTAGCTAACTGCAAAGGAACCAAGCAGTACAGCCTCTACGTGCCTGGGAGGAGAGGGTATCTGGTTCTCTGTGACACTAGTAGTGTACACCACAGCACTAAGGATAATCAAATCTAAAATGAAGACTATGGAAAATCCCAAATGTCTGGCTGTTGTGCTTGAAGGACAAGTGTAGAACAAGTAGCTGACCTGTGATTTGCGGCAATAGGCCTCCCTCCTAGCCCCTCCAGTTGCTATTTTGCAAAAGCATCTTTTTGGCTACACAAACCCCTCGTGACCTCAGGGCTATCTCTTCCATGGTTCCTTGTTCATGAAGGCAGCATTTTTAATAAACTCATGCATGTCCTTTTATCCAATAAAATGTCAATCTTAAATTACTAAGATAATTCATTCCTAAGGTTGAAATACTCCTTTTAATTTACTTTTTTAATTAAGGGAGGTGTGGGGTTTGTGAGTCTTGGGCCATTAGGAAGCATAAGTGTTCTGAGCCAAGACCGGGAGGCCATCCCTCGCCTGTGACAGTGTGGCGGAGCGAGGCTGCCAGTAATCCAGGGTGTCAAGGATGACAGCACAGCCCCATCTATTGTGACCACCAACCTGAATACATAACCAAGTGCATCGCCTCCCTCAGACACATTCTTTCAAAGTGAAATTAACTTTATGGGGTGTGCAATTTAAAAATCTTTTTGGGTAGTTTTATGTAATCTCCCTGGAGTTTTTAGACAAGAGGCTTTTGGGCAGCTGTAAACTAGAGTTGGCATATATTTCTGGACTTCCTGGAACTCCAAAGATCAAGGTCCTAAGAGTCATTCATTTAAGAATGGGTACATGCTCATGAGTGATCCCTTGATGGGGCCCACTTAAAAAGAGGAGAAAGCTGACACAGTGATAGTTAAGAACTGAGACTTCAAATCCCAGCTGATTCTGGGTTTGTGTCTTGGCTGTCCACTTACGAGCTCGTGTGACCTTGGGCAAGTGCCTTAACAGCTTTAAGCTTTAATTTCCCATAGATGAGGATTAAAATAGTATTTGTCTCATATACTTGTGAGAATTAAATGAGGTTACAATACTTGGCATAGTGCCTGTCTCATACTAAGCAGTTGGAAAACTATTACTGGTTGTCATTATCATTAATATTGTTCAGGGTAGCAAGCATGTACTGAGTGTGTGCCACAAACAAAACAGTGTGTTAGACACAACAAGGTGCACTTGAGTAAATAGGTCAGAGTCTCTGCCTTCAGAGATTTGTGAACGTGTGTGTATGTGTGTATGAGAGAGAGAGACAGAGAGATAGAGAGAGACAGAGAGAGAGGAGATTGGGAGATATGAGTGGAGGGAGAAAGGGTGGGATAGGAAAAATACAAGATAACCAAAGTAAAAATAGATAACCTTTAATCATGAACTTACTCTGTAATAGGTACTTTGCATAGATAGACTTGTACATATCCAATCTCATTGAATGTTCACACAACCCTATGAGTAAGCATTATTATTTTTATTTTACATTTGAAGAAAATAGCCTTAGAAAGATCGATGTCAGCAGCGGCTGACACGTAGAGCTGGGGAAGTGGAGGGAGGATTGGGCTGTGTGGTCCAGCTTGACTGGGCACAGGGGAGGACTGGCCAAGAGGTACCTCATATAGCAGGTGCTCTAGGGAAGCCCTGTTCACCAGCATAGGTGGTAATTGCCCACGCAGGCTCCAAGGCCATCTCTAATTTTGGCCACACAGTCCTTACTAGTGTGCTGTTTGACTGTGTCTTTGAGAGGCTGGAGACTAAAACACATATTCAGGATGTGCTGAAGCTCAGCTTCAAATCATGCAGCAAATCCAGGACATGCCAGGAAATGGCAGCCAACCTCGGGCCAGCCCTGGGTAGGGTCACTAGTGAAAACGTCATGATGATCCAAGGTTGACCACTAGGTGGAGCCCTGCTAGGCATGAAAACATACCTGAGGATCATGGTTGGAACCCAAACCAACCTCCGCACCCCTCCACCTCCACAGCATAGAGAAGATTTTAGGACATGCATTTGTCTTTCCAACACTGCAAGGCCAAGACCACCATCAATACCATAGTTTTTACTCTCCCTCCCAGCCTCACTTATATGTTGTACTATGAGTTCAGAGACTATATAAAAGTTGAAAAGTGTGAGGAAACTTGGAAACTTACAGGTTTTTCTAGACTTTTGCCCCATTAACCCTTTGAGGGGAAAAAACAATCTCCACGTAGAATTGCCATTAAAATAACCTTGTGGGCTTATCTGAAATTAGCACCTCCAGAATTCTTGTTCTGACTCTTCATTTGGTTTACCTACTTGCACCTTAATCTTATGCTTGATATGCTCCTCTCATCAGATAAGAAAAGAGCTGAAGCATTTCTGGACTGTAGATCAACCTTACTATTATTTGAAAATAGGCATTGGGCTGGGGGTTTAGGTTTTTCCCTTTTTTATTTGTGTATGATTTAGTGTTCATCCTGCACTAGACACTAAAATGCATTGTTTAATTATCTGAGCTCAACACACCATTTTATAATTCATTAGTCAGTTGCTCTTTGCAGAAGCTTATTTCTTATGAAACAAAAGTGGGAATCATGCAACTGGACTATTTATCTCTCTTTAGGGGTTGGGGGTTAATATCTGATAGCTCATAACATCTTTATTATAATGCATTTATAATGATTTACTGGAATCATTCTATGGCTAAGTATCTAATGTCAAAGCCGAGATCTGGCATGAAATAAAATGCTGTATCCTTGGGTAGCTCTAGGGAAAAAAGGGCCTCAGCCAATATTTTCTGTGTAATTCTACAAACTGTAATAAGGGTAGGGGTAATTGCCTTAATGTCAATTAAGCTATTAATAATGCCCATCTTGTCATTCCTAAATATAGCAGTGTCTCAATCATGCATTACTGTCCCCTGTTAAGGCTACACAGAAATGAGATCACAGCCTATGTGGACCAGGAAGTCTGTCTAGCAGCCAGTCTTAGCTCCTTTGTATAAGAGAAGGTTTGGAGGTTTACTTATTTGTTTTTGATGAAAAAGTTCTACTTAGATACGTATATGTATTTGTGTGGCAATAACTTGTCACAGAGACAAGAGGGCAGTGGTCCATCAGCAAATTTCAGCAGACAAAGCCAAGGGTAAAGGCGTATTTGGAACTGGAAATAGGGGGAGATGAGCTGTAGGGTTTTGGTGAGTGGAGAGAATGTCACCAGCTCTCCCCAGTCAGCTCTAAATCAGGACGACTTATCTTACAGTGAAGGAACAGGACAAGACCCTTCTTTAGCTGGCACTTACAGTTCTCCTGGGCTAAGGTTCTGAGCAGCCGGTTCCTTCTGCCCCCCTTGTTGGCTGTCTTGGTGAAGTGAACTTCTACTTGATGATATTTAGAGCTCATTAATTTGTCCCAAGGAAGCTTATTGTATGGCAGTTTAATGACAGAAACCTGTTTTAATGCAAATGGACATGTAATCCCACTAAGCCACTCTGAAGGTGTAAATTTAAGACAATTGCTAGGAACTGACATCAGAGTTTAATAAGATGGACGGCTAGTTCCTAGATCCTGGTACGCCCAGGGGACCCTGCTTGGACACCCAGCCCTGGCTGTTTTAGTGCAGGCGCCGGTTACCATGGTAATTAAAAAGGTGGTGGGGAGGAGCTCTGGTGTGGTGAGGAGAGTGCAGGGAGGGAAGAGGCTGGGTGTGGGGAGGAAATGAAGGGTGAGTGGGTGTCTTCTCATTACTCCTCAGGGCTCAAGGTTGGGCAAGCTATGACTGAGACCCAGAAGGCAGCTTTCTGTCCTGGCTTAGTACAAATGCCTGATATGCAGGTGGATGCTGCAGAAAGAGCACAAAACCTTGCCTGGGACCCCACTTCTCCCAGCAGGTACAGGGGGAAGCCTGCTTCTGGGCGGGGGTAGGGTGGAAATTGGATGGAGGCGGGAATTGTTTGTGAATATTTGCTGGGTTATCATGCTGTTGGGTACTACATCATTCTCCAGCGGGCCCTGAATAAGGTTATTACGGGTGAAGTCATTTTTGTAATAAAGTTGGCTATAACTCTGGGTCATAAATCACGGGTTCTGGTACTAAAAAAATTACTAACCAATGCCTCTGTTACCACATACTGTCCTTTTAAATACTTTGATTTTACTACAAATCTTCCATTGACTGAGATGGGGGAAATATACACAATGAGCAAATGGTTCCTTCCGTACGCGGCAGCAACCCTGCCGGCATCTGGGCCTCCCGGAATGATTTCCTGAGGTGTGATGTTATTTATGGTGTGCTTTCTCTATCAAAAAGGCAAACAGCATCCCAAGTGACCCCGGAGCATTTGCATCATTGCTTCTCTTGCTAATTGATTCATCCCCTGGCAAGGCCTGAGACACGGGCTGTTAGCTGGACACTCTCTCCCAGCTGCAGATCCTGTGGATTAAGGTGCATAATAAGCAAAGATGTTAATAAAATTGTTAAATGTCAAAACTGCAAAACCCACACCCATTCAGAGTTCATCAGCTCTTCTGGAATGATCTATAAAATACCATCTCCTCCCCTCGTCCTTTTCTCAGTCTAAACTTCATAACCTTTGTTAAGTAAGGAGATTAAGAACTGTTATTAACAACACTGATTGTTTAATTTCTTTCATAACTTCTTCCTTTCAAATAAGAGTCCAGCACAGAATGAAAAGGAACGTTATCATATGAAGTGCATTTCAAACGTAATAAAGCAGAAAGGAGAGGGTGGCCCCAGTGGCAGTTGTAAGAGGGACGAAGTGTGGATCTCTATAGCTCAGTGGCTGCAAAGCAGAAAATGAAGATTGTAAAAACGTCACATAAAGAAAAAATGCACAGTGGATTCGTTTTGCGATGCCCATAATTCAGTAATGCCTTTAAGTAGCTAGAAGAAATATAATAAATGTTTTTCCACAACATTGATCATACTGTATCAGAGGAAATATTAGTGTGCAGGGAGCCATGATTATACTGGTAGTAATTCTTGGTGCAGAAAACTAGTAGAAGATGGGACCCTTTATAGGCCGAACTTTTATTGGCTGCAGTTATTTACCTTTAAGAATACGCCTAATACATTGTCCTATAGCTAAATATTTTTGTGAAAATTCAAACCAGCACTATCAGTAAATCAGAAATCCTGCCACCATTTTATAGGATTTATATATATTTTTCCCTGCAGATGCTCTCATATGTTCCAGAATACAAAAACCAGCCAATTGACCATGTAAAAATTCTAGAAGGCCTGTAAAACAGATTCTTCTTCTGTATTCTGAACCTGGATAGGAGCAGACAGGTTTATGGCATGTGATTCCACCCAAATGCCACCTGTATATATAACATCTCTCTAAAGAAATTAAATGGATTATTAGATTATATACCACAGTAAAACTATACTTGGAGCCATGGGCAAGGAGAGGATACGTATGTTGTACAACTGCTATTTTTTTTTTTTGTTTTTTTTTTTTTTGTCCTGAAACACTGAAGAAAGCTTTGCAAGGCAGGCTTTTTCTTTAGGGAGGAAAGAAGGGAACCAATTCTTCATGCCAGCCTCTTGCTCCTCAGACTGGCAGGAGCTGGTAATGCGGTGGTCGTGGCAATGTTGGTGCAGGAGTCTCCTGCACGCTAAGGGAAAATTTGACCTTCACTCTGGATGGGCTCTGGCTCAATTCCAGAAATCATCCAATCAGGGTTCCAGGGTGCATGAGATTAGAGCTAGCCCAGCCAGTCTCCTGCAGCATTAAAGGGAGAGGTGAGACCTGGGCATGCTAATCCTCCATATTTTCTTGATAAAGCCCTGCTGTGAAATGGCTAAGAGAAGCAAGAAGCCATAGGAATCTCCCAGTGAAGATACCCTGACAGCAGTGCCAGGAGGGCAGCATTCTTTTACTTCTGAATCTGCATAATCCAGCTTGCAGTTCAAAGCTCTTTAAAAGCAAACCAGCCTGGTTAAAGGCTGCAGGTTCACCTGCTCTGTCTCAATACGCCTCTCCCCTAACTTGCACTGACACAGATGGGAATCATTTCCCCCAGTGAAAGAGGCCGTTCTCTTCTCTTTGTCCTGGGGCTGTTTGCTTAATGCAAATCACAGGTTTCGCACACACAGTCTCCTTCAATCCAACACATTTTCTGTGGATTTTTTTTTTCATGGAGTTATATCTTCATTTTAGTACTTTCTATTGGAGTTGGGTAGATGTTTTATTGGTTTTGTTTGATTTTTTTTTCTCCTTTAGCAAGGAAGAAGTGAAAGAAGGCACCTCTAAGTTCTCGAGAACCTTTTACAGAGGCAGGTAATTGAGGGGGAAAATCCCTCCAATTTTAGGGATTCTAAGATGGAGAAACAGCCTGACGCAGATGACAGTTTGTCTGAAGGAGTGACGCTCAGGAAGTTCGTAGGCAGTCGCCTGGTGTGCTCAGTATCGACATGAACATAAATTACTTATAGACCAATATGAAATCACAGGCTTCTGTTAGAGTTCCTCCCCAACATGGAGCAGGGGGATGCTTTTTAAATATCTTTGTACATGTGCCCTGTTCTAGGTATCTTGCAGCAGTAGCAATTGTTCTCAATTTTTTTTAAGTGAAAAAAAAATTGTTTTTCTTGCTAAGTTAATTGCCTGGCAGTTGAAGAAGTATTAATATAGAATTTATTTTGGAGGCTAATATCTATGGATTCCTTCTTGGGTATATCATTGCATTAATGGCTCTATTGCCAACACATAATAAAGATCAATGATTAGTTGCTCTTTCTTCTTCCCTTCCTCCTCTTCCTTTCTTTCTTCCTTCCTTCCTCTCAGCTATCCTCCCCTTTCCTCCTCTCCTTCCTTGCTTTCTCTTCTTCCTCCCTCTCTTCCTCCTTTTCTTTTTTCTTTCTTGTTTTTTTCTTTCATTCCTCCTTTCCTTTCCCTCCTTTATTTCTTTTTCCTTTTCTTCTTTTCCCCCTTCTTTTTTCTGTTCTTCTCCAATGACTTAGACAAATATCTTAATGAACTTCTCAGAGCAATTCTACAACAATGAAAATGTTCAGGGCGACGATGCCTTTCCTTGAGTGTTTAACAGTGGAGTAAAGTGCTGCTTCCACTTTTGCTGTGTGTGTAGCACGCGCACCATCTCCTTTATGCTTGTAAAAGTATCTAGTATGCTTAGGAGAGCCAGAGAGACCCTTAGAGAGTACACCCCACTGCAATTTTGGTAAAATTAAATAACAAGAAAATAGCAGTAACAGAGCAACAGACTTTGGAAACTACTTAGTAAATAAACAGAGTATATTTTGCAGTACTTGGCATCCAGCCTGAATTATTTACTTACATATTGTCAAGACAAAGAATATAGACAACATTGGACAACAGAGAATATATGATTATAATACAAAATACTTTATATTTTAAAATGAGATGCACTTGTAATTATCTCTACAACCGCTGGATGTCACTATTGCATACGTCTGGCTGTAAAAACTTCCTGTCTAGAGAGATGATCTGAAGCTGTTATTTTAAGAGCTGTCAGTTACCTCCTTGGTGCTCTACCTTTTGATTGAACACATGCTATCATGCTAAGATGACTCTCTTCCCCATTCAGTGCAGTCAGCTCAATTCTCAATTATGCCACTCTATTGGGAATTCTAATTTACACAGAATTAGATTCTCCAAACACAATTATTTTCTTCACTATATTTAAAAGGCGTATGGTACTTTTACAACAATTCCCAACAATGTATATTAATTATAACTAGCACATTCTGGATACTACATGAATTGACGTGAAAAGATAACCATAAAATACTCTGGATTTATAAACTACCCCCCTCCCCAAATTGCTTACAGCAGTTTCGTATCTATTTGCTCATCTGTCTTCCCAGCATCCCTAGGGGGTTACCTGCTTTAATGCTTTTATGAGTCAAAGTTGACCTGTGAAATAAATTGAATGAAGTAATTATTTGCACTGGCATCCCAGGAGTAAAGCAAAAGCAAATATTGAAACTGTGTTCCAGATGGCTAATTCTAGTTTGCAAAAGTTACTGGTTGAAATTTTGGTAGTTCTGGGTTTTTTCAACTACTTAAAAAATTCCTTCATTCATGGACGCTTTAACTCTTCTTTTAAAAAGTTGTTTAAAGAAATCTGGGCCATCTCATGCAGCTGATATGATACAGAAATTAGATCTAGAGACTGCTCCAAACCCCAAAACAGCCTGGCCCAGTTCAAGTGCTAGCTAGAGCAGGACCAGTGAAAAGACACAGGTGAACCAATTGGCAGAGTAGTTAGCTTTCTCTGTAGTTAGAAATGACCATGAGCTTCAATAGAGCTATTCAGTTGAGTCTCTTTCTTTTTACTAAAACCTTGGAGTTGTTTTCTTTAACTTCCTCGCGTGCCTTTGCTTTGGGGAAGCCAGAGCTGTTACTGGAGGACTATTGGCCTGGATTTTAGCGGGGGCAGGGGAGGTTCTCTCTGCTCTAGTGAATTATCAGAGAGCTGTGTTGCCTGCCATCTATGGGATGCTTTGATCCAAAATTTCAGTCATTGTTTCCACATTTAGGGGCTGGAATGAACATCAAAGAAGTGGGTGTACGGAATTTACTGAATGCCCAAGAAGTACAATAACATACAGAGGATATAAGCAAATCCCAGTGGCAAAATTTGCTGCCAATTCTTGCACATAATAGAGGCCCTAAAGTGACAGTCTATCTTTGACAAATGCATAATGATATCAATGCCAAGGGAAGGAACTAGCCTGCTGAAAGGTGAATAAAAGAGTTGGGAACAATTCAGTGGACTTACACATTTCCTCAGTATGTTTTCACACAACAAGGAAAGCAGATGACACAAAGGCATTAGGTAATCCTTGGACAGGGCTGCAAACTCACCAGTGGTTTTAAACTAACCTGGCTCTTTCAGGATCCAGCTCTAAAGATGAGAATAAAATGTGATTAGAAATCATTCATCTTCAGGAGGAGAAAAAAAGAAAGAAAGAAGTAAAGTGAAAATAGCTCTCTTGTTCTGTCTTGGATAGTTCCACATTTTAAAGCCCATATGTTGTTTGCTATAACTTCTTCGCCTCCCAGGGCCAATGCATTCCAAACGCTTCAGCTAGTGCATTGCACTGAGTCATCTCCGAAGTTAGGGCTCATTTGTATCCATAGTCTTTGTTCAAATATGGATTAATTTTGGTTAATTTCAGTGGGTGCACATAAAGTAAAATGCACAGAACTGAAACCACTGAAATCAGGCCATTGTATGATCATCTAAAATTCTACTTTTCAAGCTCCTTTAAGTTTTATTTTTGAAATAAAAACAATAAAATGACCGTAAAAAGTTTCCAAAAGCGATGACATTATGAACAATTGCTAACCAAGGCTATTCCCAGAATGAGTGAGCAAATTTGGATATAATTCTAGAAAAGTTAACTGCCCTGCAGTGCCAGCTATAAATATTTCATTCAGAAGGTGATTTGATAAGGGTCCTGGGGAATGTGGCTCTTGCCTCCAGGTCCGGGTATCCACATGGATACACATTATGCTGCAGTCACTGGGGCAGTATCAGAGGGCAAAGGCAGATTGTTTTCAAGCTTCAATCTTTATACTATGGAGACGACTGTGTAAGGCCTTCTGTGGGCTATTTAACACACCAGATCAGGTGTCGCTGTTTAGAGGAAGGGGTCTCAAAAATGCCTTAGTACACGGAAACAGTCTACTGGGTTCATGAGCACAGTCTGGCAGTGAATCGGGTATGAGCTAGATCAAGATGTGTGTGTTTATTTGAAACCCTACTTAGTTGAGCAAGAAATGATGCCAGCTGCAAATAGAGCCAGCATGTGTGTCTTTGGCTTCAGACAATCAGAGCAGATTTGCTTATATACACCAAAATCGTTTCCAACACAGCCCCCACAGTTCTTCAGTGCTTCTTACAAAATTTCTTCTATGGCCTTGCACTGCATAATAAAGGAGCTCTTGGTAGAATCCAGCTCTGTTTATTGTGCATGTTAAGTAAATGCAATGATTTTCATTATTTCAAGCTCCATAATGAAATGACTGAGTGCCCAGCAACATTAGATAATGGACAAACAACCATTCAACTGGCTGGATGAACCATGGCTTTCTGGCATTAAAAGTGTAATATTTATGAGTTAATTTAATCATAGAAGAAAATATTGAGTAGGTGACTGAGTAAAATGATGACTGTGTATTATATTTTTGCCATGCAGCTGGATAAACATATTCAACGACAGACCTTGGCAAGAACTGCAAAGATGCTCTTGACAATGGCATGAATAAATATTAGGTGCTGTCTAGAATTCACTGCATTTGGGGTCTTGAGCAAAGCCAGGTGAGTTTTAGCAAGAAAGTATAGCAGAAGCCATACATGCACACTGGGATTATGTAAACATTGGAGTCTTTTTCTGCGGCCCAGGAGTTTCTCTCACACTCATTTTTATCAACATCACTGAGGGATTTTCTAACTCATTATCTTTGCCATTCTAGAAGTGCATTTTGCCATAAGACCCAGGTTTTAGGAGGCTCAAGGTAAATTTTTCAACGACATGAATTTGGAGAGAAAAGAAATGCTTTCTCTAGGCAACAGAAAGCTGACAAAACAAGATTATATTTTGTAACAACCAAATCCAATCTATGTAAAATGGTAAATTAAAAAATTATTTTGAATTGGCTTTTGAATTTCTTTAGAATACATGATTTCTGATTCCAAGAAGGACCATAAGAGAAAACAATATTTCTGAAGGTATTTTAAAGAGTAAAGATTCAGCAAGATTGACGGTCACTTAATGAAGGATTTGTATCGAGGGCTAAGAGAATCAGTGTACAAAAGAGTATCACAGAAATATGTTCTTATAGGATTTTTTCCTCCTCAGAGCTGTCATTTTACCAATAAAGAAAATTTCTTATTAAGGTCTTTGCTTTTGATTGTTTTTGAAGCACATACACAGTCTCTAGAACAACAGGAGAAGCCGGAAGAGGAGGCAGAAGAACAAGAACAACAACTATGGTCTCTGAGCCACAGTGTATGTGGCATGGGCTTCTGCTAAATCTGTGAATTTCTTATATTGTTCCCTATTTTGAGGTTTCTCTATTTTATTAATAGCATTAAAATATGAGGGGAGGATGCGTTAGAGAGGTTAGCAGAGCCTACTGGGAAAAAAAAAACACCCATGTTGGCATGAGTATTCTGGATTCTAGTCTAAACTATATGATCTTGGGCAAGTCACTTTGCTTCTCTGAACCTCAGCTTTCAATCTGTAAATTACAATAATATCCGTTGCCTATCGCTAAGATTCTGGTTGTGCAAGGAAAACTAGATAATTGATCTAAAGCAGTGGTCCCCAACCTTTTTGGCACCAGGGACTGGTTTCATGGAAGATAATTTTTCCACTGGGGAGGGGAGAAGGACAGAGCTCGGGTGGAGGCAGAGCTGGGTGGGAGGCTGAGCTCTGTAGACTGGTTCCCACCAGGCCGCTTGGACCTAACCAGTCAGCACCCAGGGGATGGGGCTGCAGATCTAAAGTATTAGTTTCTTTTATTATTAAACTACTTAAACTACAATGCATTTAATTTGAACTACTTTGTTCCAGAAAGAATTTCAGTTGCACTTAGGGAAGTTAAAATGGAAATTTAAAATTTTATTGTGACTATTTGTACTAATAATACCCAATACATTAAAGCAAATATAGTGGCACACAAGCTTAATGTATCTTATTTTCTTTTGAAGAAACCTCTCAAAATCATTATTTTTAAAAGGAAACCTAGCTCACCTACCAACTACTCTGTCTTCCTGGTATCCTTCTTAATTGGACACATTCCACTTCAAGGATTACTTAACAAATAAATGTCTGGAGTGCCTGAACCAGGCAGAGTAGATAGAAGTCGCAGGAGGGGTGTTTTGGAGGTAAAATTGTCATGACTTGGTGATGGATTGGATATGGGAAAGTGAGAGAGACAGGATATCAAAGATGATCCCCAAATTTCTTATTATTCAAAGAATAGAAGAAGGAAAAGTTCTGAAGGAATGATCAGGAATTTGGTTCTGTATAAGTTCAATTTGAGATGACTGTGAAACATCCAAAAGAAAAAATCTAGGAAAAGACTGTTAAAGGCAGTTACAATGGCAACAGAGCACTGGGCTTGAAGGCAAAGGACTTCGGTTAGGTCCTGATTCTGCGTGACTGGGCAGAGACTTATTCTTTCTGAGTTTTGGTTTCCTCATCACTAAAATGGACATATTAATATTTATCTTATCAACTTGTTGGGAAGAGAAAATAAACAATTTAGAAGGTATTTTATAAGGAGCTACTCTACTGCTTGTTGTGATAGAGACATAAGAAATAGCACACAAAGAAACAAGTCGGGCCCTCTCTCTCTTCCCGTCCCAGCTGCTTTGGGAAACTTGGGCTATGGTGTAGACATGACCACATCCAAGAACCACATTGTGCACAACTAGTTTTGAAAATGAAACAGAAATGGCATCAAGAAACCCCTATCCAAAATATGTGACTCTCTTAAGCAGGTGGGCCCCGAGTTCCTAAGAAACACATGCTTTGCCAAGCAGCACAAGATGGGTCTGAAGAAGATGCAGGCCAACAGCACCAAGGCCATGGCAAGAGCCAACACTGTCAAGGGCCTCATAAAACCCACAGAGGTCAAACCCAACATCCCAAAAGTTGTCAGCTGCAAACTCAATTAACCTGCTTACGTGGCCCAACCCAAACTCAGGAAGCATGTTCATGCTTGCAACACCAAGAGTTCCAGGCTCTGCTGGTTAAAGTCCAAGGCCAAGGCTCAAATCAAGGCCCAGGCTGTGGCTATGGCTCCAGCTCAGGCTCCCGAATGTCCCCAGGCCCCTACCAAGGCTCCAGAGTAGAGGCCTCTGTCTGCCAATGTGAGGTGGAAGTATTGGTGTGACCCCAGAGCTACTATCTGCATGGGGCTGGTGACTTCCTGTGCTATTTGTACAAATAAACCTGAGGCAGGAAAGGAAGGAAGGAAGGAAGGGAGGGAGGAAGGTAGGTAGGTAGATAGGAAGGGAGGAAGAAGTTGGGACTTTCTCTCCTGGAAATATCCCCACCAAACAGCAGATGTCCTTCTCTTCTTGGCTTTTCACTCACTCACCTTGTGTCTTTCACTGCTTTGCCTTGGCCCTCCTGTCCTTCTGATTCTCCACGTGTAGGAGGAGGCCCACAACTATGACCTCCTCTGGAGGGGGACACAGGGTTAATGTGGAGGAGGTGCTCTCAAGATTCATGTTTGATGAAGGTAAAGCTCCCAAGGGCTGGAATCATAGCTCTGAAATGTTACAGGCTTCCAGTGCATATGAACTGTTTGGGCTTTAGCATTACCATTTTACTGCTAGGTTTTAAATTTGTGGGAAGAGAAGGAGATTTTAGTCAGTTGGGAGAAAACATCTCCTTTCCTGATTACACAGGTTTGCAACCATCCACTATGCCAGAGTCAAGCACCAGCTTGTTTGTAGGACCTGAGGATGGACAAGGCCACAGAAAGGTGAGGTAAGAGCTAGTCCCCTCAACCAGTCACCATTCATGTTTCCCCAAAGTGAGCTCCTTAATCCCTCCCTACATCCGTATACTGAAAATCTGTTTGTGATTAACTTTTATTTTGACCACCCCAAGCCAAGCTGAGAATCCGGCTGCCAACAGGAGTGGGGGTAACTCTGGCTATTGAAGACATTGTGGGAGGGGCAGAGAGTAGCTCCCTTTCAAAGAGTCTAAGAAGGCTCATTCTTAGAGGAATAGGGTGAATAGACCCCCATTATATTATTAAATATAGACTTTATAAAATTCAAACATTTTTAAAATCCCAACTTTGGGGTAAGGAGCACAGAAATATCTGAAATGCCACTTGGTCTTATGGTCTGTTTGGGGGAAGTAAAGTAGTAGATGACAGACTTGGTCTTGGATAATGTCTCTATGTAGTGATGCAAGTTTTGTTGTATTGTCTTTGCTTCTTACATATCTTTTGTCTGTGATTCAGGCCTGAGAATTTCCAGATGTAGCAACAAAAATGAAAACATAAGTCAAACTGTCTCTGCATTTTCCACAATCTAATGCTGTTTCTGTACTACTAATTTTTCCAGATATTCTCTATGACCAATATCTGGATACAAAACTGTTATTTTCTGCATATTAAATTTCCATTCTTTTATTACTGTCTTTAGTATAATTGGCATATCTAGTATATCTAGTATGTCTGGCATGATGTCTTAAAATACCCTAATAAGGTGTCAGTCATTAGTAAATTTTCATGGCTATACAAAAAAACACTATAAACAGACTTGATGCTATACATCCCCGTGTACATGTGTAGGTTAGAATATGTATCACTTCAAAGAGAGAGGAAGACAATTTGGTGTTTTGTATATGTAAAGCATTTAGGACACTACCTGGATCCCAGTAAGTCCTATATGGTCTTCAATGCTGCTTCTACTACCACTACTACTACTATACTACACTGCTAGTATAGAAAGGCCTACAAGTAATGTTGCAAATACGGGTCAGCTGGTCTGATTTTGTTAGCTCTGGCTACCTCTGGCATGAACCTAACAGATGTGAAATAGATTAGATGTCAGCTTTTTACCACTGAGTGCCCCTTTGGGAAGGCCATCTCTGTGACTCCACATTTTTGCCACTGGCTGTCCCTTTGGAACTGTCAAGAGTGTCAAGGGAAAGCCCTGAGATGCAGTATGCTCAACGCCAACACTCTAAAGCAGTGCTTCTCAAACTATTTGTGGTGAAGGATCAGTTCTTTTTTTTAATTTCCAATCTGTCCCAGACTGATATTTGGCAAAGTGTAATAAAAAGTAACTTAAAGTGAAATAAAAAGAAACAATACATATAAAATTCAAGTCCCTTTTTAAATTTTAAGATTCAACAAACATAAACGTATGCTGCCAAATGGCTCTCAACAGTTCTAAACGCTTCCTCTCCATTCTGTACTTATCTCCAAACAGTAACCGACAGATGACAGACCGTGGGCCTCACTTTGGGTAGCGGAGTCGTAAAGGACAGTGATGAAGCCAAAGGTCTGCCGTTTCCATACTGTTTTCCTTCCATAGAGCTCAAAGGGCTCTCATCAAAGCTGGGGATGCTGTGGTCAGCAGGCCGCAGCCCCAGACTGAGGTGGTCTAAACCCCCCGGTGTGAAGCTAGTACATCAGAGATGACTCAGAGAGGCCACCAGTGGACGCTGCTTTGTGCCCTGGCTGCTGGCCATTCCCAGCCAGGAATTTACACACAGCTAAACAGTAGGCTGTTTAGTGCAGATGCACAGGTGTGAAAACAGTTTGTGATAGGCAGGTTTATGGCAAATACACACATTGTATGATATACTGTAATCAACTATATAAACAACTTTAAAATTGTCTATACTTCATATTTCCAGCATTTGGTTTTGTTAATCATATGTCTTCCTGACAGCAATTAAATAACCTTGGGAGAAAATGTACACCTGCTGTCTCCCCTGGGGAAGCTACATCTCTTTTGTGAATGACATAAGTTCTTCATAAAACATAACTGAAGATAGGAGAATTGAATTTGGAGATATGTCTCCTTTCTCTCTTGTTTTATCTCTAGTCGAACTGGAGTGCGCGGTTTAATCTAGCTAATCTCTTTCTGGATCCCCATTCTGGGGTTTTATTTAGACCTAAGTATTTCCCCGAGAAGCAGATTGGAGACAATCGATGATAAACGAGGCGGTGATGAGTGCCACACAGGTGGGGAAGGTGCCAGCACATCAGCTCCCCCGGCCTGCGACCGCCGCACACGCATTTCTGATTTCTACAGCGCATTCCGTCTACCTCCAGGAACGCCACACGGTCCTGCTCTCCTGAAAACAAAACCGAACGTAACCAGTGTGCTTGCTTGACTCAGGATCCAAACAAGGTCCATTCATTACGATTGGTAAATTACAAGTCTCCGTTGATTTGCAGGTTTCTGGGGCTCCCAAGTGAGGTCGCAGGACGTCCCCCCACCCCCGCCCACCCCTGCGCTGTCGCTGCCACGTGGTGCTCGGGCCTGGGCTCCCGCCGCTGCCGCGCGGGCTCAGCAAGGCCAAGTTCAGGGTGTTCGCGCACTGGGGCGTGTTCTCGGTGCCCGCCTGGGGCAGCGAGTGGCTCTGGTGGCACTGCAGGGGCCCGGGGTGGCCCAGCACCAGTGCCTCATGCGCCACAGCTACACACCTGGCTTCAGCCGCGCCCGCTTCGCCAGCAATGCCCTGCGCATCTTCCACCCAGACCCACCGGCGAGCCCGTCTCTTCCAGGCCGCGGGGCCCTAGAACGCAGTCCTGACGACAGAGCGTCACCGGGCTGTACAAACTGGCCTCGTCCCGCATCTTGGAACTGGAACCCTAAGGATCTAGGGCCCCATTGAGATTTGGTTGGTCGGAACAGCTGTCCGGAGCAGGAACTTACGCTATGGACTCTACCACTCCCTCTTCCTAGGGTTCCACCCACGCTACCTTCTGGACAACAAAAATGGCTTCAAAATACAGCATTTTATTAATATCAGTGTGGAAACAATGCCAGGGCTCTACTACCTTGTTAACAGGCACAGACCTGATCTGATTTGATCGGATGGAGCCTGGGAATGTCCTGGTATTTATTGCAACGCTATAGATTTTCTTTCTGGGATCTACAATGATAGCCCCGTCAAGGAAGAGGTGGCAATAAACGACCAGTAGGGTCAGAAACGCTCCTGTCACCGTGAAGGATAGCACAACTGTCAAGATAAACTTAAGCCTGGGAGGCTGCCAGACCACAAGTGGGAGATGTGCACCAGTGACAAGAAACCCTGGGGTTATCATCAGGACATGGCGATGTCTGACTTGGCAAGCGCATCTGAAAGCATTCTGGCGCTGGTTCCGACGTTAGGTTTGGCAGGCAACTATCTTCTCAGCATTGGACTGGCTAAAGGTGGACTGATTGTTCCCGGCTTTCAAGAAAGCCTTCTTACTGTTGGGAAGTGGCTGAGCATCCAGGGATAGGCTGTCCAGGCCTTTAAACCATGTAGGGTGTGATCAGAAAAGAGCATGATATCTGTGTGGTATATCTCCGATGGATCAGCTGTTTATGCCATTTTACTGCACTGGCCAGAAAATGGAGCCTTAAACCTTGAATCCCCCATAACTACCTCAACTGCAAAGGTAACAGTGTGGGAATTGAAGAGGATCTGAAGTGACCCACAGATCCGGAGAGAGGGCTTCTCATTTCTCTGCCTCAGGTGCCACCCTCTGCTCTCCCAGTAGAGTTTGCTTGGCCCATAAAACTGACAGGAGTGGACTGATCCTTGGAGTTCAAGAGGAAAGGTACACTGACTGCTGTGATTTGCCTCTTACAGCACCATGATTGTAAGAAACTAACTTCTCTTCCCCATCCAGAGATGGCTTTTTAAACAAAGGAAGTGAGTACATTACCCTGTCTCAATGGACCAAGGATGTGAGCTCCAGCACCATGATTGTAAGAAACTAACTTCTCTTCCCCATCCAGAGATGGCTTTTTAAACAAAGGAAGTGAGTACATTACCCTGTCTCAATGGACCAAGGATGTGAGCTCCATTGCTGGCATACCTCTCTCAGGTCAGCAAGAGAAGGCACTGAACAGCTAAGCTCCAAGTTCATCCATTCTTAACTTATGGAAATTATCTACAATGGAAATGTCCCTCTCTTCTCTGGGTTTGATAACCTACTTGCTCATTCAGTGACTTTGATAAAGAATAAGCCAAGTCAGCCTGTTGCTTTTGGTAGGAGATGGAAAGGGTTTGGTGAGCACAACCACACACTTTATTTAGCATCAGTTGTCACCAACACAGTGCCCCCTACCCCCTAAAGTGGAGGAGAGCCTGGAAGGGAAGAAAAAAGCTTGCTGGGCTGCTAATGGTCAATTCTTCAAAGTTCCCAGAGCAAACTAAGAGCTCTGCAAGCCAGTCTACAGTGATATTATTAAGAAAATGAATGTGATTCTTCCCTGCTTTTAGAAATATGATCAAGTAAATAAGTTCATATGCTAAAAAAATTTATAGCTTTCCCTACCATATCCGCTACCTCTAGATTTGTTTTTCTTGTTATGGTTGAAGAAACTGGTTTTCCTAGAATTTCCTACGGTTTGGAGTTTGCTGATTGTGTCCCTGTGATGCTGTTTAATGTGTTCCTTTGTCATTGCAAACTGTAAATTGGTAGATTTAGAGGCTTGACAGATTCAGTTTCAATTGTTTTGTCAAGAATCTTTCATACATGGTGTTCTGCATGTCTGTGAGGAGGTACATAATGTCTAATTGCCTCTCCTTGGTGATGTTAGCAGCCATTCATTAGTGATCATTGTCCAGAGCTATTAATTCAATAGAAGGTTGCAAAATGGTGATATCCTAATTCTATCATTCCTTATTTATTTATTAGCTGCAAAAATTTTATAAAGAGGAAGTTACCTTTGACCCTGATTACTCTGAGACCAGATTTTTAGCACAATGAATTGGTTCCCTAGAATTCTTCAAAGATGATTAATGAGTTTAGATTTTGGGTATCATACTGAATTTACGGATTTAAATATACTTGATATGTTTCAATTCATTTCATTTATCATCCTACTGACACTCAAAATATCCCATCTTTGGCTGGTGGGATCCTCTTTAAGCTGTTATCTGAATCCTTTAGATAGAACTCTAGTAGTTTTTCATAACTTCCTTGCTACCTGCTATGAGAAGATATTCTAGACTCATTTAATAAACTTCCTGCCTCAGACCTGGAATCAGCCATCTATTCAAGAGGCCTTGTTCCTTCTGGGGGGAAACAGTGTTTAGAGACACAATCAGGGTTCCAGAGATGCTCATTGCTATAAGGTTGGCCATTGTTCCTCAGCCTTTTCAGTGGACAGAACTAGAAAATGTGTGCTTTTTAAACAGAGAACACAATATGAATTAGTATTACTACTTCAGATTTATTTTCAGAACTACGAGATTATAAGAACTCATTGATCTTATAGCTGTATCTTCTCTCACCCAAACTGAAAAATCACAGCTCTCAATGACACCAATATATATACATTTTTACTTTATCCTACACGACATACAGTTTCAGAATACCAATACCAGTACTGCCATAACAACACGATTCCTGAATCAATAGATACAAACAAAACCAGTTAGAAGATAAAATGAAATAAAAGACCACATGTCTGATAAAACAAAATAAAACACCTCACTGTAAATTTAATAAGAAATGTCCAATATCCATATAAGAAAAATTATAAACACTCATGAAGATACAAAATTAGACTTAAACAATTGGAAAGGTAAACCATGTCCACAGAAAAAAGCCAACATCATAAATATCTTAAGTTATTTATATGTTTATATAAACATTTAATGCAATCCCCATAAAAAGGTCACTAGGTTTTCTCCTAGAGCTAGACAAATTGATTATATAACATGTTTGGAAGCATAAACACGCAAAAATAGTTAGGAAATCCCTCAAAAAGAAGAACAGTGGTATAATATTAAAAAAATTAGGTATCATATAATCGTATAATATTAGAAAATTTAGAATTAGACCTAATTGCATGCGAAAATTTAATGTATGATAAAAGTGGCATCTCTAATTAGTAAGGAAAAATGGACTTTTTTTCTTTTGATGAGCTCTGCCTCTGACCCTTTGTTCATTTTCTTCATATTTGAATTGACATCTGCACAAACAATTCACAAACCACTGTGTACAGCAAGCTGTCACTTATCTCGTGGAATTAGCACACGCTGTTTCTTCACCCAGTAATTTCTTGAGCATCTCAGTGTAGACATCCACTTTCATACACACGTTTTTATCTCATGTTCTAAGTTAGGTGGGTCTACTGATCCCACAGTGCCTGTGACACAACTCCCACGTGCCCAATATGCTACGTTTTTTTTTAAAATGGACTTTTTAATAAGATGTGTTAGGATAGCTGGATAGCTATATGCAAAAAGATAAAATGAATCCCTTCCTTCTACTGTATGCCAGGACAAATTCTAAATGGATGAGAAATTTATGTATAAAAGATAAAACATATACTAGGGGAAAAAACCCTGGGTGAATTAATCTATAACCTGGAATGGGAATAACTCTCTAGATTATACCTTAAAATCCAAAAGGAAAAAGTAAAAGAATTGACACTTACAATTACATGAAAACAAATGCTTGGTATTCAATCCACATGAGTTACCGTAAGGTGAATTAATCTATAACCTGGAATGGGAATAACTCTCTAGATTATACCTTAAAATCCAAAAGGAAAACGTAAAAGAATTGACACTTACAATTACATGAAAACAAATGCTTGGTATTCAATCCACATGAGTTACCGTAAGTCCACTTTGCAGATAAGAAATTTTAGACTCAGAGAAATTAAATATCTTGCCCAAATTTACATGGTAAATGTCAGAGATGGAATTTGAACATGCCACAGTTGCAACTCATTGCACACTGAGCCACACAGACTTCTGTTCACTCTAAGAACACTGAGAAAAATCAGAAAATAACCATTTTCTAGACTCCACTCACAATTGAGGAATAAAATCTTGTCAATACTGCTAGGCTAGTTCCCATTGGTTTGCTGTAGATGTAATGTAGAAGAAGAGTTGCAGGAGAGGTTTAAAAAGCACAGGACTCTGGGGAGAAAGAGAGACTTTGGTATATTTTGCAGATAAACCTGAAATACAGTATGACACTTAACATGGAAATTTATACCTTTTAATTCTTATTCTCTTGTTCAGAATTTCTTTGTGATACCACAGCAGCACTCTCATCTAATTCTCGCTCATAGACAATGAAACACCATATCAACCCTAAGAATCCAGTTTTAAATATATGAAGTTTGAAAAAATTTTCAGATCTTTTAATTTATTATCAGCAAAGACAGTGGCTTGACTAAGTTATTTTAATAGGAACAATTCAACTGGTTGTTGGGTTCCTAAGGTCAGAAGGTGCCAACTGACTGAAGACTTCACTTCTCAGTTGGTGCTTGGTGTTCACACAAACTGAACTAACCTTTACTCCCTGCCCTTCCCATCAATTTGTTCATGTTTTAATTCTTCATTTCCATGCAAGGTATCTCATGCCTGGGCAACAAATACTGAATTTCTCTTTCTGTTCCCTTAAGAAAACTTTGAAAGCCAATGATGCTTTTTCTCCATTAGGGCTATGGTAATTATTGACTTGTGAAAGCAATGGAATCCACTCATTGATTTCACAGAGATTTATTAAACACCTACTAATGTGCCAGGCATTGTTCTTGGTGTTACATATACAGGAAGGACAAGGCAGACAAGTTTTTGCTCTTGAGGATCTTACATTCTATGGGTGGAGACAGAGGAAAAGTGAAGAACAACCACAAAACCAGATAATATCACAGAGTGATTTATGCAATTAATAAAACATGAAATGCAGTGATGTGATTGGGACTGCGGCAGGGAACTTCCTTAGCTTGGATGATCAGAAAAGTCTCTGACTAAGATTTGAGCCACATGAAGACCCAAGGGGAGTGATATTTAGGGCCAGGCAGAAGTAACAAGTACAAAGGCCCTGAGGCAGGAAAGCACTTGGTGTGTAAGAAGAAGAGAAAGAGCACAGTAGCTGGAGAAGTGTGAACTATACTGAAATATAATTGACCTCAAAATATTGGAGGATTTGCTTGTTTGTTAGTTTATTCATTTACACTCTGTCTTGTTCCAAAAAGGATTGAAAATCGCTCTTTGAATGCTGCTGTTTCTTGGAGTGCCTACAGATTTGAGAAAAATAAAAGTGAGTTCTCTAGCAGGTAAAGTTCAACAAATATCTGAGATAGGGAATTAGGACAATCCACGCAGGATGCTTACTTTTTTTTTTAAAAGACTCACATACCTTGAAATGTCATTTAAGAAATTATTTTTAAAGAAAATTATTGCACTGAATTTAATTTCAAATCAACAGACCTATTATATCCTCTAATTAATCATGGCACATGCTATTTACCAAACTCCTGTTAAAAACAAATTTCTTTTGTACACATTACAAAGAAATGTTACATAAAATTAAGCACCAAGTAATGACTTTAATTTGCGGTTAGTTAATAATACACAGATGATCACGCGGCTGTAAAGGAAGCCGCTTGGGACATTAACAGATATGCTGGCACAGAGGAATTGGAAACAGGCAGACTGTGAGGCATTTGGGCTCAGCTCTGGGTGGGAAGAATGGACTCAACATTTGATTTGGACATTGGACACTTTGGCTTCCAGTAATAGGCAGAAACCTGATGAAGTTTGCCCAGAGAAGTCTGAATGACTTTGAGGTTTTTCAAGTGGTTTGTAAATTATTTTTTACTTCTTGCCCAGCAAAAAGATTTTACAAAACTGAATGGAATTTGCATTTAACATGAGATTTACTGAACAACCTTGACTCAGAAGTTCTTCTTTCCAGCTTTGCAAGAAGTTAAAATTGTCCCCAAGTTATATGAACCAATTTACTCAGTTAATTTCTTGCCACTTAACGAACCCAAGCTAAGACACTCAGACTTTACCTTTCTGAAAATGAAAATAAAATAAAGCCCTAATATTTGAAGGAAACCAATGTTACATCTTTCTGAGAGTCTGCAGGCTACACGAGCAACCATAGAAACAGATACAAAAATGATAATTCTTGATCCCATACTGTAGAGAATGGGTTGGAAAGCCAACAGCCCAGTGAATTTGTGATTAAAGTTTGTTTAAACCTCAAGAAAGGAGAAATGGAAGACTGTTAGGAGACTGAGAATGGTTCACCTTTCTCTTACAGAACAACTTTTCTAATACTTCTCAATTCTCCTTGCTCCCATCTAAAAGCCAGAGTGGGGAAGGGAAGTGGGTTAGCACAGTGAAAGATTCCTGTTGTCCAGCCTCAAGAGAGGACTTCAGTGCCCCGAGAAATAGAGACTCCTGAAGGTCGTTCAGGTCTCCCACCCACTCACTCACTGGCAGTGTGGCTCTTATTTGTCATTTCATGTGTCCACCCACCTCCTTTGCTTTGTAGATGAAATGGGTATCAAAGAACTATATACTTCATGGTAACATTTTAGCTCCTTAAACAGGTGACAAGCATCCCTGGCGTATCTAGGTTGAAGATTACATGCATGCCATCGTTACTTCTCTCAGGCGTCTAGGGCTGGTCTCTGTTTCCCAAGGAAGCCAAGTTTAGTCATTCCTACCATTCTTACAGATTATGGAGCTGGGTGGGGATGAGGAAGTCTGAATGACTTAATCCAGAATAAAGGTTCACCAGAGTCCATACCAGGCTCTGGGGCACCAGGATAATAACATGTACCTGCACCATTATGGGACCAATGATGAGTTGAAGATCAAAAGGAAATTAAAAGAAGAAAAACCTCAGAAAAGGGTTAGTCAACAACTCCAATGCAATATCATGCTATGCTTATGTTTTCTATAAATATCGACTTTGAAGAATTAAACATGTGACTAAAAATGATGTCATTGTCCCTGTGAAAGAAAGTTTCTATGTGACTATTTCAGACCAAAGGGAATGCAGAACAATAAAGGCAAGAAGGGGCCCAAACACAGTGTTGTAACCCTCCTCACCTGCAGGAAGGGGCAAGGGCTGTACATGGCAGTGCTGTTGTTGTTTGTTTAACCTCTGCTCTATCACCAGCAATGAGTATCTCTCTCTCTCTCTCTGTCACACACACACTATATAATTATATATATATATATATACACACACACACAATACACACATATATATAAACACAACACACAGATACATAATTTGAGCTGGAAGGAGAAGAAAAGAACCTCTGTTTTTTCCTTCCTTTGAATTCACAAAGCAATCAGACTTCTCCAGAAATATTTTGGGACAGAGAGAGAAGTCTGAACACAGGAGAGTTAGAAATGGGGGGATAGACAGAGAGGAAGTGCAGGCAATTCAAACAGCATGCAATACCTGTCAGAGAAAGAAGGAATAATTTCTTTAAGGACAAAGTGAAATCAGTTCTGGAAGCTAGGGATCCCTCCCTGGGTAAGTCATGACTGTTTCAAACCAAATTGGCTTAGAGCTGACCAAGAAGCCAAGTGGCACTGGTTTGATGTGAAATATCTGTACACATTATCCCACAATATGAGGCATGGAAGAATTCTTCCAAATAAATTTATTAGAGCAAATTGTCTCAGGCAAAAATAGCTTCTTCTGTATTTTTGTGACTACATTTGATGACATGTTTACCAACCACTTTAAGTTTGGGTTTGAGCATTGTGGTAGATTAGATTATCTGGCAAATATTCACTCCCTGTTCACCCCTCAACCCCACCCCATGTACCTCCATGGAGGAATGTTCATCCTGCCCCACTGGTGTGGGGTTTGGCCATGTGACTTGTTTTGCCCCAGGGGATATTAGTGAACTTGACATGAGC
Source organism: Lemur catta (assembly GCF_020740605.2). NCBI lineage: Eukaryota > Metazoa > Chordata > Mammalia > Primates > Lemuridae > Lemur > Lemur catta. The sequence continues at coordinate 50,239,001 of NC_059135.1, forward strand.
AGAGACTGGAAACATGCTTGTGCAGTGGGGCTGGCCCTTCTGGTGCTTCTGCCATGAGAAGAAAATGTGGCTAGCCTGGTGGTCTACAGAGGGTGAAGAAAACACAAAGAGCAGATCTGCACCCAAGCTGTAGCTTGAAATCAAGTCCAGCTGAACTTAGCCTGCACCAGCCACACCCAAATATGAGAAGGAGAATAAATGATTATTCCTCTAAGCCACTGAGTTTGTGGGGCTGGTTTGTTGTGTAACATTACTGTGGCTGCTGCTAACTGATGCCAGCAGAACTGCTGAATGAGCAAGTTAAGGAAGCCAGGAATGTTTGTTGTGTAGTGTTTATAAGGCACAGTGAGCGAGGGGTGGCCAGAGTCCTGAATCCTGATTGGTAGGGGCTACCATATGGAGCACCACCTTTGCACCCGGTAGCAGGATGCTCTTGCTGAGCACAGACTGAGGGTCAGAATTTGGCTGCTTGTGGAGCAGGGCAGAGTAGTGACTATTCTGTGTACAACTTTGTATGAGTCAGTATCCATGAGAGCTCTTGTTTTTGGAGCAAGGAGAGTGTGATGGCAGTGTTGTTGTTGGCAGTGGTGGTTTCTTTGTTTTTGTTTGTTGTCCATTGTTTTGAGAGGGGCACACAGACATGGAGAATTGAAGACACGGTCTGGCCTCTTTCTGCAACTGATCCCTGGACTAGGTTATTACCTGATGGGAAGAGAGGTAAGGGCCAGAAGCTGAAGGAGTGATTTTCATGAGAGACTTTGTCACCTGGACCCCAAAATAGCCACTCTTGTGCACACCAAAGAATGGCACAGAACTAGGGTAAAGACCATTCTCCCCTACTTCTCTGAGGCACCAAGGCAGCACTGGCTCCTTGAAGATTGGGGGCCAGGAAGATGTCACCTGTGTTACAAACACTGTGTTCTCACCATGGCAATCCCACTGTTACTACAGTGAAGTTCCCTCCAGCCTGGCGTGACTGGAAGATCCAGGAGAGGAAGTTGTGGGGCTGCTTGGGGACCTGAAGCTCACTGACAGCTGTGTGAGGACACCAGACACTCCTTGGGGACTCCCAGGAATAGACTGGGAGGACTTGGCAGGGAGACTGCAGCAGGGTGGGGATAAGAGAAAGAAACTTGAGATAACAATGTCACTGGGAGCTCATTTGAATGCACATGCTGATGAGGCCACAGAGACATTCCAGTTACTTTATGCATGTGGTTGAAAGCCAACTGTGGTTGGCTCAATTCCCATTGTCAATACCCATGAAACTCTCTAGATGATTCTGGATTGCGTGGGGGGGTGGGTATGTCTCTCTTCAATTGCGTATTAGCCCAACAGATGACCCAGCTCTATCAGAAGAAGATCACCACCAAGATATTGCCTCTGTGAAAATCCCACTGCATCACTTCAGGATGAAAACTCACAGGCTCATGATATTGTTGCCAATATATGTTGAAGAGAGTTGCCAGAGACGTTTGATTGCTCAAGAGAAGTAGATATGTGTTAAGAAAGAAAGAAAGAAAAAGGAAGCAAGGAAGGAAGGAGGAGGGAAGGAAGGAATGAGGAAGGAAGGAAGGAGGAAAAAAGGAAGAAAAAGAAGAGGGAGGGTGGAGAGCAAGCTAGTGAGAAGAGAAAGGAGGAGAACACCAGCAAAAGATATAAAAACTTTTACTATAAAATATACAAAGGTTCTTTTCTAACCACTGATAACACCATTGCCTTTTTCTTTCCAGATAATATGATATTTAATAGAAAACCTGAGAAATTCAGCATCAATGATGTGGAGACACCATTTCAGGAAGAGAGTGATGGAAAGGCCCTTACTATTTCATGAAAAGTGAGTCACACCCACCCACAACTCAGGAAATGCCTTGATCCCATACACAGAAAGGGGGGCTTTGCTGCACCACCCTTTCACCCAAGATGAGATAATAAAATCCATCTGCTATTCTGTTTAATTTTTTAAAAAAATTTTGGTGCACATCATCTGCAGAGTTTAAAATATCACTGGTTTTATGAATCCCACAGCAGCTGGTTGTCTGAAAGGAGGCTCGCTGTCCCTGGGAAGTTTTCCTCAAGAAAGAATGGTAAAAGATACTATAATCTTAGTGTAACAATTGAACTCTGTTAGATAGAAACTGCAGTATTTGCAATGTTGAGTCAGAGCTTCCCATTAAAAATTTCTCACAGAAGGAACTTGAACAAGTTAAGGGAAAGATTATTAATAAAGGGAAACACTTACCCAATCATTCATTTATTCAGACAAAAAATATTGGTTGAGTGTCTACTCTGATTGACACCTTGGGCACGGTGTTTGGTTCTCCCTTCTCAGCCTGGGAGGAGAGAAAAGCTCTATAAGACAGCCAATCCCCTCACCAACTTAATCTTTCTATTCTTCCATTTGGTCCAATATCAATGGAAAGAACTGGCTTCTGGCTGTGCAGCTCTTGGGAGCAAAGTCAGATACTAAATGAAGTTTGGATAATGAATGAGCCTATCTGGCTGCAGCTTGTGTGCTGGCCCAACCAGCTCATGCACTCACTCTCCAGCCCGTCCCATGCCTTACTCAGGGGACCATGATACTCAGGCTACACAGTTGCATTCCAGAGTGCCCAAGGAGAATCCACAATATCCAAGGTCCCTGAGTGGCAAAAAGAAGTGGAGGAGAAAAATCAAAAGGGTAATGCGTGGTCAGTGGGTCAACACATGCAGCAGGAATTCTAACATACTTTCAGCTGAGGATCTACTGAGTTCTAAAATAGGAAGTAGTTCTAGACTAGACCTGAGAAAAGCATTTTTCTCTTAGGTGCAGACACCCTGAATCCTCTGTATTGGTTTCTGTGTCTACATCTCAAATCCCAAACAGGGTTATCATATATTTAGGGGAGTACAAGTGTGCGTAAGCATGTGGACATCGGATCATGGCTCTGTCATTCACTGGCTCCATGACCTTGGGCAAGGCACTTAACTTCTTTGTCTCAGTTTTGTTCATTCCCTCCCTTATTCATTCATTCATTCAACCAATACTTACTAAGACACTACTATGTGTCCAGTTACTCTGCTAGGCAGTCAAACAAAAGATACACAACCTCTAACCTCATAGAGCATAACTCACTAGTGAGGAAGATGCCAAAAAAACAAAGGGGGAGGAGGAAGGATCCAATAAATGAACAACAGCAAAATAGTATTATGAGGAATACAAAGAGCTGAAGTGGAGAAAAAGTACCTGGATTGGACAATGTAATTAGGGAGAACCTTACACAGAAGCACCATGATCTTGGGAATAATAACATGCTTATGCATAAAATTGGGACAATAATGCAGTCTTCACAGAATGATGTTGAGGCTTAACTAAATGATGTATGTAACACCCTTGACTTAGTGCCTGACACATAGGAAATATTCAGCAAATATTTATTATTATTTCTTCTATCCTGGACTGGACTTAGCACATAGACTTAGGACATAGGACTAACACATGGCTTTGTACATAGTAGGAATTCAATAAATGTGTGTTGCTAATGGGATATAATAAGGGTGTGGTGGCATGGTGCCTCCACTTGTCACTGTTCACTGTCTCTGGCAGCATCAGCAGGGCTAAAATTGCCCTCTTACACACACACACATGATAGCAAGGAATACATCAACCTCTGGCCCCCCAGAGTGGGTCCCTGCAGAATAACATTGTTCCAGGCAGAAATCTAGAGAAAGCTGGCACTGATTTGTGCCGCAGTTGCTCACAGTATAAACAGAAGCCACCAGGGCTGTCCACTCAGCACTTCTTTCCAGGCAGAGAAAAAAAAAATGTTTTTCTTTTTAAAAGGAAAGATGGAAGAAGGGCATTTTCAGTGCAGGCTGCAGCTCTTTAGAACGTAAACTGCTCAGCCCAGGGGAATTGAAATGGATGAAGCACATGCAAAGTCAGATAATGAATGGAGTTTGGGCGAAAACATGATAAAAGAAATTGCTTGTTTTTGTTTTTCTATCTGTACTGATGGATGAACAGTGGTCAGTGGTACCAGTCTCATTGACATTGAACATTTGGGGAAGAGGACAGCACTATCTCTGTGATCTCACAGTGGATGTAATAGGATTCATTATTTTTAATTTATTTGTAAAATAAAATTTCAATTGGATGCTAATTATATGAATTTCTAGCACCACCATTTATTATACATGAGAAGTAAAACTACCACATTTGCTGGTTCACTGGTAGAACTCAGGAGACACTACTTCCATCCTTGAGGATGTATGTTGGTCAAATTATTAATGAGATGAACCATGGAAAGGGGAAAGGACACAGACTGAGTGGTAGACGATCTCCTTCTACTCCTGGGCTGTCACTTGCAGACCTGGGCCAGCCATTTGCATTCTCTGGGCTTCCTAATGGCTGCATCATGAAGGAGTGATAGGTATATTTTGATCTGGTGAAAGCTGGCCCTTGAGGCCTGGGGTAACTGAGTCTTGAGCTGGTTGTCAGCCCAGGACACCTCAAAAGCAGCCCGAGGGGCCTCTGAGAGCATGATGGCCAACACCATCTTGTCTGCAACGCAGTGAGTGCTGCCTAAAAGGTAATCCTCGATATCCATCTCAGCAGTCCGCTGTGGTGCATGCTGCTGTCACAGTAGGAAAGAGGTCTGCAGAGATGCTAAGCGAGGGGGTGCGGAACCTTTTCATGTTGGAAGGCCTCATTCATTCAGCTGTAATTAAATAAGGCAGCATTCAAGAAACTTCAATTAGATATACTTTAAAAATGTACATTATTTTGTAAAAATCTACTATGTACTTAATAATTTCAAAAAATGAAAACGATTTGTTAATTTTAAAGTTAACTAACCTTTTAACAACTTTGCTGAATCTGCTTTTTGTTGGAAAGCATTTGAATATTTGGTTGCAGCATGGAGGTCTGCAGTTTCAGCTGATCCTCTAGATGGGTATCGGTCATTTGTGACTTTAAGGATGTCTTGATTTGGGTTAGGTAGGAGAAGGTAGATTTGCATCATTAACTGGTGGAAAAGCAAGAAAACTTTTTTCAGGCATGTTGCCAAAGGTGTGGGTATTCTACTGCATTTTTCCATATTTCAATTGGGTCTTTCTTAGCATCAAACAATGACTTTAAAATGTCATCTACTGAGAGCCCAATCAATTCTATCTATAGTTCTTTAGGTGGCTTGGTAATGTCAACTGGGTGAGGCTGAAATGCTAATTTGAGAGTGATGTCATGATTCTCAAAGTCAGTGAGCCTTTCATTGTATTCTTCAATTAATAGGTCTATAATAGCTGTGAATTCTTCAAATGATTAGCATATATCATCCTGCTCATCAATGACTTTTGCTAACTGGGGAAAATGTTCATCTGAAATTTCATTTTGAAGAAGAAATGTTTTGAAAAAAGATAGCTTTTTTCAAAATGTTTGGATTTTTTGCCACATATACATAGACTTTGTTTTAGCTTGCAAAGAAATATTCAAGTCGTTTGGATTTGACATGATATCACACAGAAATGATGCATTCCTATAGATAACTCCTTTCAATAATTCACATTGCTGATTCTGTTTTTCATAAAATTTAACTATGAGTTCTCACAGAGATAAAATTTTGGCTAACCCCTGTCCCTGTGATAGCCAACGCACTTTAGAACATTATGGAAAATCCATCCACACTGAAAACCTCATGGTTCAACTTTAGCATGTTACAAAACTGACAATGCCCTGTTGCATTTGTAGGAATATAGTTAACAATTCTTATAACTAGCTGCAAAGTGTCACTTAAAATAGTAGCTTTAGCGCAGAGATTTTGCTGATGCAAGATACAATGACAGGAAATGAGAGCATCTGGATCTGTTAATACTTTTTAAATCTGACCAATAAACTCATGTTTTCCTGTCATGGAAGGTGCATCATCTGTACATACACTCACTAAATTTACCAAATTCAGTCCCACTTCATGACATTTATCTTGAAAGTTGTTGAAGATATCTATTCCGTGTTCTGTTCGCAAGAGTGCCCAAAGCGAGTAACTCTTCGTAGCAAAGAAAATCTTCTGTTATGACCCAAATGAATTATAAAACCTGCACCAAGTCAGTAATATAAGTTGATTCATCCAGAGCTATTGAATAATATATATTTTGAAGAATTGCATGAAGTTGTTCTGTTAAGTTGAAGGCTAATTCATGCTGCCGATCTGTTATGGTTCCCCTTGAAAGAGGTGGTTGTTTGTAATTTGAAACATTATTGGGGTCTAAGCATCCTACAACTTCAACAATGAATTCTTTTACAATTTCTACATCACTGAATGGCTTCCCTTTTTTCCCGAAGTATATAAGCTACTTTATAAGTTGCTTCAGTGGCATTATTATTTTCAGGTCTTATCGCTGCTTGAAAGAATTGTCTTTGCTTTTGCTTTTCATCTTTTAATGTCTGTAATACAAACTTTTGCGCCTCTCCCTCTAATTTAAAATATCTGTGGTTCTTATGAGTGTTATAATGCTGATGATGAACATTGAATTTCTTTAATGTTGATATTGCAGTATCACAAAGCAAGCAAATCATCTTATCTTTAGCAGAAACAAGATAATATTGCAATTCCCAATCCTCATTACAAAGTCTGTTTTCTTCCTTCAGCATTCTCTAGGTCTTTGACTTGATGGGCTGGCTGTTAAGCAGGTAGAATTAAAAAATACTGTTGAGCTGTGCAACTATTCACAAATAACACGTCAAACAGAAATACAGAGCACCACTGTCAAAAGTTGATAGCAGACTGGCATACTTGACCCCCATAAACTCTCACCAACCAGCCTCTTGTGGTAGTGGTGCCAGTCAGGCAGGGGAAGTTAGAAGAAAATCATGAGCATTGCAGCTGTCAATTTAGCCCTTATGGCTCACTAATGTTCTAATTGTGCCAGTCAATCTGGGAGGATTATTTCATTGAAACTTATTTTATTCTTTGGTATTTTAAATACATTCATTTTAAAAATAAAACAAAAATACAAAAGACTACCAAAAGTATACTAACAACAATAAAAGGATTTGTTCTATAAAATTTGGGTTCAGTCAAAAGGCTACACTTAAGGACCTGGAAGGCCACATGTGGCTTTACGACGGGCAGGTTGCCCACCCCTGCACTAGAGACTTCTTGTTCTGCGGCACAAGCAGGATGATGTGCCATCCAAGTCTGGGTGGAGCGTGGGAAATGGCGAGGTGTGAGGCCAGGTGGGACTCCGGCAAGGCAGAGGTCTGAAGGCAGCCTCGCATCCATTGCTTCACATACGCTGGAGCTTACGCCCACTGGCAGGACGGTGCCCTTTTAATGGAGTCCACGCAAGCCTTTGCAGGGCAAAGGCTCTAGCACTGCAGGCACATTCTGCATGTTTAAGCACCTTTCTTTTGAAATACTTGGCATGAAAGAGTTTGACTGGATTTGAAATCCATTCTCATCAAAAGAAATTTCGACATTTACATCGGTCAAAGAAAATAAAAAAGAAGAGCTAGTATTCCTTAAAGATAATTTCAACTGTTGTAAATTTTGAATGGCTGTAAAAAATGGTTTTAAATTTTTTATCACCTACTTGTGAGAACAAAGTTTCTCATCAATGGTGACTATCAAGAATTTGAAGAGATCATTAAAAAAACTTGATCAGGACTTGCTTGTAGCCATTTCAAACATAAAACTTGATATAAAATAGTTATGTGCATGGAAGTAAGCTCAGCTTTCTCATTAAAAATTTTGGAAAAGATTTTATTTTGAGCTTTTACAGAAATTCAGTATTCAATATCTATATCTAATGCATCTCTAATGCTCTGTGTTTTATTTTTATTATCATCATAATAAGGTATAAGTAAAATATAGTGAATGTTTTCACCCAGCTTGTATAGATGTCCTCAAGTCCCCTGTAGTTTGTTCCAGTGTTGTGTACAAATATTATGTCCTATTTTGACTTCTAGTAGACATCAGAATACATAGATGTTAATGCTGGTCAAAGAATGCTGGCTTCCCTTGACCAAATCACACAAGCAACTTGAACCTCAGTTAACTGGATTAACTGTAAAATGACTGGATTAAATTAATTATTTCAATTACTCCAATTGCGAAGTTATTTTTAAGTTTATATACTTGTATGGGTCATGACAATAATTTATTTCTTATGAGAATTCATCTTA